>NW_020897715.1:6984880-7584880 GCF_003984885.1 Neopelma chrysocephalum
AACAGCGTGCTTGTGACAGAGAGGGTACCAGAAGACGTGGGAGTCCTGTGGTCTTTCTTTAACCAGCCACCAGACATGAAGAACCAATAAGTTTGTTCCAAAGAAGAGCTCTCAGTTTCTTTGCTTAATTATATGGGACTGCCCCTGTTCTCTGGCATACCTAAAATAAACTGGCTTGAGACAGCAGTTAACCACAGCAATTGCAGTGTTTTCTTGCCTGTCTAGAAAACAGGGAAACAATGAAACTCTTTTACTCCCATTCTGGACCAAAATGAAAACAATCCTCCACACTCCCAAACCCAAAACCTAGAATGTCTGATCACACTCAGATTAAAGAAAGTGTTAGACAAAATAGTGGACGACTTTCTTGTGATAAGTTGTCAAACTACACTATAACTTTTATCAAATACTTTTAGACATGTGCATGGCAGTGAAAGGTTTCCCAAGGATATTCCATGGGTGCCGTCATGGGTTCAAGAAGGTCAGTCAAAGGATGAAGTGGCTTTGAGGAGACTATGACTGTCTTCCTAGACAGTGAGCCCTGAATAGAAGGCAAATGTCCATCTTCCTTCAGGTGTTTTACCTGCTCCCACACTTTGAATTCTTAGGGCTTGCGACTTTTGGGGTTTTCTGCTTTATTCCCTTGAAGGTGTCCAGATCTGCAGAGGTTTTTCAGTTCATTTATAGTTGAATTTCATTGTCACTGGTACAGGTCACTTAGAAAATACCACGCTGCAACTGACATCTTTGTGAATAGATAGTATCTTGCACACCATATATGTTGATGTATCTCTTTCTTTTTTTATTCCTAGAAAAAACAAGTTTGAATACATAAGCTAACCACATGGCCTTAAAAGTGAAAAGATATTTCCCATTCTATGTTTATGCGGAAGATTTCTGTAGAAGTTGTCTAAAGATCAATCATTGCTAGCTTTTCTCCCTCAGCTTTTTCTCATTCGATGTTTGACCAGGAAAACTAGCAATTTTTAGCTGTTGAGGATTCTTGATTCTAGGGACTGTATGACTCACTAAGTTTTGTTACTCAGTGATCATTTTCTTCATTTCTAATAACCAGCTAACTTTTTTTTGGGGGGGAGACAGAATAAGGAGGAGGCTCAGTAGAATTTTAATAATAATAAACCAAGTTCTGTTGTGTAAGTATTAGTTGGAGTAAAACAACTAGCTAAATGTGTGCAAGTGAGCTTAGCACAAGGCTCAACACCATCTTTCACAAGCTTGGACCACTGTTGTAGTGCTGTTTGTACAAAGCACCTGAAGTCAAGAGTAGGATACAAAAGCGACTTCTGAGAATGCTGTTGAAGAGAATAAACTGATTTCATTTCTTAATTAAAATCACAGCTTCCTGCTCCATTTGCTGTAGTACTCAGCTCCTTGGATAACTCCTGTGAAGGTATCTTCTGTTGTGCCAAGACAAAATCACACATACACCATGTGGAGTATACAACCATTATCTGTTATTAATACATACAGTAATGGGCTGGGACTAACACTTTTGGGTGGAGATTTTATGTTTTCCTTCCATGAGTCCATCAGCCAAACATCTTGCAGTCAGATGTGGAAGAGTAAAACTCCATGGCATCTTGGGATGAAATGACTCACAATTTTACTGAGCTGCTTCTGTTTTTTCTCTCAGACTTCTTATTTTGTCACAGTGTTACCTTTTTCTGGATCTTTCATCTTACTCCTTGCTTGAAAACTGTTAGTAAAGTTTCAGTTTGCCCGTTTTCTTTCTGTGTTGTTTCTTTACTTATACTTTCTTCTCTTCCATGCTTTGAGAGTCTGCAATCTCTCTTGCCTTCTAAGATGAGAGTATAGCTATGGTTTTATTATTACGTTTTTCTCATTAAAACTGGCCTGATCACATATTTCCCCTGTTTTCCACTGCACATTTAAGAAAAAAGGCCTTAGAAGTACTACTTATACTCATTATGGATATACAAGCAGTGCTTGAAACTAAACAAAACCTTCTGATTTCTGAAATTATATTTGGCAGCTGTGATATCAATGGGCTTTTGCTCATAATTTTTCCATTGCAACTGAAAATTCAGTCAAAATTTAGCACTAATAGGCTGTGTAGAGCTAATAGATTGCTTCATTTTTTGTCATCAGACTGAATTAATTTCATATTTCAAAGCTATCTGGATTCAACAGCCTTGGCTAATTTAGCAAATACAGTTGGTCACTACCCTGTAAAAGTGGTCATTCCACTCTCCAGCTATGATATTGCTAGGTCATGGAAGCATGTGCATTTCAGTTGTGACACACATTGGTTTAATACATTTACATTTTACCTTTATTGTGTTTGGGGTTGTTGTTATTATCATTAATATTATTATTATTATTATGTGGGGGTTTGTTGTTCTTGTAAACAACAAAATATGTGAATATGATGCCATGGTAAGAAAGAAAAATTTTGAGAAGGTATGCCAGGAAGAAGAAAAAATCTTTCCCTCATGATTATTGTTGGTTTTGCTAAAAAGTAATTCTTACAACACAAGGAAGAAAAAAATCTCAAAACTTTTTGCTGTTGTCACATCTTCATCTATGGTTTTCAATTGCCTATATTAAAAAGCATAAAGTTGTCACATGGATCCTAGAACCTTGAGCTCAATTTAAAGAAGGGATGGCTAATTTTAATGCTGTCTTCTCAGGCCATAAATTTCACAGATTATAAGTGTGAATAGCTGGAAGCAATGTTCTCATTCTTTGGTTTTAAATTCCACTGCTGTTCTTTTCATGGTGTCATTCTTGTGCTTCTGAAAGGAAAAAAGGGAATACTGACTGTCACAGGAAAACTCTGTAATACCTCACAAAGGAAACCTATCTACTTCTCTTTTTCTTAGGATAACTAATTCAGGGGCTTTAAACCTTTTTTTTAGCATGCTGTTCTTGTATATTTACAGTTTTATGAGTACCTTTGTTGTTGCCTTCCTTAAAATGTGATTTTTCTGATCGTAGCATAAAAGCTTTCAAAACACAGCATAGTCCATTTGACTACTGGTTATCTGTTTGCTGTCTAATTTAATGTCCAAAGAGTGAGAAATAGGACCCTGGTATGCAGTACCTTGCCTAGTAGTGTCATGGAAGGGAGGTTATTTGCCTTGAATGCTGTGCACAAGGAAGCAGTGGAACATTTATCTGTTAATTCCAGCAACTTTTAGGAACCGTTTTGTTTTTCAGTCTCTAAGTTCTGAATACTGTTAAGGAGCATCACAAAAAATCTCTTACCTTGAAAAACTTGTCCATTACCTTTCAATTTGTCTGTTATGCTCATATTTTTCCTCCACCTGAAAGTCTCATCAGTCTTAGTGCTAAGGGGAAGAGCTTGGCAGCACGATGTTGTTTTGCAATGTGTTCATGAACAGGAACATTCTTTTATTTTTCATTAAAGAAAATATTAATGTGACTCATTAACAAATTTTCCCAAATTGCTCTTTTCTTTGCTGATCACACCTGTACAAAACAGTTGTTACAAAGACCCAATCCCACAGGCACAACTGTGTCAGCTCTGAGTTCTCTGTTCACTTAACTCTGTCTCCTAGTCCACTCCAACATTTGTGTCATCTTACTCTACACTATGATCTCTGGAATAGAAGTGTTTAAGTATCCAAAGCTGTTAAGTATCCAAATGCAGGTTTTTCTGAACAAAAAGCATGACCATGTGACCAGATCAAATTCTGGTTTGTATTTGTGTTGTACTTTACTATGTCTATCAGTTTCTGTGGTAAAGCTTTCATATTCTTACTAAATTGTTCTGGACTTCATGAAGAGAAATAAATGTTTTGTTGCAGGCTTTACATAGCCAGAAATATCTGTGGTTTGGTGCTTTGTCTTCACTTGTTATTTCATCCTTTCTTTCATTTAGTCCAGACAGATGAATTTTATAATTTATCAGTTTACTATGCTTGAGTTTCTCAGCTTCTTTTTTATCTTCTTCCTGTAGAAAGAGGAATCTTTGTGAATCCTTGGCTCCCTGAGAGGAGTTTTTTGAAATTAATGTCTTCCCTAGTCATCTTCTCCTTGATGTGTATTGGAAGGGGATTTTATTTTTATTTTTAAGACTACTGTCCTTTCCTCTTCTGTTCCTCAGTGGATTATTTCTCTTTCTCCTCTGTATGACTGTTTTAAATATTTCCTTCATGACAGTTCTTTACCCAAACTTTTTTCAAAATATGAGAATATTACTTTTAAGTATTCTCCAAATTGCTATTCAAAATATATAAGGTGTAGTATGTCTCCCTTTTGATAATTTTCTAATTGCTTTTCCTCACTTTATTCTCTTCTGGGGAGAAGTGGTGTTGTTTGTTTAAGTGTGAAAGAGTGTATTTCCTGATCAGCTACCATTTTTGTTCTCAGGCCTTGGGAAGACACACTTGGTATCTGTGCAGTTAAAGAAGCCTTGGTTGTAGATGAAGGCAGATCTCTGGTATTTGGCTTTTAAACCATAACATGCAGGCTTTAAACCATCAGGTGCAGGCTTACAGAAGAAATGTTTCAGGGATGTAGCTCAGGATAAAGTTTGTATTCACTATCTAGGTATTAAACACCAGTGATTCTTTATCGCTGGTGATGACTTCATCACTGGTGGTTACTTCATGCTATGACTGAAGAAACCCCACGTGTCCTATTTCATTTTTGTACTTTCAATTCTGTTGGGTGTATTTCCCAGTCTAAATAGGAGGGCATGCTAAATTGCTATGCTTGTCCCTTCTGTTCTTGTAGTTTTGTAAAATACAAACACCTGATTTCTCTCTCTCTTTTTATATCTGAATGGTAGATCTGTGGCAACTGAGCCAACCTGGGCAAAAATTAACAACCTTGGTTCGTTAATTGGAATGGAAAACTGGGGCAAACTGCTTGTAATAGATTCTTCAAGTCTCCATCCCCATGCCAGATCTCTAAAAATTCCTTTAATAATAATGATGCCTTCATTTGGTGTTTTCAGTCGTTTGGAGAAAAAGGAAAAAGGAATTTCCTTGGGAATTTAGTGTCCCCTTCTCAAGCAAGGCAAAGCAGAGTAATGGGATGCCATAACAAACTTATTTGCCTAAATGTCCTTAATAGCCACCTGTAACATATTTAACAATCTTAAATGATCATTGTTAGTGATGGTTCTTGTGAGTCTTAGGGTATTATTTGTGCTGTTCACCTTTAAAGTGTTAGACAAAGCAGTCGGACCAGGTGGGATTCTGAAGACAGCACAGTATAGATTCTTCCAGAAAACAATTCTGCTAGAAAATGGTAGGATTGATTCCTGTTTTCCTGGTAGTAAAAGATGTCCAGGGGAATTATCCTTATATTTTGGGTGCCTAAAGTAGAAATCTAGAGCTAAAGGAATATTCCTGATTTTGTCTTCATTTCCTCCTTTTTTCCTCTCCCCATCCCCATGCTTAATTCATAGTATATCAAATTTGTGGACATATATAGCGGCTTGTTAATTCAAGCATAGCTGGAAGCTTTTAGTGGTTATTTTTGGGCCATCTGGAACATGAACTTTAATCTTCCTAGGCTGTATTTTAAAAGGGCTGATGGAGCCATTTGCCAAAGTTTAATTTGACAGAAGAGTGGTTTTATCTGTTCTATCAATTAAAGCAGAGTCTATTTCTTATCAGTCAACAATGTTATCAGTCAATAACTGTTAAATGCATTATGTTTCCCATACGGTGACCATTCTGTCATTGTCCCTTTCTTCAAATATACCTTTTTTTTTTTTTTAAATTGGAGAACCTATTGCTTCTTTAGCCAGATTAACTCTGAAATGTAACAAGGAACTCGGCCCACAGAACTCTGATGAATGTGGAGGCTTAATGTAGCAGAACCGAAAGCAAAATGGGGATGACGCTATCCTGTCAAAATCACTAAAACCTTCTTCGTTTTAAATTTAACTAAAGAGCAGGTCTAAACCAATAAAAACATTGTGACTAGTGCATGTTCATCTATCATGACAAATTCACTACCTTCCAGAGAGCAAGCACCTGCTTTGTGTCAGTGTGTTCCTCAAAATAATAATCTGGGAGAAACGAATGTGGTCTATTGTTTAGCATCTTCTGTGGTAGGGGGAATATTGGTTTTAAGGTATGTTTATGTTTTGTAGTTGGAAACATTCCACAAACATATTGTGAAGGTTTATTTTGGTGTCAGTCCTACAGAAATGCTGCAGTATGGACTTTGAAGTGAGCTTCGTGGTATTACATATAAGTAAAAAGTAGTGCTGGGAACAGTAATGTACCTTTTTTCTCTCATTCTTCTGAGTCTTTCCTGAGCCTTAACAATGACTATTGATGACAGCACCTATGAAGTCTCCATAGGTGCTGTATTTTTCTCTTTCTATTGTGGTATCAGTACTTGCTGTGTACTGAGTATTCCTAAATGTCATGAGATATTCAGCCAAGAATGACTGAGATTAGGCCACTGAAGAACAAAATTCACACCCAGAGTACAGGTCTCACAATTTCTCTCTGTGAAGGTTGTGCTGGTGAAGATATATCAAAAGGAAGAAGGGAGCAATTATATGACTCCTCCTATCTTGAAAGAATCTGATTTTTAATAGGTTTTATGAGCTGTGAAGCGTGCTTCAGCTCTGTCTGCATTCAGGAAAATACGCTAATGACTGAAGAAAAATAGAATTTGTAGTACTGAGACTTGCAAAGGGATATGGGTAAGGTGGAGGTTCTCAGGAATATTTCACTGTTTTGATTTAGCTCCTATGTTTTCCTAAATGTGATCAGTATCAGGGAAATTCCATCAGCTTCAGTGTGCCAAACACTGTGATTTGTAACCACAGTGTCCCACAGAAAACTGGTAGTTGATTGTACTCAAAAGTTCTAAATATTTGAAGGATTAAGTTACTGACAAATGAAAATGAAACAGTAATTCTGATGTTACCTTGATAGCTATTTCTGTACTTTTTTTTTCTCAAGAAAATTTTACCAAAGCATTTGAGAAAATGAAGGCTGCATCAGGCTAACATTTGTATCAGGCCATGTGCCTGATTCTTCATCTAGAATCTTATTTTCAGGCAGTTCCTTCTGACCTTGACTGTCCCAGTTGTTCAGGCAATGAGGTACAAAAACCTGTGTGCTCAGCTCCTGTAGGAGTGGAGAGCTGATGGCCCTGTCTGAGGTCAGACATGCTAGAAATGGGCAAAGAGCTCCAGAGAACTCTGCCAGTCTATCTTATATATGATCTCTCTGCTGCCTTTGGCAGTCTTTCAGAGACAAATACACTGGATTTTGCATATGCCAGGCGATTTGCACCATCTGCAGCACAGGAGTTTGTTGAGCGGAAGGAAGATGGACACTTGGTAATTGATGTCAGTCGTTCATTTGGAGTAGGAACAGCTACTGAGGCAGAAAACTCAGGAAATTAAGATCTTGGCATTTATGTAAACAAGAAATATCACAACTGGTGCTGTGTCCTGAGCCTTAATGTCTCTCATTTAAATGCATGTACAAGGTGTAGAGTTTATAGATAATTCCCATAGGCTAGTGATCACATCTGTGTGGGCACTGCAAGTGTGTGCAAGGGGACCTGCCGTACTGAGATAAGAAACAAATGTATGAAATAAAGGATGTCCTGTAATGTTTCATCTCAACTGTTTGGTGTTGGAATGAGCAGCTCAGCTTTGCAAAGCGAAGGAAGTAATTTATATACACGTTTATAAAAATTAATCTTGCAGCTACTCCATCTTAAGGTGTTAGTTTTTGGATCTTGACAGATGTAATCCCTAGGGCTGACTATGGTGGTGGTGAAATGACTGACTGCAATGCTTATCATCATGACACCATAACAAATAGTTCAGTCTGGCAGCTGTCACTTTCCTAAACCCTTTTTCAGCAAGTGCAAAGTTCAGTAAAAAAAAAAAAAAGAAATATATTAAAAGGAAGAAAAAAAAAGAAAAAAAGGTCCAGACAAAACAGTCAAAACAGTTCTGTGGCAGTTGTATGGGTATGGCTTGACTCTAGACCTTAAATCTCTACCTCATAATGCAAAGCATTCCCTCACAGACCCAAATGTGGTCCAGGCAATAAAAGGAAGCCACAGCCATCAAGTCATGTTGCTCAAAATAGCTTAGTGTTGACAAAGGGGGTCTGAATGGACACTACAGAGTAAATTAAGACAAGAAACTGCTTCTAGTAAGAAGCACCAGTGCTGGACAGTGCTAGTACAGAGCTCATTTTACAGTGAGCCTAGCACTGTAAAATTCGATAATTGCCATGTGTGACATTCTTCATAAATTAGGTCAAAGCATAAATTGAATTAGACCACAACCTACTCAAGCTACACCATATTATATTCACTGAACTACGATGCTCACTGTGAAGATGTGTTATTTTTGTCTTTTGTATAGGTCATAAGCTGTTTACAGAAACATGCTAAATTAGGCTCAAAGAGAAAGTTTTCTTTCAGGGACAGTTTGGGAGGAGGAGTGGTGGTGGTATATTGTCCAAAAACTTTAGAAATACCTGACACTTTTTTGAATGATCCCATTAAAATGTTACTAACTCTGTACTACCTGGAGAGTACAATTACCTCTTTTTCAAGATATAAAAAAACCCATTGTGGTCACTGTAGCATCCAGATTCATAAAATCTCTCCTCTTGCTATGATTTTTTCGTAGTTTCTTTCAGAGATGAGCAAACAAAAGCCATTGCACAATGTCTGTCACTGTCCAGCAGACTGGATATGTAGAGGTTGAGCAGATGGGTCTGGAGCCCAGGCTGAGGACGCGGACGTGAGTTCTCAGGGCTCTCTTGTGCATCACACAGATCTGTAAGTGGTGGGTACATCAGCCCAAACAGAAACAGGTTCAAGCTGCAGCTCTGCTGCCCTAGCAGCAGCAAGTAAACTGTATGCAATTGTGCAATGCTTTGACTTATCAACTTCTTCAGTTTGCACTGCACCTGAATTGAAGAAAAAGGCTCGAATACGTATATATACACACACAGATGCAATTGTACATTTGTCTGCACATATATACACATTCATTCATTTATATACCTGTGCAAACATATACACATGCGTATATGTGCACCACTAGAAAGTATGGATGTCTTATATCGTGATCAGAATAGACTACTTCAAATTTTCATCCATAGTGTTGTGAAGGGAAGAAACAGAATTAAACTCAGAAACGGGTGAAGAGTCCTTATTCAAATAAAGGATCCTGATATGATGACAGTTTCCTGCATCATAGTGCTAGTCTGTAAAAGATCTTTCTACAGAGTATCACAAGATTACATTAGTGTATTTAAAATACTCCTGGATTATTCCTGATTCTTTCTGTATGAAACCCAAGAGCATTTACAGACAATTCTATCATATTCCATCCTATGCTTTGGAAAGAAAAAGCAAAAATTCAGCTGTCTAGCTTCTCACGAGCTTGCTAATCTATCTATAATTTTGAGCATTTAGTTGTGGATGTGGTTGGATACTTAAAGCATATTCCATTAGCTCAAACACATAAACATTGTTACCTGCACTGTGGTAATCCTGGAAAAAGGGGTTTTGACTTTTGTGGGGAGCTCTTCCTTTTCCAGTAGAGTTTACTAGAAGCAGCAGCAGAAGAAGAATGTGAACATTTGAATATGCCCATAAATTTTTATTTACCCATTGCAACTTTTTTTCAAATATCCTATCACTTTGCTGTGCTTTTAACTACACTTGTTTTCTGTCTTAACATGATTTTTTCCAAGAGTCCCTATTTGAGGAGACAAGGACTTGAGAAAATCAGAGGAGGCACTCTGGCTTTGTGTTTATAATGTAAACAGTTTACTTTGCATCTTTCTCATGATTTTAATCATTGTTGAAAAGCTGTCTTGTATGATTTTCAATACGCAGACTTCAATAATTCCTTTAGGAGGTGTTTCTCAAAAGACAGAGCTGGAAAGCCTGCCCCTGTTATCTACTAATATCAATCAGTCTACAGCCCAAACAAGAGCCAGTAATGCTTTGCTTCCATCCTGAAAGGTTGCATAAGGCCTGATTAGCAAGCTATGGAGCTATATGGAAGAAGGTGAAAGAAATTTGTTCTGGAACATTTCTCACATCAGAAGGTAAGAATGCTTATCCTTGGAACTGATTAACACCTTATGGATGTGTCAATCAAGTAGGGCTAACCAATCTGAGCAAGTGCAAAATGTTTGAAGTGTCTTGGCACTTTTTCCCACCCAGCTATTCCTATGGTTTTCCTGCTTTGTTTAAATGCAGGATTTTAGCAGTGGGGAGAGGAGGACTCTCTTTTCTCCTCAATGTCCTACTGCCTCTTCTCATGCCCCTACTTCAGTCCCTTAAATGTCTCTAGACTGTAAAGTGCACTAATGTTGTTTCAATACAGTCATGTGAGGATTTTAAGAAAATATATAACTTAGTGGCCAGCTCAGTCCTATGGCTTCTTAAAGATCTCTGGGCATCTCATCAACAGAGGTGGGTGGGAACACTGATGGTCTCAGAAAGCTTCCCTATCCAAAGCGGAAGGAAATCAGGGTATTTGAAAGGTTTCTATTGGGAGGTGGAAGCTGTACCAGAAGAATTAACAGTTTAGTGGCTGGGTTTCTCACCCAGGATGGGGCTTCTACATTACAGATAAATTTCACTTAAAAAGGAAAATAAGGGTTCAGTATTTCCACCCATCTCAGCATACCAAATACTTGGAGTATCACACAGCTGGAAGGAGGCTGAACTCAGCCCTCAAGAGAACTAAAATCATTGGGGTAGCTTGGGGAGCACTGGATGTAACTTTGCCATGCACAGAACAGGAAGGAGAAGCAACTTGACCAGTTCAACATGTCCCTGCATTTGGGCTGTTTGGTACAGCTCAGTTTGTACCCACTGGGGAGATGGCACTGCTCTGGGGCCTCCTATTTTATCTGATCCCTCTTGGGAATTGTGTAGAAAATTTTACATGGAGAAGAAATGTCTGAATTCAAATGTCAGTGCAGATGAAAGGAGCTTTCTCCCTGCAGAGACTTTGTCTAAAAAAGGCTTTGTATTTCTGAGGGTAGGTGCTGTTTACTGGCCCGTGGTAACCATAATTACCCCTGCTGTTTGCCAGGAGGGAAATTCTAAGGCAAATTCCTATCCAGTCTATTGGGGCAAAGCAGTGCTTTCCATTTTCCCTTGTGGAGCTACAGTGGGATCACTTCTGATGGCTGCCCATGCTGCCTTCCAAAACTTAGCCTGGTCTCTCTGTGTTTCCCCAGTAGCCAGTGGGGAAGGAGTATGATGGCTTGTTCATACATGTGTGAGTGTGTTTAGCTCAGTGCTGCTCTGAGCACGCATTTGCTGCCTCGGTGACTGACCTTTGAGGGCCAGTCTGAGCTCCTGCTGCTGCCGCAGAGGAATTTGCTGCCGTGTGTGTGTGACTCTTTGCCCAGTGGCTTGGAGGAATTGCTATGATATCATCAATTCCCGTGGCTTCTTCTGCTTTCCTGGGTCTGTCGATATTGTTCTGACTTTTTTCCTTTACTGCAGGTCACAAGGTATCTACCTCTTTGCATAGTTGTAGGTGAATTTCTGATGCAAATGTCTTGGTTGTTTGCATTTCTCACAGGGCTTTAATTCTCGTGAAAAGAAATTTAAAAAATGGCCACATACAAAATACATCATAGAAGGAAAATACAAGTCTCTCATCTGTGTTTAATTTTATTCTCTTTAAATTGATAAAAAAAAAGAGTAGCTCAGAAATCAAGGCACTTGACTATTGTAGATAACAATAGTTATGGTGAGCATTGCTTGGTCTGGGGGACAGTTTCTTATTAATATATCCACATATATATATATATATATCCTTAATAAGAGGTGGTTTAGAAAGGTATTTGTATTAAGTTCATAGGCTTTACTGTGGACTTGGTGAGCCAGAATCTGCTTTGGATTTGTTTGAAGCAGATGTTAAACAGAGAGAAGAGGCTGACTTATCTGTAGTGGTTCCATAGCTGTCTGAATTATTGTGAAAATCCCAGCACTGGAACATCTCTAATATAAGACACATTTCAGCAGTGACCATGGTAATAAAATCTCAAATGCCTCGTTCTCCTTTCTTTAAAGTCAAAAGGAGAAAAAAAAGATCTGTATCAATACGAACACAGAGCTGTTCCTGGCCAACATGAAAGTATCCTTTTATCTAAAAAAAAGAGTAATTTTGTTGCTCAAACTGTCTATTGCAGGCTGTGCTCTTTTTAAGCAAATGTGATGCAATGTCATAATTCTTCATGCATTCGAATGGTTAATTGCAAAGCTGACTTTCCAAAGGACAGTGCCTCATTCTGAGCTGAACATCTGAACTCATAAGAGAGAGACAAAAGATGAAAACAGCTTGGAGCTGGAATTTAAGAAATTAATAAAAACTGGATAAAACCCATGAGTTACAGACTTAAAAACTGACCTGTGTTTCAAAGACATATAGGGCTGCCTTGCACTTCAGTGAGTCAAAATGGGCACCCTGGCCAGTAGCTGGCTGGTTGAGGGCAGGCAACTGGGACTGGAGTGTGTAGAGAGCATCAGGGGATGAGGCATGGAAAAGCCCCCAGCATGGGCCCTGCCTCTGGCAAGGGCTAGTTCTGCTAGTTCTTTTTGATATCTGAGATTGAGTTGCCTTTCCCAGAGCTGACATGCAGGAATAAAAGGGGCTAATGCCACCTCATTGTGCTACTCTATTTTAACAGGTATCTGGTATTGTACCAACTGCTTGAGACACAAGAATTTTCTTTTAGTTTAAAGGTATCTCCTGAAACAAAGCACTTGTTAGGGGTTGAGATGAATTTAACAAAAGACAGGTTTGAAATCGGTGGGAGACAAAGGCTCTTTGTAAGTCTGCAGAAGCTAAAAGTTAATTTTCTTCCCAGTATCTAAAAGAGATTATACCACTATGTTTATAGTAGAACCTTCAGTAGGGGGTCAAACATCTGCTCGATAGAGCAGCCCACCACCAGGAGTGTGTCTGATTAATCCTGCTGTGCCATGAAGGGGCATCAGTCCTATCAACACTTTTGCACAATCTTTCACTTGTTTCAACAATTATCTGGTGCTAACTTACTGTAGTAAGAGTTGCTAAAATAGTGGGATTGAAAAGAAATGCTTTTTGTCAGGATATATATATTTTTAAATTTGCTACCTTAGCATATAGTTTTAGGATTAGCCTGATTTCAGATTATGCTGCAGGATAGGAAGTCAGGATTTTGATGGGCTTTAATTACACATGTAGAGTAATGATGGTATAGTTATCCATTTATAAATGCTTTGATCACTTGGCACATAATAATGCTCAGATTTAATGCTCTATGCAGTATGATAAAACTCTCTCTCTTGATGTAAGTACATACACCTCAAGAAGGTTGAGTTAATTGCTTTCAGAAACAAAAGAAAATTCAAACTTTGTGGGCAATTAAATTCTCATCTACAGTTGTAAATTATTTTAACTACACTATACAGTATAGTTTATCTGCCTTTCATTATGAAGTAGCATCAAATAAGCACAGTAAAATCTTCTAACAAAACATTTTCCCATTAACAATAAAAATAATCCGTTGACAAGTGTTCCATTTAAAATTACTTACTATAGTAGGAGCATGTGCACAAGTCTGATTTACAAATAAGGACAACTATCCAAGCAAAGAATGATAGCATGGCTACAGAAGTGGTCATTTCTTTTCTCTTAAACACATCTTTAAAAAAAATGCTTCATCAAAAATTTGGTGGGATTTTTTATCAGCTTGTCATTGACAAAATGATTCATTGTGTGCCATGTTCATCTAGAACACTAAGGAAACATGTTGCCTTGAAAACACTTGTCTATAATGCCTTTTAAAAGTTCTAAGTAATCCTGCCAATTTAGAGATCCAAACAGTTAGAAACTGTCTTTTTTCCAGAGGAAGATAAACATCTACGATGACTTACATACACAAAACCTAATTGAAAAAAACCACAAACAAACAAAAACAAACCCACAACACACTCTGATGTCCAGCTTTATTGCAGTAGAGGATTAAGTCTCTCTCCAAATTTCTTGGACCCCTTCTAGAGGGAGAACACATACATATGTCAATGTTTTGGTAAGTCACTTCCTGTAGATAGGCTGTATTGTTCTCACATGGTCTGTCATTAGCTAGAAGAGTTGGAAAATGCTGACACTTTTGAGACATGACTGTCCACTTTGGCTTCATGCAGAAATTTTAGGTCTGACTTTTCCATTTAGCTTGAACCCAACTTGCACAACTGTTTAACTTACAAAAGCAATGTTTTCGCTCTAGAAGGAGAATGGCTTATGTAAATAGGTAGGTTATGAAAAGTCTTTGTCAGAAAATGCTTTAGTAGAAGACTATAACTAGATATATGGATGCAGAGAAAAAGTACTCATCACTGGTACTAGGAAATATTTGATGTCCTTTCTTGTTGTTTCCATTTTTTTCCCTAAGCTGGTTTGGTTTTGGGTTTGTTTTTTTTTGGTCAGAGGTCCATGAAGTTCCAGTGCTGAAAAGGAAGATTAGAAGTACATAGTTCTAAAGTTTTATCACAAGTATCCCATCAGGTTGTCTTTTTAAATTTGCCCTCTTCAGAAACTAAGTTTATTAAACTTTTATAAAAACCTGTAATGAAAAAAAAAATTCTAGTCATCACAGTTGTAAAGGGAAACTGTAAAATATAAGTGAAGAATATTGTTAAAGATAAAATTCAGAACCAGGTAAAATCTAGTTTAAGGTAGTTTTTTAATTTGGTGATTTTATAGCATGTATTTTGAAGTTCTACATTGTCAAAAGCATCTTTTGTCATGTTATACTTATCCCATCAAGAAAGAAAGCAAAATAAAAATGCTGGTAAAGCATACTTGCTGTAACTTCGTGCAAGTGTGCTCCTTCTGCCACTAAAATTTTGGTTGAAGGTTTTTTTATTCCACTCACGAAAATAATGGATATAGAATAAATTTTCAACATTAGAAAGACACAACTCTTGACACTCCTGATGTCTTGGCATTCCAATAGAGAACATTTTCACCTACAGAGACCTGTGGTTATTGTGGGAAGGGATTCTCCCTGTATTCTTGACAATTAAATGGAGCATATATAATTTTAAGGGTTTTTATGGGAGAGAAACTTAATTTCTTTAATTTTCTTTTCGTTCTATAGCCCATTATGTTGTCCTGAAACTGTCAAAATTTTAAATATATGTGGGCTTTTTCTTTTTCTACGGGTGGCTTTTCAGGAGTCTTGCTTTTTCATATTTTCAAATTTAAAAAGCAAAGCTGCCACAAATGACAAACGCATGTTGGGGAAAAAAAAGTAAAAATATTGCCAAGACAACAGGCATTTTTCATGGCAGAACATTAAAATTTTAGCATACCATAGTAACATTTGTTTTGTGATAATATTTTTATGTACACGTTGTGAGATTAATTTAGTTACCTTTGCAGAGAGATCTGTGAGCACAAGAGTTATCAGTGATACTTGACTTGAATCTAGAAAGGCTTTTAAGTTAGATTTACATTTCTGTTGAAATTTCTGTGTTTGTCCCTTGCTCTAGTATCTGTGAATATTCAAACATTAATGTATAAATCTTCATAATAGCCTTCTGATGTAGGAAAACAGTATAATTTTGACTGAAGAAAGTCATCTCGCAAATGGAAAGATTTAAGTGCTTGAAATAAGAGCCTCATCAAGATTAATGTTGTTTTTATCTATGAGTAAATTGCTGGTCCAGATAAAAATATTTATTAAATTGAGTAAAACTCTGTACTGGACAGATCTTCTCCTTGGATAAACCTTTTCACAGGGGCCTATCTGTGTAGGTGAAGTACTGGTAAGGGATTGCAGGGGTCTGTTGTCATCCATTCATTAAATAGGTATAGTTTCAGGCTAAGTAGTTGTCATGGGGAATAATTGAGCCTTATTTGTCTTTTTATAAATTTTAACTTATTCGTGTTGATATAGCAATTCATTGATGTATTGAAATAGTTGGTGACCTGAGACTTGGTGTCACATCAATGGCAAAAATGCAATTAACTCCCTGCTGGTGTATAGATTAAGCTAATGGTTTTGTCTGCCGTCCTCCTTTAATGACTTGCTTGTTGGGTATGACCAAGTCACATATCAGGAGAATGCGATATCAGTCACTTGTAATTTTCAAAGTAATGTCCAGATAGAGATGGTGGGTAACAAGTGTTCTCAGAGTTGAAATCTGGTCTGTGGCATGAACTTCCATAGGAATATGTTCATCTTAACCCTTCATTTGTTCAATGTAGTGACTTTCCTTCACCAGATTATTTTTGTCATTAAAATGCAACAGCAAGGACCTTTTTTATATCAAATCCTTACAGTTCTTCTTCTGGAAAGACAAGAAAAAAATTGACAAAGTACATGTGATAGGTGTTATTTTTTTGGTGTTACAGATGGGTAGTAAAAGTCTAATTATGAATAGGATTATTTTCCAAAGATTCCCTAAACTGGCACTATTCTATTAATGTTGATGATAAAGTGCTTTGCCACCTTAATGTTGATGATAAAGTGCTTTGCCACCTTTCTTTTGCCACCCATCCTATCCCTCAAAGTATCTGCTTTTAAAGTTCAATCTCCTTTTTTTCCCCAGCGCAGTGGTAAAAGCATTTTCCTCTTTGAGTTATATGTATGTGACTTAGAATGCCTATCTGGTTAGCTGCCAAAATTCAGGTCTCATGTTTCACCTGCAAGTACCCCAGCAAATCCACTTGAGTAATTAGAATAAAAAAATGAGACCAGTACTCACAGGAACAGGACTCTTTTCTCTGTTTGACACAACCTATATCTTAGTGTTCATTTGGGGTTGACACTGAGCAGTAAGATATTCTAATTTTCTCCTTCCCTTCTGTTTCACAATGAAATGGGTTGGCTAGAAAGCCACAGGGAAAGGGCTGTCACCCTGATGACTAACTTTCAAAAATGGCCCCATGCTTCCTCCCCATCAGGAGGAAGTCAAGACCTTTTAGCTTGCTGTGAGAAATCGGAGGCAACAGCCAAGTGGAAGAAGTATCACCTGAGACTGGGAAGATGAAGAAACGTTAAATTCATTGCTTAAGACTCAGGACTTGGATAAAGTCACCTAACTTACAATGTAGTGCCCTTAGTACAGGGCCATTGGCTCTCTGAGGGCAGCATGCAGTGCCTGGCTCATTCCTACCTATGTTTCAGCTTTGTTTCAATACAAACATCTAGAAACATCATACATTTTTTAGAGTAAAATTTCCTTTAAAATATTTCAGCGAAAAAGTTTTTTCTGTTATTCACTTTCTGTAAAAAGTCTGTCCTACTACAAGACCTTTCTCCCAAGCAAACTGGTTTAATTTTCATCTCAGAGGACTAGAATACAATGTGTGCCTTTTTCTTTTCCATGGTTAGCTTGATGCACAGTTTTTAATGATCCATTATTTGACACATCTTGAACTGGCTACAGAATGACTTGCTCATAACACAGATGTCCATGGAGGCTCACTAGTCTGACTGTGATCAGATACTGTAATATATTACATCAGGGAAAGACTGGGGGCCATGGACTTTCCCTTCTACACTGAAAAATTAATCAGGCAAGAGGATGGAGGCAGCCTAATCTTTTAATAATAGTCCTCCTAGGCTCTGTTACAAACTCTATTAAGTAAGAAATGCTTCTGATGAGCACGAGGCATAATCTTATCAGAGACCAAAGTCTGTTCTCTGTGCTGAACACTGGGTGTGCTGCGGAAGAGCAAGAAGCTTCATGTCTCCTGGATGTTCTGTGGCCTCCTCCTGACAGTATTATGTTGAAACAGTGACTGCACTTCTGAATAGCATGTTTCCTTATGTTTATAGCCTGGCTAGTTCTCTCTCTTCTTTTAATGTGTTCCTCTCGCTTACTTCTTACCTTTCCTTCAGATGAGATTCCCAGCTCAACTGGACCGGGTATAACTTCACTTAACAGGTTAAGTGTACTAATAGACATTTCACAAAGGGGTTGCCTGACATTATATAGTCAAATACCAATGTCAGAATAAAAAAATCAATTAATAATATCCTTTTCACTTGAATTGTAGCTTGATGGTGTTACTAACATTGCCAATATTTTATTTGATTTGACCTTCTAAGAAGCAAGATGCAAGGGAGAAATTTATTTATTTCAAAGAGAGAGAAGAATTCAGAATTGAGAGAAATTCCCTATTTCTTTTCATCTATACCTTTAAAAATTATTTTCTCCTTGAGTTTTCTTTCTTTAGGTGCAGCACAGGAAAATCTTCTCCGTGTTTGCTGTATGTTCACAGATGCTTGTACATGTGCATGTTACTGGTCGCTATTTAAAGCACGTTTAAAGTATGCTTACCTTCAAATGTCAGACTCCTACCTAGAGCTGACATCCTGCTGTAAATCCTGGCCTGCCTGTCACCCTGGGGAGGACTTATGACTCCAAGAGCACAGTAAGAGCAGATGAAGTGTTCTAGCCTGTGCACTGGCAACACGAGCGGGAGCAGCAGAGGACACGGGAAAGGAGGCAGCTCAGTCCCAGAGAGAGGCATGCATAGTGAGAAGCAGCAGGAGAACTGCCAGCAGCAGACTTGAAAGCAGAATATAGATATGTTTGTACATGCCTCTCCTACTTCTGTCTCCTGACCTTCCTTTGCCCATCCGCCCATGCTGAAATTACCATAACCCATTTTCAGGGCAGACAGTTGCTCTCTCCAACTGGCTGGTGGTTTCGGAAGAGCTTCATTGTATGAATACAAAGAAAAAGTTATTAAAACTCTTCCTTATTTCCACTTCCCCCTCCTGCTGCCTCTCAGCTCCTTTTCTAAAGCTTGGCATAGAGTCAAGCCCTAAAATTGTGACACCTTTTCCATAGCCACGTCATGCTCCCTTTCTTACACCTCTAATTTCTGCTATGGTGATGCACTCAGCATGCAAATAAGTTTTTCTGAGAGCTTTTTCTTTTAAGAGCTAAAATTGTTTCCACCAGTTTACCAGGTCATGCTTTCAATAGCACTAGCCTTCGTGATTCATGGATGTTCAGTTTTAAGAAGAAGTAATTATTGTGTTTTTCAAATTCTTGAGTATAGAGCAATTATTGTGTTTTTCAAATATTTATTTATGGCAAACATTGTAAAATCTCATGTGCTATGTGCCTGTATCTGTTTGTGGATGCAAATCTCTTCTCTTGCTGCTTCCCTAGTTGTTTGTATTTCATTAGCATCTAGAAGCCTCAGCAATGACCCAGGATCCTTTAGTTATCTGTACAGGAGAAAAAAAAAGTACCCTTTGAGGAAATAAACATAAGTATAGTGGAATCTGAAAGCTTTATACTTGTTACCATTTAGTTTTCTAGATGTATATTAAAGGGAGTACGAATGTCAGCCATTGGAAGTACGTATGGGAATTTGTCATCTCATGAGACTTCTGGTCTAATTTTTATTATTAATCTTAATGCTGATGGAATGTGCAAGTTTAGATGATGATGCAGACTGAATTCTTTTTCCCCTTAACTAGAAACATTACTGATGTAGTAGTGGCTGCACAATTTTCTGCAGCAAAATGGGTGCAGAAATGTACAACATACCAATTAGACTATCTCAGTTTAAGCATGGCAGTACACAGGCTCTTTTGCTGGACAGATTATTCTTATAGTTTTAAATAAAATTATACATACACACACACACATGTATATACATTTTTGTACATATGCATATATGTACACATAAAAATAGTCTAAAAGCAAGAACAGTCATGGGATTTCCATTTACAAAGTAGAATAAGACTCTACAAATAAATAAACTTGGCCTTATAAGTGGTCTCTTGAAGTAGCCCCGCACCTCAGTAATTAGGAGTAGGAGTGCAGATAATGTAAGGAAATGAGACATAACTGCCCTGAAATTAAAAAAAACCCTGAACACTTTCTCATTTGAGGGCAAGCATTGACCCTTAGTGTAGCATCAACAATTTTATAACATGCTCAGAAGCACATATCTCAGTGGCACAGCATCACAAGTAGCCCTCCACTGAATAAATCAATGAGAGAATAAAAAATGTGGCAGGAAAAAACAGAGTGAGGCACATTTCCTCCTGTGATGCAAGCTCATCCTTTTCATAAAATAAGAGGGGATTAGGGTAGGAGAAATAGTGGAACATTCAACTGCTGAACAAATTCCTTAAATGTTTGTTATAAACAATGCTAAAGCAATCACAGGAAAGCCTGTGATTCAGATCGAGGTTTACATCTCTCCAAATGTATACCTAAGAGGAATTTTTTTGAATGATACAGTTTTGTTTGGTTTTTAAGTCTAATGTGAAGAACCTATATTAGCTTATCAAAAGAGGACTTAAACCAAACAACACGCAAAATAAAACTAAAGTTCTCATAAACTGCAGTTAACTTGAGGACTTTATCTGCTATTCACTAGAGGATGAGCTGAGGGAAACAGCAGGTACTCAGAGTTTAATCAAAACAGGTATAGGATGTTAAGATGGCCCATCTGTTTTGAAATTAAACTAGACACACAGTCATCTGTCTTTTTGTTTATCTTTTGTTGATCTCTAGACATCTCTATCTGAATTTCTAATCAGACTCATGCAGATGTGAATATGTAAAAGTTTGTTGTCATGTATCTTTGATAACGGCCAGAAATGCAACAGCATCCGCTACGAAGGAACAGTTAATAGCTCTTATTTGGACAATCTGGGGGAAAAAAACCCCACACATGTTTTTGGTCTCAACAGAAAAGCAATATAAATAAACCTAAAAATAGGTGAAGAGTGCCTGTGTTTAACCTGTGTTTTGCTGGAAATTTTTTGCTTGTCAGATCTGCTTGAGCCTGAAGGCATGCCTGGTTTTTCCAGCTGATCCCAATAACGCACACTGTCTCTGGCTCACGGGGTTTCTCTACCTAGATATAAATATTTAAAGGGCAAAGATATTTTCCCTGACATTTTACTAATAATCACATAGCACTTGTATATTGTCCTCAAGATACTAGAAAAACATGAATCCTCTCAGCCATCAGCAGTGGCTGCATTTAAGATGGGAAAATGCAGACAGAAGGGGAAAAGTGTGCTGCTACAGGCTCAATGAATGAATATCGTTGATTCTTGGTTCCAGTCTGTCCTTGGTTTATTGCACACAGCCCGAGTCAGTAACAGTGAAGAAGCAGTTTCCCAAAAATAGTCACATAGCCAGAAATACCAATGCACAAAATATGGTTGGAGCATGTACTTGAAGAGTGTAAAAGAGTCTGTGTTATACCTATGGAACGGGACCTTGATCATCTTCCAGAGTGAGTAAAGAAAATTTAGATTCCTAATAAAGGCAGTTCTCCAAAAGATTCCTTTATACAGTGAATATCCTTCAAATCAGTAATGGCAAACCTAAATCAGAATAAGAAAAGCAAAAATCTGGTATCTGCGTTCAGCTACTTAAAGCTCTATTCTGCACCCCCAAGTATTTCAAATTATTTAATACACTTCTTATTTTAATGCAATATAGATTATAAATTCTGTTAGCATTTGTTTACTTTAACTTATGTGTCTTCTATGTTCTGATTTCTATCACAAGTATTTCCAGTACTCTCTCAGCCTACCACCAAATGCTTTAAAAAATGCTGAAGTATGTTGACCCGCCTGGGAAGCTGCTCAAGATAATCTCTTGAGGAAGCAAGTAGGCGCTATTTTTACTGTAGTAAAAGATCCTCTCTAATCTACCAGGAGATAGTAGGGATAAGTCACCAAGATGAGATAGATGCTGAGGTTTTTTTTCTGTCAGTTACTTCTGCTCGACTGTTTTCATAAGTCACTTGATAGCTGGGTATTTGTTAATTTTTATTAAAAAGTATTGTTTAACTACAAATGTTACTGAGGCTGTTGTAGAACGTTATACTTGTTCCAAGTCATGAGGATTCTGGTAAAAGTGCTTTGAAATCGCCAGGCACAGTTTAGTGAATGTGGATAAAGAAGCGATGAAACTAAGGAATAGCACTCATTTGAGAGGCAAACCTGGAGTGAGACATTTCTCTCTTCACAGTATGGGACAGGAAACAAGCATAATAGAGTAGAATATTCCTGGCTAGCCATGGTCACTAGCCTGGCACCATATGTTTTCTTAAACATCACAGACAGCAGTACTTTTGTCTGATAGTATATTCTACATGAGACCCCTGGTGGCCTAGTGGTTAGCGTGCAGGACTTTCACTGCTGCGACCACGGGTTCGAGTCCCCGGTCTCCTGGCCTGATGGAGGTCGTCAAGCCCTGTGTGGCCATCCATCTATGAGAAGGACACTCTAAACAAACCTACGTCCTGAGAACCTCACTGCCATTGTCCAAGCTTGCTTGGCCCCAGCAGATGAACCTTAGGATTAAAGGGTGGGCTCAGTTCAGCGCAGGCTGTGTCTCACCTAAAAAATCCATTGCGCAGGCTGGAAAGGTAAAAGACCTTTCCCCAAATCTTCGTTCGCGAAGATGGGCCATTATTATTATATTCTACATGTATATAAGAAAGGAAAAAATCCTAGAAGTCAGGAATTAGTTTTCAGATCTATTTCAGTCATCTGAAACAGATGATAATAAAGAACTGAACAATCTCAGCAGCACAGGAAGGCTCCCTCGAGCCTATAATCAGGTTACAGCACAAACATTAACTGGGTATTCTGTAATTTGTAATGATGCACTCAGCAAACATTTTATTAAACTTTGAGGCAGCTATTCATTAAGCTCAGCTTTGGACCATCTTCAAGTGAATTATACATGTCTCTGTGGTTATTTGTTGTTTATCACAGGGTGTGTACTCATAAGTCACGTGAGCATTTTTTTCATACTTTTCATTTTTAAAGGAATTATACTGGATCAGAGCAGATAGATAACAGCAAATAAGCAGTTTTTCTGTGTCCATTTTTACAAATAAGCTTGATAAATTATGAAAGCATTCAGGGTGGAGATGAGGGAGACCATGCTAACCACTGCGAGTTTGACAAAAGGATGAAAATACTCTTGAAAATGAAATAATCGGTTTCTTAAAACATACTGTGTGTCTGTCTTCATATAGAGACATTTGCTTTATTGTGTAAATAATTAAAAAAGCACTTCTTGCTTTCTATTAAAAATAATCCAACCCAAGAACAACAACAAGAAAACCAAAACCCCACAAACCCATAAAGGATAAGGTCAAGTGCCTCAAAGAGCTGTCTCTGCATTGGAATTGACATGCCATTGAACAGTTCTAACATCTTGGAGAGCAAAGCATCTTCTGTACATCATGCTTCTGTTAGTGCATCAGCTTTTCAAATTTTCTTTCTTCATTAATTCCTCACATACAGCTTTCCATCACCATTGGAAAAACCTGATAATCTTCATCTATTCATATCCTCTTCCTTCTCTTTCTTCCTTAAAGCAAATACCCAAAAGCCTGGTCTTTTTATTGAAAGTTTTCTTGCCAAAAGAGAAAGTCAAAAAATTGAAATCCTTTTACTTTCTAGGAGTAAAAGAAAAGTGGTTACTGGTGCTTCTTAACTCTGTCAGAATTTCTTAAATTCCATGTTGTGAAATAGGTTGGAGGTTGTACTAGCAGAACATTTTCATGTACACCTATTCAAATGTTTGAAGCCTTCTACTTTTACTTGTGTTTGCCGTGAATGAGCGTTTCTTTCTTAGTTATGATTTTATGTTATTAGATAGTACTAATGGTCCATCAGCTCTAGTATCATGTCTCTACAAAAATCCATATTTAATGATTCAGAGAAAAGTGAAAAGTCTATGGTGCCTTTGAGAAGCTGACGTATACTCTGAGGAAACAGGTATTTGGTTTCTGTTGTCTACAGTCCTTGGTCAGCTTTGTGAAACATCAGTTGAGATTTCTCTTGCCTTAGTAAAACTAATATGCATTAAAGGTACTGAGGGTAGTCCATCACCTTGTAAATCCAGAACAATTTGGATGAAAGAAACAAGATATAAACTGACCTTTAGGGGATGAAGGTGTAAAATGCCTTCGTGTTTCAAATCCCAATTCAATAGAAGCTGGGCTTTGTGGAGTTTACAAACTTGTAGTTGATTTTTGTACTTTATATTATTTGTAAGTGCTCTCAAGTGCTGTAAATCTGTAACCTGTTTTCCTTAGTTTACAAAGAGTTTGATACACAACCTTTGTTTTGTGAAGGATTTTCTAAGAACTATGTTTAACCATATTCAGAAATTCATCACCACAGATAAGACAGTTACCAGCTGTGGAGTTATGAGTATTTACTATTTCTTTTGAAAAGCACTAACCTTCAAATTTGTAGTATCACACATATAGAGAGTTTTGGGGACACTTGAATATCAGAATTTGATAGAGGGTGATGTTCAGAGACATAACACTATTCCTTGGATTTTATTTTTTTTCCATAGTAGAATATTATAAATAATGTTCACTCTGAAATGATCTAGTAAGGTGCAACATTGCTGCGGCAAAATCCATGGTTAGTATGAACAATTGCTTTTGTTAGCTCTTGTTGCCCAGTGAACTTTTTCATACATAAATGTCTAAATAAATTTGCTAAAAGCTTTATCTTGTGGATTTCAGGTCAGGGTACCCTGATGGAGCAGAGTTAAGAAAGAAATGCTATCAGTACATTTTTTGTGTCTGCTCAAAAAATACACAGATGGTTTCAACTCCAGGACTGATTACCCAGTATGCTTTACAGAGAAAATGAAAGTTATATGAGTCTCTTTATTTTAGATGAACCCTTTTTCAATATGACACTCCTACTTCAGATCAATGACAGGTCAGTGATAATGCTAATACTCTGCAGTGAAAACTAACACCTGCTTTAGTATTGATTTTCATTGAACGTGTAACTGGGTGGTGAGTTAAAAATATGTTTTTAGAGAGACCTCTAATACTATAACCATATCAACTACTACAGAAACTCCCAGAGATATTTGACCTCAGATAAAAATTTATGGTGTATATTTATAGCTAGCACCAGAGTTAAATGGATTTTAAAATGGATTCATGTCGTCACGCTAGCCTGCTTTAGAGGTTATCAGTATAGCAGGTGAGCTTGTTTGCTTGTTGTTATATGTGAGCAAGAGCTATGAGCTTTAGTTAAAGACAGAGCCAATCCACTCCTGGTCATAAACCAGGATGGAGAGGCTCAGGCCATTCAACAGACATCATATGCTCTTCCTCCATGCATTAATAATGGTTTCTTTGTGTCAAACAGGTATGTTGTTTCTTAAGACTCATATAGGAAAACAAAGATCAGGACACCAGAGCTTATTAAAGTATGACAATTTCTTGTTATTGGCACAGACTTTCTTTTAAAGATACACAAAGTTGTTGCATGTATGATGTCACTTTCAAAGTATTGTTATATATATTCTTCTTTAAGATGGCATTTATACTGAGAAAAAACTGTTGATTCTGTAAATGCAATTGCTTTTTTTCCCCTCTTATATTCATACATAGAGCTAAAACCTGTCTTGTCTGAGCACCAAGATTGAAGGAGTGTTCTGGTTTCCTGCATTTCCTGTTACTTAACCTCAGTCAGCCAACAAACTTGTGCTGGCATCCAGGTGCCTAATTTTTCTACATCATCTAGTCAGCCTAGACACTCAATTGCTTTTCTTCCATGGTTGCAGACGTCTCAGAAAGGCATAGAGCATGTCCCAACTTACAGATTGCATCTAAGACATGAACTTTATAGCACATGCAAGTAGCTTGAATCAATTGATCTTAGTGCAAATGTTCTGCTGCCTGACTCTGGAGTTGATCCTGTTTGACTAAAGTAATGTCATGTCATTCCAGTGTGCTTGACCAGCATTTGCCTGCAAGTACATGTAGTATTCAAGTCCTGGATTTCTTTCATGATCCTTCTGTTTTTGTTGACTGCTTTTTTTCCCCCAAATTTCCTTTGATCAAAATCCACAATACCTGCATCACATCTATTTGTCATTTATTTCCCTTTGAGCATTGTATCACTGAAAACTTCAATCATGGAGTCTGTGACACAATCGCATGCATAAAGCCAAAAAAATTTTGGGTGAGAACATCCTAGGAAAAACAGTGCTGATGAGAGATGACTGCAGTGAAATGCTGACACATGAGACCTTGATATTACAAGCTCTGGCAAGTGCATTGTGTTTGGCAAACTGTGATGTGCTGACCTTAGGGTCATGCAGACAAACAGCTAAACTGCTCATTTCAATCAAAGTAATGGGAATAGGCATGTTACAAATAAAAGGGTGCCATCAAGCTGCCTTTTCAGCACAATCTTCATGTAAATAAAACAGGTTTACCTTCTACAGAGTACATGAGAGTAACCTTCAGAACATTATTACTTTACATTGGTAAGTATATCTTAGAAATACTTCAATCATAGTATTAGGAATTACTTGGACTGGTCGCAAGATGAGAATTACATTTATATATGTGTTGATATTTCTTCACCTGGCTACCCTTTGTAATGGAATAGCCTAGTTAGCTCTTGAATTATTTTCCTTCAAAAATGTGTGGAGTATAGCCTAGAATAGGGAATTGCTTCGTGGTTAAGACTCCCTCCTTGGAGGTTATACTCTAGAATTACTCAAATACCAGGAGGTGGAAAAACTGGTTCAAATAACTATTCTAACCACTGGCTGTTCATTTGAGCCTCTCTCCTCTTTCTCATCCTCTCTGTCCCTCTGAATTTACCTGTGGTCTCTGAAATCATGATAACAGTTTTACTGGAGCTGATAGGTCACCACCAAAAGTTTGTGAGAAGAGGCTTATTTTTTTCCCTTTTGGTGTGAAAAAAATTCTGACCAAGTCTGTTACATATGCATATAAACCTGATCTTTATGCAACGCAGTGCTTACACTAAGATTGTGTTCATTTATATCACTAAAAAGAGACAGAACAGCTTACACAAAAATAGAATAAAATATGTTAAATCAACCGTAGTGTAAATTCATGGCCATCGTATTACATGGTGACAGTTCAATATACCTTGTTTTGTCTAGTGTCTTTCAGTACATGTGGAAAATGTTAGAAAGTAAAGCTGCAAAATCTTAATTCTTTGGTTACAAAGTGTGCTGCTACAAGTTGATACAGAATTATTTTGTGTCATGGATGTGCTAGTGGTCTTCATAATGCTATAAGGTATTTGATACAAATTAAAGTATTTTTACAGTGGATGTTCAATATTTTAAGGAAAAGTTTGGGGGGGTTTAGTCAGCAATTGCAATTAAAATATGTTCTTTACTAGTGCCTTAGCGTAAATGATATTAGGTAATCCATGCATAGAGAAACAAAAAGAGAAGTGTTTGATATAGCTACTTATTTAACTTTCTGTAACTGCATATAAGATAAGAATGCTACTGCAAAAGAGATTATGTTTATCAAGTAACACCTATTTGTGGAGTGTGGCAGATGTATCTGGTTGCTTAAACCAGTGAATTGAAATATAATTTAGCTGACACACATCTAGAAATGACATCTCGCTTTCAGCAGCCTGTTCATTTCTTAGAATCATAGAATAATACAGATTGGAATGGATCTTTAAGGGCCACCTTGTCCAGCCCCTGTAACGAGCAGGGAGACCTTCCACTAGACCAGAATGCTGAGAGTCCTGTCCAACCTGACCTTGAATATTTCTGAGGATGGAGCATCTACCACCTCTCAGGGCAACCTGTTATTTCATACACACTTTGGAAATGGTACAGTGTAATGCCTATGTACAGTGTTCCTTGTCATGGCTTGCCTTCGATGAATCCTTATTGAGGCTTCTGTATATTAATTATATGCATGTCTCAGTAGAGGATGATAAATACTTTGTTATCTCTGCTGTGAAAGAAGGAATCTGTGCAGGGATCTGGTAACCGGAGTAATTTAAGAAATTAAATTGCGACCAAAATTAATGAATTAGATACATGTGTATGAGTTTATTATGATATTGCTGGGGGAGGGTTTTCTGTGCTATCTGATAGGCAATTCTGCATTTAAAGTTGTCTTCTTGCTCATGGATGTCTCTCTTATGTTATTATAAACAAGTGGAAATTGCAAACAATTATAAATTCATGGAAATAGTATTATGAAAGAGTATCTAGTTATTGGTGTCAAGTCTTAAGTATTTCTTCTCATCTCCCTGCATGCCCTAGCTGACATTCCTAGTTTGAGATCCATAGTTATTCAATGTATTCCTGTTAAATTGTGTGAGACATTTCTATGTATGAAGACTTTTGGGGTGAAGACTTTCCTAAAAGGGTCTGATTGGGCTGATCAGCTCCTTCTGATCCAGACTGAGTGATATAAAAGACTTCCAGCTGTTGTTAATTCAAATCCCACAACCCTCAGAATCAGACACAGTGTTTAACGCATGTTTTACAGCAGTACTTGTGTAAAGCTATTAATTGAAACTATTTGTAGGATCTGTTCAGAGTGAGACTTGGTACTGATGATGAATGGCTTCATTGTACTAGGTCATTATGGTCCTAAGTAATTTTGTTGGTTGGTACTTTTCATTTTATACCTAAAAATCAAATAAAAATGATGAATTGCAGAGAAATGAAAAAAGGTATAATTGGCAAAATAGATTATTACACCCTGTGATTGGAGGTAATGAATTGCAGCAGGAATTAAAGACAAAGCTTTACCAGTTAAACTGAATTTAATCTGTCTAAGTAGTGAAATAGATATTTCTGTCAGGCCATAACCTTCTCAGGCTATCTAAAGGTAATATGTATACAGTCCATGTATCTTTAAACTGATAGTGTTCAAGGGGATTTAACCCCACAGTTTGGATTCATAACCAGTGTGGGTAAGTGCAAAATCAAACCAGAACCAAAAACAACCCTACCCCCAAACCTGCTAAACAACCTCTCGTCAATCTGTGTTTTTCCATAGCCTACCTCCAAAGACTCATCTGGCAAAAAGAAAAGTCCTATTCAGAGCAGAGAAATGGCTTAAAGATGAACGCTCAGCACTGCGTGGTTGTATGCTCAGAACTTTGAAAGTAGGAGTTAGTAAAGTGGCAGATATTTGATGTGGCCATAGTTCAGACCAAACTGGACATTACTGTAAAAGGAATGGGTATACTCTTGCTGTCCCCTCTCTTTTTCAATAAATACATTAAGGTTTAAGCCTGTGCTCTGTAAAATCCCTGATATATTTAGCTGTACAAGGAGTAGGACCCATTTGATATCTCATAACTTTGTGAATTGTTGTATCATTCAGTGATACAACAGCATCTGAAATGATTGGTTTGCATCTTTTTAATGTTTTATCACATTCTTGTCAACATGTTTATAAGGAAAAAAACCTAAGGAATTCTAGAAGCAAAGGTAATTTAATTATTTAAAAAGTTAGTCACAAAAATAATTGATTTTTATTTGTTGTCAGGGGAGGTAAATTTTTCTTCCTACGTTAATACTTGGGAGGACTTGCTACATAAGAAATTTCTTTTCTTATAAGTATGGATACTTTATTCACTCTGATTTTCCCGTTGCAAATATATTCAGTCTAACAAAGATTTAAGAATGATCTTGTAGCTTGAATTTTGTTGTCTTTTAACTCTCTACACAGGCTTTAGAAATAAGACCACACATTTCTTAGCGAGGAGCATGTTAGCTAGCTTTCATTTAGATTGTGAGTCCTTTACTTTTCAATTTCTTTTATCCATTAAAAATAATAAAATACACCAGCAAAACAGCTCTCTGAACAAAATCATTCTAGGAGCTGTAAAAGTTTGAATTCACAGTACAAAATGGAATGTTACTCATGCAGGGATTGTGGAATGCTAATAAGTTTGGCACATCAACTTGCTGCAGCTCCTTACAAGCCTTGTAATTCAAAAAGTTCACCTTGAAGTTTGCATATAATTTTGCCATTCATTGTACATGTAACTTTTATTGTTAATACTGGCATTCTTTTATATATCAAGAATGAGACAAACACATTTCAGTAGCAGCCTTGACATTAATTTCCTTCAGTAATTTTTTTTGTCTCTAGGTAACTTTCCCCCCCAACTTCAGTTATTGTGATATAATGCCATTTTATTTTCTTTCTCCTCTAACTTCTGCTATTGTCAACAGGTATTGCTTTTCCAGTTAAACACACTGCTCACTGTACTTTTTGAATTTCTGTATAATTTTGACCAATCGTCTTTCTTTTATGGCTCCAATAATGCTACAAATTTATTAGTTAGAGTTTTTGTTGGTTTTTTTGTTTGTTTGTTTATTTGATTGGTTTTTTACTTTTTTATTTTTCCATTTCAACATGCAGACTGCATTTCTGCTTCAGCTTTTTCTCTTTCATTAGAGCTTCTAAAGCAGCATGGCCAGCAGGTTGAGGGAAGTGGTTCTACCCTTCTACTCTGCTCTCATGAGACCTCACCTGGAGTGTTTCATTCAGCACTGGGGTCCTCAGCACAGGAAGGACATCGACCTGTTGAAGTGAATCCAGAGGAGGGCCATGAAAATGATTAGAGGGATGGAACATTTCTCCTATGAGAAAAGTTTGGGAGAGTTGGATTTGTTCAGCCTGGAGAAGAGAAGGATCTGGAGAGACCTAATAGAAGCCTTCCAGGACCAAAAGGGAGCTTCCAGGAGAGCTGGAGAGAGACTTTTTACAAGGACATGTGGTGACAGGACAAGGGGGAATGGCTTCAAACTGAGAAAGGGAAGATTTAGATCAGATATAAGAATAGCAATTCTTTACTGTGAGGGTGGTGGGGCACTGGCACAGGTTGCCCAGAGAAGCTGTGGATACCCCATCCCTGGAAGTGTTCAAGGCCAGGTTGATGGGGCACTGAGGATGGGGCACTGAGCAACCTGGTGTAGTGGAAAGTGTCCCTGCCCATGGCAGGGGGGTTGGAACTTTAAGGTTCCTTCCAACCCAAACCATTCTATGATTCAGTATTGCTAATTACCCACTGTCTCCTGTGCTAGGATTCTGAATGTTTTGTATCAATTACTATGAAGCTGAAGATTTATGAAATCTTTGTAATATTCTGTTTATGCAGTTACCAATAAAAAAAAAGAATAGGAGGAAATACGCAGAAGATGCAACCAAGGGTTAAAATTAAGCATTAAAATATTTTTGTGCCTCTTTTATCATATTTTTATACTGGATGAGAAATACATATATTATATGGGAAAATAAACCAGGAAATTTGGAAAAGGTTTCATTGTGAATTTAAATTGAAGTCTTGTGTGTAATATTTCTAGGGACCCCGAAGGAATAAGCTTTACGTTTCTTTTACTCTCTCTTATGTATTTTAACCGTGTGCATGAAGAGGTATAAAATTCAAAATGCTGAGTAAAAAAAAATAAATCAAATGCTGAGAGAATGAAATATTAATTTAATCGGTACTTAAAGACACCTTGTGAGGCTCAGGTATTTTAGTCTCAGACTTGGAAATGAGTGTACATCCAGGTAAGGTATAATTTCTTGCACAAAATAATGTTTCAAGAGTGTTAAAAGTCTAGAAAGTCAATACGTGGGGTGTAGCTTCTGCAGTAATGTAAATGAGATTTTTGCAATTTTAGGGTTTTTTTAATATACTTAAACCTTTTCTTTCTCTCCCCCTGCCTTGTCTGTTAGGCTGTCTTGCATGTAAATGGTGAAATTTTCACATGACACCTTCAATAGCCATCTTAAATTTTGAAAAATGCATATATCTCCCTGCAAACATAGTCTGAGATATAAGCATATAAAAAGAATTCGAAGCAAAATAAATTCACCTGACTAATTTCTGTCTGAAAAGCATTTCATCTCTATTTGCTCCTCTCCAGAAGACAGCTGGCTACAGGGAGGGAAGATAAACACCCCTGTCTCTACTTCTCAGCAAAATATCTCAACCATGACCAAGAGGGATTGCCTAGAGGCATGAGAGATGTGGCACAAAATGTCTCTTCAATCTTTGTCTCTTCTGCAATCACCACTTAGTGCAAATTTATAGTATGAAGCATTTCACGAAGATAACTTTTCAGGTGAGAACTGGGCTGAGACCGATTCGCCTTACTCAGCCCACTGGACAGGCATCTGTCAGGAGGTAACAATATTTGCTGCTTGTTGTGAGCTAACAACAGGGTTGAACTGCATAATCTAATGTTTTACAGCTCTACACCCACTGTCATGAAATTCAAGAACCTTAACATGTGGCTTTCATGTATTACAAATTACTCTCCTACTCTATCAACATGTTTCCCTCAATCAGGTGCTAAGAAAAATCTCCTCAGCCCCCACTAGCTGCAGCAGTTCCCCAGCTTTGGATACTTCTGAGCATAGACTTCCTTCTCTCCTCAGAACAGGGTTTTATATTCTGACTGTGGTTATAGCACGCAGAAAAGACAGTTATAGTCAAGCCACGTCCATGGAAAGGCCTCATGCATCAGGCAAAACACTTCTGAAAGACTTAGAGCGTCATTAATACCTTTCTGCCTGGCTGTGGAGAAGACTACATTTGGGGTACAGGTTAAATTCTCAGCTATCTGCAATCATGGAAGGTGAATCATAAAACAAAAGAGATGGAGAGGTGATTTGGGAGGAATGTCTCTCTTTGACAGGAGGCTGAAGGTCCTCTATTTATATCATTTGATGTAGGAGGAAAGGAAAAGAGTGATATGAACAAAACCAGAGAGCTAAGTGAAAGGATTATGTACAAGAAACAAGAGACTTTTTAGTGGCTCTGAGTACATTTGGGCTGGAGTGCAGAATGTGTTGTAAGCTTGATATGCCTTTTGGTGGTAATGGGGATTTAAAAAAAAAAAGAAAAATCTATGTAAAATAAAATAGGATACATTTATGAGCAAGATTGAGTGACAACCTTGTTTACAGGGTTGTCAGGAGACCAGATTTACTCACCTGAAAGTCCCATATCAGCCCTATGTTTCTAAGCTACACACCATTAATATTGCCATCAAAAGTAAAAGTCATATTTGGACAAATCCTGAAAGGTGCATTTAACTGCTACTATCAAAATCACTGGGAATATGAAAAGCTAGTTTGCTAGTCTGCCCAGAAATTCATATAGTAGAAAAGTGTGTTTGATTATAGAGTATTATGCTACTGTAGGTGGGATAGTATTGAGCAGCTCATTTGTTAGGGTGGTGTTTCTGACATGATTCAAATATGAACACCTTGTTTGCCACTGGAAAGCAAGCCTGCAGGAACGCAGATGTGTGTTCTTGTCTGCAGAAGATAGAGAAGAATAATGTAAATATATTTGATATAATGGGAACGGCAAATCTGTATAAAATATTCTCAGCAAGGCAGCACTCCAGGAGCTTGATAAAAAGGAGGTAAAATAAACAGATCTGTTTTTACAATACCTGCACGTTGCTAGAGCTGAAGTTGGTGGAAGGAAGGCAGTGGAAGAAAATAATGAAGTATCAAAAAAGTGAGGTAATTTGTTGTGCTGATAGCATGATTGTGTTAAGGGGGTGATAAATAACCATGTTTTAGGCAGATGATCTGATGAAAGATAGCAATACAGAAATTAAGAAAGAAAGGAAAGGGACTTGTGCTTTAAGTTATGACAATCACAAATACTGATTTACTTTTTAGTTAAACATACCATCTTCTCATTTATTCTTTTTAGATTGTAAGAAGCAACTCAGTTGTCACATCAGATGATGAAATTAAGTTTTTTATTCCCTGCCTAAGTCTTCCATCTGGTAGCAATATAAGTACAACATGATAATAAATATATTCTTACTAAAAGGTCTCTGACATCTCTCTACAGGAACTCTGTCAGGTAAAGTTCAAATTTTTATAATCTAGCTAAGTAAATCTTTTGGGTAGGATTAAAATCATAAATTGTCATTCTTTCTTGCATAAGTGCTCCTTAACAATTTCTGCAGTTATTTTGAGGTTTTGAGCCCTTCAAAATATGTCCTGTATGGGTTAAGATAAAGTTGGCAGGACCATCGGGTTGTAAGCAGCACCAGTAGGTTGTAAGCAGCAGCGTGAAGCCAAGCTGAAGACTGCTCACCAGTGGTGGACTGCTGAGGGCAGGGATCCTTCCCCACTCTCTGGCACTGGTGAGACTGCACCTGGAGCACTGTGCCCAGTTTGGGGCTTCTCAATAGAAGAGAGAGGCTGAGGAACTGGATGGAGCTGAATCCCAGTGGTGGGACACCGTGCTGGTCAGGACAGGAGCACAGAGTGTAGGAGAGGCTGTGAGATGTGGGATTGTTCATCCTGGAGAAGGCAATTCTGAGGGGAGGGAGCCCTGATTGCTGCCTAATGGGAGTGTGCAGGGGAGACAGAGACAGACTGTCTTCCAAGGGACACAGTGACAGGATGAGAGAATGGATGCAAGCTGAAATGCAGGAAATTCCCATTTGGAACTAGGAAAAATAAATGTTAATAAAGAACTGGAGCAGGTTCAAGTATAGCCATTGGAGATACTTGAAGTTTAGCTGGGTAAGGCCAGAGCAAACAGATTTCATTCTGAAGTTGGATCTGAGCTCTTCAAAGTAGGTCCTGCTCTGAGCAGAGAGGGCAGACTGGATAAACTCCAAAGGTCCCTTCTGTCATGAACTATTCTACCTTCCTGTGAAAATTGTTCATTCAGATACAGAGATATTTTCTCACAATTCAAATGGGTAAGCTGAGGCAGCAGTTAAATAGGCTGCCTAAGGTAATAAAGCTATTTAGTGGCATCAGGTTTAGTGGTATCATATGTGCTTTAAACCTTTCTTGTTCCTCATTTGAAATATGCCTTTACGTATTTTCATAGAATCTGTGTTTATATTAACTTACTGAGACAACTTTTTTCAGCAAACTACTGATCCATGAGGTATTAACAATACTGAATATACAGTTACCTATGTGCTTTTTAGACTTTTTTTAGATTTGCTCTTGCAAGTTTTCATCACAGTGAGCAGGTGACCATGTCAGGAAGACGTGACAGTTTCATTGCATGTGTGAATGAATATGCAAGGTTAACCACTGTCTTTAAGCAGATGAAAGAATGACATGAATATACATTCAGTGATTCCAGATGACACCTAATTTTTGTAAATTATTATTGTTCAAATAAATACGAGGAAAAAAGTAAGCTGATCTTATATACATACATACATCTGCATATACATACACACATCAGACTGATTTATTAAAAAACACCCACCAGCACATAGGAACTGGAAAATGTTGACTTTAGGAGCTATTGGGGGAGTTTGAATTCACTGTTCCTCAGCGAGGCTGTATGCTGACACAGAGTTCCTGGCATGTTGGTTAGCTTCTGAGGAACAGGTGCCACAGCCTGCTCTGTAGGAACAGTTTAGTGCCTTACAAGTGTATGAGTCATCTATACCAATTCAGTAAAACAGTAGGTCAGAGTATTCATGTGTAAAGGCTCTCTAAAGCCTTGAGTAACTGTAATTGATGGGTATGTTATCTGAATATAAACTGATAATCATGTTCCTCTGAGCCCTGAAGATTTTGCTTTACTTCAAAGCCAGTGTAGCAATGTGAAATATTTCAAAATTTAAAGATGTAACAGTGTATTTGCAAGTCCTGCACTCCCTGAAGTCTGCTAAACTGAGGAGTGGGGTTTCTACATAGAAAGTCAATCAGTATCTGTCTTGCCTTGCCTCACTTCTATTTTTAATTGAAAAATTGTGACTCAGAGCGAAGATGAAAGAGTCAAATTGTAGTATATTTACTAGAAAGAAGCTCATGCTATTTATGACATTATAGTTTTCTTTAAAATACAAAACTTCTGCTAAGTGCTTGTGTATAGCACAGCTGTAAATTCTTGTTTATCTGCTGTGCTGCAGTTTGTGCGTCTGTGTTTTTCGTCTTGTTGTGATTACTGAAGAGTGTTTTTTTCCTTTATTTTTTGGAGCTCTACAGTGCTGGCATTTATCAAGAGAAGACACACAGCACAGCCTTGCATAAATAATGGCAGTGGGCCAAGTACAGCTGAGGTGGTTGCCAGCACAACTCCATTGAAGTCAAAGGAATTGCACCACGGTGAGTTTGGCCGCTGGCTCAGGTCATGAAGGACTTTAACACGACAATTTTAAGTAATGCATCAGCTGTATAAGGCAGTCAAGTCTGGGTTTGCTTCTTAGTTGAATACTGTATTTGAGCTATTTCAAATAAAGGAGCTGAACTTCTGCTCAATGGAGTGAATGGGGTTTTTGTTAGTGGACTACTTTTGCAGTTTCTGTTCTCTCTTAATCTGCTGTGAGTAGCTAAATAACTCAATTTCATAAGATGTCATGACAATAGTACTGGGATCTAGTGAATTCCTGGGAAGATGCACAGTGCTGAATAATTTGTGGGATTTGTGTTCTATTCCTGTACTTAATATATTGTATTTTAAGTGACAAGATGCTTCCTGTTGCAAGCACTCTTTTGCTTTCTTTCATTAGAAACCTGTAAACAGCACTGATTTTTAATGGTGCCTGGTTTGGTTTGTCTTGCTGGCTGTTGTATGTATCCACTTGTAGTAATCAGCTTGGTAAATAAAGAACTAATGAATAAACAGCTGCTATTGTGCAAGGACAGAATAAACTGTGCTAAACATTTAGTAATAGGGCAGGTTGGTAAGTTTATAATAGACTTATAAACACACTAAAAAGCCAGAGGCTTATCAGAGGAAGGCAATACAGATTTAGATGTTGAATTTGGGGGTGTATGAAAGAATGGCAACCTAATCCAGACCTCAGATTCATATTGCTTAGTACTGCTAAGTTAGTATTAAGTAGCACTAAATAGAGGTGCCTGTCACTTGAAATTCATTAGAATTCAGGTCTGTGTTTGATCGATCATTGCTAGCCCATGATAGCATCACATCTTGTTCAATAGTGGGTGTTTTTCTTAGAGTCAGGTGTCAGGGTCATGCAGTGAATTGAGAAATTGTGGGATATGTTTAAATCAAGTGGCCACACAGATATGTCTCAGGACTTGAAGAAGAAAAGTGCCCACAAAAAGAAGCTAGTGAGTAAACTGAAGGATCCCAATGACATTGCAGGGGGTTTTTTTCTTTTTAAATGTCAAATTTTATGCCAATATTTCCAAGCCCTGTTGATGGAGTAGAGAAAACAGGACTAAATTATCATTATAATAAAACAAATTTTAGAAAATATTCCATGAAGAGAAATTTAAAAAGCAAACCAATGAACATTTCAAGCTTGTGCAACTTTGTGCCATATTTTACATTTCATAAAATAGTTTTGCCTCCTTGATTAGTGGAAAACCCCCAACAATTTTGGAAATAAATTGTCATTTAAAACAATAAATCTGTTTACAAGTTTATTAAGGTATATCCAAAATTTGTATTTCAATTACTATAATTTTTAAATACAATATTCTTGCTTATTAGTAGGTAAGTGTTAAATATTATCTTGAAGAAGAATATCTACCCCAAAGGTGGAGGTGTAGCTAGTTTTTTTAGTCTAGTTAATCATTAAGGATCAATAGATAGCTCTAGAAGAAATACACTTAATTATAGTATTACAGAATTAGAGGTAAAATTTTGAAGAAAAAGAAGCCTCTTTCACATAAACAACAACAACAACAAAAAAAAAATCCAGAACTATGCTTTTTAAAAAGCATGTCATTAAATAAAAGAGACTTGTTTTATTTATTGTTTTAATAGTATAATTTTCTCAGACTTTTGCTATGAGTAGGCTCAATAGAGATTTTTGTGGAAAAAAAAACAAACACAAAACAAACCTGCCTGTCCTTTTATGCAAAGAGGAGTAAAATGGTGATGAAATCAATGTGTTATTCTATTAATGGGTAAGAAAACATTAAGGATTAGTCCTGGGGAAAATGCATGCCTATATCTGTTCATTTCCATACATCGAACTGCCTTCACCCTGTATCCTTCCAAGCTAAAAAAAGGTCCAAGAAGCAGCCCCAGTGCTAGACAGGCTGTACATTTGATGGGCATGAGCTCCTAGGATCTCACAGCAATATATGGCTATGTTCAGCTTTCCTGTGAGCCACAGCCAGGAGCTACTATTTGCTCTCAGGTATAATTTGTTCCATTAGCTACTGAGAGCCAAATAAATCAGATTACTGGATAAAACTTAACAAGATCTGTATTGTCTCTTCCTTAGAGGTAAGTTTCACTGCAAGCAGTTGGTGTGTAAAGTATTCTTCCTACTTGGCTCCCTGATCTTCAGCAGTAATGTGCTAGAGACAACTTTTAACCACAATGGCCACGGCCTTGACTGTGTCAGGGGTTAAAACCAATGCTACACAGATGATTGAGCAAAAACGTACCATGTTCTGTAGGGACAATTTCTAACGAGGTTTGCCAAGTTATTTAATTTCTGAGTAATATAAATGCTTCATTGGAAAGTCAACCTTGTCTTTATTAATAGGCAAATTACTGGAAAAAAACCAGCTATATGAACTGTATATAATCTGTCTGTGACAAACTGTAGTAGGCAAGACCTCCAAACAGAAGAAACTAGGTGGTCCTTTCTTTGACTGAAGCTACTGTTGCCAATCTACTAAGCTAAACACACATTTCACAGCTTGTTGCTCCTTGAATACATTCAACTGAGTTCACTTTGTGTGCCAAGTACTTGTTCAGAATACACTGAACATAACATCTAGTTTTTCTGCCAAAATGGCCTCTGTCAAGCCTCCCTCCTGCATTTAGCCAGCTACAAAAGCTGTTCCTTGCTAGTGAATTCCAGTACCATCAGTGTTTTCCCTGAATTATTTTAGTAAGTGCTCTTCTTTCATTGCTTTATAATGTGAATGTTCAGTTCCCCAGTTTTCCAGAGGAGACAACAAGGCTATTGCTGCCTTGGCAAAAAGAAGGCTTGGAAAGGATGCACAGACTAATACTTTGCTTGCCTTCTGTTGCCTCTCTTCTTTAGTATACTCAGGTTTGTGTCAAACAATTCATTAAAGCATGTCCTTAAAATCTTTCCAGGGAAGTGGGGAGACTCACTCTGCTTGTGTTACATGTGCTGCCTTAGAGCAGCTTCCTTTTCAGGCTAGTCTGCACCTGCTTGTCTGTCATGTCCCTGGACAGTCTGGAATTATACTTGCAAATAGAATTGTCAACTTTTGTAGGGATTTGAACACAGTGACATGCATGCTAATTCTCTTGTTGCTTCTCAGCCTCAGGCTAAATAACATTAATTTTCCTTGAATCGTTCAGAGGAACATTCGGTACAGGGCATAAAATTGGATTTGGTCACTCAGGGTTAAAACAGTAAACACTTTTATTGATAACTTCCATAATGAGGTTACAGTGTGCATGCAACAGGAGACATATTTTGGGGGTTCTAGTATAAATAAGAAAATGATGTAGCTCAAATAAGCCTTGTAAAAACAAAGCCTCAGACGAGATCAGGGCCCAACAATTATATTAACTCTTTCATTGCAAATTTGATTCAAGTGTATATTTTGGCGGCAAGGAGCCATCTGAAATCATATGCTCATCCTTGCCAAAACTGTATTTCTGAGGTCCCTTTGTATTTAGGTGCCTAGCTGCAAAACTAAACCAGCAATGCACTAGTCATAAGCGGTTCCCATTAGTCAATTTTTAAAAAAAATATGAAGTCTTGGCCTACATTCCAAATATGTGCAGTGTGGCAGTTCATTAGAAGAAAAAATCTTAAAGTTTCTGTTCCCTCAGCTCTATATTTCGGTTTCATTTTTCCTGATGAATTGTGGGACTTGGGACTGAGCCTTTTTCCAGCGGTTGGGAGGGGTGGGGGGCAGGAGAAGAAGTCACTTCCTGTGAGGCACAACAGTGCAGTTCCTTTACTGAAATAGGCAGCAGAGGTTTGGCTCCCCAAAACAGCATCACCACCTTGAAATGGAAGCAGCTACTCTGGATACAGAGCTATTGTGCTGGGGGGATGACTGAATGCACTCATATCAGCTCCAGTGAGCCCAAGAGGAATGTGATGGTGCCTTTGCACAGTGCCACTGAGCTCAAGGGGCTTTTCTGGAGAAACAAATTCATTCTCATCTCCACCAGAGACTCACATTTCTTCCCTTGTGCTGGCACTAATGGTGGGCTGGACTTTGGGAAGACAGCTCAAGGAGTTAAAGCAGTAGAAAATTAACCCTACTAAGAAGAAATGAAATGGTCTTCTGCTTAATAAGTGTCTGAGCCTCTGCAAGAAAAGTAAGTCATCCCATCTCAAGGAGAGCTTGCAGTTAAATTTCCTCAGCTGTATTGTAAAAACTGGTTAATAAGTAATTTGAGATGCTCTTCCAGCTGTCAGGTTCCAGCTAGTAGGTTCAAATTTATTGGGTTCCTAGTCTATAAGCATCATAAAGGAAACTTTAAGAGTCACCTGATGGGTACTGCTTTGGCTGCTGGTAGTTACCTGGTCTGATTTTTTGAGTCTGAGTGAGGCATGAAAGACAAATTTTGTTTATCAGCAATGTATAGATATCTGACCATGCTATAACTGTCACTCTTCTGCATCTTCCCTCTCTCCTGTTTCCTGAGGATTTCTAATTTCTCCAATTATTTCCCTTAGCCTTTACTCCTCTGTCCCTGTGGGGGAGGCACACTTGAGTTATGACTTTTAGAGCATCTTTTCAGTGATAAATGTTGGTTAGAACAGCCCTGAAAACTCCCTGTGAGGCTTCTGAGCAAGAGCACTACATTGTGACACCTCTGTACCTCTGTTATGGCTTTGATGTGGTGAAGCTATAATAAGCAAGATCCAGATTGTGGAGGAATGGTACATGTTAATTTCTAATATATTAAAGCATTGTTATAGAAGGATATAAGGCTCCAAGTTTGCTTGGTTTACCCCAGCTGCCTCAGGTGGACTAATAGGATGATACTTTGTCAGTGGGACTCTCCACAGGTTTTGCAAATGGCTGCTTTATAATCTTGTCAAAAGCTGGTGAACCGATAAACAGAGCTTGCTTATGGCAAGTCAGGCAAATTTACTGATGAGAAGAGCAGTTCTGCTTCAAGGAACTTCTTTTGTCTACATATTTCAAACCGAGAAAAACATTATCACAAATAGAACAAGTCAACATCTGATTTCACAGTAACTGTATTTTAGCCTATTCTGTCAAAATATTATCGGAAGCATTCAATTAAAAGCAGGTAATTAAAAGGCATGCTCAGGTATCCTGTTTTGCATATACAGAAGGTAGAAGTCATCTTCTTGCTGGTTGAAGTGTCTTGAAGGTTGCAGCCCTCTCTGAGCATCAAAGCTGTTTATGACCCTGGAATAAAAGAGGGGTCAAATAGGTTTTTTTAAGATGCATTCCAAGAGGATTTTTTATCTCCTGCAGAAAAAGTTCAATGAATTTATAGGAGAACACCAGGAATGAAAACAGTGCAGGAAGCTCACTGCTGTTTGCCTACCACAATGAAATCAGTTAAGCCACTATCAGAGAGTTACAAAGATCCGGAGGCCTTTCCCACACTGGCAATACAGTTGTACCAGCTCATCCTACAACAGAACGACACTGTTGCTGGCTCAGCACCACTGTCTTCCCCAACCACATGTACAGAGATTTTGTCTGAGCTGTTTTACACATGCACTTAGAAACATGAGTCTCAGCCACGGACACGTAGGCCTTATGTCACACAAAATGGTATGCACAGCACACCGGTTTTCTGAACTGTAACCTCTTTTTTCCCCTCCGTATTTTATTCTGTAGACTGCAAGAAGCTTGTGCTTTCACTTTTGAAAGAGGATTTTTATCTACCTCGATTTTATGATATTTGGGGTATTCGGATATTAGCGCACACATGTAAGGCTTACACGTGTATTTATATCTATGTACACTTGTACATGGAAGACACATGTAAAAGTCATTAGCATGTATGAAAGCTTAAACTTTTTCTTTCTTTTTCCTTTTTTTCCTTTCTTTTCCTTTTTAATATAAACTGTGATTTACATTGGTAATTATATCACTGTAGCATTCATTGCCAGAACACCTGGCATGAGTTTTTGGTTGGGTGTGGAAACTATTGCCCCAAATTATTTTCCTTTTTATATTGCATTTCTACCTTTCACATTAAGTGGTTCCAAGAGATCACGATTGCCACCGCCTTCTACAGTGCAGCTCTGTTTGACAGCAGGTGTTATGCATGTGCTCATAAGCATTGTCAGCTCCACCTTTGAATTTACAGCTAACTATTAGCTGATGAAAATATATGTACATTAAATAGATATGCTCACGTTAACCTGTCTTGTCTCTTTTACCTGGTTTGTTTCTTCAGGTATTGCCTTCTGCCCCGTGTTGCCCTTTCCCTTCAAGTGTACAAAGGCATGTGTGTGTCAAGGAAGAGGAAGCATATAATATTCCATCGCAGAGAACTAAAGAAGGCCACTGTTCTTGCATGTCTTCCACACTTTTTCTTTGACAAGTTATCAGATTTTCTTGATGTCATTACTTGTTGTTTGAAATGGAGATATCTACTGGCTTCTTAATGAGTTTTTGAATGACAGTCAACATCGTTGCATCCAAAAGCAACGGATGTAAGTATTCACAGTAATTGAATCAGTATTAAGTAGATCAGGAAGTAATTTGAAGTGGAAAAAGGTGTTCTCTCTCTCATACACGTACACAGTTAATTTCATTTTGTCTGAGGACCTAGAATTATGTTTATGCTTAGATCTTCATATTATTTACTTAAAAGCACTGATTTTACCAATCCTAAGAACAGGTAACAGAGATGGCTTGTGGTTACTTGACTCAGCCAGTGGTGACCTTTGAACACAGGAAATGTCATGGTGAATTTTACTTTGAAATCTAGCCACAGGCAATGGCAATACTTGGACATTTTTGCTGTTTGCTAGAGCAAGAGTAAGCCTGCGACAAAGTTAAGCCATTTATTTCTTCCTCTTCTCTCCCTTTGCTTTGCTTTTTTCCCTCGCCCCCTCCATGAATTTGTACACGACAAGAAACAATAATCTGAACTGCAAATTTCACATCAGTTATTGAATATAGGCCAATGTTGGTGTCATGATTTGTGTCTTGCTTGAGTCAAAGTTCTGCAGAGTGAAAACAAATTGCCCTTAAACCGTATTAGCTCTACCATCCTCCAGCAGCAACAACAAATGGCAGCAAATAAGAAACTTAAAAATGTTTTTTCACCCACTGATTCCCTGTTCCATGTAGTCAGGTATTGTGAACTTGAAAGCAAAACATTTTGTCATGGTTTTCTGTCTTTCAGCCACTGACTAACATGCCTTCTTCATTGTCAAAGGGGAGGGAACTGATAAGATTGTCCCACATTGAGCAATTCTCTTATTTCTAGCCCCAAGAGGGAGGCTTTCGAGAATGCCTATACCAGTGCTTTAGGATGGAATAGAGAAGAGTTAACCAGGTCACTGTCATCTTGGGGCAAAAGCTAGTGTTTGCAGAAAGCTTGGATAATTTGATCGCTGTGGTACTGGAAGGTTAATATGGGTCTCCAGGGCATTATTTCCCCAGGGCAGACAGAAATCAGCTGCTATACAGTCACTTTGACCTAAAGCTCTGCTGGACTTTCAGACAATTTTAAGAATGATGCTTATTCAGTATTTAAATGTCTTTTTTTTTTTTTTTATTGCATGGAGGATAGAGATTTTGACTTCAAGAAAACTGAACAGGAGCTAAACTGAAACTACATCATTCAACCTTTTTTGAGCATGAAATTTTTAAAGGGTAAATGAGTAAAATTTAAATAGACAAAGAGCACTATCCTCAAGCAGTGGCAGCTGCCTTAGAAAACAAAGGTGCTAGAGCCAGGTGAGAGTGAAAACTCCCTTATGCTCAGCAGGCAAATGATTAGCCAGTGACATAGGTTATAGCATAAGCAGGCTGCCCTTCTCGGTAAAACCCTCTTTTTTTTCAGAAAATGGGGGCAAATGTGAAAAAAAAAAGAAATAAACCCATTGTGTCTTAGAGAGATAGCTTCCCAGCATCAAACATTCCCCTGCATGGACCTTTTCATGTGTTTATGAAACAGTATTTTTCTTTGATGGCACAAATGAACTCAGCAGCTCAGTTGTTAATATGCCAGAGATTAGTAATGTGCTTTCTGTGCTTCTCAGTACAATTACGTATTTTGTGTCTCTATACATGCATCTATATGTGTACATATCAAAACCTTACTCTTCTTCTATTGCTTTGAATATCAGCTGGAGTTTTTTCATTTACTTTTAGGAAGAGAGGGCAAATTCATATTTGTTACTGAGGAGTGTTTCTTCACTTAATGTGAGATCCTATGCGTCACTCGGTGCTCCTGTGAAGGAAGAAGTGTCCCTAAAATCACACAGTCAAAGGCAATTGAAAGAAACTCACTTTGTAAGGTTATGGTCTTTTCTATATCCCACAGTGGATCTTCATGTTTTTCTGCTCCAGTATCATGTGACTAAAGGACATGTGTGAGACAGCAGGTCAAACTAGCAGAAATTCACCATTTAGATCTGAAAAGAGCTTTCAGCTACAATGGGATCAACACCTCAGAATACAAGAAGAAATATTTTAATAACACTAAATAGAATTTATCATTTCTTTGTAATTCAAACCAGAACAAACCAAAAAATAAGGGATGGAAGGGAAAATAAAATTAAAAATGTGAGGGGAAAAAGAAGCATCAGGAAAGGGGACAGAGAGGACAGAGGTAAAATAGTGTTGTACAGAAAAGCAAATATGCTTCTCTGCAAAAAATACATCAGAAACACCTTACAAAACCACAAAAGCTTTAATGAGAAAAAGTAAAGTTAAAGAGGTGAAGTGTGATGGGACATGAAAAGAAGATACAAATGCTCAAGAAGTTACTGCATGTTCTTAAGCTTTCTATTATTTTTCTTGCTGACATGACGTTGTCAGAATTGTGATCTGAAATGGCTTATTTTTTCCTATTATTTATCTGTTTCAGCTTGAGAGAGTTTTGTTTTACCATTTGTAAGAGGTGTTTGCAGAGGTGATTTTTTAGGCCAATTTTGTTATACTAGTAATGCCATTAAGAGTATCCCCAGCTTTTGGGAGCATCATGTGACTCTTTCCATGTAACAATACTGTGGAGGCTGAAGGAGGTTATATACTGAACCATGGGAGTGAAGGAAATAATTCTGTGTGGTTTATTCCCTTTCTGTAGGTCTACCAGAGCCAGGTAGACTCTTTCACCTTTTTTATGTCTCGTTTTATCCATCAGCTTTCTCTTAAAGCTAAAATTATTTTAAAATCCTCAGGTAGTAAATGTAATGTATTCACATGCTAAACAAAATCGAAGGCCATAGTCAGCACCATTGTAAAAAACACACCCCTTGATGACCTTTCTTTTTCCAAATGCATAACCATGCTCACTAGATTCACCCCAGCAAGAGGCTGTTAGAAGGGCATTTTCCAGAAGTCAGTCCAATCGGTTGGTAACTGCCTGGGATGCTGAGTGCTCCTTGCAGCCACTTAATACTGATGTTAGGGGCAAGATGCTTAAAAATGCATGGCAGATGGCTCACAGCAATGATGTGAGAGGATTTATCCTGCAGGAGACAACATTTTATTCCTGTTCTTTTGCTGGTGACTTTTGTCATATTGAGCAAGACAGCAAAAGCTAGGGCAGAATAAAATATGATGTCTTTCCCTTGAACATTTCAAAACACACTTGAAAAGGTTTTTGTTTTGAAAATGAATTATTCAGTTTTGCAGTGTAAAATGGTGAGATTTTATTCATTTGGATTGGAAATGGGAACCATTAATTTTATTTTTTTTCTTTTCAAGACTGGCTTTTTAGTCACTTGAAAAAATTAACTGGGGAGTAGCTGTAATCTGCCTAGCATTTACTGAATGGAAATGTGCATATAAGAGACATAGATACAGTAAATATATATGGACAAATTTATACAAATGTATATATAGGTAGGGATATGAATGTATGTAGATATAAGAATTTGCTTAAAAACAAATGGGAATGACCCCAAGTTCAGCGTCTCTCTTCTGAGGGATTCTGAAGTATTAGAGACAGCCTGAGTTTATCAGGTGTGATAACCTTGCCTTGCCATATACAAAGTTTCCATGCATATCAGTGTCTCCTGTGACCTTTGATTGAGAATGTTACAAAAGTTCAAATGGGAAGAAAAGATGTAAGAAGTCAAGTGGATAAATTGGAGAAGGTTCCTCTACACCATGGCACATTATTACTCTCTCTCCCAAATATCAAGACAGTAACTATAAAAGCAGAACTGTGCAAACAGTCTTTCTGGTGGCATGATTCTAATTCAGTATAAATTTTCAGCTGAGTGTAATAATTTTTCCTTCTGAGCTCTCTGGTGACAAAGGACAGTTGTCGTCTGTGTAGGCTGAACTTTCCACCTCACCTTAAAAGCTGGCAGTGCTTTAATGTATCAGTCTGTCTTTCTGACAGACCTAGTGTAGAGTCCAGAGCGCAAATAACTTCTTTACTGTTTGCACCATTTGATTGATTTTTATTGAGATTAGGAAAACAGGTGCTCTCTCTGCGGTATGGTTTTCCATGCAAACGCATGAGTGGTCCTGTCACGTTTTTTCCTGAAGCAGCAGCCCCCTGCTGTGGGTGCAGTCACTCCTCTTTCACACACATATAGCTAGAGCACTGTGTACAGTCACCAGGTTCCACTTATTCCAGGTACCAAATTTGAGACACTTAGAAAATGAGTTCTCGGGTTGTTTTAGTGTTGCATAGTACCATGTTTGTTCAGAGTGGATTCACCTTGAATGTCAGCAGGACTTTGACATTCTCAACAGTTTTAAATATCAAACCTGAGGTATCCAGAAAGTGGGTTATTTCAGTTTTAGTAAGTGTCAATGAAAAGCTGTGCTTAGGGCAAATGATCTACATTCACAGTTAAACTCACGTTAGCAGAGCCATCGTGTTGCAATATAATAGGGTAAGGCACAATGCTGGTCCTTCTGTTGTCTTGGAGCACACCCAAATCAACATGCCATTCAGGGAAAACATCCTACTCCTGGTGTAACACCGTATGGAGCAATCTGAGACTGATTCACCCATTTGTTGACATCTGCATCTTCCTATTTCAGAAACAGACTGAACAAAGTTTAGTTGTCTAGGCAATTCCACATAGGATCCTGAAAAACGAAAGGCAAATGCCAGTTTAGAATGACTTCTCCAGCTGGGATATATGACCTCACAGTGAAATAGAAAGTCTGAGGGCAGCTTAAACAGGAAGACAAATCCACTGAGTTCAGAACTGAAAGGTGTAAAACCACCTGGAATTAGCATGATTCTTTTATATTAAAACCCAAATGATCAAAACAAATGGAAATTTTGCTACTCAAAAGAATTGAGAAACTGATCTCTGTGAGAAACAACAAAAAACCAACTGCCTAGTTTTTTAGCACAAATGGCACATGAATAAGAACATCAAAAAGAGCTGTGTATCCTTTACAGTTCAAATACACGGTAAGATTAGTAAAAGTCAATGTGTTAAGGGTTGCAACTGGATTAGAGAAATGTGAAAAAGGCATGCATTTCTCATATTTTTTTTAATTTTTTTTACCCATGGTATCAGGTTATTTCACATCCCTCTGATATATTCCCTGTGAAATTCAGTTGTTCTCTGGTCAAGAACAGGACTCTCCAAATTTCAGGAAGAACTTGAGTTTACCGGAGCCTTTAGCACATGAGTCAGCTAGGAAAGGAACTTCCTAGGCAGAATCATTTGGTGATTACACTGGGAATGGAATGTGCCCTTATAGCGAACAGCTAACCCAGAAGATAATAATGCACAGGGGTCTCTGATGGCCAGGTGACAAACCAGAGGACATTTTTGATTTTGCCTAGAGCCAAGGGACGGTGTGTGTGGCCAAAGCATTTGCAATAGTGGGAAAGGTGGGTGTCTGCAGGTGTGTGGCACCAGTTTGTCCCAGGGGCTGATGTCCCCCCTGCAGAGTCTGTGTCCTGAGCTTGGCATCTCAGTGCCAAAAGGCCTTGTGGGAAGTAGGAGCAGGACTTTGTGCTTGGGTGGCTGAGGAGTGCTATTGGTTTTTTTTAGTCCAGGTTTGGTGATGGAGTGGTAAAAAGCAGCCTGAGGTAGAGACAGAAACAGTAACATCTTAAAACAGCAGAGCTATTGGAGGAGGCAGTGAAGATCTCATGGTTCGGCCCATCAGCATCAGGAGAATGAAAAGAGGGAACAGTACAAGAAAAAGGATTTGGCCCAAGCCTTTTGTGGCTAGCTATGTATAAATGTGGAAAAACATGTTTTTGAAAAAAAATGGGAGAGGTTTTCTTTAACACATTGTTAATGTTTAAACTATTTTCTATTTTGGGATGATCAGGTGATTAAACTTCCTTTTCCCAATTCTGAAGAAGACGAATGCCCTAACTGATTATGAAAGTGTACCCCAGAAGCACACTGCAAGGCTCTGTTTCCACATATAAGGCAATAACTTAAGATGCTAGATTTACACTCCCTTAGCACTTGGGAGCATTAAAATCTGCAGCAATATAAAGGGTTATCAATGAAAAAAATTAATCTCCACTCTGTTCCATAGACTGGTGCTGCCCAAGTTTGCAAGCCTGTATGTACAATGTGTGTGATATCTCTTCATCCAAGTCTATTGTGAGGAGTTTTGCATGCTGCACCTGAATGATCCCAAGCATCTGGAGGAAGCTGAAGTATTTGTAGGTACCTAATTTGGGAGAAAATGGAAAAACAGAGAAGAGGTTGGTAGTTTTTATAAGTAGTGACCACATATACAACTTAATTATTCCCTGCCTCCCAGAAAACGCCTTATAATCTCTAGAGAAATTAGGAATTCAAAATTCTTAAAATTAAGCCTCTTTTTATTTCTTTTTAATTTACTTTTTGATTTCTACTTCACTATTAAGGACTTCTGTGAAACTCTCCTTGGCTACCTCTTTCCCAGCAGACCAGGAACTGCTCTGGGGGATCTGAAGGAAAGCTTTCTGGTTTCAGCTAGCCAAGCCTTTGTCTTCCCTTCATTGATGCGTTTCTGTGGGACACCAGTTTGTCTAAGGACTTTCAGGAAGTGAAGCAATTAAGGGACATTATAATAAAGAGGGAAAAAAAAAGGCAAAACCCAAACTGTCTTTTAACTCTATGCCCCATTAAACTTCTGGCAATTACATGTTCAGGGCCTTTGTCCCCTTGTTTACATTTTCCTTCCCATGCACAGCCACATGTTTCTGTAGGCTGCAAAGTGCTTTATTCCTCAGCTGGTATCGTTTTCACAGACTGTTATGGTCTATGGTTCTCCTGACTGCCCATAGATACTTTTTAAAGTGAAAACTACTCTGTTGCAATGAAAATTAATGATATTCTAAAAAATAAGACTGACCTGTCTGAGTTGAAATTAGGTACTAGGAAGGCCAGGACAAAAGGAGCGGAAGGACGAGGAGAGGTCTAATGATGAACCAGTTACTGTGCCCAGAGGCCCATTGATCCCAGTGGAGCTGTGGGTCAAGGTAGGATTGCTCACTTTTGGCGAGCTTAGAAATCATGTAGAAAACCTTATTTGAAAGCAACCCCCCTGTAAGCCTGGAGACCATAGGCTATGCTAGGGAGAGGGGATTCCAGAGATGAGAAGAGTTTTGGACATCTAATTGAGAGGAAGAGAGATATTTTAAGTCAAGCATTGAGTAGGCCTGAGATATAATTATTTTGTTGGGGTTTTTTTTGTTTGTTAGTTTTAATAGACTTTTTTGAAAGAAAAAAGCAAGCGGACAAACAGGTGACAGAAATAGCTGGCCTTATTGGCTAGCAGAGGAAGTAGGAGCTGAACATGAAGGGCAGCCAGTATGGGGGTAGAGGAGAGAGTGGAAGTGAGGGATAGGGAGCGAGTGGAAGGGGCAGGGAGCAGCTCACCTGCAGGGTTAGCAACACCTGGAGCTGCACCGTGCTGCCTGGCAAATCCTGCCAGCTCTGCCAGAGAGGAGAGCATTACTGTGCCGCTCTGTCACTGGAGGAGAAGGCACAACCTCCTCCTGCCTCAGCACTAGCTTCACCAGAAAAATAAAGGTCTTGAAAAATTTTGATAATTAGGTACTGCAACTTAATCACATACCTTAAGTATTTCTACTTTTCATAAAATCCTGGTTCTTGAATGATTCCTGCATGCAGAAAAATGAGCTGATTAAGCAGCAGGTAGGTCAGTGTGATTTTAATCTGTTTCTGAGTGAGGCTGGGGCTGGTGTTTTATACTGAACTCTTTCCATTCAAACCCAGTCCTTAACACTGTAGTTAATTCCTTGCAGAATATCTTCACTCATGTCTTAAAAATAGATGGAAAGTTTAAGTTTATATAGCAAGCTAACAAGAGTTCCAGACCCCGTGACTTTGCATATCACACTTACTTGCACTACTTCAAAATTTAACAGGTTACAGTTGAAATATCTCACTGAGCCTTCACCAACAGCCTCTGTAGGCTTCCTACTGTGTCTCTTGATGAGCAGGTAAGGATCTAAGTTGTGTCCTTTCTTAGTTTGAACAGGTTTTAGATCTGTTCTGACAATCATATTTGTCCTTACTGGGTAAACTGAGGCACAAATCTGGGAAAACCTTTTACACAAAAGGTAATTTTCTCCCTGTTAGAAAAGATTACTTGAGAGTATGTCATGTTCTCCCAGCAGGTACTGTCAAAGGGCGATGTCTGCCTCCTCACAGGAAGCACAAAATACAGTGTTAGACCACAGCTGTCTGAAAGCTTAGGCTAAGGAAAAGGAAAGTAATCACAAAGTATCTTTTTAAATGTTGCATTGGCACTTGCTGGAAAGCAAAGAACAACCCTGTCCTGCAAAGCTGACATTTGAGGGGGATGTCTTGTTATTGTTTTTCAGTGGTTTTTGTGGAAAAAAATGTCTTCCTCTCCCATGATTGCGTGTTTTCTACCTACTTGCCAATTCTCAGGGTACCTGCACCCTGCCCACCTGCTTCTGAACCCTTATGCCGAGAGCTCAAGTTTTCAAAATACATTTGGATAGTTAGCTTGAGGTATCTTTACAAGTGGTCTGCAATGTAAGATGCTGTTGAAAAGGCAGACTTTTTCAACTTGGCAAGCCACATTTGACTACAGGATGCAAATACCACCTGGGGTGAATTTTCTCCTCCCACCTCCACCACCTTATTTGAAACTCTGGCACCCAAAAGTCTCTTACCTGTTTCCCTTGAGTCTCCATATTTCTACATGCAGTAGTGCCACGCAAGCAGTGCATTGGATAGGCAGAAATTTTTTCCCTGGGCTATATTTGTAGGTATAATAACTTGACTTGGGAGGATCCTCTTATTTCCTTGTTGCCCTAAACAGGGAATCACACTCTGCACTGCGACTGATGCTTCTCTTCACAAGTGAGATCAACTTGAGAGTAAAAGCAACGTTGGAAAGAAAGAAACAGAGGGGTAACAACCCCAGTAAGCAGTCAGTGCTGCTGCTGCCTCCACATCCCTGGGGTGCTTTCTTCCTATCACTAATGCAAAACCTGCCTGCTCTGAAAATGCAGTAACTGCAGTTGTGTTAAACACAGAGAATGTGCTTGTTTTCCTGCTAACTCAACATGTACAGGTACTGAGTTCATGACCATTTGTTTACTAGCACTGAGTGGGTTTGGAGATGTGGCCACATACCTTTTGACACATATCTCAGAAGCATCTGCATGATCCTTGAAATGCCAGAGAGGGGGGCTGCAGAACAAATAGGAAGGTGAGTTTAATCAGCTCGTGCATCACTAGTGCAATGCTAATGCCTTTACATAAAGAGTTGGTATTCTGATTTCAGTATTTAAAAATGTATTTTTGCTTGTTTCATCATTTATTTTATGTTTTAATATTTCATTTATGTTTATTTTTTAATTTATTTCTAATTTATTTTATTTTACACTGGGAAATACTGCAATGCTTACAGGACTGCATGGCAAATAAATAAGTATCATAAAAATTATGTGAAAAATATTGGTCTCTTCTGTGAGTTTATTTTGTTTTTATTAATAATGCTAGCTGAAGTGCAGTCATTAAGATACATATATACATGTGTTGAGTATAAACCAGGTGTGTGGGAGAGAACTTTGAAAAGGACTTGACATTTCTGCAGTTGTTTGCATGAATATCAATGGCAAAGTTTTTGACTTTCATGGGAGCAGAGTTTGGCTGCTGTTAGGAGCTTTTTTTTTTTTAATCCTTTAAAAGAGAATGGAACCAATTTCATGCTGGCTATTCTCAAATGCATCAAAATAGCTAGCGTTTAGGGCCTTTTCACTCCCTGACCTCCTTGCTGAGAGCACCAGTGTCTGCCTGCCCATTTGGAACTACTTTGAAATCACCAATGTATTAAGGGAGACTTGAGAAAAATCTTCATTATTTTAGAGGACCTTACACTGGTATCTGGCTGTACAGAAAAACAAGTCTCCTACTCTGAAGAGCTCACAGCCTAAGCAGGCGTGATGGAAGCAAGTGGAGTTGACAAAGTAAAATGCCAAAGCTAAGTGATAAAGGAGGGAGGTGGGATAACTGAGACAATTGGTAAAACTGTGCACCTGTCAAATTAGTCTTCATATTTCTTAGAAAAACCCTATACCTCTACACACAATTGACATCCTTCCTGGACTGGTTTTCTGGCAATTAATGGGGAAAATGTCACAGTAGCAAGGAGAAGATGAGGAGGGAGGGATAAGGAAGGGTTAATACAAGAGTGTTTGCCAGACAGATAAGTTAAGCACCATCAGCAGAGGGGAGGAAAATCAGGGGATAATGCAAGGAAGTGAGAAAAAGGGCAGTTACAGAGAACTCCTGTGTGAAGAGACTGGTGCTGCAAAACCTGGAACACTGAAAATGCCCAGACGGATTAGGACCAAGTTATCTCCTTTATAGAACCTTCACTGTAGATATTTCTACTAGGACGGTATTTGTTGTCTGGTCTTACAATTCTCCAAAGTGGTTGTTGCTGTAACCTGACAGATAATACAGAAAACATTCCCAGGGAAGCTCTGCACGTGATTATTGTATTTGCTGCAGCAAAAAAACACGTCCTAAAGTTCCTTTTCTGGAATCTAGGTATTGATGTGACCCAATGATGTCTGACTGCCTGTGTCACTGATATCACTGATGTATTTTTACTGAATTTTGCTCCACCCAGGGGGTTGTGGCTGAAGAGCCTAAGCTGTCTGGGTGGGCTCCTGTCAACCACAAAATTCATTCCCCTGGTCTCAGAAAAGCACAAATTAGAAAAAGTGGTGAATGGCTCATGGTTCCCAGCCCTTGCCTAAATATTAGGAGTTAGTAATTTATAGATCTGTGAGTAGTTTCAGATTTGCTTTCTCTTTTTTTTTCTGGCACAATCTTTTCTGCTAGAGTATATACACACTTCATCCTTTAACTTGCATGTTCTGGGGACACCTTTCCTAAGCGAAAACTATCTTGTTACCATTACACACATGGGAAAAAAACATACAGAAAACCCTCAGCAGTTTGCCCAGATTCACAGAGAAAATCTGCGACCAAGTGTTGCATTGAAAACACATTGCTGTAGGCACAGTGACCAGATGTGGAAGGCTGTTTACACATGAAGAGGTCTATGTCAAGTATCTTCTTGCAAGCTGTTCTGTTGCTTGCTACTGGACCAGCACAGGTGCTTGTAAAGCAGAACTGTTGGAACTGAGTAGGCCAATTAGTAGAATTATTTATTTTGCACATTCAGACTAGCTTAGGCAGGGACATCAGCTGTCCTTGGGTTTTCAGTATATAACACTATCTGATGGATATGGGAAGAGAGACTTAAAACTTTTCATGTATTCCAGCAGAGTCCTTTATACACTTATTTACCTAAAAATGTTGGATTTGCATCACAATTTGTTACTGAAGTCTCCAGTCTCCTATTAAAAGCTGACAATGTGGAATCAGATAAATGATTCAGATGTCTTATGTTTTCTAGTCTGGCACCTAGAAATCTTTAATTTGAACAAAAAGTTTGTCAAACCTAATTTTCAAGAATGTGAAATTCACAGCTTCTCACTAACTGTTTTTTTTTTTTTTACTTTCTGCACAATTATTCAGCAAGAGTTTATGTCTTTTTTACATCCCTATTTGCCATAAAATTTTCTCAAGAGCTTCATTCTGTGGACAGGCCTTCTACTGAACGTATCATTGGATTTGATGAGATACATTTGCACTTTGAAAAGAGTTTTTCTGTCTTCTCTGCAGTTCTAAACTGTATATATTGCAATGATCCATGCTGGTCATGGCTGACTCCATAGTTCAAGTCAGTCTGTAACTGGGAGGTATTTCTTGTCCCTGGCTGAGGCAGGTGAGGAGTCCTCAGGCCTAACACTGAAGCTGAGTCACCTTTAGCCTTACAGTGCTTTAATTCAGAACAAAAGCTGATCTGTTTTGCTAAAGAAACAGTTGGATGTAGAGACTCTCAGAGTGGCTACTTGACCAGACAGGAAGACAAACTTCAGTTCTTTGAAATTATTGTTAAACAGACTGTGTGTTTGTGTGTATTTTGAAGGGACAAAAGGATGTGGCTTGATCAACCAGAAGTTATATTTCAATAATCTTTAATAGTTTCAGTTTTCCACCATATACACTTCCTTTACACATTTATATTTCTAATGTCTTAATCAGCTTTTACTTTAGGACTGGAAAATTTGGTATATATACTTTCAGTAAAAAAAATATGCACAGGCATATGGTCCCTTGGCTACGAAAACTTTGTCTTGAAGAAGTCTATTTATGGTAAACTTCCTGACCAGCTCTACTTCCTCCTCCTTCCTATAGGCATTTAGCTGGCCCCAAACACATTTCTGAGACAAGGGATTTTCTTTGCTGCTTCTTTTAATTTAATGTTGATGTCTTTCAGCAAAATAAACTCTGGCAGAGGGGCAGAAACTGTAGAGTGAGATTGGAAATGTCTTGAGTTGGTCAGATGTGATAACAGTGTCTCTCTCTGACTCAGGGGAGAATTGTGTGGAAGTGACTCGACTGTGCTAGTTTGTTCTAAATTTAATAAAGAACCTAGCCAAGCATTGCACACTGTGCAAAACCAGTCCAAACACTACCAGACTAACCATCTTGAATGCAAAAGAGACTGAGACAGACAGCAATGTACAGCTGCCCATATCCAGATTTATCAAAGTGGTACCTTCTCTACTCCCATCATAGCAACATTTGCCCTGGGAAGAGCCATTACTTTACTGAAAACATATCTGCACTGCATAAAATCAGTCTGAAAAAGATATGACCTTATCAAAATAAAGCCTGGTATTAGAGATTAAATTTTAATAGGACCCTCATTTTTTCAAGCAAACCAGATCAAATGTTTGCCCTTTTACTATAGCAGTAACTCCAATTATGAGAGGTGTAATTAAAGACATGTCAGTGGCCCAAATAGTGCTCATGTGGTAGATTCTCTAGACCTTTTACTAATGGACTAGGAGTGAAATAACTTCCTAAGGTATTTTTCCTTTTGTCTTCCTCCCAACATGAACCAGCTTTGCTCTCAAACAAAGTGGTGCTTGTGGTGTTTATCAAAGGTTTATTATCATGTATATCCACACATGCTGGAATGGGAAGCTCAATATCCATTTTCAGGTGAGGACAGGAATCAAGAAGTTGAGACAGTGTGAGTCTGGCCTTTCAAACAGCCTTTCACCATTGACTGAATTGGAGTTGCTGCAAAGGTTTGAAACAGTGAAAGTTGCTTGCTAAGGTACCTCTTATTAGGGAAATAGAGTACCCCTTAACAACCTGCAGAGATGAAGCTGGATATTCTTGATGTTGTGCCTGAAAAAATTTACTAAGGGTAGAAGTAATACATCATTTCTGGAGGAGGAGTTAACACATGCTGGAGGAAAATATTCCATTTCCCATTTTGGATTGTGGCCTAGTTATGGCTGATTATTAGTACTGATTTGTTTGTTTTGTTTTGTTTTGTTTTGTTTTGTTTTAAATAAAAATCTTCACTTATTTTTTTGGCTTCTCCTGTTCAGTTTCTCAATAAGCTTTGATTCAAAATTTTCATTTTAACAGACAAAGTGGTCTTTCTTCAAATGTAGTCTTTAAGTACTACTATATAACTATTTAGACCGTCTTTTCATGAAGACCAAATTGTGTGATGTCTTATCCAGTTCTCTCCTAAAATTATGCTGATGTCTCATGTTCTCTTCTTGGCTTGCAATAAGCTGTCATACTTTTGAATGGAAATCTCCGGGAAAGTGTCTCAGCAAACAATGCTGCCAACTCAGTAGCTGATGTGCTTGAAACAAATATTTCTGGAGTTACCAAAAGTGACAAGAGTTGTGTGAGTGGTAAAGGAGTAGACAAAGAATTTCAGGGGAACTTGAGAAATTCTGTTTCACTCTTCAAAGATTTGTTTCTGTGGTGATTTAGAAGATCATTTTACTTTCCCTGCAGTGATAGTTAAAGCGAGATCTTTGCCACAGAAAGGTCTCTCATCTGTCACATCTTGGAGTGTGCAACACTAGAAGTCGAAGATCAGGAATTCCTTGGATAAAGATGTCTCACAAATCCCTGTGTCATGTCTTTATAGATAGTTTGTCAGGTTCCCTTAGCAGCCAATGCTCCTCAAAGATCAATCTAATTCAGAGCAATGTTTTAAAAAATTAAGAAGCATCTTCCAGTTATTTAGTAGGTTGGCTATGGTACAGTTAATGGGAAAAATATTTGGCATTTTAAGAGCCCTCAAAGACTCAAGAGAGAAATGGGTTTAATTCTTCACAAGCCATATTGATTCTTAAGTCACACGCAGATTGGATTGATCTGTTTAGAATTTAGGTTTGTCACTATAGACAATTTAAAAATGTCAGAGAACCAGTGAAAAAAAGAGTGAGAAAATACACATAGAGAAAACCTCATCAGTTTTTAAAAACATTATCTTTCTTTTTTATACAGACTAGGCTTTGTTTGGTATTTTTATAAATTAGTTATCTGCCTTTGTTTGGAAAAAGATATTTCATGAGCCTGCTAGAATTGCTGAGCAGCAGAGGGGAAAGATTCCCAGTCACAACCACCAAACAAGGACTTTGTGGCAGCTGCTGGAAGATCACTTTAATCCAGATGCAGGAAAAGTGATTTACTCCTTTTATTAGAGAAATAAACCCTCAATATGTTCAGCTCATGACCTTCAACAATCTGACAGGGCTGGAACAGTGCACTCCACTAGAGAGGGCTACAGTAGTTTCTTTTTAAAGGTTGTCTCTTTGGCAACGTTGGGTTTGCTGGGATTTACAGGCTGTGGTGGCTGCCTTGATATTTCTCTGTGACCCTTTAGGACAAAGGAATAAGTTTTATTCCTTTCCAAAGTCTTTTCTTCTTCTCTCCCTTTCTTTCCCAACAACACATCCACTCACGACACGTGATGTTTTCCTACTTACTTACATAAATAGAGCTGATTGCTATTAACCTCCTGACATTCTGAAATGATCAGTAAATCTTTCTGTGCATCTGCTTGCAAGACTGAATAAGTGGGACTTTGGCCTTTCTCCTGAGCACACCTGTCTTCTGGTTGCTTTGAATTAGGAATGGGATACATACCATATAAGGATTAGGAGAGAAATTCCTTCGTGCAGGAGTGCCTGAAGAAGTCTGCCAGTGAAACAAATAGCAAAAGCACATTCTTCACAGTCTGTGAAGAATGCAAAGCGAGGGGAGAATCAAGGGTAATTTCACCAGGGTGGTTGCAAATGGGTTTGGAAGGACATTTCCAGTCTTCTTGCAAGACTGTTTGTAAAGCAAAAGCAAAGGGTGGGTGTCAAGAGATAAAGAGAAGAGGGTAGGAGAGAAACCAGGAGCAGAGACTGGGACATGCTTCAGGTGCAGACACCAAGCAGGCAAAGCAAAGGAACTACCCAGAGCACCTGCAGATGGATGGAGGAAACGGAGAGGGTGGATGTGCAAAAATGTGAAGGAATTAATGTGCATCTTATGCTTAAAGGGGCTGTTTTAGACCACAGAGAACTGTCATTGTCATCAGGCTCATGTGTCTTGTGTGCTAACTATGCAAAGTTCCTAGGTGAAAAAATAAGTAGAGTGCAAAAGCTCTTTGTGTTTTAAACAAATCAACAACACATTGACATATATTTCTGGAAAAATAGCCTGAAGATGCATCACTGGCCTGTTTTAGAATGATGGGTACAAGGAACAGCAGAGAATGGCTATTCCATAGCACAATCTCTTCTTTTCATGACTTCAGACTGGGCTCGCAGCAGTCACTTCCAGAAGAGCTGCTGCTGCCCAACAGAACCTGGTGGTGCAATTGTTTGCAGCAGAATCTCTCAGCAATACAGGATTAGGAAAATAAACTGATGAAAAAGGGGGGAAAATCAAGCCCTCGTTTCACAGTCTGCCAAGATTCCCTGGTTCCTCTTCTTTCCTCAGACCATATGGTAATGAGATTATTTTATTATCCCAGTGCAAATGTTGAACATGGGGAGGGTTAGAAAAACTACCTTCGTGTTTTCTGAAAAGGGAGATGGGATTTAATCATTAACAAGTTCATATTTTTATTAGTATTGTATTTTTCTCGTCAGAACAATCAGACTTTGCTCTAAAACCACATTTCTTTAAAAGAAAACCCTCCCTAGGAAATTGAAATGGTGATTTTTATGTCTATTCAATAGGATTTATTAATTTTATTTCACTTTCAGCAGTTGAGGAGACTTGCAAATCTGAGAAACGCTCCTTCATCAGGTTGCATTGCTGGAGACAGGAGGGAGCAGTGTGTGTGCTCCCTCTAGTGAGCTCTGCCCGAGGAGGAGACCTGGGATCAGGCTGGCTGGTGCCGCTGGGCAGCTCCCAGGCCTTCAGCCACAAAGTGTTTTCTTTCCACGGGTAAATTCATACCAATTCTGCTGTTCAGTCTGCAGAATCTGGTTACACAGGCTGAGTCACTGCTGGAGTAGGGGAACGAAGAGGCGTCTTCTTGGTTGGCCACTGGTTTTCTGGGCAGGTCATTGTGCTCTGACTTTTCTACACTTGTGTACAGTGTTTCTGAAAATCCTTTTCAGCTTACTAAGACAGCTCTTTAAACCCTCTTTCAACGAACATCAAGTTTAAAATAAAGAGGAAGAGAGCACTGACTGATTTCATACCTTAAGATGCTCAGGTAGAAGGAAATCTTGGTGGAAAATGGTCCCCTGAAAGAAACTAGTGAGCGATGGAATACAGTGCCAGCAGAACACAACTCTGATCTGATGTCAAATTGTTCACATGTAACCTACAGCTCTACCCATTTCATCATACTAACTCTACAGTAGTGTTTGCTTAGTATATTAATGTTGAATGGGGAGAGAACAGAGAACAGAGTCCAAAATCTAGTTTTTACTGTACATTTCTGTATTTGAGTGGTGTATTGATAAGCATATCCTCTTAAGGAGAACTAGGATATATATCACATATCAAGTAAGAATTCAAATGAGAATAAAACCTGCATGCTATATTTCAGACCTGATTCTCCCTCTTCTTGGTCAGCAGGAAGGGCACAATTGAGAAGAAGAGGAAGTAAGTTTTAGTTTTGTCCTAGTTTATCCTCTAGCCTTAGAAACACCAAACATAAAAGCAAAGAACCAAATTATTTAAGAGCCCTGTGTGATTATTCACAGGGCTTGTGATAACAGGGTCTGGGTTTGCAATGAAAGGATAAGGATTCTGCTGAAATGGTTTCTTTCTCCTCTTGGACAGAAAGGCACCTTCTGGTTGCTCTCATAGTAAACTACAGTCTTGAATAGGATAGCATGAGGAATACAGGCATAAGAGGAAAAGGAGTGAAATGTTTGTTTGGAATGTCTTACAAAACCCCCTGGGAAATCTGGATTTGGATAAACAAATTATGAGTTTAAGTCAGGGAAGTAGAACATGACTTTTATTTAAAACATATCAGTGATTAAGCTGTTTCACAATGCACACAAATCATTAAACCCCCAATGCATCTTGAGCTGTGAGCTGGAGGCAAACCAATAGATTGCACTGCCTTCCCTTTTGGCTTCTGAAAAGGGCAAAAACTGTGTAGCCTGCAGGGGAAACAGCAGTCTTGGCAGCTCTGCCTCAGCCTACTTCTGTTCCAACTGTGGTGAGTGGAAAAGATGTTGACCTCTAAGCACAAATTGTCCATTCGTCATGATACCATAGAAATATCTGAAGGTAGGCTAATATACAACTTTCAGCTACTTAAAAAAAACAACAACAAGAACAACAACAAGTGAAACCCATACCATGAATTTTCATGTATCTCTCTGTCTTTAACATAGAATATTTGAAGCAGTTTGTGATTTGTCTAAATATGTATATATGCTTCTATCCTTATTTAAAGTCTACAGAGCACTTTGGTATGGGCATATTTTCAGTTTTTGTTACTGGAGACCAGACAGAACCTTTATTAATATTATTAATTATTAATATTAATTATTTATTAATATTGGAGATCATGAAATTGTTGTGATCACTGGACTTTTTTGTTAAGAGTAAAATGCATGTCAAGCTCTATTAGTTTCTTTACATCTACTGTTTCTTTACACAAATTCTGCTGCTTTATACAAAATCAAGCATTTAATAAACCCTGAAGTCTTCCGTACTATCCTTAGTCAGAAATAATTTACAAACAAAAAGTTGTAAAAAGAAAGCCAAAAAACTTACTAGGCAAAAGTGTTCCCAATTTCAGTAGGTGTATCATTCATGTACTACATAATTTGGCCCTGAGAACTTTTTTCTGCCTGCCCCATTTTTACTGGCATGAAGGTTCACAAAATAAGGTTGAAACTCATTAAGTGTTCCCATCTCAGAAATCTTTACTAATATGCAAAGGTACATGTGAATGGAATTACAGCAGAGTATAAAGACTTCATGATTCCAACGGCTGACAATACTGTCATAGAAGAAACTTGGCTTATCCATGGAAACCAAATGTTCTCTAGAAGAACTCCCTCCTTCCCCACCCCCTTTTGGCCATACAAGGACTAATTGTAGTGTCAGCTGCCACAGGAATGTGAGGCATGTATCTGGTGTATCAAAAGAATAGCAACTGCTGGCAGCAGCATTCCTGTTCTCCATCCACGACTGATGGCACAGGGAGCAGTTTACACAATCTTTGTCCTGCACACAAGAGGAGGGGGGGGAAAAATTTTACATTTTTTAAAAAGCTTTATTTCAAATATACATATATACACATATATATCTGAAATACAATTACTTTTTGGAAGAAATATAGTATTTTTGTTTGACCACTGCTGGCTACATTCTCTAAGCATGTGAGAAACTACAGATATTTGGGGTTACAATGGTGCTATTTACTTTTTATAACAGTAGCTTGAATTTTCTTCTCAGTAATGATGTGAAAATTCTGGTCCACTAAATAGAAGATGATCACTGTGTTGGGAGTAGGAATATTTTCACTGCTTCCTCAGCTGAAGTGCCACTCTTTGAAGTGTAGTAAGCTAGGCATTAGTCCAGCATTTTATCTCAATTCTCATATCAAAGCTGGCATTAACCTGTAAGATAGTTGTGAGTCTGGAAGGCCACCAAAATTGGGCCTTAAAACTTCAACCCAGCTACAAACCAAGACAGTGGTATAAATTGACTTTTGGAGTTCAGGTGCTTAAATAGAACTGTCTAATAAGTAGAAAAGAAAGTCTACCGTTGTGGAATATAGAGCTCCTGTTATCTGTTTCATGCAAAGTATGCACAAATTGAAATGAGACAAAGTTAGTGATTAACATTAAGCATGAGTCCCTGCTATGCTAAGTGGTTCATTCTGACTGCTGTGATTTAAAAAAAAAAAAAAAGTAATTTTTTTCTTATTTAGAATGCTCACAGAGCTGAATTTTAGTGCTTTGTGCAGATAGCTCCTCATGTAAGAGCATCCTTGTTGCCTTTCCAGCAGGCTAGATCTGGTTCAAGAAAACAGAAACAAAAAAAAATTGGTTTTGAAGCTGTGATAGTAATTTTTATGAAGATTTTTTTAACTGCCAAGTCTTACTCAAGTATACTGTACAAGTGAATGCACTTAAAGCTGTAGATAAGTCAAGTGAGTACAAATATATACCCTCACAGAAGGTATGTTGTAAGAACATACTTTTTTATTTCTTCCCCTTCACTGGCTTAGATGACTGAAGATATCCATTCCTACAGGTAGTTCAAGAGACCAAACAGTCCTCCAGACAAATGAATTGCTAAGAATTTGAAGTTAAGAAAGTCACTTATGCTTTAATTTTGCTTGCAAAAAGATTTCCTTCTGAGGAGACGACTTCACATTAGATAAGACTCCTATCTGTTTGTGGAGCCTGCCTGCATTTCCTCTGTTTGAGGGAGAAAAATGTTTTTGTGGTGATGGGGTAGTAATTTTTGCACACACGCATTTTGATAACAAATATTTGTAAAATATTGACGCCGCGAACAAAAGTTGCTCTGACAATTCAAAATGGCAGCCCTGCGATTCAGCATCTCGAATTTCAAAAGGTGACCATTCAGTCACATAGGAATGGAATTAATGTTCAGCTAAAGTGGCACATGTTTTTTTCTATCAAAGTACTTTTTCAGTAGTTATTCTGGGTTTGTAGTCTTATAAGTCATAATAGTACATTCTTTCTTTCTTAAACTGGGACCTGCTTTTTCGGAGGCTGCTATCTGAGCTGAAGAGACAAACCCGTATGTCAAATGAAGCCAGAGGTTTTACTGTAAAAAAACCACAACAGAACGTTAAAAAACCCCAAAAAACAAAAAAACCCCAAACAAACAAAAAACCAACCAAACAAAAACCCAAACCAACCAACCAAACAAAAAAAACAACAAAACACAAACCCCAAAACCAACAGAAAAAAAAAAAACACCCCCCCCCCCCAAAAAAAGAAACCAACAAATACACACCACTACTCATAATAGTAAAGCCCTGTTCCACTGCAAATATTCTATAAGATTATTACTTAGATGACAGGTGCAGGTTATATTCATAGCAGTCAAGAAACAAAGAAGATTAAAAAGCCATTAAGCTTTGCATAATTGTTGCCATCATCCGGGGGCTACTTAACAAAATTTAAAGTACTAACAGTTATCTCATTTTATCACTTTAATAAGGAAAAAAAAAACAATTTGAGAGCCTAGTAAAAATCTTGAAAAGAAATAATTAAATATAGAAATAAAATTAAGTGCACTTTAAAGACTGCTAAAAAGTCTTGTATTCCATAACCCTTAAGGTTTTTAGCACAGGTTTTCAGTTTCTGGAAAACAGATACAATTCTTTATAGCCTACACATAACCTGGTATTGGATGTTTAGAAAATACTATTGAGACTAAAAAGCATGTTATTTCTTTGTTGGTTATGTTATTTGAAGTATGTGATATGAATTATTTAATCCTGACATAACAAAAATATGTAGAGAGATGTTTTTATTAATCTCCAATTCAGATCATGTTGCCTCAGAACGCAGCACGAGGGAAAATATTCTCAAGTCTTAATTTTACCAGGTTTATGTCAAAATACTGAGGTTATGAGCTATAAAAATGATAGTTTTAAAGTTTCTTGTTGTAAATATTAAAGGGATAATTAAATACATAAATTTAAATTAAAATTTAAAATTGATTTCTCCTCCAGGGCAACAGTGAAATAATGTCTGAAACACTGTGCAGTGCTAGTCATCCAGGCCCAGGAAGTTCAACTCTAATTACAGCGTGAGAGGAGAGACTATTGAAAAATGTTCTGTTAAAAGGTATTCTCCTTTCAAATGAAAAATTAAAAAGGTTGACTTGTTTATCCAGCAAAATCCTCACTGCAAAAAGATAAGATATTGCCTAGAATACAGGGAGCAGAGCAAGAGAAGAGCCATTTAAACGAAAGGGCAGTGTTGTTATGAGGTTAAATTGGAATAAATTGGCTATGAATAAATTTGGGATAAATATTAAGCACATTTCTAGAAGTTGCAGAGCAGTGGGGTCACAAATCTTTGACCTTACTTCAGCAGTGCAGCAGGGAATTTTGATGAGACTGCATGAAATGAAAAGACCCAGCAACTCCTTTACTCCTGTCTTCATATAAACAGAATGAAAACACCTGGGGATTTATTGTGAATTCAAGGATTCTTCATTCAGTTCACTTTCCCTACTTTAAATTGGGCTAAGGCTATTTGACTTACAAAAGAGACTTTCCAAGTGGGAGTGTCAGTGTAGTGAAACCGAGCCACATCACTCTTCATGGTTTCCTTGTCTGTTGTTCCCGATTGCCGCGTGTCAGCAGAGCCAGTGGTGTCTCTGGGAACAGCTTGGGAGCTCTTCTGTCATCCAGGCTGTTGCCCTAATAATTCAATCATGCTGCCATCCTCTAACTATAGTTGTTTCCTTTTTTGCTGAATCTCAGATTGAATTGCCCTAAATGTTAAATTCTAGTTTTGTTACAGTTTGAGTGCATGCTGTCTTCTAGGCTGTCTTTGGCAGGTCTTCTGACTCCTTTAACACAGGTGGGCGAAGGGTTTCTTCTGTTGAGACGTGCTTCTCTATGAGCAGTCACAAGTGTGAGTTCTTGGTAAAGATGGCAAAGTCGTACTTTCTGCCCTCTTCTATTTTAATACTTGGAAAAGCTTTCACAAATTTGTATTTCTATTCTGCCTGACCTCCCCTACTTTTCCCTTTCTGGAGAGGAAGAGACTGAAATGTAGGAAGTTCTTCTGTTTTGTTTTTTACTCTGGTACCTTCAGCAGTCTCACTGAGAACACAGCACCTCAGAGAGTTGGGCTGGTACAGGGAAGAAATGCTGAAGGTAAAGCTGGATCAAGCAGTGGGGGAACTTCTTGATGCTGCTTTGCTGCCAGAGAAGTGTTTGTGTAACTATACCACTCAGATGGTATTTATGCTCACATTGTTCAAGACTTATTGGATAGGTGACGGGTAATAAAGCAAGATACTTAATAGGTTGGGGATTGGGCATGTTTCCCAAATCCAGAGATAGGGCTATTCTGGGAACTTGCTAGAAGGGCAGAATCTACCTCTAATGGGTATATCTATCTATTAAAAAGCTGCTGTGTACATTTACATGGTTTTGGTCTGCTCTCGTAGCTCAGACGAAGGATCCCTAGCTACAATTTAGTGATATCCAAGATTGATGAAATGAGTGTGACTGTAACTGCACTAATTTTCCCTGGCTCTGACAGCCCTCTGGAATGACCTTGGAGACTTCTGGCAGGCAAGGTGTCAACCTCATTCCTGGTGTTTTTTGTATAGTGGTGACAGGCTGGGTGGGATCACTCAGATTTGGGTTTAAAAAATAAGGAAAGCCTTTCAACATGTTTGCACTTGATGTTAGTGGAAGATCCCAGTGGAAGACAGACCTGAGCCCAGTTTACTATGACTTTCTCCACAGATGAAGTTACAATTGATCATATTTATTTTCACAGCTGTTCAGCTGTGACTAGGCAGCACTTTTAGGCTATTGGGTACAGCAGGCCTTGAGCACAGTGCGTGTAGATGTTTTCTCGGGTAGTACAGCTCCTGGGGTGGCGGTTTCATGGCAGCCCACACTGACCCATGGTAGTGCTGGTGTGGCTCTGCTCTGGGAAGGCGTACACAGTCCTTGAAAGACAGAGCATGATCTTGTCTTTGGTGGCCAGGATGGCCATACGGTTTTCTCCTACATCACTTCTTTCCTCTTCAGCTATACAAACTAGGTAAATAATTTGGATTAAACCAGAGGCAGAGGACTGAGTGGGACCACTCAGACCATGGAGCCTTGTCCCTGTACTTGGAGGCACTTAGACCTTAGACACTTGGTGAGATGTCAAAAGCCTATGCTGGTGCAGGGGAGGAGAGCAAGATTTATGCTGAGCATCAGCTGTGTCCCACTTCAGGACAAGAGGAGAAATTTCCTTAGATGAAAATGTCTGAATAGCCCCGAGTAAGTATATCATACATCACACCATAAAGGAAGGCAAAAAGAAACAGCTGAAACTGTCTCCTCCAGTCTTGACATGGGAGCAGAAAACATCCTTCATATTTTCAATGAAGGAAATGTTACATAAGTAAAACACTGAATAATTGGCAGATTTTGAAAAATACAGTTTAGTGAGAAGTTGTCAGTGAAGGAAGATATGCTTAAAGAGAGGCTATGCAAAGGTCAACACTGAATTCACTACTATTTTATATATGCAGCAGTGGATGTTAAATTCCTGCTCCTAATGTTTGCAAGTGTATTGGAGAGGGGCTTTACCAGACTGAAGAAGAAACAGTCCTTCAGAGAGACCAGGAATACTAAGCAACAGAGTCCATTTATATGAAATTAATTTTAATATGTCTAGAAACATAGAACAAGATAAATAGGAAAAGGAAAGCAGTGATTCTGAAAAGAGATCAGAGGGGGCATTGTACCAGTGTGAGAGTCCCTGCAATGACAGGAAAGTTAGCATTTACTTTGGAGTATGGGAAGAAAAACATATGGCGGCAGCAACGTAATTGTCTCTGTGAGTACAAATCAGAACCTGAAAATTGTTTCCATTTCATACTTTTTAAAAGGATATTAAGGAGTATGAAAAAGAAAGCAATACTGATTACTCAGTGGGAAGAGGAAAAGCTGTATAGCTAGACAATTGCAGATCAAGTTGTTCTTTATACTAGAGCAGACTGAGAAGTGAATTGATTAGTGTATAAATGTTTCGTGGTAAAAACAAATGGATACAAAAGAGCTTCTTAATTTAGCAGAGAAAAACGCAACAAGAACTAATAGCTGGAAACTCAATGGGACAAGCTCAAAATTAAGTATTAGGCAGGCAGCTTATATTATTATATTTATTTAGCTGTTATTAACCACTGGCAAAGTGAACACAAATCAACAAAGGCAACGGTGGGATATCTTCAAATTAAGAGCCAACTGTGATCTAGTCTGCTTAATACAGGTAAAATAAAAATACGAGCTACGGAGAAAAATTTTTTCTGTTAAAAAATTTAAGAATTGTGTTGTATTTAAAATAATGTAAGCAGTGGGGAAATATTATTATACTCTTTTGGCAATGTCCCAAAACACATCATCTGCACCTCTTTTTCAAATGCATGGCTACATCTAGTTACAAGTATTTTCATCTCAGTGTGGGGTTTTTTCCTTATTATTGATGTTAATTAAATTGATATCAGGATTTCCTATCACCACCTGTAAAACACTAACCTTCCTCTGAGCTTGACTCCTCCTAATTCAGTAGTGTATGGAAGAGGATAAAGTCCACCTTCTTTTGTGGCAGTGAAAGTAAATGTGGAAGATGCCAGAAAAAAAACAATGTTGGGGGTTTTTCTAACAAATGAGAAAAGAAATCCAGAGAGACTTGTTCCTCAGGGTCTGAGAGAGATGCAGAATTGCTAAGGACTCCAGAGCTGCACGAAAGCTGTCACCTCTCTGTTTCTAAAAAGTAACATAAACATCAGTTCTTCTATGAAAAGACTCAGGGGACTGCAGACTGTGCTGGTTTGGGCTGGGATAGAGTTAATTTTCTTCCTGGTAGTTCCTATGGTTCTGTGGTTTGGACCGGTGACCAAAACAGTACTGATAACACAGCGATGTTCTTTGTTACTGCTGAGCACTGCTTACACAGTGTCAAGGCCTTTTTGGCTTTTCTTACCACCCAACCAGTGAGGGGCTTGGGGGCACAAGAATCTGGGAGGGGACACAGCAGGGACAGCTGACCCTAAGTGACCACAGGGATATTGCACACCCCGTGGTGACGTGGTGTCATGCTCTGCACATAAAGCTGGGGGAAGAAGGAGGAAGGTGAGATGTTGCCATTGGTTTTCCTGAGTCACCTGATCCATCATCCCAATACATGATGGATCCCTGCTTTCCTGGAGATGGCTGAAACTGCACCTGCCCATGAGAAATGGCAAATTAATTCCCTGTTTTACTTTGTTCGGGTGTGTACAGTTTTCCATCATATCCACCATTTTGACTTGAACAGTCTCTGTGCCTGTTTGGGTTTTTTTGTTTGTTTGTTTTCCTCTGGTTATAACTACGGTTTAAGCATCTGTCTGGACAGCTTTGGATCTGCAGAAGTTAAACATCCTGTGATTTGTCTTCAGTTGTAGCACTTGAGTCATTTTAAAAGACACACATCATGCACTACTTAAAACTTTTGTTTAGCTCATTAGTAATTTAAGTGTAGCTTAATGATATGCCAGATGCTCTCCAGTTCAGAGAAATATGCTTTGCCTGCACTCCCCCATCTGTGTGTGACTCTCTCCTATGAAATCTACTTACTGCAGCAGATTTCTTCAGACAGATCAAATTGCTTCATGGCCCTGAAGAACTGATTCCACATCCACTTTTGTCCAGTTTGCACAGCTTAATTGCCGCTTTGTGCTCTGCTCCCAGTGTCAGCCCAACAGATATGCTGCAGGGTGAGTAATGTGGCACATTGGTGGGGCCACTGAGAACAGGTTGCTACACAGAGATCCCTGGAAGGTCTTAGGAGCTTTGAGGAAGATGAATGAAATACAGCTGCAAAGCACTCTCTTGCAAACCAGAGTCTTTTAGCTTTAAACAGCACAGATAGTATCAGCTGTCACAGATACTGATTTCACTGAACATTTCTTTTTTCTTGGCAGCACCACCATTGTGATACGCTAAATATTCTATTTGTGAATAGCATGTTTAGTGCTATTTTTCCTCAAGCCCTTAACCAATGTAGTGGCTTTCTCCATGTGCTTTCCCAACCAGAGAGGAAAATCTTGTCTTTGTAAATTGATCTACTTAAGGAAAAGTGGTGCTGCTTCTTCCTTATTCAGATTCAGATCTCTTCTAGATTGTTTCTTCTGTGTAAATTTCTGGGGGAATGAGTAAGAAAGTGAAATGGAGGACAGAAAGGATATTTTAGGCAGCTGTTCAGGAACCTGTGAAATAATCTGAGGTCTTAGCCCCACAGGTGTCCATGTGACATACTACCCATCACTATTTATAACCTTTTGGGCTTTACAAGCAAAGAGGGCAGGACTGTGCATGGAGATGAAGTCAGTTATTTTCCCATGCCTACATGTGGCACTCCAGTTGATGGGCAGAGATACTGGGAAAGAATATTGTGAAGGCTGTGCCTAGGGAGCTGGTGCTCTCACACCCCCAAACTGCACCTAATTTTTGAAGGGAAGGTGGGAAAAGGACTTTCAGACTCCAGATTGGTTACAGCAGAACCTTTCATAAGAACTGTAATCAATTCTGAAAATTCTTCTTTCCAAAAGCCTCCGAGAGAATTTTTTTCATCATATGTGACAATAAAATGAATGTAAAAAGAGTTCATATGTGGGATTTCACATTGAATTTTAAAGCTAAAGCAGTGTCAGGCTTGGTGTGAAAGTAATTTCATTAATTTCATTCCGTTGATGATCAGTTGCAGCTTTTATATCTGCATCAAGGTCAGTGAACTGTAAACTTATATGGTAAATTGGTGAGGTAGTATGTTTTAAATTATGAAAAAAAAACGGTTACAGTGCCTGTAGTGAGTCTGCTTACTGTAGGTAGCTGAATAAAACTGCCATTTTCAACCATAACTGCCATTTTCAACCAGGAGATTCCATGCTGAACAGTTGATTGCATTTTGTTCACATGGAAATTTGCCAATGTGTTTAGCTATTTACAGGATGAATTGCTAATGGAAACCGTCATCACCCACTTGACCAGAATCGGGATGTATAACAGTGGTACATAGGATACATTTTTTTAATAGTTATTTTTTGATTATTGCACCTTTATTTTTTTGCCTATATGAACAGTCATTTTAAAACCCAAAGTCCACTGCCCACAATGACAGAGTGCTGTTCCTTGACTTCTTTGGCCTCTACCTCAAAAGAAGGATGTTATAACTAAAATCAGGGCAGACACCTCAGTTGCTTCCAACTCACAGAGTCTTTAAAAGGTGGAGTAGGTCCGTTCATCAGAGTGTAAATTCCAGGAGGATATACACATGCTATTCCAGGCTGAACTATGTAAGAAGGCCAGGTGAGATGTGTGACTGTGATGTCTTATGAGCAAGAAAGGCAGAAATTAAAAAGGCATTAATCTCTAATAAAATCACTTTCAAACCCTCCTCTCCCTCGCTCCTCAGATGAAGGGATGCACAGCAAGGAGAACCAAAAAGGAGTTTTGAATGATTCTGCATTAAATTTTGCTTCCCTGTGTCTTGTGATTAGCTCCTAATTACTTAAATGCTCTACAGAAAACTGTGTTGTGAAAACCAGCTGTATTCACTAGCTCAGACAGTTTGTAACACGTGGCTTAGGTAAAAATGGTACTTGTTCTAGGTTAGCCCATGTGAAAAAATGCTCCTCTTCTAAGGAAGTCACCTTGCTCAATGGAAACCAAGTCCTTTTGCTTTCCTCTCACGAGTTCACAGAATCACAGAATATTCTGATTGGAAGGTACCCACAAGGATCATTAGCATTTTGGTTTGGATCAGGTGTTCACTTTAAGGTGAATGGCTTTATTATCCCTGCCTACCAGGCTTTGCTTCCCCTTGCCAAGTGGTGTGACAGTACATGAGCTGAACTCTGTTCAGCTGAAACCTAACTAGAAGATGTTCTCCAACAGCTAGTTGGTGGTTCATCCACAAAAACAAGCCAGGGCAAATTCAAATCTCACCAAAGCATGCATAATCTGAATTTTGAGTCCTCAGCAGCAAGTATTTCCCTTTTTATATTCTCTCCTATTAAGATGCTTTACATGCAGTTGTCAAAAGCATGTATTAGAAATTAACTGTGTTTACCCAGTTTTCCTCAGAGCACTGATTTATGATTTACTAAATAGTTTTTTGTTGTTTCTAACTGCCTTTTTCTCTTCTCCTTGTCTTCCACTTACTACTTTGGTTGAGGGACTCCAGTCAGGATAGGAATTAAAAAATTTCTGGTTGTTGTGTGACTGTATATGCAAGAGAAAGTTGAGTCTTATTAAAAGGTCAGTCAGTGAAAATAATCAATTGATTCTCCACAGCTAATGTGATTCTCCCTGGCCTTGCAAAGTCTGTGCATGCTACCTGAATTGATACACCTTGTATTTTGTGCCTCAGTGCGCAATGATCATTTGGTTTTAACAATTAAGTTAGGGATACTCTCTATCAATCTTCATAATAGTCTTCTATTATATCTTAACAAATGAGATGAGAAATAAAATGCCTTCACTCTTGTATTAGCTCTGTGCAAGATGTCCTTTTAAAGTTCTAAATTGCATGATGCAGCCTAATAGGCATTAACTGCCTAGAAGTCCATGCTAAGGAAGAAGTATGTAAAAGCAGAACTCACTTGTTTCAACTCAGAAGTTTTTTGGAACAGGAGACAAAAAAGCCTTTATGTGAAAGCATTGAAAATCAGCTTGTTGAAGTGTTTTAAGCATTCCATAGAAGGATTGGGAAGGGTGACTTACTTGAAGGATGACTTGCCTCTGTAGAGGTTTACTGTAGCCTTTACTTACAATAATGAAATTTACCATAGGAGTGAGAATTGGTTACAGCCCAGGTAACAGAGAGAAGTCATGAACACAAAGAGATGGAGTTCCTCTGAAGAGATGATAATGGTATAGCCACAGTCACACTGTTCTCTAGATATTGTCAAGCTGCCTCAGGAGAGGGTGGAATCAAGAAAGCATTCCTATCATAGACAAAAGGTTCATTTTTATTATCCAACAAAATTACCCAAAAACAAAAATTTCATTTTGTAGTGGTCTTGATGTAGGGTCCTCATTCATTTTCTCATTAGATATTTCTCTGATAGCTTGTGATATTCACTGGGGAATGACTAAAACATTTTACACATGATGTTAAAAGATTTTCTTCTGGTACTATCAGGGAGCATTAGGACTTTCTAAGCTCTGAAATGTGGTAGCTGTTAAAGCTCCAGGAATATGGAGATCTGTTCAGTGTAGTAATTATACTGATATCAAAATGCTGTGTCCAATGCTGAAGTCATTAAAAAACAAGAATGCTTTCTTCAGTGAAAGTACACATTGCTAGGTAATAAATTGCTTTTTGAAAAGAAATCCCTGTCAAATTCATTAAAGTTGTCCATTACTCTGTGATCTTGCAGAAAATGATTGATAAATATTTTCAACTTCACTTCCCCTTGCACCATTTAATGAACTCACTTGTGCTTGGTTGCTCCCCATTAAGTTTTGTAGGAGTGTGTCGCCTGATTAGGCTCTGGCTTTACTTAGATAGTTCCAAATATATAGCCACATTAAAGACTTATGGATGGCTAAAATTAGCCACTTGCCGCTTTTAATTTCTCACTTATATGTCGTTTAAACAAGCCAGTGTGTTTTCCCCACGTCATGCAACAGTGAGAATAATAAGTAGATAAAATCGCTTCCTCTTCACACTGTACAAGGGACTTGGTTCTAACAGTAAAATTAACTCACAAGGCTTTAGGGAGACTTGAGGATCACTGTGGGTCAAAGCTGAAGCAGCAACTTCCTTCTTTCTAACCCGTTACAGCTCTGAAGGAAGTTCCATGAAGATAATATCCCAGAGGGTTACTTTAAAAGTGAGAAAAAGAGCATGCCAGGAAACATTGGGTTTGAAGCTTTGCACAAGAGGTGTCAGGAGGACCCTTAGTGTCAGACCTGAGTTCTTGGGCAGGCCCTGGTGTGAGACCCTAGTTGTTGCAAGGGCTTCCAGAGCAAGTTGTGGGTTGAGGGCCTCATGCCTCTGTTTTTGGCGGTGGCAGACAATGGGAAAATATAAAGAAAGGACATAATCTAGGTAGAGAGTCTCTGGGAAACTGATCTTCACTGTGCACCTTGGTAGCGGAAACTGAGCTTGTTTCTTGAGACTGCCTCATCACTGGACCAAAAGTGGTGTAAGGAAAGATCTAAGACCCCAGGCAGACTTTTCTGCTGGATTTAGGTCTGGGCTATGTGTAGTGCTGCCCGTCTCTCTACCCTGAACCTCAAAAAGTTGCAGCAGGAACACGCTGCACCTCATGAGCTGCTTGTGCAGATGCCTGAGGATAGAGCTTGAGCTGCTGATGGAGACAAGTGAAACCATGACAGTGAGCTCTGATCTACTGTAACTGAAAAGCAGGGACAGCTTCAGAAGGATGGGGCAGGAGTAGGCTATGCTGCAGCTGACTCAGACAGACTTCTTTTGGCGGAGACTCAAGTGTTTATCTGTGACCAGAAAAGGATCATTTTGGTAACAAGCCTTTAAAAATATTTTTTGCCAATTTTCCCCTTTCATCCCCTGAAAGGATTCTGTACTCATCTGCATGCATCTCCTTTTAAAAGGCTTTCTCTGTTTAATGGCTATGTTCCACTTCCTCCAAAGATTAATAGCAGCACAATTATTAGTTGCAAATCTATAGCCGTTTGCCAAAGGTAGGGAGAGTGTAACTACTCATAAACATTAGCTCCAGATGAAATGCCAAGTTCAAGTTCTCAGCTGTGAATCTGTGCTTTTAATTAATTTTCAGATTTTTCATTCGTTCTCAGAGATATCACAAGAATCTGCAAGCTCTCATTTAATCTCCATGGGCTGAATCCTGCTTTCATCCTCCTAGTGACTGTGGTGATGGGTTTTTTCTTGCATAGATGATTGCACCCTTGAGCCCATTGGCACAACAGTGTCAAAGGCTTTTGAAAACTCTAGGAGCCTTTTCCACAAAATCAGAGGTCCAAGGGTCTCACCACCTAGCAGGAGGATTTGTCTGCAAAGACTCACAGCCTAAGGAGCTGCAGTAAGAAACACCACTCAGAAAAAAACAACCAAACCCAGCATCTAGACACATTCATGCTGAGAGCCCATGTAGTTGTCTATTCTAGTGGTTTTATTTTCCTGCTAGAAAGTGCTACAGAACAAAAATCTGTCTACTGCCAGATCATTTTTGCACGGTGATCAACATTTTTGAGTCTATCTTCAACAAACGGAGATGATTTGAGTTTTTGACACCGAATGGTGCAGGGTTTTCTTTTCCAGCCACGTAATTTTCTTTTTCTTGGCAGTACTCCCATCTATTGGAATTGTTCCAGTTTTCCATTATTTATTATAATGAAAATAATTTTTAAATGTTAATGAATTAGAGAACCCTTCAGCTAGGCAATTTTAGGCCTTGTGAGGGTTATCCAGACTTGTTGATTATCTATGCCCATGTTTAATCTTGGCAGATGTGGCCTTTTTAAACTATTTTGAAATGTTTTGTACTATATAAAATAAAGGAATTCTCATTTTATAATTCTCATTATAGAATGTAAATATCTAGTGAATATTTTAATTTCTTTTTGTGTTATTCATGATATCTCTCTCTGTCTTGAGATGTATTTAATCCTTGGTCAGGCACTTCTTGTTCTTATTAGAAATTCTATCTTAATTTTTGCCTTTTGAGATTTCACTGAGTTTTTAAATTGCCATAAATTGCTCACATGTCTTAGCTACTTCTTCAATTTTTCCTTTCTTTAAATATTCATTTCCTCTATATTTTTGCAACTAGGTCTCCTTATCAGTAGGATTTTTTTTGCTGCTAATGCATATATAAAATGGGGATGTTTGGAACTTTCCAGTAGTGCATCAGTAATTATAAGTTTATAGCTCTTGAATATTTTTGGTAGTTCTGGTAGCAAGTATTTTAAGTGAGGAAGAAATGGCTTTTTATGTTTTCCCCTAGTATGTATACTATGACTGACTTTACATTCTGGGTGCACAGTGTAGATATATGTTGACTGTGATTTTCTTTCATGGGTGAAGACCAATTTTGGCTAATGCTTACTGCTTTTTTGCCCATTAAGGTGAAATTCAGTTTTGAGTCAACTTACATTAAACAACACAGGTCCCTTTGTTATGAAATTTGTCTGTTTCTTTTTCTTTTTTCAAAATCAAACATTGAATTCTAGCTTTTTGAGATTTGCAGTACAATCTTTCAGCCTAAAATCAGCCATGACTTGTTCATTCTGCACGTTCTAATTAGAAATTTAAGGAATAGTTTGTTTAGTTTTCCAGTGGGATTTTCTCATCTGGAATAAATCTCATCCATCTCTTAATTTTATTTTAATCAATTACAACTTTAATCCTCAAATTTTTAAGATTTATTAATCTGATTTAAATTAAACAGATAAGTGGTAAGTATTGTGGGCTCCAGCTTGCAGTGTTACACTGGAAAATGGAGATACCATGTGCCAACTTAGTTATATGTATTGTTGGTTTATTTTTAAGTGTGTGGTCTCTGTGGAAACACAGCATCTTAAAGATAATGGTTTCTCTGACATATTTATAAATTGTAATCAGTCTATGAAAAATGCAACAACGAAAGTCATGGTGCCTGGTACGTGGAAAATCAGGCAAATTCCAGCTCAGTTCTCTCTCCACTGTAGTGTGAGAAATCAGTATGCCAAATTTTTGTGTAACCCCCAGACAGGCCTGAAAAATATTTCTATTTACATATTCACAGGCTCATCACAATTGGTATTATATTCCCATAAAATTAAATAGTAAGGGGAACGTGTTGATATTCTGGTCGTACTCAGATGTTGCTGCAGAAGAGGTTCCTTTAGCCTGACCCCCGTCTGATGTGGAGGTCTGTATCTCACAGATGCCTCTGTGGCGCCAGCCTCAGCTACCCTCAGCGTGCCACAGCTCTCTAAGCCTTGGTAGCAGACAGAGTTTAGGACAGCCTAGTAGTTTGTAGTTCCCTGCCTTTTTTTCCTTTGTGTGCAACTGTTTCTGCCTAACCCCTTTGCTTTGCTGAGATTAACTTGTTTTGCATTTTAAAGTGTCTCGAGATGAAGCCTAACAGGCACAAGGGCCCCCTATTTTTTTTGAAACAATAGATCTAAATAAATCAGGGTTGCAAACAAAGCCATCAGGGTGTCAGCCATCCCAGAAGAATCTGTACATCCCCGAAGCTGGAATGCGTTTCCCTGACACGGTTCAAGAACCGGGGGAAGGCTCGTAGCATGGCATGCCAAAGGGCAGCAGGGGTGAGGTTGCATAGCTCATTCCCTGGCACAAAACAAAGCATGGCAACTGCAAAAATAACCTCCCTGTTGTGGCAGGGAGTTAGAAGTAATCAGGATGCTGTAACAGGTAAAAGACCAAGTCTGTAACATGTGTGAACCATTCATTTTAATCTTCCCATCATTCCAGCAACTTTTTAATTCTAATCAGTTTTTTCCTCATTTGGTGAACCCCCTCTGCTTATTGCCTGTCCTCAAGCCTATGTATACATTTATGTGTGTATAAATGTATGTGTGTGAATATTTATTATATATAAATATACATACAGACGAGTATATACGTGTATGCACACGTTAGAAAAACGTGTTCCTTTCTGCTTAAAGTTACTGCATGTGTAATGTTGTGGGTGCGACACGTTTTGTGTGGCTGGACTGGTGCTGCTACAACTACATCTTTTCCTTTTGTTTCAACAAAGTTGAACAATTGCTCCTGGGACAAGGCAACCATCTGTCCTTTATGGTCCCTCAAACTGCTCAGCCACCTTATCTCCTCCCTAGATTTGTGTCAATCATTCTGACATGTTAGATGAATGCTTATAAACTATGAAAAAAGTGGGCGCAAATTCTGTTTTCCTTCTCACTGCAGTCAGATCCCAAAAGCCTTCTGAGCTGTCAAGGTGTACACAAGGTCATTTTGCCCTGTGCAGTGCCAAGTAAGCGAAGTGATTTTCTTTTGTGCTTTGGGGAAGGGTGGCAGTATCTGTCCAAGATTTTTCCACGGTTTTCAGGGTCAAAGACAAGGTTGAAATAAAAGCACAGTATGGATACCCCTTGGTTGCTCTCCCAGTCCTAGAAAAGCTCTTGGGGAGGGAAAATAAGTTTAAAAGAGAGTGCTAGAATGTCTGCTTCTAAAACCAGATACTGATCTATTTATGTAAGCTTTTGCTTCCAGATCATGAACAGAGCCCTTTGGATTACTTTTGGATGAAAATTACATAGAAACCAATAGAAGAAGCTGAGTAAGTGCATAAAACTCAAGAAGAGATCTGTTCATTGACCCAGAAAAAAAACAATTAAAAAGTTTGTTTTCTTATTTATCATCACTGTTCTGCTGTTTTGCTTTTCTCATTCAGTGTGCTACTGCCACTCTCTCTTCTGTTACTGTAAATCAGAGCTCTGGCCTACCTTAACCTTGGGACTTCTGTATGAAGCCTGAAGCATCTTGTCTTTTCTGTGCATTGCTCGCTCTGGAAGAACAGAACTTAGCTCTTGCACTGAAGCTGATTATTGGCAAGTCAGGCTCAGGAAGAAGCTCTCAGAAGTAGAGTCCTGACCTATGTACCTGTATTTAAAATATCAGCCGGTGACTGTGACCATGAAAAAGGCCACATAGATTCCTGCTGCTGGAAGCTACATCCCTGGGCAAACTGTCAGAGACTGGGGAGAAAAATAGGGTCAAAGAGGTTAGAAGAAGCAGACTTTGAGGGTTTAGTGCTTTTACAGGTGGTATCTGAGATTCCATCCTTGCAGCCTCAGTACTAGTTAAGATCTTGATGACTGGTTCAGGGTTTATATTGAACCATGTTCTGGAAGCACAGAGTTCTTTTACTGAAGATGAGTTATACCAGGAAGGGTTTTCTAAAAGGGCTGACAGCACCTGCTGTTGTTAACCAAACCTCTTCCCTTTTGGACAGTGAGGTTGGGAGTGTGTTCATGGTGGTGGCTTGAAGTTAAAACCCAGTTTGTGTGCCTGTGCAATCACTTTAATATCCAAGCATGGTTTGGCACAGGCTCCTGCTCTCTCTCTGTGCTCGGGAGGCAGAGAATATCAGCAAAGGGGGAAGCAAAACCCTGGGCATTTAAATCTGCTCAGCCACCACATTTGCCTGGCCCTGCATACTGAAGTCACTGGTGTGGGGGTGGTGGACCACTTTCCGCAGATATTTCTCTTCTGTTCTCTGCGCACATCCTCCATGGGCACCCACCAAGAAGGGAGATAAAGGAGGTGGTGATTTTCTTGTGAGAAATTAACAGATACATTCAGCTGAGTCTGATCACTCACCACTGAGGAAGTATTTTTTTTCTCAGAGCTGTCAGCAGAAAGCAAGAGTGTTACATTCAGCTTATGGGCAGTGGGCTTATAGTCTCAATTATCCAATGTTTTTGGTGGTGTTGCACCAAGATTACACATCTCAGTTTGTGTGGGTGTGACCATCCTTCCTGTCTGTGCTACCCTGTGCTTTGGATTCATTTTGCTTTAATACTTGAGTTCGCTTTAGGCCACCATGCTCAAGGAAGATGACAGCTGCATCAGTGTCTGTCATTAAAATTGGAGAAGTTGAATAGTTTGTTGATGTCAGCAGGATTATTTTCTATTTTTCAATGATGTGAAAGAAAAGTCAGATCAATTATGCACCTCACTCCTACACTACTAATGGATGGACAGACAAGGGTGTTTTTCAGCTGACGTGTGCTAAGTAAGGAGATTATTTCCCTCAGTTTGATTCCTTCATGTAATGAATGATAAGTAGATGAATCAGTGTGGTAAAATGCATGACAGATAACAAATAAGTTAACCACTTTGTAATTTTGCATGAATGTCCTGACACAGGGAAGTATGTATGTGCTGGTGTGGAGACTTGCAGTCACTTCTGATTGTCAGTTGTTTAAATAAATTGTACTTCTAACCTATTTCCCAGATGTTCCTAAGATTTCAGGATCTTTTTAGGGCACAAAAATCCCTTGATAAAGTTTCTTAATGAGCTTTAGAATTGAGTTTAGTTTATTTATTTTTTTCAAGGAATAAGACTTTATTACAAGTTGTGATATTTGTAGTTATCTCCTGAACTCCCAAGCACTGCTTTGGCTTGTGGGGAACTGGTCTCAAGTGGAGCAGAGGACAGGTGAGTGTCACGCAAACCAATCTCTTGGTCACTGGCTATAACACCAAGGCAACAGCAGAGGAAAGGCTTTGATTCATTGCAAATTAAAATTGCACTCACATTAATAAAGGACCTGGCCTTTTATTTATACTTTGAGTGGTGGGAAGGAAAGGAAACAATTTTTATTCTTTTTCTTGTGGAGTCCATGAGCCCATGATCTTCTGTGATGTGGATTCATAGCCATGGTTTATCAAAGCCCTATTTCTTCATTTATAACTGGCCCCTTCTCAAAGCATTGGTAGATTGATTCTGACCAGTGCAAGATCATCTCTTTCATTTTCTTGTTCTCTTAAATTGTTCTCTGATAGGATGTTCAATAACTCTGGCAACTAGTTCCTCCAATGACTCTCTTTAGGGATAAATAAAATAACAACAAAACACATAGTAATATAATTTTAAAAAATCACTTTATATGAAGTATCTATTTTTTTTTACTAACCTGAAAAAGAATGGCTTATAGTCACAGGATGCAATTTTTTTTTTACTTCAGTTTATTGATTTCAAAAGAATCTTTAAAGACAAAAAAAGTAAATAATGTCCATCAGTAGCTGCTGTCTTTAAAAATAAATTTGTCTGATAGCAAAACACAGTGCTAAACATTTTTAAGTTTCCAACTTGACTGTGCTGGACAAGTAATCTAAAAAATCACTTCCTGAATTCATAAAGAGTAATTTAATGTGTACATTGCTTCTGGTGTTCACTTTCTGTGAATAACTCCTGAAGGATACAAAAAAAAAATGGTACAGCAAAAATAATACTTGCAGCAAAGGATGGACTTAGAACATCTAACATATTTAAAAGAGGAAGTGTCTCCCACTGGTAACTCTAATGTTTTCCATTCTGAGAATATTAACCAGGTTGACTCAAAGCTTTATTTTATCTCAACCATGTCGCAATGTATTATGAGATATGTGTTATTTTTCATGTAGTAAACTGGAGCATGCCTATGTATGAAAGGAAACTGTCCATCAAAACAAAATTTATTATATATTATTCTCTTATTTTCTGTTTGAATTATATTTACAAGTGTTCACTTGTTTTGAATGATCAAAAATATAGCAACAGTTCATAATGACTCTATTAATTCTGTTAATGAAGTTATATGGAATAATTTTTTATTACTGATTAGCTGAAACAATTACTAGGAGGAAAAATAAGTACCACTGTTCTTAAAAAACTGCACAAAGATTTCAATCTGATTATTTTCTGCATTTATTTTTATTATCTTACCTGTTTTCACCATTTTTGTTCCTGTTAGGTCAGTAAAGGGGGGGATGTCTAGCCTAGCAATCAGGTCTTACTGGCGAAGTAGCTGGGAGCAGCGATCCTTTACATCATAACTGTCTTTGGCATTGAGAACAGGGGTGGTATTCTCAGTTTGTGGCCCCTGTCTTGGGCACCTTGTCCTCAGCCAGCATTTATTTAGAATATTTTGGAGATACTTTGGCTTTCTTACTGAATCCAAGCAAGGGGGAGCCTGATGGACCCCTTCCTCACATACAAGTTTCTAAGATTAGATTGAATTTTCTTAATATTGAGTGCCTTTTATGTTGCCTGAAGGCTTCCAAAACAACCAAACAACATTGTCTGATGTGACACAGAGCCTAGAGAAGAACCTTGCTTTCCTGAATCAGCAGATGGAGCAGACATAGGGTTTAGACATAGTCCATGTTGAGTATTCTCCATACTGATTATTTATGATTCCAATGCTATTTTATTAAACTTGGTGTACTTTCCTTACTGTATTTTCTTATCCTGCCGACTTCAGAAATATTTATGTAGGAGATGTAGATGTCGTTTTTTTAGCAACAGTTTTCTAAAGACAACAGGTAGAACCAGATGTGAACATTGGGATATCATTTTTTATTTAATTGGCTGGCATAATTTGGAAACGTAGACAAATTTTCAGGCACACAAGCCTTCCTCAGGTCTGAAACAGAATTAGCAGACTTCAGAGCTAAGCACAAAATGAAAGCAATTGCTCAGGTATGTAGCAAGCAAACTGTCTCTGACGGCAAGTGTAGTTAGTATGTGCAGAGTAGAGAAAGTTGATAAGGCATTTACGTCTCTGAGGGAAAGAAAGAAAAAATAATTTTTAGTCTCTGCAACATGGAAAGGTTAGTGGAAAGGAAAGGAAATTATACTCTGCCATGAAATCAATATCTCTGTTGAATCTCTGTTTTCAAGTGACCAATAGAGTTTAAACTGTTAGCTCTAGGCTTGTCTTGGAAGGCATTTTGGAGACCTTTAAAGATCAGGACTGTGAGATCAGCAGTGGCATGGTTGTGAAAAGTGTTCTTTGTATAAAATGGGGATATTAAATCTATGTCAGGAGTCTATCACAGAGCTGAATCTCAGAAATATTTCATTCAGCACTTCTAGACCTTTGAGTGTGCCATGCTGAGTCCCACGGGAGGAACTTTTGAGATCGGAAAGGATCTTTCAGGTCAGATGTATGTTTGCTTTTGTCTGCACTCTAGCAGATAGTGTAATTTATCTTGTTAAACAGGATTTACTCTTGCTAAGTCTATTGACATCTCCCTTTCATCTGTGAAACAGCTGTACCTAAGTGCTACTGCTGTTGTGTTCAAATCCTCAAGTCTCTACTAAGTTTTTATTGGCTCGTTTCTGAAATTCCATGCTGTTCTTAAAACTTAAGTCAATCTACTTCACTGTGACAGTACATTACAAGTGGGCAGGGGAGTCCTAGAGCACACACTGCTGCCCCCAACATGAGATCTGTCCCTGGTATGCTGTCCTTGCTCTGGAAATATTTCAATAAGAATAAGGACTTCTTGACCCCCTGAAATTACCTTGCAGTTGCAGCCATACATGACAAACCTGGTATCTTCTTATTCTGCGAAGTTCCCTGCTAGCACTGAATCTGTTTCCCTTGCCTCCCTTTAATCTTGACTCCTTAAGCCTGAAGAAAGGCCAATATATCATAGAAGACTCATAGAATGGTTATGGTTGGAAGGGACTTTGAAGGTCGTCTCGTTCCAACACCTTCCACTAGACCAGATTGCTCAGAGCCCCATCCAGCCTGGCCTTGAACACTTCTGGGGATATTAATCTACAGCTTCTCTGGGCAGCCTGTTCCAGAGTCTCACCACCCTCACAGTGAAGAATTTCTTACTTATATCCAACATAAATTTCCCCTCTTTCAATTTGAAGCCATTCCCCCTTGTCCTATCACTGCCTGCCCTTTTAAAAACTCCCTCTCCAGCTCTTTTGCAGGCCCCTTTAGGTATTGGAAGGCTGCAATGAGGTGTGCCTGGATCCTTCTCTTCTCCAGGCTCAACAACCCCAGCTCTCTCATTCTGTCCTTATAGAAGAGCCCTGTAACCATGGCCCTCCTCTGAACTCACTCCAACAGGTACATGTCTTATGTTGGGGACCCTGGACCTGGATGGAGTATTCCAGATGAGGTCTCACAAGAGCAGAGCAGAGGAGGAGAATCACTTTCCTTGGCCAGCTGGACATGTTTGTTTGGGTGCAACCCAGGATGCAGTTGGCTTTGCTGGGTCAGTTGGAGCTTCTTGTCAAACTGCACCCCCAGGTGCTTGGCAGTGCTGCTTTCAATCCATTCTCCTCCAGCCTGTATTTGTGCTTAATGGGACTTTCTTGCTGCTCAGGTGAGTCCCGGTCTCTTCTCCCTTCCAGAAGTTCCATTGCTATGGTGGCAGGTCTGTTATTACCACACCTTTTCTGGCCCCGCACATGCAATGAACAGTGGGGGAAACAGCCACCACATCTGTGACACCAGATAAATCATCTCAGGATTATGACCTTACAGTTGGGTGACAGTTAGTGAAAGATCTGAATAGCTTTTCCTTACCGACACTCCTTCAGGAGTTAGCTGTCAGGAAGGTGGGATGACAATTCTCTTATTTCTTCTTTTCTTCTCCCTAGGAATCTTCTTGGCCTGTACTGTTATTCAAGAAGGTGTGCTTACCTTAAACTAACATCATGTCAGCAGCCAATGTCAGATGTTTCAAAGGGATGCATAGAACTCTGAGGGTAGATATTTCAATGTGGTTCTGCTGCTGCTGTGTGGGACAGGCATTTTACTGAAACAACAGCCAAGGAGCAGTGGCAGGGTATTTCCCCGAGCAATAGTGAAACGAGACTACTGAAGTAATTAAAAAGTTGTTTTACTACTCTGGTGGCCCCTTGAGAGTCTATTGCCATTTTCACATTAAATAAGGCACAATTAGGTCTGACATATTGTCTTTATTTAGATCTCCTACCTGAGCTGATGACAGGGAACAAATTAATCCCAGTTGGATCTAGTTTAATTAAACCATCTCAAAGGTGTTACAGTGCTTTGGGTGTTTTGATTTTGTTATTATTTTTATTTATTGCAAATAGTATACCATTCTTTGTCTGCCTCTTGCCACAAATAGGATTATTAAGTCAAAGTTTATATTTTTAAATAAGAGTATGTGATACTTTAGTTGAACAGTATTGTTGTGTATAGATGGTATAACTGAGGCTGGTAGAGATGCTTCCAGTCTAGGTTTTCAAAGATTCTCAATCAGTCTGTTACTATTCTGTTCCTTGGGAAACTAAGCTTGTGATAAGAATGCCACACATGGAGCATTTCTTGTTCCTTTATTCCAGACCTTTTGTGAGCATACCTGATTATTCTTTCATTACTGCAAAACTAGTGTTATTACCTATTCTTTAATAAGTTAGATTGAAAGTAAAAAATTATTTTATTGAAATATTTTATATAATTTTGCGAAGATGGAAAGCTTAATAATGAACTAATCACTTTGGCACACTCATACAGGTTAATAATTCAGCAGTGCATTAGCTATGCCCATGTTAAAAGAATTTTTTTCTCTTATGTAGCAGAAAAGCCATACTCTGGCCAACTTTGTACCTTTTATATTTGGTGTTTATATGGTTATTATAGAGCCTGTAGTTATTGTAGTGCCTTATGTGGTTGCTGTAGTGCCTTATGTAGTTGCTATAGTGTCTCTGAGTGCCTTGAAATCAATACTATCTGTTTGCTTTGATACAACTCAAGTGGTTTTGTTTCCATTTTATAGACTGAAAAGTGAAAAATGGCAAACCTGTAATTCTGAGGTGATTCAGCCTCTGTCCATCGGTTTTTATCCATCTTGATCTGTGGCTTTGGGCCACTTTTGATGACACAGGATAGAGAAGTTGAAATAGGTCTTTATTTTGTTTAATCCTACTTACATGTTGGACGTCCGCAGCAAGTGTTCTCACTGAGTGTATCAGGTAAGTCGCTTGCTGTTCAAGCCAGAAGCAGAACTTATCATCTCTGAAGACACTGGTTCCTTCATAAGGCTAATGAAGGTGCAGAGAGTGAAGTTGCATCCCAAGAGTTATCCTTGCACCTCGATTTTGGAGAGGTCCATAATCAGTTTCCTTACTCCTTCTTGCAGAGTTTTCCTAAGTGCTGTTGAAACTCTGTAGTCTGCATTCCCTCACTCAGAGCAACACAAGAGCTATGACTCAGAAGTTCATTCCAGTTTGTTTCAGTTACCTTAAATCAATGTATCTCACAACTAAATTTGGTTTGGAAGTGCAAAAAAAAGGTAAGGCTGAATTATTAAAACAAGTCCAAACACATTGTTTGACTAGAAACAAAGTGTTTTGCTCTATATTAAAATTCTAAGGTTAATGTTGCTTATCCTATTTTCTAATAATATTATTTGACTTCAACAACAAAACCAAAAAATATAATTTCTAAGCACAGAATTGCCAATCATAGCACTTCATTCAAAACAGTTATTCTGAAATATATTTTTTAAAAATTTTTACCCCCACTGCTTCCTGTCCAAGAAAGGTTTTGGTCTGTTCAAAACTGCATGTTTTGGAAGACTGTCAGAAATGCTTCTCTCAACTCAAATTATATGAGTCTGGATATCTTTTTCCTTAGCCCAGTCTGGACCCAGTAAGTGAAATACTTTGCTTCTTGTGGTACCAGTGGTGAAAAAAGTGACAGTAATAATGCATAACTCTGTGATGGGAGGGCATTGGCCAATTTCTACAGCCAGTATACCCCCTTTTTCTGAAGCTGTCAACTTCATCCAAGTGATTTCTAGATCCATCTGTGCTGTTTGTTTCTATCTGTTCAGTATCTTCTTCACAACCCTGTAGAGTTTTCTTTTAGTCCCACCACAATAACTCAATAAATGCTCTCTTCCTGCACAAAACCAGGTGATGCTTAGCTTTTAGATGTTGCTACCAAATTACACATATTCTCATGGCTTTCAATTTTTTTTCTGAGTTTGACAGGTTTTCAGCTTCGGTAGGATGTAAGTATTCAATGAGAGCACTATAGCTCCATCTTCATTTTTCTGTGCTTTCCTATCTCTCGTCCTCTCTTCTGATTTTCTGTTTCAAAAATCAAGTCACTTCCACAATTCTGTTGTAATGTGTTCTGTCCACCCCTTGCTCTGCACCATTTCTAGGAATTCATGCTGCCTTCCTAATTGACCTGTCATTTATGGAGTGTATCTGTAATTCTTGGGTGGATACTTGGTAACCATTCTGAATTCTGATGAAAAAAGCAGAACATTTCAGATCTGCAATACTTTGTAGACAATAACCTGTCTGCAGGCAAGATGCAATTATTGTTATTCAGACTGGTTACTAAGCTGTACTTGCTCACCAAACATAAGGAGCTGTGTGTTTTGAGTGTGAGTCTAATTTGGTCAGCTCAATCTATTACATCAATGCTAGAGCTAAATTAATCTTTTTGTGCAGGCAGCTACATTTCGAGATAAATTGAAACTGCGTTAGTCAAGGGCAAGAAGCTGGCAGAAAATGCTGGCCTGTCTCATTGCTTAATTAAGTTATAAATATTTATTTTTACGAAATTAAGACAATGGTATTGAAGATCTTAGTCCTTTCTCACTCCTATGAAGTTGTAATCCAAGCTTATCTCTCATGAGTACAACCACCTCTTTTTGTTCCTCTTTCTCATGCATGCCTACTTCTTCAACTCTAGGTTTATAAGCAGATCATTCTAAATGACTGGTCTTAAAAAGCAGATATGTAGGTGGGAGTAATTGCTTCTCAGAAGCTGAGATGGTTTGCTAAAGCATGTGTTTTAGTTTTTTGTTTTACTGTGTATGTTACTAATGTATCATTTCTATTTAGTACACCTATTGACAAGTTTTCTTCCAAACTTAACATTATTTTTATGTTAATGTTGCCTACAGCATCCATAGTTATAGTATTCCTTGCCTGACCATAGTAAATAGGGCTGAAAGAGTTGGTATGTTAGGTTGCAGGTGCCCAGTTGTTTTATTAAAAGCAAAGCTGATTAAGAATCAACATTTCCCTGACATTCCTTCGCTATAGTCATTGTACATGATCTGTCAATAATAAATTTTGCTAGATCTCTACCAGAATACTCACTATTCATCCTTCTTTCTTCCCTCAAAAAGAATATGGTAATATCTGTTCAAAGAGAAACCTGCACAAGTTCACAGGAGGCACAGTTACCCACTGGAGGCCCTTAAGAAGCTATTTGCTTGCTAGTGTTCAGATATTCCCATTTAAAGGATCATCACAATGCTATAAGGAGTGCCTTGCTGTCAAACAAATACCCAGGAGTTATCCTTAAGTCAGACCAAGCTCAGATGGACGAGAAGTTTCTTTACAGTGGCCAGAATAGACAGTATAATTTAAAATATTGAAAAAATATGCATGTGTATTAAAAAGGAAGCTGTTCTGTTAATCTGTTCACAGTAAAACCGAACAGAAAACAACCTCTCCTATATTAACCAACTTGTTCATACAGGGGATTTTTTTTACTCAAATGCTCAGGAAGGCATTATTTTCCTGTGTGCTCATGAGTACCAGTAGATGCAGGACCTTCCAAGTTAATCGCATCGACTTTGTATCTATTTCCCTGGAGTCTCTTGAGTTTCCACTTGTATTCAAATTTGCCTCTCCTTTCCTTCCCCATCAAGTGCACACTAATGCAGCAAAGAAAGAATCTAGCCCTTTTTCCAGGAAATGATTACTAAACACTTACCCCGTTTAGAAAGACTAAAGCAAACTTTCGACATATCAGGTGCTGTCTTCTAAACGTGACTGCCTCTACTGCCCTGAGTAAGGGCATAATACCTGCTCCTGGCTCACCCACTCTCACAACCTCTCAGCAAATACATTTCACTGGGAAACATCTCAGGCCATTGAACACTGCCTTATCAACTACTAAATGGACAGACGTACTCCAGGCAAATAATACCCGTTAAGCCTTCCATGACTGGTTGTTGATTTAGAACAGATACTCTATAAATCAGTCACTTTAGAAAGACACTCTGTGGGTTTCAGGCAGACAGTCTTACAGCTGGGGAAAACCATAAATGAGGTTTTCATACAGGGGGAATTATAATGCCAAAAGACAACTGTTGAGAGAACTCCAGTGATCTTAAATTGCTCTATCTTCCCTTCATTGGGAGATTGGTCAACATACAGAATTGGAACATCACAGCAAACTATGCAGATTTACGCAGTTGCAGAGGCTGTAAGTGCAATGTCCCGCTTGACAGTTGAGGCAGAAATGCCTGTGACTTTATGATTCCTTTCACTCCACAAAAGTGGAATCATATTGACTCATAAAAACATAAATAAAAATAAAAGGATCATTCCAGTAAAGCGTGCTCTTGAAAAAGTCAACAAAATTAAATACTGGTCTCGTCTTCATGCTGAACACTGAAAGATTTCCAGGTTCTCCTGTTTATGAATTGAAGTCTTGGTTCTGGCTGTGACTCTACTCTGTGACTCTGCATTTGTATAAAAATGCCTCCAGCAGATGATTTCACTGTAATTCCTAAATCAAAACAAAGTGGGAAATACACTGCTGTTTGTGTTGATGTCTAACACTACACAGCATGTGTGAGTGCGCAACATTATTTTACATGCTGGCACTAGCAATGAATCAGACTACAGAACAATTACCTTTACTCTAAAATTGTGTCTTCTTTTATAGTGTCTTCAGTTTTAATGAAGATCAACTGTGACAAAGCTACATGGAGTAATGGAAGTACCAGAGAGAAATTGCTTTTTGAAAACAAAAAGCTTTTTAAAAAGTCACAAAAGGACTGGGGGAGCCATGATTGCATTTTCTACCCTAATATTTTGGCATTGCTCCGTGGAACCTTCTGCTATCAGCAGGGAATGAAAAATTGCAGTTGACATCTACACCTGGCATTTTTCTCCATTAACAGTTAATGCAGGGACTCTGTTCTCCTGGCTTAGTCTCCACCTGTCAGCTACTCTTCAGGAGAAAAGAGAACAGAGAGAAACCAAATAGATTTAGGTTTCCTTATTTTGAACCAGGGTTTCCAGGGGAATGTATAGGCAAGGGTTATATCCGCATCCTTAAAGAAACAATTTCATGTTGGTCCTGCTCGTCTCATCTCCTTCAGATCTGCTGTTCCGTCCACTCGTCTACTATGGAAATTTTCTGCCTGTCTTTTTATATCAGGAGTTAGAAATCAATTTTTAAACTTGGCCCATCATTCAAAGGTTAAGAAAAGTCTGTGGCATGGGGGTGTTTGATAGAGAGAGCACAATTCTGTGTCTCTGACACAGGAGGTAAAACAGGGCTGGAAGACAGAGCCTGAAGAGTGCTTCTGTCTGCTATGGGAACAGCAGCTTCTTGGTGGAGACTCAATGAAAAAGTAAAACTGGAAGGTGGTTCCTCTGCATGTTGCTTCACCCTCAGAGAAACATTGCACACTCTGCCAGTAGTGGGCCTGGTGTGGATGTAACTGGTTTCAGATTCTCCGTCTTCCCCTAACCCAGGGGATAATGTTCAAGAGCTTTGTCCTGAAAGCTGGTGGGATTTTTCTTGCATTGAGTACAAATGACTGCAACTTAAGAAGGCAAAGCAGAAGTATCACACCAACTAGCTTGTAAACACATTGATGTCAGAGGTTATCCATATCATCTTTCTGGCATGCTAGGTGCACAGACTCAACCTCTGCCTGTTGTAGCTCCCAGGAGCGCTCCTGAACTCCGAGAATTGGATGCATGCTACGGCAGTATCCCAGCTCTGTAGTAGTTTTGGGCAATTATCCCCACCATACAATGTAAACCTGGGCTCAGTTCTTCCAAGGGTGCTGGGGGATGCTCTGGTCCTCTTTCATGGCTGAAACTTATAATTGTACAATGAAAGGTGATAGTTTGCTGTTCCATTATGGTCAGTTGAAATATCTTGGAAGAAAACACAGAATGCAATAAAAGAAATAATAAGACTAAAATCTGGGCCAAGGCTGTTGTTGAGTAGAAAAGCAAGAGAGTTGTTATAGCAACAGATGAAGATTTTTTTTTTTAAAGAAGTGCACACATCTCAACCTTAGAAAGCTAACATAGCTGTAACTGTGAAAAAATCTAAATGGTACACCTCAGGCTTATGTGTGTTTGCTGTGCTTGCACTTCAAGCTGACCAAAGCTGAGTGCCTGCATTATTGTTGTCACAGGTCCAAGCTTTTAAGACCTGTTGAGGAGCCAACCATATTTAAGCCCAGCCCATGGTCTGCTTTAATCAGGACATGCATCTTTTGGACTACTCTGGAGAACGTGTGGACCAAGCTTGCATCTGCCCACAAGGTACTCTGCAGGCACACCCTGGCTGAATTTGCTTTGTTTTGCTGTCAGCAGAAGCACTCCAAAGATCACAGTGATTTAAAGTGGAGTGGCAGCTGCTGTTTCTCACTGTGCCATCTCTCACTGGTGCAGGGCTAGTCTAACCCACTCACTAATAACCAAACACGAGCCGACTGAGCCCCTATTTGAACTAGCATTCCTGCCCCTAGTGATGTTAAAAAAGTAGTTATCACAAGACTAGGAGTTTCTCTCGCACACACAGAACTAGGGGAAAGAATTAGAAACAGCCTCAAACAAGGCATAGATGAATACACCTACTGCTAGAAGCCAACCAGTTATTTGACCTCAGGTTTATATTTCTGTAAACATGTATCTTGGCAACGTATCATTCGGTTTCTCTATACAATGCAATGAAAGCCCTTTCTCATTTATCTTGGCTGTCTTGTTGTGTTATGTTACAAATTATTACTGTTAATTCTGTGTTTAATTGTGCTTAGCATAATTTATTTGTATCCAGTGATTCTAATTGTTGGACATAGCAAAATATGGTTGATTTCTCTTCTGCTTCCTTCTGCTTCTCATTTGTGGATGCTGAAAGCAGCTGGACCTGTTCCATGTGAATGGGAATAATTATGGGCATGTACAACAAATTCATTAATCTCAAGAAGGCATCTTGTGTGGAGCTATTCCTGGAGTATTCATCATGAATTATCTTCCTCTTTCCTGCCCTTACAAAATTCCTTTCTTTTAATTTTCCATCACAGATCTGCTCTCTGAGACTCTACCTCCTTCCTCTTACTAATGGGGATTGAAAGCAAAATACATTTCAACTAAAATTGGCAAAAATGACATGTTTCTTAAACCAAGACGCCTGTCCCAGATGTTCTGGAGAAAAGAAAAGCTGCAAGTCTTTCAAATGCAATTGGAGCACTGGGACCATTTTGTACAATGGGAAACCAAAAGAGAGTAATTTTGTTCCATGTTGTTGTCCCTTACTTTTTAAATACATTTATACTGGGTTACAATGACAGAGTAGTTTAGACTCATATATTTTATTTTGTGAAGTTTAATATTCTGAAAATAACGCTTTTTTTTTTCTGCTATACTCACTTTTATTTTCCCCCAGGTTTGCATTTTTAGTCCCCGTGAGCAATAGTCCTTTATCAGACTAGAAATAAACCTTTTTTCTACTGGTGCCTAATGATACTTCTTGCCCTTGAAGTCACTGTCTGATGAGTCTTTCAAATCTCACCCTCCAAAGCTCCTGAAGTGCTTGAGTAGGAATCCACATGTAAAACCAAATACAGGCCAGAGTGCTGAAGCCAGGCAGCAACTGTGAAATGAGTCATGATGGCTTTCAAGGAGGATAGCAACCATGCAGCCACCACAGCAACATGTGTGTACGTGTTTCATTACCTACACATTTGTGTACATATATCAAGAGGTTGGTTGCCCGTACCCTTTCAAGTCTGAGCACAGGGACTTGCGTACATAAACTTATGGTATGGTTAGTGAATTTCCTGAGATATGTAGATGAAAATTGCTCCTCGGTCTCAAAATCAAAGCTGATAAGGCCTACATCATTGCCTTTTAAATAAACTGTGTTTGATCCTATCAGGGAATGTTTCCAGCTTATCCATGATCAATTTGAGTTACTTCTATTTCTTATTTACCGCAAATACACTCGTCTGTGTGAAAGAATGAAGTCAGCACTTGATCAGCACTTAGGGGATGGGAGCTTTTGAGGATGTCTTAGCTATGGTTCACTGTTATCTGCCAGCAGAATAATGACAAAGTAGAAGACAGTGCATGCATTGTATCCAATGTTATTAGTCTTCTTATGCTGAGGACGGAGGGAAGAACACAGTCAGCAGGTAAAATACACCTCTGGGTAAATACATAAAGAGTGCAAGACAACTCTGAAATACAACCCCGTACAAAATCAGCAGCTATAGATTGAGAGTTCATGTACATATAGTACCAATTTACCTTGAGGAGGAGTTGCAGTGAGATCACATGGAGATGGAGTATCAGGAGAAAGAATGTGAGTTTGGTATGGGAAGTTATGATTGAATATTTACACCAATTAGATTTTGCAAGGGTGTACTTCTGGTAGTAATCAGAATTGTGAGAGTTGAATGGTAGTAGAAACTCAGGAATGTATATATCTTATAATGCAACATAAGGCCTACCTGCATCACATATAAAAAAATCCAGCCAAAAAACTAAAGTGAACTCAGTTAAAAGATGAGTTATGTCTGCTACTCAGAGTTAAAAGAGCAGTTGGTATTTTATCTGAATTCTGAGTTCTTACCCACTTTTCTGTGAAGGGTTTGGTGTTGGAACATAGAGGTTTCTGTTTGCTTTTGTGAATGGGTTTCTGATCTATGCACTGAACCCATTAGATTGTTAGTGCTTTTGCAGGCATGACCGGGAAATGGATTTAATAATCCAGAAGGTCCATTTGAAGTCTATATAAGTAAAAAACCCAAACCATAATCTACTATCTGCATATGTAGACTGATCTTCACATTTTCTGTTTCACAGAGGATGCTTCTTATGTTTTCAATTTGTCACTATAAATAGGGCTGGTCAGAAACATCTCAAATTTTAAATTATTATAATTTGCTGAGGTTTTAAAACCTCACCTAATTTTTTTTCCTGAAATACTCCAGTATTAGTGCTATGGATATAGAATTATCAGCCCATAATGGAATTTTCACTTGAAAAAGAGACGGGCACAATAGTAGATGTAGTCTGGGAAATCAGCAGACCTGAAGTTTGGTAGAGAGGGGTTTCACCCTCTGTGCTATGAATTGCTAGTCCTTGGTCCAGGTACCTGCATGCAGACTATTTTAAGCTGTGCATAAACATAACCCCTATCGTTCCTAGTGCCCCCTATCAAACTGAAAAGCTGTGCAAAGTCTTAGGTTTATGGATTTAAAACCCTCCTCATCTTACAAATATTTGAGGATGAAAAAGTTCATGTTTGGAAGCAAACTTCAGCTGCCCTTTCCTGACCTATAATCCAACCACTGCTTACAACACTGAAACACTGCAACATGATTTTAATTTGAAAAACTTGTTTATTAATTGAGTAGCTTTTCTAGTGTCATGCTTCTTAATATACCTCATTTTTGGAACTGTGGAACTAGCTTCCTCCACACCTTCAAAAACACATGGAGAAACTTTGAGAGTTGTTTTCTCAACATTTTGAATTGTTCTGGTGTCTCTTGTGAGCAGAGCTCACTGCAAGATCATAAAAATCATAAACAAGTTTCACAGAAACACTTCAGTACTTCATTCAACATTCTGTATTTTCAGCCTAGTCCAAAGGACAGATTTGATTCATGGAGAACAGAGCTGTGTTGGCATTAATTTCTAAATTAAACCTGAGGATGGCAAACTGCGTGTGTGTGTATAGATCCACACCAGGAATTAGGGCAATAGACTATCTTGTAAATTGTCCCCAGTCAATTATAATTTTCTTTAAAAAGTCCTTTGTCTCCACGAATGTGGTATCTTTGGCTAGGTAATATTTTGCAAGCAAGGAAAAAAAATCAGCTCTTTCAGTAGGGACACACATTAATTTAATTGCTGCTATTGTATTTTTCCATATCAGCAAAGTACAACCTGCATTATTTTTCTGGTGTTGTAATTTTTTCTAATATTCTTTCCAATTCAATAGCATTTTCCAAGGTGAAAATCTCAGCTGTTTTCTGCTACAGTCTCCCACCTAGGAAGAACATTTAAAATCAGTTGTATCAGCAGTTTGTTCTTGCTGGCACCAAGATTATATTTTCTTCCCCCTCCTGTGTATCCTAATGCCACAGCTCCGCTTATGAACCAGTCAAGCAAAATTAAAGCTTCCAGGCTTTCTAGCAACAGGAGTCTCCCAGGCAAAGGAGATTGTGTACCCAAACAGCCGTGTGTTACGGGCAGAAATCTTCCTGTCTGATTATGGAGATCTTTGCATAAATTTGGTTATGGCAGGATTTCGCGCTAAATCTGACACACAGTGAGAAAGTTATGTGGGGGAAAAAAGGGTGAGTAACTGCTTATGTGAATGTAGCAGACTTCATTCTGGTTCTTCGCTGACTTTAGACCTTATGACTTGAGAGTGTAGAACTTCATACTGTCCTAATTAGGCTGCCAGGGGAGAGAAATTATTTAGATCTTTGTTTAGTATTCCGTAGAAGTGGTAACTCCTACAAGAGTGTCAGCTAGATCCATGGACCTCTCTAGGGAAGGAGGAGAGCTAAGGAAGCATGATGATAATTTAATGCATACAAATGCTGGACAAGAATATCTAATCAAAATGCTGCTGTTGTGATCGACGCTGTTTTAATTTGTCTCCAGTTATGGATGATATTTCCTGTATTTTCCCTCTTTGTGGGTGTCTTCTATGGAGTTGTAAACGTATAATTAATGTGGTATGGAAATGTACACTAGCCATATTATTAAAATTTAGCATGGCACTAGCTTTCAAAAATGAATAGCAAGTTGAAGTTAAAGCTGTAAAAAAACCCCAAAACACTGTTCAGTGAAGAGCTCCATCATACAAAGAGTTGAAATTTATCTCAATATTATTTTATTAGAACTTTTTAATTACTATAGCAGATAAGCAGGTCTGGCCATTATCTTTGCAGAACATTTGTATTAATAATGTCATACAATTTACAATGATGGCTACAAAGTATTCTCCTTTAAGGGCTTAGTTTAAGCTGATATGCAAAAGCTAATTTTCTGCAGGGCAGAGAGTTCCCTGTTCTCTTCCACTGGGCTCCTAAGTCACAGCTACTTTTCTCAACTGAACCATAGCCCTCCCTTAAGCAATACAGCCAAAGGAAACACACAAAATCCCTCCCTGAGCACATCAGTAGTAACAAGTTTTGAATGCATGCATGGTAGACAGAACATTAGTCACCTTTTGTATTTTAAAACAATCCTGCTGTTTAGAGAATGTAAGACAAGGTCACTTTGCAATTCAAAACTATAGTTTCAGTTATCTTCCAGATACTTTTTTGGATTGTGTTTTCTCTTTTTTTTTTTCTTAGATCCATAATATGAAGCCCAACAATTTATTTATTTCAAAGTGCACCTTTGATACTTTGCTTCTTAGTGGGATATTTGTAGCTATGATAAGGAACGGAAGAAAGAGTTCACATACCATATATTCTAGCTTACCTATCCTCTTCAAAAAATTAAGTGTCAAGTTCTAACACTGGATTTGAATTTGAAGTAGTGACAGTCTTTTTGTAATGTTACAGAACTTACTAAAGTCCTATGCATGCTGTTCATGCTTTGGAATGCTATCCATATTTAAATATTTCAGGTAGGAGTGATATTTTTGGTGAAAAACTAAGCAAATAATTACTTATGGATATCTTTCATGCTACTTTGTTCTGTATTTTATCTCTGCGAGATCCCCTCTCTGTATTCAGAACACACATAATGAAACAATGAAGAAATTCAGGGTTTGCAGTAGCACCACAAGAAATAATACCCATTTCAGCTTGTAATGGGAATTTTAAAGAACTGCTGAGAAGATTTCAAATGTCTGTATTGCCTGCAAACAAGTTTTTGTCCTTGAATTATCTTGACTTCATTTAATTCAGGACAGTTCAATGTTTACATTATAACTTCACAGTGCTCGGAATCAGACATAGAAAAGGGCCATTAAGATACATTGAATTCCCTCTTCTTTGCAGGTCAAGTCAGTATTGTTCCTTAAATAGCATTTTTCTGTCATTTGCCTGCCCTGGATAAAGATTTATTGGGTTGATTTTAAAAAAGGAACAGCTACAGGAAACAAGCCACACAGAATGAAGATAAGAAGGCTTTCAATTCTGAGAGCTGATAAATGTGGATCCTGATATTCATGCTAAAATACGGCAGGAGTGTCTTGAAAAGTAGTTTGAGGGTGACTCCTGCCAATAAGTGTAGAATTGTAAGTAAGGGTGTCCACTTATGTCTTCAGGGCATGAAAATATAAGTACTTTGTGAAACAATCAAGTTTACAACCTTAAGATGCTGCAGTTGTGTGCTGTGAGGAATGAACAATCTTTTAGGAAGCTGATACAAAAGAGAGAGAATACTAGGTTGAACTTATAGTCGTATCTGTTAGGACTTTTTTCTTTGAACTCTGAGTCTTAGACACTAAGCAGCCAGTGAAAAAAAGTACAAGATATTATTCTCCTAATTTTAAAAGTAAAATAGATTGTAGTTTTTATATGGAAACTTCAAGATTTACTCTTTGTCTGCTGACTACAGGGAAGTGCTTTATCAGAGGGAGAAGTTAGGAATTGCTCAGCCAGCAGTAGAATGCTGGAAAATTGGATTTATGCAACTGAGGATACCTTTCCTTTCCAATTCTACTGCAATTATTAACAAAATAATAAGCAGGAGTATAATTTAGCATTTACGAGAAATAGCTAATATGATAAGTGGTTTGCACAAATATCTGTTTTAAAAAGCTTTTGTACAGCTCTTTCTGGTCACAGTCCATGGGTCTTATAAATAATTTGCAGATCAATGTGGAAAATGGCACAGTTTAAAAAAAAAAGAGATAGCAAATGTAAGCTGCAGAGTTTGGTGATGTTAGATGGTTTATCATAAGATATGACTAAAACAGGTTGGGTATTTGCTAATTAGAATGTCTTTACCTAAAATTCCCTTCTTTCAGTATTTTTATTATTATTATTATTATGTTAAATTCTGTTAGCTAGTTTTGCAATATTAGCAACATTCTCCACACTGCCCTCCAAATTTTTAAAGCCACAACTTCTTCAGTGAAATGAAGGAGCATCTCCTACTGGCATATCCGTTCATGTGAGCATTTTATTTTAGTCTTATCTTGTCTTTAAAAACTTTTTCTTCTTGATTTATGCATCCTTTGTCCTCCTCTTCTCTGTAAATCAAGGGCCCCTGTAGGTCTTCATGATCATCTTTTAGTCCTTTGATAAGCACTAGAAAAGGGAAAAAGACTTAAAATACTATCTAAAATCATCACTGATGGCACGTGAGGTAGTGATTTTTGAAATGAGCAGGGCAGCTCAAGGTTGAGAGTTACAGTCCCTGATCAAAATCCCAAGGAAGTCTCTCCATAGCTGAAATCCCTCTTTGCAACTGGAGGAGTTATGGACAGCAAACTGCAGCGTAGTGGGTTATCATGCTCCAAGTTACTCCATTCCAGCTCTGCTGAGGTAACTGTCCTTGTGCTTACACACGGCATATGTGAAGTAGTGCCACTTATTTTGAGGTTTTGTCATCTGGAGAATCCTGGGTCCGTGTTTGCTGAGTTTCTTTGTTTTGCTTTTCCTTGACAGAGAGATTGGCTTCCGAGAACAGGATTCACACTAGTCTGTTAGCACAGCACAACATTCCATATGGCCACACACTCCTCCTCACTGTTTACAAAAGGTTGCCACAAATGAGTTGATGTGTTCATCCATTTCCTCTGAAATCCTGAGAAGAAGAGAAGCCCTCGCCTGGGTAGGATGGACATGAGATACAGCTCCATGATGCACAGCTTCTGAGAAAGGGAGTGGGGCAGGGGCAGAGGCAGAGGGTGAAATGCAACCTTGAAATAGAGCTATTGTCACAAATCCAAACCTCAGCACCGTATGGACTGCCGTGAAGAAAATTAACTCCATCCCAGCTAGACCCAGTACACACACCAGGGATGTTCAATTCACAAAGAAAATAAATAAATAGCTCGTTCCCCTGACCTTGAGGCTGTCTACAGCAGCACTACTAACACCCCTGTGAGATCCCAAACCAACTTGTCCACTTTCTCTGATATGTAGGGCTGGACATTTTCTACAGGCCAAATTCTACCCTAATTGGTGACACCTGTGCAAACACACTTCACAGTGGGGACTGAATCAGATGGGACTGATTTCCTGATGATGTTTACCTAGGGTCATAAATGGGCAAGAAGCAACAGCCTCCTTCCCTCTGCAATGTGGCCTCAGTTACTTGGCAAGCTAGAAAAAAAATTACAGAGAAATTTCTAGTCATGATAGTCTGCTACTATGATGGTTAAGAGGGCATGGATCTGCAACAGTAAAAATAATGATCATAAAGCAGCTCTTCAGAGAGACAGCCTACTTGGAATAATTTTTTTCCCTTTTTTCCCTGTCTCCACAGGATGCCTTACATGAAGAAGCATAAAAATACTAAACACATGTAAACTCGTGAGCTGGAATTCTCTGGCTGCAGTTAGGCATGTAAGTCAAACCTGAAAATAAACCATTTAAAAAATAAGGCCTGTAGGGAAGACAAAACAGGTGTAGAGTGGCCACTGAGAAAATCGTTTGCCTCTTGTTCATCTCCTTTTACACCTGATATTTCCTGTGGGTTTCCTGGGATTCATCAGGTTTTCCTTCCATGGGGACCTGCTTTCCAAAAGACTTCAATGTAAGGATCCAGAAAGAGGAGCTACATAACATGAGTCCTGCTGGCTGCATGTAGAAGGATGCTCTGTATTTTTTCTTCCCCTGCATTTGAGAGATAACAAGCACTAGTTAATATCCTGAAGCTCTCCTTCAATATTAATTACTAATCAACTTTAAAAAATAACATCCCTGACTAGAAAAGATAATAGTGTTGTGAAGACCATGTTTGGTCCAGTGGCTTACAGTGAGCCTTTTTTTTGTGTGATTTGGATTTTTTAAGTTATTAAATACTGCATCAGTAGCTTCATTACATCTCAATTTCAAGCTGCTCTCAGTTCCACTATTTTCTGTAACTCTAGAGGTGACATTTGCATAGAGCAGGATGAAGAATGTTACTCACAGGGTTAATTCTCCTTTTATATGCTTCAATGTGTCCATTGCAGGGGAATTAGACGAGGCTGGAGGAACTGCAAACCAAAGCCAAGTGATGATTGATCTCTGTCGCCTCTTTCCTGCTTTTGTCTCATGCTCTACAGATGTTCAGCTGTGTAAAAGCATCTTCATAACTTCTCCAAGGCCAAGGGTAAGCCTGCATCGAGAACAGCATTACTTCACTTTCTTCACCTGCAGCTTTATTATACAGGTGTACCTAAACACGTATTGTTGAAGTCATATCCCTGATATGTTATGGTTCAGGGAAATGCCTCCTCCAGCCTGCTGTGGACTTGTGCCTGCAAAGATCCTCAGAGCTGGGAAACACGTCAGGGCTGGATGGGAGTTCAAGGGTGAAGTGACTTTTCAGAAGAAACAGAACACTGTGAATTAGTCTGGAAAGTGAATAATTTGAGGTTAGTTTTCTGTATGTTCCTGTGTTGTTGCTTGAGACCATCTTTCTGTGAGGTCTTGTGAAGAAGGATTGTGATTTCTCTGCAATGAACATGTGGTTTGTTGAAGGAATCATGCATCAGGAGTTTCTAATGTGACAGCAGAGATCCAGGGTGGGGTGAAGAAGTCCTTTGAGTTTGGTGGGGGTTTTGTTTTCCTTTGATCAGTTGATCCCTTCAAAACAGTATGGGCTGATTTATTTGTCTGAACTGATATCACTGGTGTTCTGTTTATCTACAGAAAAAGTGCAGCTGAAGCTGCCACAGGTATAAGAAGAGCTTTTCTATTTTAAGCACCTTCCCATCAATGTATTACCATAAAGTCATTTCAAGTATAGAGATCATTAAGTGACACCTTTTCATCACTATCAAATTAGATTTGGACGAAGAACATTGACATAAGACTCATTGATTTTGTCATCGCTTCTAAAGCAAACACCTTTCCTATCTCTGCACAAAATTTAAGGCAATACAGCTGTGTTCTCAAATATAAAATGGTTTGCTTTTTTTAAAAAAAGAAAAATCTGAAGGTTTGGATGTCAGCTGCTCTTTCTCTGTCTGTGAGAAGCCTGCTTATCAACTGGAGAAAGTAGTTAAAATGGCTCTTGTGCGATGGAGATACTGATCTATGGTGTCTTTTATAACTGCTTTTAAAAAAGGCTGGGAAGCCCAAATAATCTGTCAAAGAGCAATTAGTGCTGTGCAGGATTCTTTCTTCACCTCAGACATTAGTTTTTGACAAAATGATGATGGGACTGTAGGTAACACTTGAACTGCAGAAGAAACACTATCATTTCCCAAACAGGGCACGGGGAATGCAAATGGCAGTCTAGAATAATGAGCAAGTGTTAGCTAATTATATTTTACCTGTGCATGCTTTATTCTGATTCTTTTTCCTGTTTTAGATAGAAGACTAAGACATGGATGAGATGCTTAAAATTAAAATAAAAAATAGAACCAACATAGTGCTTTCATCTTCAAACTCAATTAAAAGTAGTTACCATTTTTTAAAAACTTTTTCAAGGCAGGGAATTGCAAGATTACACTTTGCATGTTCTTACAAGTTCCTTTCTCTTGGCATGCAAGCAAGTTGCCAGTCATCATAGAAAATGTTTTGGCAGTATCTTTCTGACATTTTTGTGTGGGAAGTGTAAGAAGAAATAGGGAGTTCACTCTCTACTGTAACCGTTCTTTCAAGAAGTGATTTTTGAGGTGGAGTTGCTTTCTGAGAGCTAAGCAATGGGAGTTGTCAAAGATTTCCAAAGGGAAGAATTGCAAGTGTTATAAAATGGCCTTTAAAAATATATATTTATGTAATATTTTTACTACCTGAGCAATAGCCTGTTGTGAACACTTATGTGCTGTTCATGACCTTTCTTCTACCCAACTCCAGTCTCCTAGGACACAAGTTCAATGCCTCAGATGCCTTCAGTGGGGCTTTCCTGACTTGTGCATGGGTCCTTGGAGCCCTTTGGGTGGGGAACAGCAGGGAAGCCAGAAGCAGAAAGGAGGAGTGATGCCACCACGATGGATATCTCCTTCATGAGGATACCTAAAAGCCCTAGTAAGATAGATTTCTTTGGAAACCAGACTCTGCACAAATCCTGCAAGTTCCAATGAAGGGTGGGTGGTCGCCACTTCCTCTGACATTGTGGGGCCCCCAGCTGCAGATTGAGCTGCCTCTACAGAGCCTCTGCTGGCTTCCCCCTCTCCTGTCTGGGCCAGTGGTAACATACACCAGGTGATCACAAACACTCTGCCTCTTGTTTAAAAACCACAAACCCTGATTTGACCCCATCCCAGTCTCCTCTATCCATGCTGGCATGAAGTCTGGTTTTGCTCAGTCTCAGGCCTGCAAATAAGTGAAATCCCACAGCCCTGCCCCAGTTCCATCATCAAGTAAAGCTCTAGCATGGGGTGATGGCACTACCCATTTCATGGCATAATTTTGGGAGTTACCCTATGCAGGGCCTTGATGATCCTTGTCTCTTCCAACTCAGGATATCCTGTGATTCTATGACTTCTTCTTGCTTCCTTCTGCCAGGAAGGCAGATATTTACAGCAGTGGCCGTGGCCACACCTGTAACCCCAGAGCATGACCTGAGCCCCTTTTCGAAAAAAAACTGGAGTCTCTTCTGTGATCTCTTTCCACCAGGCTTACCTTCTTCCATTAATCCTACATAAGGAAGGAAGTAGCACAGTGACACACTGTTATCATTGCTTGTGTAAAGGTAAACACTACTGGGTGACTAAATTAGTCGGTCTTTCTCAAGTTAGCTTTGAGCCAAAAAAAGAAAAAAAAAATAGACTAATGCAAGTCGCAAGAGGTAGGAGGAAAAAAGGCTTTTAGAAGGACAGCATGCAAACTAATTTCTGGAAAAGAGTGTGCAAGATCCTTAAACTGTGAAGGTTTTAAAGGGCACTGTCACAGTTCTGCCATTGAGGAGTGGTTGGACTGTGGGAAGATGCAGCCCAGCTTCAGTCAAAGGAAACTTTGAGTCTTGCTTCAAACTGATATGAAATTAAATGCCGAAGGCCCAGGACTGTTTCACTACCTTGGAAAGGAATAAATGGAGTTCAAATGCGAGAAAGTCTGATAGTCATGAAACAGTTGACATGCAAAAGAGATTAGTCCAAAATCCAGCCACTTTTTGAGAGAAATATTTTCCAAGCCTTCTAGTTCATTCATTTTCCCTATTTAGTTTCCTTTGTCAGTCATTGTCAAATGATAGTACAATAATAGATTATTAAGACAGTTTCAGGGGAGCACTGGAGCATTTTTGTGTATGTCTGTGTTTTTGTTTTAACTGCAAGCTAAGCATTGGTCTAGGGAACTAGAAGGAGAGTCAACCTGGATCTGTCTTTCATCTACTTTGGAATCAAAACAGAGAGCTGAAGAATAATATTTGTCTTCAGACTCTTGGACTCCAACTGACTTAACATCCTGTGAAGGGCTTTGTCAATTTACTACCCTCCTCTTGGGCAAAGTGAAAGGTGTTTCTTTACACTATAGTGCTGTCAAAGGCAGGAGAGTCCTTTTTTGCCCTGTTCGGTTTGATGCTGTTATACCTGAACTTGGTACTGCTGGAAGCTCAACAGCAAATGCTGCTCATCTGGTTTTATTGAGGTGAAGACAGACGTGACTAAAATCAAGCAGACATATATAGATATGTGAATCTCTGTCAGGGAAAGCAAGAAAACTGGGATTAGGTCATTCTTCTCAGACTTGAGCCCAGATGTTAGACATGTTATTGATCTTATACTCTCATGGTAGGCAGGACTTCTTTGTTTAATCATTACTTTTTCCTGAACAGAAGCTAGTGTGGTCATTTGACTTCTACCATGCTTTTGCCAAGAAAGTTTGGATCAGATGATCCTTGAGATCCTCTTTCAGCCTGCTATTCTATGACTCACCACTTAAGCTATAATATTCCTGGTTTTAACACCTTAAAGCTACTATTTCACCCTAAAAAGTGATTTTGTTTTATTTTTTAAGGCCTTACTCGGCAGCCCCTTTGTCACCCTCTCCTTTACTCCTGGATGGCATTTGAGCCTTTCCCAGCTGTGGAAAAGTTCTTTCCTTTGCCATCATGTCTGTCTTGAGGCCCTGTGAGTTTCCAAATCCCATGAAACAGGATCAAAATCACAGCCTTTGCTGTGACCCCCATTCCCCTCCACCTGCACATGCTGTATTTTGTCTTTTCTCCTCCCTGCCCTCCTGCTCACTGTGCCCTTTTGCATGGGGTGCCTGGACACTTGGCTTCTTTCTCACAATCACTTTCCACACAAACCATGTTCAAATGAACTCTGAATGAAAGAATTCATCTGCAGCATCCAAAAGGGAGAACAATGGCGCAATTATTCATTAAAGTCAGTTCTGGGGAAATACAAGGAAATTGCTGCAAATCTATTAAAATTAAATTTAAAAGGTCACCCTGTGCTTTACTATTTCCAGCTGCCTCATACAGACACTTCCCCTTCTCTGTGCTCATATGTGCCCCAGCAGAAAGCTGCATCTGGCAGAGAGGAGCTCTTCCCAGCCCAACCCACTCACTCCCATGGATGATCTGCTCTCCTGAAAGGAGACACGCTTACTTTTCAATTCAGTTTTTCTTTCCAATGTGTTCAGGAAGCTGTGTTTCCACTAAAGAAGGTCTCACTCTCCTTTTTGGAGAAGAAGCTCCAGGAATATTTCTGTAGTACATTATGTCCCATATTTGGAGTTTAACTAGCTTATTTTACTATTTCTGGAGCTATCAAAGAGTAACACCTTCGTTTTCCTCTGCTGTTTTCCCAGACATAGCAACATTAACCTCTCAATGTGAAATGTCTTTATCTCCTGAAATTTCTAGTACTGGATTGGATACCAGCTCAAAAACTGACCACAACACTTGTCCAAACCCCAGCATCAGAAGAATACGTGCAGCTCACTCTTGAGACTGGGCATGATGGTAATCAGTTGATTCAGGTTGACTATTGGCTGACACTTACTTTGGAGGGGCTTTAAAGAAGGTGTAAGTAATGGAATTCATGTTTTATCAAGTGATGTGTAGAATGACTTTCAGGACTGCCATCATCTTGCAAGAAGAAATTCTTGAGTACTGCTGTGTAGTTTTTAAAATTTTAGGCTCTTTTGGTAAGAATCTTTCTCACTGCTATGATAAAGTTAGTGATTTTAATTCAAACAATCTGGACCTTTATAGGACAAAATGAAGCTCTGTCCAGAAGTCATTATAGCCTGGAGAACCACTGGTTGTGGGTGTCTCTTTTATAGGCTGTTTCAACAATTCATTTTGCAGATTTAAGTTAATTTCATAGCCTTTTGACTAACCTGATCGCCTTTGAAAGTGCTCAAAGTATTTATTGCGTAAATGTGCCAAGTGTGGCCACAAGACTGTGGGTTATTGCTAAAAAACATCTCTACTAGAACAAAAAAGGAATTCAGGTAATTCAGATGGCTATCTATGCATATGTAAGTAAAAATTCAAGTAGCCTGCCTTCATTTTCAAATTTCAGCTGGAGTTAAAGTGACATGAGTGTCCATGCAGGAGTATTTGTGTCTGAAAACTTTAATGGTTTTTCTGCTGGTCAGTAAAATGTGAATGTCCTGTAGGAGCTGTGCTCATTCCACATAGAAGCAAAGACAACAAAATATGGTCTGCTGTAAAAATTGCAGCTAGGCACTCTAGAGTAAAATATGATTCTATGGTTTCCCAAAACTGTAATATTAAAAAAAGGTGTAGAAGCTGTCATCATTGTCATCATCATCATCATGGCTGTAGAAGCTGTATAATTAAAATAAATACATAAAACCAACTGAGAAAAATAATTTTGATTTTCTTGAAGTTATTCAAATCTTCTTCAGTGATGTTGAGCCCCGGAACAAGATGAAACTGGAAAACTGAGCTTCATTCCCTAACGATACACTGCCAGCCTATTAATGGATCTGTCTGTTTTATCAATCATTCTATTCTACCTGTGCAATCTTTGCGTGGCTTCATCACTCTCCAGTGTTTCTACTGATTAAGTACCTGTGCAACTGCTATTGCTAATTATTTCTGGAGGCATAGTCTAGCACTACCATACCAAATTAGCAGGACATCCATACATGCTGGAAAAACTTCAGATCTCATTTCCACCTTCTAATTTATGACACTTTCCAACCTTTTTTGGGAAATCCATATTCTCACTGTGAACTGTTATGCCATCTTAACAACCAAGTTTTCTGTGTTCAAAAAAAAAAAAAATCTATGGTATATATTTACTTGTATTAATGCAAGTTTGAATAACTCTAAAGCCTACAGTTTAGCAATCACTGATTGGTTACTTCTATCTAGGACACTTGTTTTCTGTGCAATCTAAGAAATGGGAAAAAAAAGAAGAAAAGTAATCAGGCATATATGTATAGCCTGTCCTTGAGGAGACTTTCTATAAAACTGTTGTGTAGTCACAAGTTAATTACAATCCTGTCACAAGATAATGAGACAGAAACACTTATAATCCATTATTTGCATTGGACATAACCATTGGTAGTGCTGTTACACATTGTATGATCTTGTACTAGAAAGGTAATGAATTCACATCTGTATTCTTCAGTGTTGTAAGCCATTTTCTGTGAGCCTGAAACATACACACTTCAGGATGCCCAATTTTAGAGCATGGTAAAATCAACTCTTTAACTTGATTGAGTCCTGATTCTGCAGGACTTGTAAGAGATGACATATCAGTTGTATCAGGGTCAAATGCAAAGGACAGATCCAGTCTTTGCCAGCCAATTTATTGACATAGATGAGCTACTTTCAGTCTTTGCTCAGAACTAAAACTGACAATTTCAAAGTATTTCTCTGAGAGTTCCCTTTCTGGACTAATAGTAGCAGCAGTTTCAAGATAACAGATTTCAGGGCAGATTAGTTCAACTTGAAAAAGATTCAGAGAAAACTTGGCTTGCCCAGGCTATCCAGGGAGCTTCTGAGACAAATACAGTTATCTGTTATTGGTTCTCCTGGAACTCATTTCTTCTAATCACCTGGCTACAATGCAGATGATTGCAGTGTTTTTCTGTGTTAATCTCTGCTTATTCATTAAGTGTTCTTCCAGAAGCTGATTTTAGGAGCGTGCACCTAAAATTTTCAGCATGCACTGGTGACTGTCCCTTCATTTTTAGACATGCAGTTTTAAATGTTGGTTAAGACCTGTGAAGGAAGTCTTTGCCCATCTCAAATAAGTCTCTGTGCTCTGTTGACACTGCTCCCACTAGTAATGTAACTTCAAAGCTTTCACTGTGGGAGAGAGGGATCTGATGCACAAGCAATTCTCTGAAAACCCTCAGCTTCCATTTCTGGTTTCAAACTAGCATGCCTTAATTACAAAGTCCATCATTTCAGAGAAAGGGACTTTTTTGTAATTACCTTATTTTGTAATTGCTGCTGCATATGCTGTTCCTGATACAATTGACCTGATAGATCAAGGCAGCTTGAACATTTTAGTGAGGCACAGAGTAATCTTTGGTTGCTATAAACAGTACCTGTAGTTGTACTTTGGCTAGATCTAATCCTTTGGCAATTATTGAGGGAAAGAAAACAGACCTTAGCCTGGAGCAGAGAGGATGAGACAGGAATGGGCCCTGAGTAACGAAAAGGGAGGTTATTTTCTCATTTGTAGAAAAAATATTTCTGTAGTCCACAAAGTAAAGTATCTCTAATTTAATTGTTTGTACACTTAGGAGAAGGTAATTGTTCCAAATGACACATGAGTAAAAGCATGGGGGCTTTTTTTGATTTTTGATCCTCTTAGGTTCACTATGGTAAATGTTTATAAATAGTCCATTCCTCATTACTGCAAGGTCTTAGAAATTATAAACCAAATGTCAGTACAGGTAGCTTTGCTATAATGTAATGGTAGTTGCCTTGTGAAGAACTATGGCAAAAATCAGACTGCATCCTGCCCACAGTGTAATGTGGGGCTGTACAGGTCCCATTCCATCAGAAAGCTTGTGGTAGATCTCTCAACACTGAGCCTTCTACTTGAACTCCACAGCAAGGGTAACACCATAAATACTTCAACATAGACAGCAAGAGGAAGCAGCACGTTATAGTTCTCAGTGCTAGGTTCAACCAAAGCCAGTTTAAAATTGCAGACAAGATTCTTTTTAAGTCATTCTTCTAAATAACTACCAAATCAGTTATATTTCAGTGCCAAGCAGCGACCACCAACACCCATGGTTGTCTTTTTAAGCCACTTCCTTCCTCTGGTTGTTTTCTTGCCCTTAGATAGTCCTTCCTGCCTTTTGAGGATGCTGACCTCATGGCCTTTCTCATCGTACCTTGCATAGCCAGGCCTTGGATTTATGCTAATAATATTGACAGCAACTGTAAGGATGTTTTTTAAGCTTTCCTTGAACGAGCTCTCTGCTGCATAGCAGCTTTCAATCACAACCAGGACATAGCTGAATTATTCAGATAAGATCACACATGCTTATTCAGTTCTGCCAAGGAGGCAGTGACTGGCATGAAATCACCTTAGCAGCGACTGCTATGACCAGGAGTAAGTAGCTGAATAGAAAGTGTCGCTCCAAGCTGACTATCTTGTAATTGCCTCATAGAGAAAGAAGCTTTTACAAGTTGACCCTAGAAGGCTGAAATACACCAGGCAGTCCCTGCTTCCTCCCCCACCCTGTATGGACTGACAATGGCATAGGGAAAGCTCGCTCCCCTAGGGAGGTGATGGTTAAATTCTCATTGCAAGTCTCAATGAGTATTTGTTTTTCTCTAAGGTAGTCAGCCACAGCATTCAGCCTGCCTAGTGCTGTGGGAGGATGTGACTTCGGTTTGGTCTCAAAGGGGACAGGTGTTTACTGATCACCTTTAGAGATATCCAGCTTAATACCACTCGCCTCTCATAAAAAAAATTGTTCCTCTTTTTTCCAGCCAGTGGAAATCAGACTCTACAGGTTTGATGTCACTGTGTTTGAAATACATATCTCTTAACAGCTTTGGGGGTAGAGCAGTAATTATTGATGTTTATATTATTAACATAATAATCACATACAAAGAATGCTTATTTCCTGGATGAACTTTTCTTTTTTTGGATAACTTTCTATCTTTGCATTCTAACTACTGATCTCATTGCTTCCTACGGATGATCCAAAACACAACAATTTATTTTCCACTCTACATGAAGTGGTTACAGTAACACACCTGCCTCAGGTGGGTGGTTTGTATATTTAATCAGCCAACATAAAATTGATTTGAACACAGCTCACTTTTACTGGCCACTAGCAGCAGGTATACAATAGATGGGTATTTTGTCTCAGCTGTTCTGGCTTAAATTAAGACAAAAGAAGATCAAATGCAAAGGAGGGACACAACAGTAGTGTGATGCATTAAAATCATTTGGGACCAGGTTCAATCATATGAATTACAGCAGTGATGAATTAGTGTGTAGAACTTTCATTGAATACCAGTTGCCAATGTTCTGTTTGAAGGAACCATTTCAGATCATAAAATAAATGGTTCTTTCTCATTATATGCTCACCTGTCCTGCTGAGTTTATAGAAAACAGTGTATTTTAGTACTTATCCCCTATTCAGCATTTTTAAATGGTTTTGTATAGGTTACTTGGGTTCTACGGTTGCCCCTACTTGCTCTGTTCAGAATGACTTGTTTTTCTCGTTAAAAGAAAGCTCGTGGAGTACTAATCTTTTTCCTCAATTATTATTGGAGAGATGGGTTTTCTTATTTCTCCTGTGGCATCAGACTAAACTTGAATCTTTCATCTGTTTCTCTCACAAAGCAAGGCTCCTGCAATCATGTTGTCTCAGTAGGTACCTGCTTATCCCCTGTGTTTAGCCACAGTAATTTTGTAACCTGTGGGCTGTTTTCTGTTCAACTTGACAGAGTAGCAGAGCTTGCAAAGGTAGTTTGGTTCTTCTAAACTTTGTAAAATTAGGGATAGAACAAGCTGAGGGAACCGGCAAGTGCTCTGACAGAAGAAGAGGCTGCAGCATAATTCAGATCTGACTTGGCACATCCATGGAAGTAAGGGCCTTGCCTGGCAAAAAGTTTCTGCTGAAGCTAGAAATCACCTATGAGATATTTGGACATCTTGATTTCTGTCATTATGTTGACCTATTCACATGACTCAGAAAACATTTGGAAACTCAGACTGCCTGGCAGATGTTCTCCTGCATCCATCCAGTTAGCATCTATACAGAGACAAACATGACTGCAGCTTTCTGTAAGTCCTCTTCCTCTCTTCCTATTTGCCCTCTCCCCCAGGACCTCTGTTGTCTCTAGACTCAGGGAGCTCCAGTGTTTGTGTGGTTTAGGGGCTTTTTTCCTCAAAAAAATTGCAGTACTCAGAAACTACTTAGAGAAACTGCTCTCCATTGCACCAGAAGCAAAGATACTGTGTCCTGAGGCCTCTACTTCTACCTCCATGACCAGCATAGATGTACTTGAAGTTCTCTTTAGTTTAGCACTTTTCTTTGATTTTGTCACGGATAAGTTACTGCCTGTGTATCTGTGCTGTGTAGAAAAAGCACAGAGATAAAACCTGTAGGTGGCAACATGAAGATGTGTTAGAAAAGGCATAAAAGAAGGGTCCAAAGTCACTTGTGTTAATGTGCTGAAAGAATATGTGAAGATAAATAGGGGGAGCAAATTCACAGGGTAAATATTTTTCCCAGTTATTAATAAATGCAAATGGAGGTGTTTAATATTCAAATGCTGTGAAAGCCATTTGTTCATTGTCATGAGTGGCATGTATTTCATAACATGAAATAAGCACCTCATCCTCTACCGCTACTCATGCATGCACAATCCTTCCCATTTAATTCAGCAAGACTAATTATCTGAATTAGTGACATTAGCTTGAAGCTATGGATTTTCAGATTGAGTCTCTGGCTTTCAGAACAACTTCTTTAAAGGAATTAGTCATGTCTAAGTACAACAGAACTGTCAAATTGCATCCCCTGGCTTTGTCTGATGTTTTTGTTGCAAAGCCAGACTTATGCAAGACTGTCCTCGTGGCAATAGGCAGTGGTTATTCCAATTTTATGGCTCTGACAACCCTAAAATGGCTCATAAAGGTTGGGCAGTTACCTCACTAGCTAATAGCAGATGATAGCTGATAGCGCTTCATTTTACCTTCCACCTCATTATGGACTTTGTCATCCACACTCCAGGGATGTCTGCTATCTGTCTGCAAAGCAACTCCTGAACTAATCCCCATTTTGGTTTAACTTACCATGCAGGCATGAAAACTGCAGCTAATTCACAAACAGGTCACAAACCCCTGCCTTGGCAGCAACATCAATCAGAGAGGCAGGGCAGAAAACGGCAACACTTCAGGAATGGGTGCAAAAGTGGCTTGGGAATCACTGCCTGCAGAGCTGCAATATCCCTGGGACTAGCAAGGTGCACAGCTGGAGCAGGTGCATCTTTTGAGTTTTACTGGATATCCATTAAATAAAAGGGGATGCTTATCCTTACAGTCCTGCATTTTGCTATAAATTGTAGAGTTTCAGTAACTCTGTCATGCCTGCACTGTTACTGAGGAAAATATTGGAAGGTTTAGGATCTGGAACACCAGCTTATCCAAGGTTGAGCAGCACAGGGAAGGGGGACAGAAGAGACAGGCCATGACTGTGTTTAACCAGTGAGGTCTTTAAGTCTATACATCACTTGTCACCCCTTATCTTTGAATGAACTGTTCATAATTAGGTAGTGTGACTGAAGATGTAAAATCCTACATGGCAAATACTAAACTTGCACCTCATTTATCTCTTTCAAGGGTTTAATGAATTTTCAGCTTCAGCTAATGAATAATGGCAATTTCAAGCCCATTGTCCTGTGCAGGGAAATTAATAATGGCCTAAGGAGCCTAGGCCTAGGAGCATGGTAGAGATTGCCAAAAAACCAGAATGTGTGTTTCTTTTTAGAAGATCCAACATTAACTTCAAATTTTTTCCAGTCACTATACAGTGCATATTTGCAAAGAACACTGAAATCACAATATGCAGAATCTTCTCTTGGGGGGTAAAAAGTGAGCAAAAGTTGCCTTCCTTCACCTACCCTGTTATTATAAGGTTACCATTATAAGGTTACCTTGTTTTACCCAACAGGTCCTCCTTGTTTATGCAGAAATTTTGACCAGGGTGGAAAAAGCTTTTAGTTGTTACCAAGATAATAACACACAAAAGAAATATGGCAGCCCAATCCTTTATTCAAAGATGTTCTTAAATAAGGTACAATAATTAATAGGAGCCAGGAAAATTCCAAACTCAAGAACTTGGCAGAAAGAACATTTGTCATCACCATTTTTTTTAGAAAAGGAGTAGTGAATGTTTCCACGAATTCCTAACTCCAAGGAGTAAGACAAAAAACAGCTCACAGTAGTAGCTGTGGATTCAGCTGGTTTGGGAATTCAAGACCAGGTACAGAAGTTTAAATAAGGAAAGCAAAGCATGGACATGAATGGATGTATACTACACTTCCTACTATTAATTTGCCCCCAGTACTTGAAAGAACAGAAATGCACCTGAAGTACAGAACTGTACATGAAGCACACATCTCTTACCCACCCAAAATGACTGATTTTCATTTCTTACTTGCCTCTCAGAAATGTAGCTAAAGGAAATGTTATGAAATAAAAATGTGGTTTTCAGTCACAGAAGCAGGAATGTACATTTCAGAACAATTGTGTAGTCAAAAAAAATTGTTTTACCTGAAAACACTGTATTTTTTTAAGCTCAATCTGCTAAAAGTTCATGATTGTTTTTGTTAAGCTTCTTATTCAATTTACCATGAGTTAGATCTTAGTTCTACTTATGAATATAAAATATGTAGTATTTATGCAGAGAATTAGTGTATTAATTTTGGGTTTAGACAGTTGGGTGAGATAAAGTCGTCTTATCAAATACATAATGGCAAATACATAACATGCCATATCCTAACATGGCCAGATACAAGACATGTAGGATTTAATAGCTTGCCCTTGTCTGTTGATGGAGGTGAATCCCAGACTGCTGTAGCAGGTCCACGTAAGATGGGATGTTGTCACTAGAAAAGATGGAATAAATTGCTTTTAGAAAAAAAAAATCACAAAATTAATTTAAAGATCCTATCAACAGCTTCAGTCTTCAGATTTGCATGCTTTTGCAAATGTTTTCTTCTGGAAGTACAGAACCAGATTCCTGCATATGCTGTATAGGCTTGCCATCTCAGAATTATCACTAATCAGGAACAATAAGGTTAAAAAGAATTGTTCTACTTTATCCATAATGGTTTTTGTAACTTCCGGCTTGATGTCTTTGCTGCTATATGCCTTCATAAAAACTCTGGATGCTAATTTCTGTCACATTAGCACTGGAAAATTTATTTCAGTCTGGGAGTTAACTAGCCTTGCTTTGAAATCATAAACATGCTTCGGTGGGAGTGCCTGTGAATGTGATTCTGTAAACTGGCTTTAATCCTGTCATACGGCAATTGTTAGGATTATCATTCTGGAGGCATAACTCATCTTGGAGTATGCCTGGCAGCTGCTGTGATCACAGCCTTCAGACACATGTATCCAACAACTAATAATTATACACAATTAGGTGTTTTCTATCCGAATAATTTTTCTGATGGAAAAGACAGTGGGTTTTTTTCCAGAAAACTAAGTGTCTTCAGGTAATTTCAGATCTTTCATAAGGCAGAAGTGAGTGCTGCTATCCAAGAAATCTCCCACCCATATCAGTATCAGAAATGATAGGAGAATAACCTGGTGCTTCCTTCAAGTTGCCCAAGGTTTAGCAGGAGGGTAGGGAAATCATGGCTTTCAGCTATTCTTTCCTACTTTGCTTCTGCTCAGAGTGAATGAAACTGGTGTCACCTTTTAGGCAGAACAGTCCTGCAAAGCTCAGTCTGAGACTCTCCAAATCAAATTCTTATCTTATTTAAAAAAAAAATCTTTTCAAAAGCCGCATTTCAAAAAGAAACTCACTTTCAAAAAGAATGTTACTTTTAAGTCAATTAAATTTAAACCACATTCAATTCAAAGTATATTATGAGAAGTTTACCTATTTCCCATTGGTAGTTTCAGTCAGAGTGATCAGATTGCTGTCTTAACAAGTATTTTAAGCACTGAAACTGTGTGAGTTTAGTTCTGCCCACTCTTGTCCATTTCAAGGGACTGCAGTATCTTCATATGAAAAGTGTTTCACGGGAATAATGTGTGTATTCTACCTCACACTTGTCCAACTAAATAATCTAGTAATTGTTCCTTAAATCTGACAAAATTTTGTCCCAAAAATGTGTACAATTTTAGCACAGTCCTAAACAATTTCTCTGTGACAGTTTGAGACACTTCATTTCATGTACTCTTGTGCAGATCTATAAATACTGCTTTTACCAACTGCTATGTCTAGTTCTCTTTTTGTGTTGCTGAGGTTTTATTCTACACTGAATAGAGTTTTGTTACTGAAATAGATGGAAGTTTTTATCTTTTATTTTTCTCCTCAGGAATTGCTTTCTGTCTGTTTTTTAAATCAACTATATTGAGGCAGTTTAGCTTCTGTGGACTTTTAAAAGGATATATATTCTTTAAGCTTTTACTGAGTTCTCCAAAGCACAATTAAAAAAGAACCTGTCACAATAAAAATGACTGCCTTTAAATAACTATTAAACTTGGACAGTAAAAACAAATCTTCTTTAATTTTTCAGGACACCTCTTATAATTGGGTCTTTTAATGTGTCGTTATGACACCATAAACCAATTGCCAGCACTGTTATATGGGTCAGTTTTACTTACTTAGGTACACACATACACTCCAAGCCTATGAAATGCCCTGCTGAGAAACCCCGTCGTACATGGATATCGAAGGTTTGAAGGCGAGAGGGTCCAAGTCCATGTAGTACTGTGCTGTGTCTCTCAAAGCTGCCCATGATTCACTAATCTGAAGTAGATAAAAACAGGAAAGAATATTCTCAGCTTCGATACTGAACAAATGCAGGGTGTGATTAGTGAGCAGACAGGAGTTACAGACAACTCCTGTGTTGATAAATCAGACAAATTTCCTCTTTTGCCCCAAAAGGATTTATGTGACGTGTTTCTTATTTTTAATAGATGCTGAAAGATGATGGAAGAAAATACCTGTTCAGCCACAGTGTCTGCCCATGAATTCTGGCTGCTGCTTGGGTCCCAGGAGCTCTGAGAATATAGTATGTGCCGTTTAAGTCGTAAAAATTGATTTGCTGATTCTTCTGTCAGAAAAGGTGCTCCAAGGACACCTGAAACAGAAGCTGAGAAATACTTGTAATATTATAAAAATATTTTGGAATTTGCACTTCAAAAAACATGCTTATATCCAAGGTACATGGGCTTGGACCTGTAGTTTATTTGATAGAAATCAAAGATGGTCCTACCTTAGGTTCTCAGAAAGAAACTTATTTTTTTAGGCCTGAAGTTACCAAAACAGATGCTCTAAATCATTATTTTGCTGTTGAATCCAAAGTAAATAAAGTTACAATCTAACTAAGGCATTAATTAATTTTTAATACAAGATTTTGTAACAAAAAATCCTCTTAGACTGGAATTGCAATAGTCTCAGATATACTGAGAAGCCTAAAGTTTTTTAAAAGAACCCTAAACCTACCTATGAATTTAACCACAGTTTCTAAACATCCTGGCTTATATATAGTATTTATTCTTATTAGTATCAGCATAGAAATTGCATACATGGAAATTACTTTATAAACAGAAGGTATTGCAATTCTAATCTTGTTATTGCATTGCTTCAGATAGCTTCTGATGTCACCACAGATGCAGAAGTACTTCTTGCAGATCTTCCTGAAATAACCATTCTGCCCAAGAAAAAGGTTTGAATTCCTTGTCAGCTTCATATGAAAGGCCCTGGTACAGGAAAAATCTTTTTTTTTTATTCTCATGTGTTTGAGATGTAACTTAATTTGGGGCTAAACTGGTTCAAAATAGCATATCAATTCAAATCACACCATTTTTAATGAACCATGATTAAGCTGGAGCTCGATACCTCAGCCGGGCTGAGACCACTGTCTGTAAACAGCTCTGCTCTGATTTAGTGAAGTTTTAAATGGACACCTGGGGGTGGCCTGCACATAGTTGGTAGAGATGGGCCAAGAACTTGTACTCCTGTCTGTTAGATCTTACCATAGGAGCTCAGCAGGACAAGCTATCACCTCACTCACAGCTCTCTAATGACCTTATTTCTGAATTACTATGGGGAAAATCTAACTGAGGATGTCAAATGTCTGCTTTCCTGTACAATGATCAGCTGAATCCAGCTCACTTGTAATTATTGCTGGCTTTCCTGATCACCCACAATATCATTGCTCATTAGTTTTTTAAATAGAAGAAAATGTATGCTGAATGCATAAAGGTAGAAGGTATGTGAGCTAGAGTGTTTGCTGTTCTCTTTCCCTTTATTTGTTCTCAATGCCAAAATTGCTATAAAAGAAGACAGGGAAAAGCTTGGTTATAAAGTAATGAACAAAAACAAAAAAAAGGAAATGAATGTGCTTGTCATCTTCACTCTTAACAGACATCAAATGGTACTTCAGAAAATTTACTTAGCAAGCAATGAGAGTCCCAGTAGTTCCTTCCTACTTCGGTTTCCTCATATTCCAAGTTACTATAATCATAAACTAGAGGTAGAAGTTTAAGGTTAGGAAGTTTTCAAGGAATACCATGTTCAAAAATGTTACCAACTCCATGGAAAAAAGTAAGTTCAGACATTTGGTGTGAAGACTCATGTGTGAACTGCTCTCTCCCTTAGGGAACAGAGGAATAGCTATTTCTGTACTTCAGAAAACAAGATTTTGGCCTGGGGAAGAAGAAAATATATTTCATGCATATGTCTATTAAGCTGCTATACTTCTATTCCAGAGCTGCACAAGAGAAAACTAAGCTTGTGCCAATTTCAATATTTCTCTGGCAATTTACTATTTTCCAATAGAAAAATCTATGATCTGTTAACTTCTCTTTAGTGAATTGTGACTTTGGGATTTTTTTTTTAATATTAAATATTTTGTAAGCTCATGATTACATTTCTAGACTGAGATAACTGAACTGGGATCAGAAATTGGCTCAGTAACAGGCTTCCACTTTTGTTTAAATGTCTATATAGTTAGTAAGATCCATTAAACATTAAATTTTATCACCAGTGTGTGTTCTGGCCTTCCAGATTTAAAGTAAACTGGAAAAAAAAAAGAACATTAAGCAGCTCTTCTTCTTGTGTTTCTTTTCCTCACTGCCAGCATCTTCAAAAAATGAGCTTGTAAGTCTGCTGATGGGACAGTGAGGTGTTGTCTTCACTACCGTGCTGCAGAGCTCTGTGTCTTAAGGGTATTATCTTTCAATTTTTAATAGTCTGCTCTGGCTGCACCTGTATCCAGTGAGAAATGCCATTCCCAACTATGCTGAGTATTCACTTTGATTAAAGTGCACTTGCCCACTCTGAGGAGAGGCAGGTGTGTCAGCTCTGCTCTTGGCCTCTCTTGTCACTGTTGACACCCAGTTCTTGTGCTCCTCTAGCGGCTCTCTCATCTCCTTTCACCTCTCACATTTAGCACCTGGGAGTAGTCTCTGTAGGACTTGTCCCCAGCTGCTGGGGCACTCCAAAGATGCATAAGTACCAGAAGAAATGAGGTAAGTGCCTTTATATTCCAGCTGATCCTTGAGGCTTAGCTCATTCTCTCTTCATTTTACTGTAAAACTCATTATAAGACTCTGAACAGGACAAAATTCATTCATCTACAGAAAAACTCTAGTGAGACCATTTATAGTGAAACCAGAAATAGCCCTGCTGGTCTTTCCCTGTGGCTGTACGGACAAAAAAGGTTGCATGTTTGCTTGTGTTCTGGCATAATGTAGACCTGGGGGCATCAGACCATATGTCCCCATCTGAGTAGCCCCTCTGAATACAGTGCATAGTCTTCATCAAATAACCCATGTCTTGCCTCAGTTTAAGTTCCTTGGACCGGGTGTAATTTTTCCCCAGCTTTTGAACATCTTAGTAAAATACTGTGGAAGGGTTTATTGCTCAGGTCAGTGTTTTATAAACACAGACTATTTAAGGAGGACTGCAGCTCTCTGTCTTGTAGAAGATTAGCACACAAACAAGGAGAATGGAATCTCAGAGCATCTGGATGTGAGACTAGAGGGAGTTAGGAGCAGGTGGGTAATGTTAATGAAATGGCTCACAGTGCATGAAGTTGAACTCCAAAAAGATGAAGAATTTCAAATTGTTCTGAAACAGTTAACTCACTGTGAAAAGCAATCAGAAATATTGTAAGTTAATGTTTTTATTCAATACCATTTTCCCTCTTTCTCTTAGATAAATATGTTATTTGAAAAGCACATTTAAGGGTAAATGGCCCAGTGGGAAAATAGCAGGAACGTGTGTGGAGGGTGAACTATTGCAGAAGTTGTATCAGCTGTTACTAGTTAGAATGTTTCCTTTTATCATCTCTTGAAGATTCATTCAGTGTTCTCATATGAAAAGCAAATTATAGAAAAATTGGCTGGTTTTAGCAAGCAGATGCTTAGCTCATGCAATTATTGCCTTCAGCAGATAGTTTTGTCTATCCTGCACACCTAAAGAGATTGTCCAGAGGGAAAACTATTAGTAATCATTTCTGCTATGATGCCTTCTGAGTATCTAATTTTGGATTACTGTGATCTGATATAAGACTAAACTTGAGAGAAGGGAGATGGTGGTAGAACCTTGGTATCTTTGTCAAAAATGAAAATGTTTATGTAGCATTGACTATAAAATCTGATTATGAAAAGCAAAACTGATTATGAAAAGGCATACTTGGAATGTCAAAATAAAAAGTATTACAGAATAGCAAGCAAACTGTATTTAAAATATAAAATCAACTTGGATAGATCTTAAATCATTGTGCATTAAAATCTCTTCATACTAGACTCAAATGGAAGCATAACTGTCTTGTGTAAGGATAGGTTTCTAGAAAGCAAGCTATTTAGCTGGGTGCAATCTTCACAGGAAGACACCCATTTCTATTAGGTGGATGTACAATGATCCACTTCATCACACAGTCAAAAAGGTGAGTATGAGATTAAATTTTGACACATTTTCCTGCTTAGGATCCTATTTAATTGATATACCTTTTCTTTTTTAAAAGCTAAGCAGCATGAGCCCTTGTGTACTTAGCAGTCTGGGGAGAGCAGGCAAGCCACTATTTACACGTCTAATGGTGAAGTTAAATGATAAGACAATCCTTTAAACTTGCTTTAGTACAGGATATGCTTTTGCTTCTCCTCCCCACCCAAGAAACTTTTTTGTCTAGTAGTATTTTATAAGTTTTAAGAATCAATCTCAAGGCTTGGGACCAAAATTTACCACTAGTGTGCATCTACCACAGGGAAAAGAGGTTTATCTCTGATTTGCTGTGATATCAAAAAAAAAAAAAGTGACAATTACTTAGCAGCACTTCAGTTACTCTCTGTGCACGTTGTTATATAAACTGAGACTATTTGTTTCTCCCTGGTTTCTGAAGACTATTGCAAGTTTCTGACAACCTGAAAATCTGTTGCTGAAGTTAATATCAATGGAATTTAAATGTCAAAAGTTTGCAATTGTTCTGGCTCCTATTCTTTTAGTCTCATAATTCTTCTTACTATCGGCTTAGGTGACTGCTCAAAATGTCAGCCCACAGGGCTAAGGCTGCAAGTCTTATCAGCACTTTAGGACAGAGCTTGGACAGAGACTAAACTTGGACAGAGCTAAACTTCAACCTTGCTGAGGTGGCAGGAGCTGACGTGTTGGGAACTTTGAAAAAGTAAATCAAATGCTGCAGCTCAGGTGTGTTTCTTAAGGTTAGCAATGGGGCAAAATGGACCACCTCCCCTTCATTCTTCAGCTATCTAACTTTCTAAATTTAAATTCACAAAGCCAGACTACAGAACTTGGGACGAGAACTCAGAATACCACAGCACAACAACACAAGTGCTGAAAAACAGGTGTGGAATTAGCTGGTTTTCTCCTCACTCAAGTATTTCTCCAGGTTATGTGGCACTTCATGGAAATCAAGATATGGTTCTCTGTCAGTACTTTGCATATATAGCTGGATTGCAGAAGGAATAGACTTTTGGATTCTGCAGGCCACATCTGGCCCAGGCACCACCTTTTTTCAGTAGAAAAGTGCAATTACATAAAAGTCTAACACCTGCATATTGCTTTTTCAAATGTTAAAAAAAGAAATTTGTGTATGTACGTTGGCTTTGTACCCCACAGTGTTTGGATGTTAACAGGCCTTAGAATAGAATTAATTCAGTCAGATTTGCTAATACCTACTGATTTAAAGTCACTGATTTTTAAGAGCTTCAACACTATTCATATAATCCAGTCTGAAATTTTGGTCTCATCTGTTTATTGTCAAAGCTTGAAGTAACGTAGTTTTTATTCTTTGACAATTGTAATTTTACATCACAGGACACAAGAGCTCTATGGTTCAAGAGATGAGAGCTCAGTCATTTAAAAGGCATTAGAGCTACAGCATCAGCCTCATTCCCTCATCAGCAAAGGCAGGCAAGTTACAGACACTTAAAGCAGAATTAACTATCGAACACAGTTCTGGTGTGATGCCAGGGGTCAAGAAAGTTGTCACATATGGGTAAATAGCAAGGCAATTTGGCAAAAATCCTAGATAATCCTAAGGAAGGAACTACTTTCACTGCAGCAAAGTATATTAGAAAAAGCATTGGTCCACTCAGTGGGTCCTGTTGAAATTTCCTTTCTAAACCCATATGTGACTATCAGTTTAACCTTGAATGAATGGGCAAGACAACCCCATCAGACACCCAAGAGACTTTAGTAATTATCCCAGTGCCAAGAGATCACCCTCATACTCCATCCCTTGCTGCTGCACTCTGTAGAGGCTAAAGAAAAAGGTCCAGAAAGCCTATTTCCAGAGATGTGACTGTGGTTTACTATGAGGAGTGATTTATAAAAGCTGAGTTGAGGGCATGATGAAGAGTCAGATTCTTATTGTTGCTGAAAGGATTCACCATTCATGAAAAACTGAACTGTTTGTGATCAATGAAACTTTTAAGAGTTCATTAAAAATCAGTAATAAGTAATTCTTCCTGCCTTTTGAAGAATAGGAACCTGGGAAAGATGGAAAACAAGACTACTTTAATCTGCCTTATGTCTCTTGTCTTTCCTAACAAAGTCTTCCAAAAGGAGGGGCAGCAAGCTGCTGTACTCCCAGCGTGGCTTCAGGTGACACTGCGTCATGGCGGCTTTCAATGGAAAGGAGGTGAAGTTCAAGATAGATAAGTACCCAGGAATGGTCCAAGTTCAGGTGCACAGAAGATCAGGAAGCACAAATAAGGGGAAAAGAAGGTTTCTAGGTTAACTCTAACTTGCAGGAGAGAGAAAGTCCCCTTTCCAACTCCTTACCTTCCTACAGAGTTTCACTGCAGCCAAAACTCAGGGTCACGTGACAAGGAAACTAATTCAGCCCAAAGGAGCGATTACACCTGGCTGTGATCCCAATTCAAAAAATACCTTTTTCATTAATTCATAATTAATCACTGGCTAATTCTGTCTCCCTCATTTTGCCTTAGCCGTTCACATCATTTATGTGCTGCATGTGTATTGGAGCACTCAGATCTAAGAAATGCTTTTAATGCATGCATGTGGATGGAGCATCTTTCTATGGTGCAGGCAATCACCTGAGAAGTCAACAGTCACTGCTTTGTTTGTTCTAATTTAGTGAGAAATAAATTAATCTCGCAGCATGTGCATCACTGATCATTGACTGTACCAGTGTGTGCTGCTTTGGGAAGAGCATGTGACAGCCCTGCCTCATCCATTTTCCCTCTGGTTCAAGTTTTATAGGTTGAGTCTTGATTGTAGGTGCCCTGGTTACAGGGTACTATGAAGGATCAGTGATCAGACAGCCTGAGTGCTTTAAAAAAATAGTCTCCTTAAGCCATTCAAATCAGGCATCCCAGAAATCACTTGCAACATAGATCATTTTGGGTCCTTATAAATGCATGTGAAACTGTTTCATGTAAACAGTAAATGTTGAAATCAGAATAATATTTAGGGAAGATTCCATAGAAACAGCATTAAGCTCTTTTTACAATTTTAACAATTCAGGAAGTTATCCTGTAAAAATGCCTTTCAGTCAGAAATGCATCCTCGCTCCTTATACATGAGGGTTGAGCAGTAAAAGGCTCAAAAGTAGTCACGAAGAGCAGAATCAAACTGTATTTCACAGAATTTACCATGCAATCTTGTGCTCACCCACTCTCCCATATGTCCCTGCTGCAGTGATTTCCAGTAAATTCTCTTCCATCAGTGCTGTTCTGGTGGTGACACAGAGGTTTTTGCCAGTTGACTATTTAACAAGCCAGAAGGGAATGACATGAGATAGGATGCCAGGTACTTACCTGTAAACAGCAGAGCAGACACCAAAATTTGAAACATTTTCAGAGACATGGCAAATTATTCAGAAAGGGTTTCCTTTGTAAAGTGAAGACACTGACACAGTTTTATACTTTGTTATCTTTAGGTTTATAAATCATTCACCAGATACGTGTAAACCATTGGTGCAGGCAGAGGGCAGGGTACAGTGCTTAGCTCAGGTTTGTCCTATATGCCTCTCTTTGTACACTTTGGACTTTGCAAGCTGAGCCTCTAATGAGCCATAATGTCTCATTATTGTGTGGATGCATTTACTTCTCCGTAAGTTTTATGATGCAAAATAGCCCATTAGGCTTGTTCCATGAGCACTGAACAGGCGAGCTTCAGTGTATCAGTCTTCTGCATGATTATTTCCCCTCATCCTGGTGGGTTTATAGTTTGGTGTGAATATGAATGGCATTTGAATCCACCTGCTCTGAGAGCAGTGCCAGTTTTTAGCTGTATAGTGCTTAGGTCGAGGAAATAAACATATGATAAAATTGACTGAAAAAGCACTAAGGTAGAAGGAAAGAGGGAGTTGGATTTCTGTCCTGAACCAGGCAGAGGTCCCAAGGTTTCTTGTTGCCTTCTGCTGGTTCAGGACTCTGTAATGTGGGACACTATGAGTTCATGCTCTCTCACCTTTCCCACCTCTCCAGATAACTGTTGCCTTTTTATGTACAACTCACTTGTTGGCAGCAGTTGTTGTACTGCAGACCAGTTTATCTTCATAAGCTCACCTACACTGATGATAACAGACCACAGAAAAGCTGAGCTTTATTGCACATTGACGTGAGTGATCATCACAGGCATGGGTGTACCCAAAGGGCTTTCCATGAGGAAATTAGACTCTGTTGACGTTACAGGTCAGGGACCAGACTCCACGCTGATGGGCAGTAGTACTTTATTCTTACATTCACAGTGAGAACCGTCCTGTCCAGACAGCGGATGGAGTAAAGGTTTGTTGAGAAGCAAAGGAGCATTTAGTTATGTAATTACAAAGTCTTATAGCTTTTTGTTATTACATATGGGTGGCCAGGAGGGGAGACTATTGAACAGCAGATCTAACAGTGTAATCCTTAACCTTGATGTAGGTCATATCACCACTTTAGTATTATTTTAGCTTTGTTCTAAAAAAAAAAATTAATCCATCCACCCCAGGTGACGAAGTACGCATGGAGGCAGGTGCTCTGCATTCTGGTGCCATGTTAACAAAAAATATTAATTATCCAAACTAATGATCAGTTTTCTCACCTCTGAGCTTCTAAATTAAATTTTAGATGTCAGCATTTTTGTGCACTAGCACAAAAGGTGTAAGGACTGGGACATTTGCCAATAGGTGACACAGATGGCTATGGCAGACAAGCTCTCAAGAACTGTAGATTTCCCAGAAATAAGTTCCAGGAAATCATACAAGTTATCCTTTCATCACACACGCTTTGTGGGCCATCTTCTCCAGCCTCTTACACACTTTTCTCTTATATGGACCCACCTTTCTACTGCAGTTTCCCTCCCACAGGGAGATTTTTCCTCACAGTTCCTGGTATAATGACTGGAAAAACATGTTGGTATGTCATTTTATTTTTATTGCAGTTATGCCTTCTTTAATGTGAAGCCTGCTTATAGAGAACAGTGCTAGGGATATGTCATAGGTAGAGAGACAATAGCAGCCAGTAAGACTTCACTGCTACCTGGAAGCAGATCACAGGAAGTTGTGCTGGACTGACAACACAGACCCAAGTCACCTACTCCTCCTAATTCATCTTAGGAAGCAAGAGAAAGAGATAAAGTTTTTTCAGGAACAGGATTTGAAAAAAGTGGTAAAACAGTTAAAGGCAACAGATCCCAATCGATCCTGAGTAAACTAAGTTCAGGCTCCCAGAATGTAAAAACAACCTTGCTCTTGCCATTTCCAAATGAAACTTGCCACGTGCTAGAGAATATGACTTGTGTATATCCCTTACTGATGAAGCCTTGACTCTGTTATAGGAAAAGTCTTCACAGAATGTCTTCAGGTGGGTCACAAAACATGGTGGGGATGTTGCAATGCCTGGATTTAGACTCTGAGTTCAGAAGAACACAAGGCTTACCCTTCTGTAGAGTGGAACAGCAGTCAGTCAGTTTAGGTTATGATACAAGATCTGTGAAGAAGTTAAATTGCAGACAGCATGTCCCCTTGGACATATAGATCCATGACACGTGAACACTCTTCCTGGTTTTCTGTGTTTCATCCCTTATCCTGTCATGTTTGCTTCTTTGTCTGATTTAGGCCTTGTTCCTGGCCCCTAATCTTGCTTGTCTAGGCTGCCCAGCTCTGTGTTCTTCCCTTGAGACTTGTCTTGCCTCTTGTTCTGTGCACTTCAGTTTTACATAAAATGATGCTGTGCCCATAAAACCCAACATCTTTAGACTGAAGAATTTATAGGTCTCTTATGAGGAGAGTGGCTTCCCAGTGTCATTTCCCTTTCCTCCTTTCATATGTGTCCTGCTTCCCATATACACATGGTGTACAGCCCTGAGGTTCATTCCCTCCCTGCCACCTACCCCAGCCCTGCTATTGCTGAGTCTCATTTCTGCTCAGAATAGTCAGTGTTTTTCCTGAAGCTCTGTAATGTACGTGTAGTTTGGGGGTTGCATATGCCCCACTGGCTCACATACAAAAATTTTTAGAAGACAGATGATTTCTGAGCTGTTTTTTTGAGGCCATTATATAGAAAATCTGGATATCTCTAAAAACCCATGAAAAGCATGATTTTTTTCATTGAATGTAGAATTTTAGCTGTTAAACACTAACAGATATACAGGCTGCATTTTTTTGGAAGATTCAGAGCTTGGCCCAATGGCTCAAATTTTTATATGGAGTATAATTGTATCATTTCCATATGATGCCCTGCCTCTCTTGTGAAATTTCTATTCCCTACTTTAAAGCACGGAAAGCTTAGTCAAAAGAGGTTGTCATCAGAATATTCAGTGCAAGTTAAACTTCACACCACACATCCTCGTCTCACCTGGAGAAATAGCCAAGATATTGGTTAAAATGGTTCCAAAAATATCAGTTTGATGCAGACACCTGAGATAGTAAAAATAATTAAAAAAAAAAAACTCAGACCAAATTATAAAAGTTTAACTGTGTTATAGGCAAGTGAAAATAAGATTATCTGAAGGGACATTTCAGGCAATCTTCAAGGGTACCAGCCTTATCAATAAGGTGTAAGGTAGAACTTTAAATTGGCTATACAATGAGGCCTCTGTCTTCTTGAATTATTTTTTATTGTATTTTTCACTAGTGGAGGAGTTGTAAAATATCTAAGAGGGGAGCTGAACGTCCTTAAGATTGCTTGTTGCTTCAAGTTGATTGAAATCAGATAGCATATAAAATTATCGGGAAGGAGAAAGCCGGTAGGAAATCTTATATATAGCCTGGGTTTGGGAACAAAAAGACAGATAAAGTTGAACAATTTGTGCTGGAAAATCCACATTCTTTTTCTTCCTTGATGCCAGCTTCACACCTGCACAGTAAAACCTAATTCTTTTAGTCAAATTTCATCATCTAAGTATAATGCTAATCCCTAAGATTTTGTACACCACTATGTAACTGTTGAAAAATGTAATCTTCTTCTGGTGTATTTAATATCAAATTCCTCATTTGTTTCAGCTTGTCTAACTTTTGCCAGTTTTGTTTGTTTATCTCTAAGGAATCTTTGATTTAAGTAGATGTGCCTATACCAGTGTTTAACTTTGGGTTTTGAGTATCTGAAAATACTCGTTGTGTTGCTATGATATCTTTTTGGAATAGAGATGAGACAAATGCAAGGTAATATTTAAAAGGAAACACACGGAGGATGTGAAAAACCTCTCTCAAAACAAAGGAAACATGCAAGAAATTGTACATGGGGTACAATGTACAAGCACTCAAAGCAGAATGTGTATTAGCAGCATAGAAAGCCCACAAGCTTCTTTTACCTTGTCTTGTTACGTTTGGCATTCTCTTCCTGGTTTAGTCTAATTAAACTGAGTCAGAAGGCCGTGCAAAGGCAGACTTCAGCAAATTAAGTGAAGCAGACCTCTTCCAGGAGCACAGCATAAGACATGTTGTACTGGGTTAAACTGAGAACCTGACATCCTGTGCCTGACTTAGGCCAGCAGCAGAGGACTAGGGAGGGGGAGAAGAAGACAGTGGCCATTGCTGTTGCCACCAGCACACCTTCTGTACAACCAGCACACCTTCTGTACAACCAGCACATTGTGGCTAAGGACTTGAAGTGAGGGGCAGTAGCTTAGTGTTTAGTATTTCTGGATGGATTCTCAATACCTTAGTTTTGTAACCACATTTAAAATCCACAGATGAACCAGGTGCAATATTAAACCCTGCACCTGACTATTATTTGAGCAACATTTCTTCTGTTACTTTTGTCTCATGGGAAGAGCCTGGTTACGTAATTCTGCATCGTGTTTCTTTTCTGGTGGAAAGGTAGAAAGGCTAAAGTTGGACTGTTTGCAGTGTGGATGCTGCTGCAGTTCACTGGAAAAGACTTGGCAGGAGTTTTGAGAAAGTACTGGGGGATTTACAGCATTTTGGGTCAGTCAGTGATTCCAGTTACTGTTTTCTATATTCTGCCCTGCTGCCTCTGAGCAGTGCAAGTCTTGGAAGACATCTGCCATCATCCTGGCACTAAAGGCATGTATCCACACACAACCTTGGGGCAGCACTCTCGTTCCAGCCACAAGCAGTGCTACCAGAACTCCGGTTCAAGTCACAGGATGCCTCTCCAGAGTCATCACTGTTGACTGACCTGCCTTTACAAAATTTTCCCCCTTATGAAAATTCACTATCTCCTATTTTTCCAAAGTGATGATATAAAGGCAGTTTGTATAAATCTATGTACAGTGGAATTGAGCTAAGACTTACAAGGAGATCTAATGTGAGCAAGTTAGCAGATCTTTTATTGACCATTACTTCAAATACCTGTCATGTCTTGAAGTAAGCCTACTGGCACATGGTGAAGTATTTAGCACAGCAGGACTGTGCACTTTACACCTTCTGACTTGGAGGTGTGCTTTAGTTCAACTTTTTATTCCAATGAGCCACAGCTCTTGATAAGCCCATGCTTGCCTGTGATGAACGGCACCACCAATCCCATCCTGCTGCTCTTGTGCACAAGCACTTCAGTTCTTTTTACCTTTATGGCTCCCAAGGGCACAAGTAACTCTCTCTTCATGGTGGGAGAAGGCATGAATGCTTTACCTCGACATGTTTTCCCAGAATTGCACTGTCTAAAACTCTTACCTTTCAACGACAGGTACTCCTCATTTTGCCAATTCCAGGAGCAGGTGCACTTGTGCCCTGGCATTTGCACAGCATGGCTGTGTCTCAGGTAGAGTCCCCATGCTGGTTTGCACTCCCTCTGTCTGGTTTCTGGGGTGTAGATGGTAGTCAGCAGGTTTGTTCCTTCCATGCCTCCAGCCATTTCATCAAGTCCCCTACAAGCATCACCCACAGGCTCAAACCTTGTAGTCCTTTACTGAACATGTGTCAAGTGACCACCACAACTAATGACTGTGGTTTCCTTCCCTTTATCACTACAAAGTTGAAGAAAGTATTCCAAGATTCATACAAGTGGCCTAAAAATTTAGATAATCAGCACTTTAAATGGTTATCTAGTTCACAAACTCATAACCTTCATACATGACTGTAATGTCTAAGAAATACATTTCCTGTTGCTGAGATTGTAATAATTGAACTTCTAACACCCTTTGCAGAATATTTACTACTTTATGAACAATGTTTTTCTACAATTTCAGCAACTTCCTTATTCTTTACAATATGTCTGACTTGGTGCCTATTCAGTGCCTTATTTTCATGGGATAATGGGTGTCTTCAATGCATAGTGAAGATAGAGGAGCAACAAGCACCTGGATTGCCCAGATTTTTTCGAACCTTTGAACTCAAGTACAGATCCCAAGGTGTAACTAAGTGACCTACTCTGTCATCCTCACTGATAACTTGGACACTGGCCTTGTTCTCAGTTCATCTGAATGCAGCTGCCCCAGTGTAACAAGAAAATATAGTGACATCAGACTGCACAAGAATGTGGAGCATTATGCAAAATCTCTGACTACCAGTGCTTTATCTTCTGAGTGCTTACTTATTCTGTAGAAGATTATATAGTCTGGGTGCCTTTTTTATTTAAATTTGAGGTTTCTACTTTAAAACCTCTCATGATAGCATGACCTGCAGTTCTTGTGGTGGCAGCCAGAAATTGTCACAGCATTCCAAAGAAGTTGCTGCTGTCTGATCTTGCTGTAGTATAGATATTAGCTGACAGCTCTTGGTGCCATTCTAATCCATCACTCCTGATCCACAATAGAGCAACTCTGACTTGCAAAGGCACATACCATCATCCTCTTGATGCAGCATAAGGCCACATCCAGAATCTTCTGTATGTTTTTCTTGCCTTTCTGCCAGCAGTGATGTAGGAACTGTGGTAATTTCAACTTGAAACAATTTTAAATACAGAATTCTTTAAGACCCCTCCCTCTCCCAAAATTAATATATATTGCTTTTCCACTACAGATTTGGAATGGTGTTTATGAAGTTGGGATGATCTAGGCAGGGCAGGACCTGATGATTCTGCTTCCTCTAACGTGATCCCTTGGAGGCAGGGTGTGGGGATACCATTTCTCAGCTAAAACAATAAAGCTGTTGGGAGTGTCTTGTGCTGTCACTCCCTTTTTACTTACATAGTGCAGCAATTTCTAACAGCTATAAACAAACAAATGTTTTAGCTTGTTGTAGAGTCAATTTTTATTACTTCTTCTGAGAAGCTAGATAACATAAAGCCAAAAGATTTGACTTTGATGTATAGGGCTGAGCATCAAACCGCAGCCTGTATTCTCATAGTCCTGTCATACAACTGGGAAAATTAGTGTCCCGATGAGAAACATGAAAAATTCTATAGCTAAAGCAATATGAGAAGCATTTAAGTGCTGTCACAGACTGCAGTGGGAATTAACTGCTATTGGTGTGACTTATGCCACAGGTGTATTTAACACAGTCAAGTTAAATCCTTGTTCTGTGAAGTCCGTTTGTTAATCTGGCTTCAATCCTCCTATTACCTACTGCTGCTGAATGTGGGATGTACACTTGGAAGATAAGACCTGGGTTTAAATCTCATTATACTGGTAACACAGGAATAGATTCACTAGGAATGGAGCTATACAGCTGTGAAACCTGATTAGATCACCCTAATTACAATAACACAAGTCTGCATAGCACCAGTCTTCACAGATCACTCTGTCACACTATCACAAAGGGATGGGGGTTTAGTACTAAATTCAAAAATATCTATAGGAGCCTTATAACAAAGTAGAGAACAGCCCTGATATTTGCGTTGCACTTAAAGTGTTGTAAATGAATGTGCAGAGTACAATATAGAGTACAGTACATAGCTGGAGGAAAGGGATTAGATGACTTGGTCACCATTTTGCTGTTTAGAAATCCTTAACAGAACCTTTCACAATTACGTGTTTGAATCATCATACAAAGTGGTTTTTACTTGACTCTGTGTCTAAAACTGAGGATACTAATTTATTTATTTTAACTCTAGTCATTACTTCCTTTTCAGTGACTGCAGAGATGTTTAATAATGCCTAGAATTACTATGTTTTTAAGGATGTAATACTTTTCATTTTTGTGGAATCTCCAGTGACCATCTGAGTGAGGAAGATAATGACCATCATCTAGTCGATAAAAGCTTTAACAAAATCAGCCGTGCTTTACCAAAGTGGTACAGGAAATGGCAAATGACATGTGATCTGAATGAAGTAATGCACTTCAGCTTTTTAATTTTTTTTAATTTTATTTTTCATTTTTTGCTAATGAGAAAAAATATCTTATTGACCAAAACACAGATGATTGTGTTTCCCTTGCTATTTCAACAATGACTGACATCTGTGACTACTCCATCTCAAGAAAACACTAGAGACATTCACTGTATCTCATAGGAAAACAGATCTTGGAAAAGTGACTGCTGCAATGTTATTATGATTTATCTGATTCATTGAAATTACAGTAATTATCAGCACTAAATCTGGGAAGCTATAACCTATGTTGGCATGATGGAGACATAGACTGAAGTCCCTGAGCCTCATGTCTTGAATTCTGTGTTCCTGTTTATTGTGTATGTGTAGGAAATCAAAATTTCTCTTTCATGTTAATTAATGTACCATGTTACCTTGACTAGATTCAACACTTCCAAATGCAAAAAATGTGTTGCAATTGGCATGTTACTTTAAGGCAAAAATGAAATTTTGTCTATAATCTGTAACAATTAATTGTTTCACTAAAAAGTTCCTAGTAGTCGTTTCAATTAGTTTACAGGAGACCCATTTTTTAGTTGCTAGTTAATGTTGACTTGACTTGTCCTCTTAGCACAGTTCCTCAAAGAAGAAGTTCTGGCTGACTGTGTGTTTCCCATCTCCAATGACCAAAGAGTATATAGCTCTAAAACTCCCTTATTGTGCATGCTGATTTATTGTCTTCTATTTTGTTATTATATTAGATGAATACTTTAAAATAACTGCCAAGAAATGAGAAATCACACAGCGGGCAAGTTGCTAGCTGAAGTTAATTCATATCATGAAAACACAATAGTTCAGTAGCAGTACAGAGGAAAATAATTTTTAATGAGCAGTAAACAAATATTTTGTAAAGTCATAAGGTCTAAAAAGTTACTCTTTATAATTCAAGCATTTTGAAAGTGTAAAGTGCCTGGATGCAAGACTGAAATAGTATGTCAGGATGACAGAAAATGGTGAGCATTATTTAATTTTCACGTAGAGAATCTGTACTTAAACAGGAGGTGAGAGAAATTTCTTGTAACTGAGTATTTCCAGAAAGTCATTAAATAAAATGTGCCATGAAAACATGGTATAACAGAAACAGTATATTGACAAGGTGTTAACTCATCAGTGTGCTCCATGAGCTCAAAGATGCAAAATATATTGTCCAAGTTTCTTAATGCATTCCTGGTAGGCTGAAGGCAGGGGAGGGAAACAAGGTTCATTTCAGAGGTACTTGTGAAATAAAGGGTATTCAAAGCAATGTTATACTTAACTCCCTCTCTGCTTTGCAAGAAACTAATGTTCTTCGAGTTGCCCATTGTCAGACTGTGTCTTGAGGTTCATAGTGAGATTATCATAGTCTAGAAAGAAGCAATTGCAGAGAGATTCCTGCTGTGCCTTGCCTCTTGACGCTGACAAGGCTCCAGAAAACACCCGGGCTTGCCTCTGCCTTGTTCCTTTGGTACCAAATACATGCAATGTAAAATTCTTCTACACTTTTTCCCCCAGACTACCTAGTCTTGACGGCAGTGAGATATAAGGGAGAAGATCTGTTAAACCACGTCATTAGAGGATGAGGTAGGAAGAGGTAACTGTGGGAAGGAGTGGGTCTTTGGGAAATCTCTTCCCAGTTTGGATCTCACCAGACTCTCGCTTGTGAAATATGAAACTCCATCCACATAAGTAACATTTAGGTGTTAATAAAAATGATCAATAAAGCGACAAAGTATCAGCCCTCAGAGGCACTCTCAAATGTCACATCATTCCTTGGATGCTGTAGATGCGTCCTGGCAAATTCCCTTGGCACGTGCTGTACGTCACTGATGCACATTCAGTGAAGCACTCACCTTGGTAAGAAAATCAGATCGAAATATCAGGATCCTAAAAGCTGCATATCAACATCTGGAATGCCTAATAGCTATTTTATTATTTCTTAACTGTCCCTGAGATGTTTAAGCTTTCTGACCTTCCCGTTGCATCAGTGGCACTCTCAGCTTCATTTCTTGTGAAATATTCAGTAGCTTGCCTTCTAAAGCTTTCCACCTCTTAATCCTCTTATTGTCTCTCTTGATATCAACCTTAGCTGCTGACATGACAGCTTTTTCTAATATGTATGTGAGCTAAAAGGTTTGGATAAAAGCCAAGGAACATCTTGCCTCTTGGAGAATTGTAGTAAACAGATATTGTATTAAGACCTTGCTACCCAGACTTTAAAAAAAAAAACATTAAAAAAAAAAAGCCTAGCAAAGTATTGCCTGAACAACAACTTAATTCTGCAAAGCTTGTGAAGGACACACAGTGTTCATTGCTGTTGGTCAGTCCCACTTGCTGAGGAGTGCCCAGCATCACTGAGCTTGCCACAGATGAATAGAAATGGCTTTGAAGTTTAAATTGCATCTCTTCCATGGAGTGGCTTTATTTCATCCCTGCAGATGAGTTGCTAAAGTGAAAGCTAAAGCTTTTTGCCTTTTTGTTTTGTTCTGGGGTTTTTTACATTTTTTTCTTTTAACAGAGGCTTTTATTCAGGAATCCCTCCCCTCCTGGAAGAGTCAGCCACAGGGCTTTGTGGCAATACTGGCCGCAGACAGCAGCCACCAGGTGCTGGCAGCGTCATGCTGCAGGGTGGTTTGATTTGCCAGACATCCCTGTGCATCCTGAGGCTCAGCTGCTCCCTCTTACCACTGCCCCTGGGCAAAGTTGGGCATGTCCCTGCTTGTCTAAGGGATGCCATCAGTTTACTGAGGGCAAGTCCAGGATGACGCACTTGGAAGGAAACACAACCTGTCTCCACTGCTGCTCCCCTCTTCCTGAAAGGGGAGCAACCCAATCATCAGTATTGGGCTTTAAAGGAAGAAACAACTTTCTTTCCCCCACTGCTGGCATCTCAGGAGGAGAGAGTGAAGGGGGAATGAGTTTGTTCTCATCACTCCTGTGTGGGGGAGGCCTTCAGCTCCAACTTCCCCTGCTAACACTTTGTTAGTGTTGCCATCTACCCAACTCCTTGGAGGTGATGTTTGTCGTAAGTAAGGGATTTCTAAATAAAAATAATTTAAAATAGTTCTGTGGATTGCTGAGAATTTTAAAACCTTTGAAGCCACGTACCAGTGCATTTGTGCAGCACAGCACTAGCTAACAGCTCCTCCCAGCAGCCTGTTGTCAACTAGTGCCCCAGTCCTCAGGCACTCTGGGGGCTGCAGTGAGGAAGGGGCAAAGTCCCGGCATCCCACTGGCTTGGGGCACATCAGTGTTCAGTTGGTGCTTCCAGAATTCTCAGGAGAGGCCTCTATGGCATGGTGCTCATGTGTTTGCAGGAAGGGCAAGGTTTCTGCCCCTGCGTCAAGAATCCAGCTGTGCAACAGGAAAGGAGGGGATAGATTAGGCAGCCCAAAAGCTGGCTTTGGACAGTTTTTGGCTGAATATGTTCTGCTTCTCTGTCGATGTCACAAGGGAGTTTCTTTCAAAGCACTGTTCAATTAAACTTCCTTTTTTGAGACTGTATGAGTTAGAAGGATTCATTTTTCAACCTAAAGGTCCTGTCAGTGACTTTGTAGTGTTTATTTTCAGAGACTCATGAGTGACCAGACTTGACATATTCACTGGTAAGCACAGGTAGCCCCGTGATAGGGGAAGTGACACTAATTGCCCCAGGGAAACATATGGAGAGTGTACTGGTCTGTGACCAGATCTTCTATTTAACACTCCTGCCGGCATACTGTCTCAGGATTTGAAAGCTCAGCTTCAGAAATGTCAGGTGATGACATTTTCATTTCCCTTTGAAAACTATCCCATAGTCAAATGCATATTGCCTTTTAGGAAGCTTCCCCTCCTCCCTTTTTTCTCCCCCTAAACTGTTTTTATCCTTCAAATAGAAGGCTTGCAAAACAGTATGTTTTGCATTTGGGTGCGAGAGCCTATTTCTTGTTATTATCGACACCAATAAGCCTGTTAAAGTACTGTCAGCTCAGCTTCCTTGCAGAAAAAGGTTTTCATTTTTCCAGGTGAGCTGTTTTCAATTGACCTTTCTACTCTTGGTCATTGACAGAAAAAAATATCTGCGGCACAGACCTGAGCATTCTCAGATTTTTTCTGGCTGTTATCTTGCTAGAAACTGGAGTTGAGCTGATCTGATTCCCCTAACAGTTTCTGATAATAAAGTTCAAAACCATATTTTTTGTTTTTACTATTATTATTATTATTACTACATGGGAGACTTCTAAAATAGCTCTTTTTATAGTGCTGTGATGTCTCAGAAGCTAGCCTTCACTTGTGCTCCTCCCTTCTTCCTCCTTGTGTGTCATTTCCTTCGCATGCTGCCAGGAGCATCAGATGTGGCCTTGAACGAAGGCCAGCATTTGCATAGCTCTCATCAGGTTTGAAAGGGATGCCATGACAAGTTTCCTTTCTGCACAGCTTGGAACAAAATAAAATATGCCCATATGTAAAACACAACTGCAGTAAATGGCAAAAAATGGAGTTAGAATAGCACATCAGAACATTTTATCAGCTCTCTTCTGTGGGTGTGAAGGAAAACTTTTAACAAAAAGACTGATAATTTCCTGATACTTTTTTTTTTAATTTTTTTCCAGTGGGTGGAGGTGAGCTGAAAGCAAAATGCCTACTGTGCTTTTTGGGCAATAGATATGGCATGACCCCAAGTAAGGTATTTATATAAGTGCTGAGCTACATAGTTAAATTTCTTTAAATTAACAGAATGCCATACATATAGAGTAATTTATTATAAAAGGAAAAATATGTCTAGATCAATAAACATTTGTACATTATTTAATTAGATGAAAAAATTAATATGAGGCTGGGAAGTTTGCTTTTTATTGTTTCTAAGATGACTGTGCATTTTTTTAGAGGAATGAAATGTCAAATTGATCTTTAGAGAAGCCTATCTGACTTGCTTTAAGCAGTAGCACCACCACATGTCAGGAAGCAGCCAGAGGTCCAAAACACAGTATTAACTCTTAATTCTGTGATTAGAAAAAAAAAATCAAGAAAGTATGCTATAAGGAAAATATTCAGCAGTTTTTGTTAATTCTGTAAAAATAGGATATTAGTCACAATTTGCAAGTCAGATTAATTTTCCAGCTAAATATCCTTCCTACAATTCTTCTTCCTTCTTTTCTCAGCTTTAAGTCCTTCCTTATACTGTGGCTAAATTGTGTAAGGTCGCAGAGAGTCCTCCCTGACTGCTGCATTACTCTCTCTCCAGAATTCACATTTCATTACTTACTTACTGTAGCCCTTGCTGCATTGTCCTTTAGGTTTATCTGTGCATGTTGGGATCCTCTGGCACATGAATTAAGGTGAAAATATAACCGAAAAACACATCTGTGTAAAAATTAAGTCTGGGACTCTCATGCTTCTTAGAGATATAGCCACAGTGAGAAATCAGAAGAGCACTTGAGAGTGCTTTTTGTTCTAAATTCTCCAACTCCCTTGTAATGTATAGTTAGAGCCATGGAAAGCTCACCTGGAGCAGTGCAGTTGTAAGGATCAAAAATAGTAGTGGCACAGATGAGTGTATATGACCTTTTTTTTGAAGCTAATGAGAGAAGAAGCTTGCAAGGGATTCTCATTTATTTTTTGAAAAATATGTGGAACTTTAATTAAAATATTATTTAAGCAGTAATTAATGTGCTCTAATTGTTACAGAGATGTGGCTGGCACCTGAATTCCCAGTCCCTGTATCGTGCTTAAGCCAGGTAAATTGTAACCATTGAAGGTCAGTTATCTGCCCAAGGCCATTTATCATTGAAATCCAATATTTTAAAGAAAACTCCTACTAACAACCTCTGCTTGTGAGAAAAGAGTAAACATAAGCTCACAGCGCTGCATATGATAATTTTCTACATGGTCCAACACAGTTTCCTAAAAGTTCTTTACTACAAGTGGCTGTCATGGTGGTTACTTTCATTGGTTTGGAGGATGTGTGGTAAGAATATGCACAATTTTGCTATTGTGTTTTGCAAGCTCACATAGGGATAGCATTAAAGCACTCTGGTACAACAGAGCTCTCATTCATAGGTTGTTCCTCTCCAGGGAAGAAGCTACATGCTGTTGTAGTGGGAAGTCATTAGCTGTCTAAAAAGTTTTTTCTGGCTTTCTCTTACTGTGTCTTTATTTATATATCTCTTTTCAAGACAGCATTCACCCTTTTTCAAGTAGCCAAATAGCCTCGTAAACAAAAAAGTGTCTTTGTCATTTGATGTCTTGGTTGTTTCGTACCAATGTCAAGTAGATAATGCAAAATCTGTCTGCTGGTATCTTTGGGTTTGACACAGGCTGAAAATAAGCTGTTCCCAAAATGGGGTTGCCAGGTATTCTTACGAGTCAGCTCTTTGTATTTAAGCCTTTGAAAGACATTGAGTATGTGGGTTTTCCTGAGAAGCAAACCTCTTCATTGGCTTCAGCAGGTATTAGTGCCTATCAGAGCTTCTGAACCTGCATGTTTGTGTGTCCTTTGCCACGTGACAGCAGATCACAGTCTGGTCTCTGATGTGGCCAATCAGTTGTCTGATCTCAAGTATAATGCCTGCTGTTAAAGGTGTTTCTCCTTGAACTAGAAATGGGAATACCTGCAGCTCTTACCTCTTCAGAATACTGAAGATCAGCATACTCATGCTACTGAAGTATCCAGAGCATTGCATCAAATATGATGCAAATATTGACTAATTCATAAATAAAGCTTAATATTTATGGGTTTATGTGAGTAGAGAGCAGTTCAGGGCATTGGAATTCAGCCTGTTGTCTCTGAAATTCATCTCTCGCTGCTGTCAGTGACATGGGACAGGTAGAGGAGTGCATGTGTTTGCTGTACTGAGTTTGCTGAGCAGGGGGAAAATGTCTTAGATGCCCACCTGGCTGAACAGACAATATTATACACTTGAGTTCTGATGACTGTTTTGTTCTGAAGTATCGTGAATGATAATAGTGCTGAGAAAAATGCTTTATGTATTTGAAACTGTGTATTGCACAATTCAAGGTATTATCTAATGAATACCTCATAGGCACAACTCAGTAAATGAAAAGGCTGTATGTGTTTCAGAGGAAGCAAATTTCTCTGGAAGGTTTTCTAAACTGACTTGAGGTTCCAAGATTATTAGCTACTGACAACAGATTAAGTCCAAGGACTTGATTTTAAATCATAGCCTTGTTAACCAATTGTCTCTTGTCTTAAAAAGTTGTTCATTTAATGACAAATTCAAAAAATCAAGCAGAATGAAGTTATATGACTGTGAGTAGTGAAAAACTGATGAGTTATCTAGTTCAGTGTTTAGATTAGAGTTGTTGCTAATAATCAGCTGAAGCTCTGGAGTTGTATCAGTTTGGCCTGGCTCTCCTGCCAAGTCCAAGCTGTCTCCTCCCCCCTCCCGCTCTCGCCAAGTGAGGCAAAAAATGAACCACAGGAAAAAAAAACTGAAAGAAGTCCGAACGAAACAGAATTTATATCAAATATATATATATTACATATATTTACAATTACATATAAAATTTGAATATATTATACACAATAGGGAGCTCCCGAGGGGGAAAAAGGGAAAAGGGAGGGGGAAGCAGGGATAAAAGAACTAAAAACAAATATCTTCTAAATATACACCTTCAATAGAAAGCTAGCGAATAAATACAAAAACGAATTAAATACTTCCCTGAGCGAGACAGCAGAACTAGCTGCCCACGCCTCCCGAATGGAACGGAGATAACAGCAGGTCTGAGCAGCAGGCTTTGGCCTATGCAAGCAAAACCCTCTGCGAGAGGGACTTGTCGTCTTCAGCTACCGGGAGAGCGAAGAGAGTGAAGGCCTCTTATCTGCACCTTTTATATGTTGTGTTACGAAAAGGGATGATATGGAATACTTCCTTAGATTTCTGACCCCATTGCTAAGGAAGGCCTAAAAAATCCAAAAAACCAACCCACTACAGGAATACTTACTTTCTGGTTATTTCTAAGGAATGTTTCAGAAATATATTTTTTCTAATCATCCTGCTTCCTATTGTCTCACAGATTTTCAGAAGAATTCTGTCAATTGTTACTCATATTGTTGCTTCATATGGATGTAGTTTCTAACTGATCTAGGTACAAAAACTAGAAAATTTCCTTGGTACATAAATTCCACAGGGCAGCCCTTGGACTGAAATAGTTATTCCTTTCTCCAGCAACTTAGTTTATCCTCAAATTTTCATGAACACAACAACACTAGTACTCCAAATTTATCCTGAACATGTTAGAAAAGGGGCATCAGATATGCTTCCATCTTTTTTAAAACAAAGTAACATCTTGATAACAAGCTTTTGAGAGTAATCATCTCTTTCCTGATTTTATTGCATGTAAATAGGAGAAGATTTCATATTATTCACTGAAAAAGAAGAGGCAATGGCATAAGCCCTTCTCTTACACATTTTCTCAAAAAGGAGATCCTAATAAGGCAGTTTGATTTTCTTTAGTTGTCACATAAGCAGTTTGGGTAAAGCTTTGAGTTAACTTCAATCTGATCAAATTTAAAACTCATAGATATTTAAATGATCAACTGTTTATATTGTTTTGAATAGTGCTCTCATTATGAACCCTTCTCACTCAAAGGTTGGTTGATCCTCTTGCTGTTCAAGAAGGGAAAAACAAATGGAGTAAACAGGATGTGTCTGATCTTTGTGCACAGGCAGGTAGATGTATACTACAGTAGAGCTGCACTCTAATATTTTCACAGGAAGTTGTGAAAAGGACAGGAGAGAGCAGGTCTGTGTCCCTGTGAAAACACCCATGGAGCAGAAATCTGGCAAAGAATTCAATCTCCGTGTAGATGAGACTCAACATTGTTTTAAATCCTGGTAGTTCATATGCTGGTGTGTTTAAATGCCTGTGAATAAGAAGTGACCACAACAACTGATGGATATTTTCTCATATCCAGGCCTGAAGTAAGAAAACCAAGCAATTTTCAGCATGTGCTCTCCATCTGTAATTGCAGCTTTGCATCTGCTGAGGAGAGATGTGATCCCAGTACAACAATAAAAAAAAAGAAGTAAGTATCATCATACCATAAGTATAAAAAAATAAAAACCTCAAAAAACATTTCAGGCGTGTTAGGGGAAAAAAAACACAAACCAGAAACCCTAAAATAAACATCATACTTCTGTAAAACAGTTACCAGGGAGAGGAAACTGTGACTGCAGAAGAACAATTTGGTTTTAGATGTTCTGTTTCTGCCCTGCTGCATGCCATGTATTGAAATACACCAAAGCATGGATTTAAATTTCAGATGTGTTTTTCATGTGGTTTTGTGTTGCCTCTGGTAACATTACTACTCCAAATATATAACTCGATAATAAGGTTATTGAGATAACAATCTCTCAGGAGAAAGGGCTGTGAATAGCAGCAAGTCTGATCTGGGGTGTTCCATAAAATTTAGGTTTATTAATAATTGTAATAACAGCTCATGACGACAGCACTGAGAGGTAAACAAAGATAAGGAATGTTGTACAAATTCCATTTGTGATTGATATTTTCCTGGAAGCATATTGTAGTTTTCTTCAGTGTTTTGGGGAGTTTTTTACGTGTTTGAGTTTGTTTTTTTTTATTAAGAGAAAAAGGTTTCTTTTGTTGGAAAAGTAAATTTTCTCTCTCAGCTGTTTAGTCATTTCTCCTTGAGATAATGAAGCAGTGCAACTGCTTCAAGCATTCCAGATCTCCTTATCTTAGTTAATGTTTTACTTATTTTGAGAATTTGGCAGTGAAGGCCAAATAGCACTTGAGTGCATCATAAATTTTAGTAGAACCTTCCAAGACAGCATCCCCGTGAGAAGTACAGTGCTGTCAGCAGATATTTAGTTCTGCACTTGATTTCTTATTGACATTCAGTCAATGAATGTGTGGTAGGGAACAGATCTGAATCCAGTTCTTTAGGGTACAAGATTATAATAACAACAAAGAAGTTGGGGCATTCCACTGTAAGTTTATGGCTGATTTCCATAGGTTGGTATCTGGATGATCAGCCAATTTTGTACCTTTTTCAGGTGTAGCCCTTGAAAAGATCTCTGCAGAAATAGGAGTCAACAACATACATTTCAAAACTATTGATCCCATGTCTTGAAAATAAAATGAAAACTAACTGCAGATTCTTCTGGGTTTAATTTCCCTCACAAAAACTCATTACAATTGCCACTCTTCTCATTCTTTCTTTTGTGAGGCTAATTATCTTGCAAGTAATTCTTTCATTTATGATTTCTCACAGAAAAAAAAATCAAGAGTAAGAACATTTCTTTCCTATTCTTAGAAAATAATGTAGGGAGCATGTTTTTTATTATTTCAGGTAGTTGTCCTAATGCTTTTAGAGTGATCAAGTACCAAAGAACCAATCACAGATTATGATATTTCTGTGTGTTGTGGAAGTGCCACTCACTTCAAAACACCCTCTTTTAAATACCAAGGCTGAACTAATGCAGTGGTTGGGTATCTTTCTTGGTGTAAACAGTAAGTACAAAAAGCTACCATTTTAATGGTGATAGTTTTATAATGATCTTAAAACATAATCTGTGTGCACCCATGCTAATGTGCAGTTAACAGTGAAGTATCATTTGGGATTCCATGTAGTTGTTGTTTTTACTGGGTCCATTTGCTTAAATTTTTCTTCGATCAGGTTTAATATTGTTAAAACACTTCAGGCAAAAGCCATGCCAGGTAACTCAGGTTGTTACAAGAGAAATCAGCCAGACCTATTACATTTTGAGAAGAATTTCTGTAGATGCTGTGTAGACATTTATTTTTTCCTTCACCTGCCTTTGGGGCTGAGCTTTTTTTAACGTCTTTACATTAAAGGATGCAAGAATCTTTGTTTCTATCTTATGCATTACAGATGACACAGGTGCTTGGTTTGTTTCCCCCACTTTTAGAGTTCTGATTTTACAAATACTTTGTTCTCCATCATTTCTCTCAATTCCTCCTCTAGTTGACTTGGCCTGAATCGCCATAGGCTGTTATCCTAGTCATGATGTTCCAAGCAACTAAAAGAGGCAAGATTTGGAAATAGAGATCAGAGTTCATCCTCCTCCCAACTCTACTTTTGCTGCAGCTGCGGTAAATATGCATTTGCACCATTGGTGGCATTTCTAGCAGGATTGGGACCTAAAATTCTAACCAACTGAGCGAATCTTAGGGCTCTATAACTGAAGTAGACCTTAGAAAATAATAGCCCTCTGTGTGTTTGTTTGAAAAATGAATATTTTTCTCTAGGAACTTTAATTTTTATTTATTGTTTAAACTTTAGAGCAATGGAGAGCCCAGCTATATAGAGAACCACTTTGAATGCTGGGCAGGTGGCGTGGCTTCATTGGGCTACTGGGATAATTTCTTTAGCAGACACAGCAGGAACATGGTCTGTTATTACAGCAAGCTAATAACACCTCTGGAGGTGACAAATAGCATGGAAATGATTGTGCTATTTTTTTAATAAAAAGGAATATGGAGGCTTGGTTGTGGAAATGAAATGAAATATGGAGGCGGTAACAAGGCTTGGTTGTGGAAATTAAATGGGACAGCATTATGGTAATACTCAGTCATTTTTCAGTGAGGTTGGATGAACACTACAGAAAATGTTTAAAAAAAATAAATAAATGCACTGCCTGTGTTTTGGACAAGAACTACATAGGGGATTAAAAAAAGGCAAGTTCAGCTCTTAGAAAGGAGGAAGATACACTGGAAATAGGGAAAACTTTACTTAGTGATTAATCTTTGTATTTATTTTGGGTTTTTATTCACTGGTATTTTTGTGTCTTCAGACCCATAAGAACTGTAGTTTCAGAGAGCTTTTATAAAGCATCATTGACACACTATCACATGCACCATCCGGTAATATTTTTAGAAGAAAGTACAAAATTGCTGGGATTTTTTTTTCTTTTTTCTTAACATTTAGCTAGGGAGAATGCCAGATATGTCAATAAATGCTGATTCAAAATTTTCAGAAGGAATTTCTAAGAAATGTTGATCCTACAGAGAACAGAAGAATAGACTAAACAGCAAGGATGTAACTGGTGACCAAGGGAAGCTGGGAAAAAAATAAAAAGAATAGAGGTTATGAAAGACAGATCTATGGAAAAGCAGTGGCAGCTGCTGTGTTCTCTGGACAGTCTCCACTGCTAACCTCCCATGCTTTGGGGCAGATTTCAGCAAGAAGCACTGGTGAGCACAAAGCACAGGGAGGAAAGGGTGTTTAATTTTAGTACTGGACCAGAGGTCTCTGAAAATGGGAGAAGAGCTCCCTGAAGCCACACTCAGTGAGCAGGAAACAAATATTGTCCTTTGTGATGAGAGTCTCCCAAAGACTTTGGCTAAAAACTGCAAACAGGAAAGGACTAACAAAGCAACACGAGCAGAGTAGAGGAGCAAGTCTACCTCTGTCTTTCCCAGCAACTCGTCCTTGTTTCCAACTTGCTCTTCATTACAGCTCTTTTCAGGCAGGACAGCAGTTCCCTCTCTGTGATTTAGTAACTCTGCAGGACCACCATGCCATGGACCTCCCCTTCTGTCATTAAATCCCGTCAACTGGTAAATTTTCATCCTGCACGGCCCCAGTATTCTGTTATAAATCTTGTTTCTAGCCAAATATAGTGAGTGTTTATTTCTGTTAGATTCAACCCTAGTGAAAATGTTCAACTGAAGCTTCCTTGTAAGGGTCTGTTAAACTTATTCAAGGAAAATTTAAAAAATCCTCTTATTTTCCACAAAGCAGGAGGAGGGCACCCAGGACACTTTAGTCTAATAACTCTGTGATGCTCGTGTGTTCTTTGCTTATTATGCACCTCATATTCTCCATATAATAATAGAGTTTTCACTTTGTGATCTGCAGGTAAACTTATTTACATGTCAAATATTTCAGCCTTCCAGGATGACAATCAGCAGAAGCCTATGTAGCTATTATTGTGTTTTGACCCACAGTTGAGAACATTTCTTCAAGCTGAGAAGGCAGACGCAAATTGCTTGCCTTTTTCTTTTTTCCTCTAGATGCAGGTGAGTAGATTTGCATTATTGTTGCACCCTTAGATATTTTAATTTTCAAACCAATGCACTTGAAAGCTTAAATAACCTTTTTTGTCATGGTGGGAAATGACTTAGGTGGCGGGGTGACTTATAATTTAAGCAAAGTTCAAATCGCATTGGCAGGCAAGTCTGCTTAAGTGTAACCATCTGTGACAAAAAGCAAGCCTTGGCAGTCACTGCAACCTAAGGCAGCAAACATAGTACAAAATATAATCACCTTAAGATTGCCCTTTTTTTTTCTTGTCTCCAAAGTGTATAAAAGTTGCCATATAAGATTATAGGTCACTTATGTAGGTCTTTTATAAGAGAACCTTAACCTCCTAACACATCATTTACATAAAATTGCCCCAGAAGCAAATCTTTCCATGCCTAATTAGTGGACAGATTCCCACTCTTGCTGGGGCCTGATCCCGCTCTCTCAGATATCACCATAGAGAAACTCTAAGTAAGTGTACAAGCTGAAGTAATCCACTATTTACCAGCTAAGTTGTTAACACAGGTTCTCAATGGAAAAACTGGTCATTGGCCCTATCACCCTGTACCACATGTAAAATGCTGCTGAGTCTTATTGTAGATGAGGCATGGGTAAAAGGGCTCTGCTAAAGCTTCTGTTAATACTTCCAGAGTGTGAAATGCAGCTCAGATGAATGAAGATACTGGAACTTCAAGACCCAGACAACTGGCACAGTGTAGTCCTCAGTTTTCTGGGTGTTCCACCTATGTCACTTGGATTGAGGTCTAACATACAAAAAGCTTTATATGTTTTCATCTTGCTTTACAGCCTGTGTCTGTGACATGTAAGTGCCGGTGCCAGAGCTTCTGTAAGAGCTTTAAGTAAGTTCTTAGGAAGACTTTCTTCCAGTCCTCTTTGTCAGCAGTGATAAATTACAAATGTTGACATGCTGTTCCCTGTGTGATGTTCCCAGTATGGCAAGACTTGATTTTTATTTTGGTCTGGTCTTTCATTTTTATCAGGATTAAGTTTACCGCTGTTTAGGTGCACATTTTCTTGTGTCTTTTGTAGCTGTGGAGTCCGGAAGTAAAATTTTCAGAAGTGTTTAACCTTGACCTTATTTCTGTCTTCTCAAGTTAATAGTGTTTGGCCAGCAGAGTGCTCTTCCTCTGCCCGCTACTTGTAATCTGCTTGTTTGCTGCAGGGTGAGGTGCAGATTGTACCTGTCGTACACACAGCTGGATGTCATAAATGATTCACACCTGTTTTCAAACAAGTGCACTTTTTTATAAAAATCCTTGTAGTAGATGTTTTATAAACTCAGCAAGCCGATGAACCCAACAGTATAAATCAGAAAGGACCAAGGGTCTACTTTTTGTTTTGGATGATGACCTTGCTTATCCTTAAGACAAGATTTTAATCACAGAAACCACTTTTTGAGCTCAAACTTCTGAAACTGGATTACAATCTTGTGGCCTTCCTCTTTTCTGTCTCAGGTTTGCCCAGTGGCTTTACTGTCATCAGTCATTCTTGCTTTGTGCCTTTATTTTTGTATCCTGCTGGGCTTGACTCAGAGTTCTTTTAAGGAATTCTCCTGCTTTAGATATCTATATTGAAATGTTTGGGATCATGATAATGATTTTCTATTTAGCACTATTAACATTTATCCTATTCCTTTTTCTAATTGTGGTAACTGTTCATTTGTAATATCTGCTCAAGAATAATAAAGTACTCTGTTCCTGTTAGGCAAAGTTTTCTAATCTAAGCTGTAAACAATTCATTCAGTTACTACAGGTTTTTTGGGCAAATTCACAACCTGTCAAAGTGTTTGTTTGAATTTTGTAAACATTTAAGCTAAAAATAGATATCTAAACTGTTGAGCCCAGTAGAAAGTGGCATACATAAAACTTGAAAGGTAAACTTGTAAGGGAGAAAAATATCAAAGTGTGGGTGACATTTTGGGAAATGCTGAGCACAAAGTTAGAGGGATAAAGAGGCACATTAAAGACTACTGGCTTGAAGAAAGTGAATGTTGAAGAGTTGTGGTATTAACATAGTGAAATCCTTAGCTCCTGCCCTGAGGAGTTGCTTTTCATCGCTTGAAGTCTCAAGGTGTCTGTCTCTTAAGTAATCCAAAAATTAGTCCCTGCAAGTTTCCTGTTTTGAATTGGAAAGCTCTCTGGATCAGAAAGTATTGCAGGAACCTAAGCCTTTCAGTTTCTCCAGCAAAAAGCAAGTTAACTGGTAACTTCTAGATGACCTCTGAAAGTCACTTGTAATTTTTCATCAGGCTGGAGACCCTCCCTGCTGCAAGGCCACCGCAGCACACGCCGCATTGTGATTAGAGACTCCTGGAACAATAATCATTCAGCACCACCCTCACTGCCAATGTTAGGTAAATATTAAAAAAATTTTTGAGCTACCAAAAACTATAATTGCTTTTGAAGATAAACTGACTATTCTTTTGTTCTAAATATGTGGTATTTTGACAATATTCGGTTTTCCCATAATTTTCAGAATTTCATCTCTTTCTTGGGTTATATTCAGTTCATTTGCATGTTCCATCTTTGCTCAATCACTTTTTAGATATTAAGCCCATTATCTTGGTTCTTAGTCATATTTAATGGACGTTTCTGTAATTTGTTCTATTTTAAGTACCTATTGCCAGTTCTATTTTTTAATGTATCGTATTTGCTTTTCCTCGTTTTTCTTATGAAATCAGAATCTCTTTAGATCTTATAATGTGCTGCTACATTCTTACATTTGTTACAAATTGAGAAAGTGATATTAGAATGAAATTAAGTCTAATCAACTCCATATATCACCTCTTTCACTCAAGAGATTAGAGCTTTGTTCAGTTGGTCTTTACCTGCTTCTTTTTGTTCCCTCCACCAATGTGTGCTATTTCAAAATCTTTTTATTTAGTGGGGAGAGGCAGCTATAAGGCAAAAAAATATCAATCCTATTGATTCTTCATTGCTTTTAGTTCATACATTGGTTTTGTAACTTGTTCAATAGTGAAAATGTCACAAAGAGTCATGTTCATGTCAGCTAAAACCAGTCTGCTCTCCGTGTTCTTCAGCTTCTCCACAAAACATCAATTCAGAAGAGTCCTGAATGCTGCCATTACTGTCCAACAATCTTAATAGTGATGTTTGTGTTCCTTGCTTTTATATCTCTTTTTCTTCATTCACTGAGTCCCTAAGAATCAAAGATGAAAAAGGGGTTGTTTATGCTATAAATTTCCAATTTATAAGTCTTGATTCTCTTTGTCGATAGAAACTGCCATCTTCATCCATTCCTGGCTATTTCAGGATTGGCTTCTTATCAGCTGCCTTCCTCCCACGCTTGCCTTTCCTGCTGGCTTGGGATCCAAGTCTGCACTTCAGACTATATTTGTCAAGAAAATTCCTTTAGACAGACAAGTGGCAAGCAAAGCACACTGTATGCAGGACCAAGATGCACACAATTGTGTCTACCTTTCAAGGAGTCTGACTCCACATTCCCTACCCACTGATGTAAATGTTTTCTTTTCAGCTATCATCTCTCCTGCACTTAGGTTGTTTAATTACAGCATGAAAACATTAGGCATATGTTCAATTTACAGTTATTATCAGTGTCATTTCTTGTTTGGTTTATGTTTCATACAGGTTCTTTTTTTAAAAAATTATCATTCTGTTTTGACGTTCCAGGTTCTGCATGTTTTGTTCTATGCTCTTGCCAGTGCTCTGTGGGTGTTTGGACTCTGGCAATCCTCTAGACTAAATGCCTCATTATTTGCCTGCTATATCTGTCATATTGTTCAACACTGCACTGCTTCAGGTGCAGTACTTAAATGTTCTGGCCTTCAGAGTCAGAGAGTGCTATTTTGACTAATTATAATCTTTCAGGCGACATGAAAGATTTATGCTATTCATGCTCTTCCTATTCTGCTATGTTGCCACATTCCTTTGTACCTTTCTTAGTAAGTGCTAAACACTAGTTATTGATTAAGAACTTTTGCTTCAACATCTTTCAGTTATTTTTCCACTGTCAACATGGTCCCAAGGTGTAGGAAAGTACTTGGCTGACCTGCTGTTGTCTTAAAGGTTTCTGCAATACCCAGAATTTCTAGCTCTGAGCCACTCTATGAACCTACAGGGCATATATATGAGACCAGCATTCATAGAAATAGCAGCCTTGACTCAGGCTTACTGTCATTAGATTAAAGAGGTGAATCTTTTGCTAAAGCTGTAACTACATGATCATATTTCTTTACAAGATTGATTTTTTTTTTACCCTCCGTGTTATTCCTGCAGTTTAAAATGAACTTCATGTTGGTCAACCTTTTCTTTAGTTTTTGTCATACACCAAAAAAAGGACAACAAAAAGGGGAACAAATGCTTGTTCACTTCGTGGTCCTTGAGTACACAGAGTATATGTTGCTTCATCAAAACCATCAGAGTAGCACCATCCTTCTAAAGTGAGGGCTGTGCATACAAACCTTGACTTTTGTGCTAGTCAATGATGAGAAGCAAATGCAGAAATGAGCATGTTAAAATTCCTGGGAGTTTCAAAAACAGGCTGCTGCTTCTAACAGGGCAAGTTGATTGACTCCCACTACTTTAGTATGGCTTACTGTATCTGATACCACCTGATCTTGAGCAGGAGTGTAAGTGCTGATGAGACAGCTGTGTCAAAAACAATAAGAAATCTGTCTCAGGGTCTGCATAGACTCTCAGTTGCTCCAGTTCATTACATTCACCAATTATACCCCTTCAGATCCTTTCTTCTTTGTTCAGTAGGTGGAGCTGTAACACGTTTAAATTTTTCCTCGGCCAAGATGTACCATTGTAGATGCACTGACAAGCACAACTTTCGGTTCCCAGCACTGCACATATTTATCCATTTTATACAAGTTGGCATTTTGCATCATTTTGAAATTGCACATAAAAGGAACCTCAAGTTCAATGCTTATTCCACTAGCTGGGAAAAACCATCAGCCTCCGTTTCTAATATGCACACTTCAGATCTTGGATGGCTGTTTTCTACTGTTCAAAAGAAACCAAAACATGTTTAGGCTCAATTTTAATATTTTGGGCTTTGGGAAAAAGTAATCTCTAACATAATAAATTTTTCTTATTTTGCTAGTTGCTGGTTTGAAACAGAGTCTTTGGGACAATTGAGAATTCATGAAATCATCTCATTAATTTTTTTCAATTTTAGGATAATATCAAATCCACTGCCAATTGTTAGTTTTCATGTTCTCAAGTAGTTTACAATTTATAGTGTCAATAAAAGCTTTTTAAATAACAGGAAACTATTATATAAATGGACATTTCTGATAATTTTTGCAAAATTGCTCTTAAAAATTCTATGCTACTGAAAAAAAGAAGAGCCTGGTAATGAGACTAATTCACTCTTCAAATGTAACAGCATCATTTGAACATTGTCACATCATCTCAAATCATTCTTAATTCTAAAAACCCTTTCCCATTTCAATTTTCTGTGGAAAGCTCCCTGTAAAAGCAATGAGAGTATCCAAATTAATTTTAAAGATCACAAAATTGCTATTTCTTTTCAGAGAAGAGCTGTCTTGTACTGATCTCCTGTATGCAAAATTATCCTAATGGTATCTTCTTTCATCTTAATATTCTCCCTTGAGCAGTTTGAGTGCTTTCTAGTTCTCTTTAGTTGCAGCTAAATATTTCAAACAGGCACCAGAAACATTACAGATTGTCTCCTTTGAGTTCCAAGAGCTTCTTTGGTGGGGGCTGGTGACATCCTTTTGCAATGCACCATATAAACCAGCAGTTCCTAACCTTTGTCTTTATATTTTATTTTTCATAGGAGTTTCTAATGACCATGACTTTCTCCTTCTCTGCCCGTACACCCTCCCATTCCTTGATGCACGGTGAGGCTGCCACAGTGAGTGTCTCCAGCCTTGGTCCTTCATCCTTGTCCTGTCCCTTGGGCATACTGTGTTTCCCATGGCAGGTCAGAGGAATGGAGAAAGGAGGATCCATTTGCAGCTTTAACACCTCTCTTGGCTAGCCTGTGTTGCCACTTCCACAGTTAAAATGCCCAGCAGAGCTCAACATCTTGTGCTTTGCTCAGAAGTTTACCCTGTACATTGACATGTCTCCTTACTACGGTATCAGCCAGAAACCACTAATACAAACAAGGACTACAAAAGAGCCAGTCTTTCATAAAACACCTGCTTTTTCCTGTTATCTCTTGTACAAGCTTTTTCATGATCTTTAACAGTCTGCCATTGTATATTCATGTTCAGCTTGAAATACAGCTGTTCCATTTGGAAAATGTTATTATCGATACTGGTGTTATCGAAGACACTTTATTTGTCTAATCAGCCGAGTTGTCAGGTTGAATTAGCAAACTCATTTGTATGAATCACAGAACAGCTTGTGGCTGTGGTGTATTTGTTTATGATATTTATTAGGTACGCATACTGGATAGTTTGGATGGAGACATTAAGGTTCCTTTGCTACAGTCTTATGCAATTCAAAGCCAAGTAAGTCATCCTTTCAAAAACAGTACTTCAGAGATGAGAAGAAACTTGTGGATTCTACACTGGCACTGGGTGGCAGACCATATTTTGAGGAACTTATTTAACGTTCCAAATAGCAGGTGCTGCGCATTGTAGACCCATGAGTTATTGCTTTGTCAGAAGGTAAGTTAATCAAAACTATAGTAATCCATTACACAGGCCTTAATGTATTAAGAAACATTGTATGTGCTTGTAATGTCTTGAGCAATCTGTAAAATCCACCCTTTGAAGAAAAGGTTATAACGATTTACTGTACTCCTTCACAGGATGTATCCCTTCCTCTCAATCATCAGTAAAAAAAGGCTAATGAAGTTAAAAGGAAAATATGTAGCTGAAGATTGATATGCAGTATCAACTGCTGGCACTATTTTGCTGCATTGTGTGCATTCTCATATCACTATTTAGTATGTGCTTGTAGTTTACAAAGGCTAGCTAAGCTTAATTGCCAATAAAATTCAGTAGTGTTTTATTGTGTATCTTCACACTTTGTTCATAGACCTCTATACTTGCAGACTTTAAGACTGTTTAAAATCAGCATCGATAGTGATGAGTGATCACTATTTAGGGATACCTTATTTTAAAGAAAAATCTTGCTTAGCAAGTGAGACTACAGTGATTGCTGACGGGACTGGTAAGTGCAAGAGGAGGGGAGAGAGTGGTTCAGTGTAAAGCATAAACGCAAAATGAAAATTTCTAAATATATTAGTTTGTCATACAGTTCTGTACATTTTCAGTTAAAAAAATAAAAGCAAACTTTTCCATTTCATCAACTGATTTCTCCATGGCAATGGACCTGAATTTTATTAGCAGCAGTGAACAACTGCTTTAAAAAGAGGATATTCTCCTTCCTGTGAAAGCACATTTATTTCCTTCTCTCTTTCCCAATCACTTTTCTGATCCTTAAAAAAAAGAAAAAAAAAAAAAGCCAAAACAAAACTCAAAAGTACCTCTCTTTGAAATGTGTGTATATGTATATATGTCTGTGTGTATGTGTATATAGACACGTATAAATTGCAAGTAAACATGTTATTACTTCGGCATTACAGCTAAGAATTGAATTCCAAGCTTCCTAGAAGAGAGAATTAGGAAGCAATTACTCTCAAGTGAACCAAAATACGTTTTCGTTATTCCCGCACTGTCTGGAAGCCATGAAATCCTGTCTCTGGGAGGCAGTCATCTTTTCATCTGTACATATCCAGGCCTGCCATCCCATCCCCCTGCACTTCCCCTCTTGCTTTTGTCAAAAAGATTCAGCAGCCAGCCTGCTCCTAAGGAATATGTTGGGTTTGTTGAACAAGTATTTTCTGTTCGTTGCAGAATGCATTCTTTGCTACTCTTCCAGCACCTCTAGGTCTGCCACCAAACTGTATGTTGTCACTTGAAATGGAGTTGTTGTGAGACGCCTTGTAACATGAGTGGGTGAATATACTGCTGACTCCAAGAAACCCCCGAGTAATTTTTGTTAGGGTTGTGCATGTGGCTGAGGCTCGGAGGGTGATCCACAGGGGCTGGAGCCAGGTTCAGCACCAGGCAGCTCACACTGACAGGTGCCTCCAGGCGCTTTAGCCAGTGCTCTTGGTTGCTGTGCATGCCCGGAGGTCAAAAAGCACTCAGCATCTCACAGATGCGAGACTAATGATTTTTAAATCTAATATGGCCAAGATTTCATGCTAATTATCAAATGAATGTTCCTATTTCCTGTAAAGATGTGTTTTATAATACTCTCAGCTACACTTTGACTACTTCGTGCAGGCTGTCTCGGTGAACAAGCTGTAAAAGGATTTAAGTGCCAATTAAAGCGCTGGGAAGAACCTCTTTTGCATGAATCAGCGAGGCACTGTAGTGTGCATAATATCACTTATACAAATTCTGAATTGTTGCCTTTCATTTCCAATATGCTACAGCAACACCTGGTTTATAGGACCCTGGACATTCCTGTGGAAAATCAACAATGGCATACTTTTGGAAAACCATTCTGTTTATTTTTAGTGTTATTGTTCCAAACCATATTAAGAACAAGCTGAATGAAAGGTTCTTGACAATTACCCCACTGGCACCTCTAAAGATCAACCAAATAGTTTGCTGTTAATTACATATTTACTGTTACCAAGCTGGAAGTATTTAGTAGCTTTGGGATCAAACTCTGTCAATCCTCCAAGATAAGATTTTAAGCAATTGAGCTGATTATACTTCCCTAAGTTTACATCTACTGCATTTTTTATATTTCCTTATGTTTAAATCAGTTGTATCACGGGAGACAACAAATAAATGGGTTTTTTTCCACTTACTTCTTTCTACCATCTCCTGTCTCTGCCTGCACACAGATTTGAATTCTCTCTGCAACTTCTCTAAGGGGTGGTAACAGCAAGGCTTTTTCCCTCTGCAAATGTATGTGACTTTGCTGAATTAATGAAAACATGGAAGAGGAGAACCAGCAGTAGACAAAGGTGGGTAAACAATTGCTAACCATTGAACCTAAATTACTTTCTAAATTATATTTTTGACAGTGTTCACACTCGGTAGTGTTTGGAAGGAGTCTGCCATTTCTAACTATGTTCTACAGTTTATTTTATATTTACTTGTCAAAGTCATTGGTTTTATTTCTTCATTTTTTTTCTCATTTTCTCATCTTCCAGGACTGGTTTTGCTTTTTATGTTGTCACTGTAGACACTAAATTCATTCAAGAGGCCAGCATCAGTGGATGCTGCTGTTGCTTTCAGCTTCATCTCCTCCGCTGAAAGGTGGGAGCAAAGGCTTGTCAACCTTTTAAACTTACCTTGATTCAGTTTCCAGTGAGCAAACATTAAGCAGAAGCACCAAGTCAGCTTTCAGAATAAGGCTTAGCTTTGCAAGCAGCATGAGATCCAGACCATTTTCTCTTTTACAGGAGGATGTAACTTGCTCTGTTTTACCTAATGCAAAATTAAGTTTATTTTCCTTTTCCTTCCCCTGATAAAATAGACTGCTTAAGCTGTATTACTATCTGTGCATGAAAATGCAGAAGAAATGTGTCAGGAGCTTGAAGAGAAACAAAGACATGATGCAAAATATGAAAAGATTGGTTCCTTCATCTGAGGGACAGGAAGAAAATGCTCTGGGATAATTGTAATGCATAAATGAAAGCAATATCTAAAATACTGATTCCCTTTGTTAGAAATGTTGAAGAAAAATCTCTTCCATGCCTGGGAGATTAAATCAAAGCTGTGTCAAAGTAGGTGTTCTGGAGCCCCTGTGTGCAACTCAGCCACTTGGGACAGCAAGGGTGGAACACACAAGGCTGTTGGTAGTCTATAAAACCAGGGGGTTTTAGAGGAATATTCTGCTGTTAGACTCCAGGTAGTATTTTCCTGTACTAGTTTCTGGGTGCAACCTGCATTTGCTTCTTTGCAACTTTCTATTAAAACAGTTTAGCTTGTAATCCCTAATTTTAGGAACACTTTTACCCATTTAGTGTATTCTTTTGGAAAATGTGAAGGAAACAGAGAGCCTAGATTGTCTTCCCTGGACAGATCATCTTCAGAGTAGGTCTGATATCCTTGGGAATACCAGATGAGGATACCAGTATTCTGTATGTGCACTCAGCCCATTTATCTCCTCCTAAACCCAGCTGTGACTTTCTATTCTCTGGAAGAAAAACTGAAATCAAAAGCTACCTCAGTTGTCTGTTAAAATCTCTAATTATCCTCTGTTTCAGCCAAGTGTTTTGACTTCTCATCTTCAAGATTGCAGTAGAAAATTCTTTTGTGGCTCATATTCTCTCTATCCCTGACTTTTTTTTGTTATAAGAGAGGGTAGGTTTGTAATTTTTTTCTTGGTTTTGCTCTTATTTTCTCTCTCACATTTACAGTCATTGAATGTCAACGAAAAAATTCTTTCCAAATAGAGCTTGGCAATGACCATTAAACTGGAAGTATCTAAAGTACATAAAAAAATTTTAAAAAACAACCTGTTCATTTTTCACTATCTAGAAAGTTAAGAAAGTCAAAGAAGTGCTATCAAATGTTTGGAATAAATGTAGAGAACAGAATTTAGGGTGGATATTAAATTTACAACAAGAGCTGTGTGATCAGAAATTACAACCCAAAAAGAAGGCACAATCTTAGCAAGTATTTATCTTTTTTTTTTTTTTTAATAATTAGACCTTGCTCAAAAACTTATTTGTGCTTTTCCAGGAAACAGCAATTTTTGTTGGTGACAGGATATTTTCTGACATTTGAGATATCTAAAATTTTATGCCAGGAGACCTAAAAAGGAAGTAACTTGGTCTTGCTTTTTTCCAAGTCATCCTGCCTACAAAGTGTTTACTCTTGGTTAGTAAAGATTGACTTATTTTAAGTTAAGGTTTTTGCCTGGGCAAGCTAAAAGCAGGGGTAATGTCTCTGTTACTTTTCCAGACTCCAAAGGCTCTTCCTTTCTCCCGTCTGCAACACATTTTCAGGTTCTTGCCATATTCACTGCTCCACAGCTCCACTGCTTTGGGTTCCAGCTAATTTTCTTCAGATTTGTAGCTGGTGTAATAGTTATGAGGGGCGTGCCTTTAGAATTAATGTGGACAACTCAAACTAAGCAGACTTTTACTGGGAATTAAACCCCTTGGTGGCACACATTCAATATATTCAGGTTGAACATTGGAAGGGCACAGCAATAAGCAGACATACAGGGTTTCCTTGATTATTGTTTTTATTGTTTTATTGGGCTTTTTCTCTCTAGATGTTATTGCTAATCCATTAAACATACTTGGTAAAGTAGAAGGGAAGCACAGGGAGAGAGCACAGGTCAAAAACAGTACCAGTGGCAATTTCTGGATAATTTTTCCATGCTGAGCATAAATGGTAACCAGAGAACTAATGTGCTTGCTGTGCAGCTGTCACTTTGTCTGGGAATATATGTAGGGACAAAGACCAGTAAATGCCCTGACACCTCTTAAGAGGCATATTTTGTGTAGAAGGATATTAGCAATTCAAAAGCTAAACTGAGATCTAAGCAAGGTCATTGGCTGGTCAGACAGTTTATTTTTGACCTAAGCAGTGTTTAATTTAAGAAGCAGAAGGACTGGGATAAGTAGGTACAAACCTAAAAGGGCAGCTGGCTGCTGGGTTATGTCGAAGCTGAGTCATCCTAAAGGGCAGCCCATTTGTACTCTCACTCAAGAGAGAAGAAAGGTGAAGACCAGAATGAGAGACAGGACGCCCTCCCCAACCCTATAATGCTTAGTATCAGTGAACTCAAGCCATTTCTGTGCCAATAGGAAGGAAAGAAAAAAAGGAAAGGCAAATAGAGAAAGATATAAATTTTAAATAAAATCTGCCTATGTATATATACAAATTAGCCAAAACCCTTGGTGTGTCCAACTAAAAGCAATGTTTTAAAAATTGTAAAAATTTAAAAATTGTACAATTTCTTGATTCCAGTATGTATGACAAATATATGCAGTGTGAATAAAATCTGAGTTGTCTCGTAACAACTCAGGAGGGAAACTAATGAACAATCTTAGTATGGCTTTCTTATAAATAAAACATGCTACTCTCTTTTGTTTAGGGTCTTTAAGTCCTCAGCTCTGTGCTAGTGGCTGGAATAATTAGGTTCTATTTTGAAGGTCATGATTTTTTTTTTTAATATAAACATGAATTTGTCACTTTGAAAAAGAAACTTTCTTCTGTTTTAGAGAATATTTTTCCATAGTTTGAACCTCTTGGATATCCCTGCTCTGTTTCTTGTCAAACCTAGTTTCCTCATCCTACACTGGCATCAGAAGTGTGCTTTTGGGGAGGAGCTTTTGTCTGCCTCAGAAGAATTGCTGTCTTTTCTATTTCAGCTTAGGTTTCCCTGAGAGCCCTCCCTCTTCTACAGTAGGCACAGAGGTGCTGTTGCAATACTTAAAAGCAGTATCTAATAGATCAGGTGTGACAGAACTTCCCTAAACCTCTGTAAAAAGCTTTTTGCCCAATTCCCTCCTGAAATATCATTGAAGTGGTGTTTGACAGATTTGTGTAGCTATAAAAGCTCTCAATTGCTATTATTACACAAGTCTCTGAAAATATATTGATAGGCTTAAGTCTCCATATTTCTGATTTCACCCACTAAACGGAGCCCAGGCTATATCTCTGGCTGACTACCTTTCTCCTTTTGTACAGATTCATCTCTTCGTTTGACTCTGGAAAAAAAAGGAAGAAAGAAAAAGATAATTGTCATTGCCTTGGCCTCAACTCTAGCTGCAGGGAGGAAGGAATAAAATACTTCCAGCGCTCCAGTGTTTGAACCCTAAAAGCTGAAGTGGGTACCTGCTTACTTAATCACTCATTTTTGAAAATGGGGAGTCACCCAAGCATGAACTAAAGCAAGCAGGTAATCTCCTGTATGAAGGGAGATGTAGGTTTGATTTCTTGTAGTGTTTTGTGCAACTTTCCTTCTCCTTCTCCTTCCGTTGCCCTCTTTTGCTGTGGTGTTTAATTTACCAGTGGTTAGGCATAAACAAACCACTTGTTCAGAGTCGGTGAGCTCAGGTCTTTGGGATCCTGTGAAGCTTGTGTTCTTGTGCAGTGCAGGAGAACCAGTTTTTGGTAACTTCTCCACAACTCTGAACCGCTCTAAGAGACTGGACACCTGGGCCAAGCACATACTCTGATATCAAGGACAGAAATGTGGAGCGGAGAAGAAGGTACTGCTGATCCTTTTAGGCTGCAAATACCTATGGGAGCAGTACTATAGCTTGTTTGGTTGTTGTTTATAGGATTTAGAAAACTAGTGATAGTTTCTGAGTTGCATGGATCACCTCAAAGGTAATTTGGCTCTAGCAAAGCATAAAAGTAAGCAAAAGTCCCTATTTCTAAAGATGCACTGAGGATCACAGCTAACCTGGTCAGATGTGAGAGGCAGAATGTGCGAATGTTTTAAGAGGAGATGGGCTGGATCAGGTTAATGAACCACTGGGTCTGCATTCACAAGGAGCACGGGTGGTAATTGCAGGGGAAGCGTGTGCTGTCATTATAATTTTCTGCCTGTCTTCACCCCACTATGCTGCTCAGCAGTTTGGACTTCTTGCGCTGAACCCAACTGCCTGGATCATGACATCCAGACAACTGGGCATTCAAGTCTATTCACCTGGGACCAGCGTAGAATTTTCAGCAGCTCTCGATGAGCTTCAGACCTAGAATAAGAAAACAAGTTATACCCATGTGTGCCATCTATTCTTATCAATTTTTCCTGTACTGTGTGCTCCACATGTTTCACCAAAACAAAGTTGTCTCTTCATTCTTCTGTTCATTTTGTTGGGCACAATGAGAGGATGAGAAATATTTTCTGGAAGTTCACTCAGCTCTGTATTTTTTTGACAGTAAGCTTCCCTTTCCCCTGTGATCTTGAGATTCTCAACAATTTATTTTACAAACCTAAATGCTAGTGGGTAGGTTTATAAATTTTTTGAAGTTCAAATATGTAGAATTTAAGCCCTAAAATTAAGTATACAATGCATTTACATATTTTAAGGACTGCATTATTATTTGCTTTGATATCGACATGCCTATTAAATTGATGAGAACTCCTTAAAATTGTATTTTGAATGCTTCAGTAAAGTTTTGTGGAACTTAAATACATCTGCGTTCAGAAACCTTGCCTGGTCTGCCACTGTTTTTCATCATAGGAGACTATAATATATTTAGCTTCAGGAAAAATGATTTAGTTAAAATGTAATTTGAAAGCTCCCATGGCACTGGAGACTTTTTTGGGAGCATATTTTACAAATTGATGCTAAAGTAGCTCCTTTTGCTTACAGCTGTATTTTGGGGTTTGAGCAGGCGGGAATGGCTTTCATTTTAAAAAGTATTTGAGGACCTCTGCTTCTTTTGAATAGGTAAGATGTCAAAAAGCTGTTCATAGGTAAAAAAGAAATGCATTTCTTCAGAGTGCTCTACTAACCACACACCTCCATTTCTATTTACAGATCAGGCACTTAAAGCATGTCTTCAAATTATAGGTGTACAGGAGTTCACAACTTACCTAGTAGAGTTTAATGATGAAAAAATGCTTCCTGTGCATTTAGGGATTTTCAGAGGACTTAGCAGAAATGAAATAATCAATCTCACTGTAGCCCTTGTAACAGATAGGTAGTTAATTGAAAAGAGACAGTCCTGATGCTTTTTTGGCCACTGGAAAAAGCCCTTGAAGGGCACCATTATGTCACTCAGGCCTGTTTTCCAACAACTGCCTATTCCAGTTAGCCTCCTGTCCATGTGTGCTTCTTGATATAGACAAAATTTGTTTCCCATATGTACATTCTTCAGCAGCAAACTCTGAAACTACTCAAACATGTTGCACAGGCACAGGATAACTGGCTGGTTTTTGTTTGGTTTTGTTTTTTCCTTAAGCCCAAAGGAGGTTGCTTCATTCTGGAACATGTTTAGTTTGTAGGTGACAAATGGTCCGTGAAAGCCTCAGAGGCAACTCAATATAAATGAGGCCAGGCAGCAGAAGTCCCCATTGTTGCTCAGTGCGGTGAGCCAATATAATTGGAACTGTATAAAGTGAAACAGAGTTAGAATTTAGCAAGGTAATATGCCCAAAAAGTCATAAAAATAAAACATTCTCTTTCCAGCACTCTGAGAATATACTGTCGTTCTTTCATTTGCTTCTTTCTACACATGCTTTATTTCTTAATGCTCTCTTACTTCATCTTGCATCTTTGCCTAAAGATTGTGTCAACATTTTGTAAGGGCTGATTTGCTGATTTCATTATTGTCAGTTTTTGTTTGGTCACTTCCAAAGACACACAACAGAGGCTGCAGTGGTTTGGAGCGTTGTAACATACCAGGACTCATTACTTCAAGAAAAGAAAAATAGTGGCAAATTTTTTAATCTAAATCTAACCATCTAAATCTAGCAATAGTCATCATTCTGAATTAACTCCCTAAACCACTTTTACAAGTCCTATTTTACAGAAGTATGCCCCATTAAAGTTGTCTCACCCTTCCTTGGGCATCAGGGCATTCAAGCCTGGACCCTTTATAATAGACAAATAATAGGTGAATGAATATAATGAATAGTCAAATAATATAATGCCTTTCTAATAGGAAACTAATCCCATGTCTCAATTTATCATAATACAGTTAAACAAGTACAGCACAAGTCATTCTGAAGAACTGAGAAGACAGATGTTCCAAGTCAAAATTTAATAAGAGGTGTCTTCAAGGAAAACCTCTGTAACGGGGTAGGCATTTTTTCCCCTCAGTGTCTCTGAAATACAGTATTTTCTTGATTAAGTTATCTGTTTTCATGAAAGAGACTACTATAATAAGAGTAAGAGTGAAGAATGTGACATTTAAATTGCCTTTACAGTTACAAAGGAAAAAGACACGGTGTATGAAATTTTAAATGTCTCTGTCTCAGATATGTTCCTCTGCTTCAGTGTAGAGTCAGAAATATCAAATTATTTTCTTTATCCATTAGATACATATATATTCATACACTGAAGATTGCAACATTGTTACAGAAGAACTGAATATTTCACTTGCATTTGCACTTAATGCTCAGCCTGGATTAGTGCCAGACAGGTCTCCACTGTGACACAGAAAATCTATTGATAAACATTCAGTGAACAGGGCTCGCCAAAATTTGCCTTAGATCATCAGAACCTCATTCTGCGCCATTTCCAAACAGCATGCAAAGGTACTCATTTTCAGATTTGGAAAGACATGATGACTTGAATAAATAAATAAAAAGTCCTAAAATTTTATATCTCTCTGACTTCCTTAGGGCACTTCAATTCAAATATAACTGATCACCTTCTGGAGCAAATCCAGTTAAACAAGAAGTTAGCCAGGGCTGAAGCCATCTAGAGTTGCTTCTTCCACAAAAGTAGGACAATTCTTTGTGCATTCCTGAGAACTTCTTTGACACTGAAAGTATTGGAATTCAGTAAAATGGAAATGAAAGCCAGCAATGTGAATTGCAATATGACACTTTGAGAGTAGTGTACTGTTAGTCATTTAAGTATCTTTAAGGTATTGGACTGATAATTAGAAAAATATTGATTTCTGTCACACAGAAAGCAACATTTAGAAAATATTCTGCTCGCTTTATTACTGCTTAAGTCACATTACACAAGAACAAATTAACTTAGTTTTGGTCAAAGTAGGAAGCAAAAGAGTGTAAACATTCAAACACTGCTAAGTATCAATGAACTCACAGAAACTGCTCCAGGAAAGACAAATCATATGGTTGACTGGTTTTGTTTTGTTTTTAAATTTGGATAGGTGAAGGAAGGAAATTATTATTGTTTTGAATAAAACATATTGATTATGCAAAATACTGTCACGGAATGGCCTCTGTAAGCATAATTGTATCTACGTATCATTACCCTTACCTTTTTATTAAGGGCAAAAGGAGAAACATGTTATGTGTAATGCCAAGAATATAAGTCTAAATGGAATCTTAAAAGTCTAATTAAATAATATTTATTTACCCCACATGAAGTCATTATGGAAAAAGAAGAAGTACTTTAAAGAAAAAGTGTAATAATATAGAGTAGTCATACACATACTTCCTAGTATCTACTACTTTTTCTGATATTATACTCAGTCTTCCAATGCCCTTTGGGGTCCTAGCATTGAAGGTTTCAGAAAGAAGAGGGAATCATGCAGCTCAAATCTTCACCCATGAGGAATATATGGTTGATTTCTCCCTTCTCATCTTAGGAGCTTCTTGAGGTAATACCTCTATGTTTGCTAATGTGTCAAACTCCTTGCTTACTCTTTACTGACTAGTTCATGGTGCAACAGAATTTCCTACACATGTTGTATTTCACACAAGTTGGATGCTTGTTCTCTGTTCTCTTTGTACCTCTAAATGAGGTTTTGTTCAGCTCTGAGTCTGCATTTCTTCAACTGACTATCAGTGAGTTATATATAATGCTGGGGCCTCCCATGACAGCCTACCACCCATCTCTTACCATCCCATGCCTTCACGTCTCTAGATCACCTTCTCTGTCCACACTTTCCGAGGTCTCTCCTATCATACCATGTCTTCTACGGAAGAGTATCTGTATGAAACTATTATTTTACTGTATAAAGATGAGCAAAAATAAAGCAAATTAGGTATAAACACCCCGTCATTAGAAAAATTGCTAACAAAAAGCAAAGTTGGGAAATTGCAGGCAGCTCAAGAGAAGTTGAGAAAAAGTATATTTGACAAGCTGCTCTCCTGAGGCCTTGCAAACTCAACACTTCTGCTGGCATGGCAATACAGTGCATACTGGATGCCAGGGCTTGTTGCAACCCACCCCAGAAAGGGGAGGGTAACCCAGGTTCTTATTAATAAATCCCTTGGGGTGGATTAGAATGAAACAACACTGAATAACTGGTGTTTGTAGACCTATATATGTAGGGTTTGTTTTAGAACAATTTTGTTTCAAAGGTAAACAGGTATGTTGCCATTTTGGGGTGTTATCATTCTACAGCAAAACAACATCTATATGTATGTTATCATCTATACAGCAATATAGCAACATTAAAGCATAGCAGTATAGCACTATTAAAGCACAGAATATTAAAACATCTATAGTAATAAAGCAATATTAGAGCATAGCAATATAGCACTATTAAAGCATAGTAATATTAAAGCATCTATAGCAATAAAGCAATATTAGAGCATAGCAATATAGCACTATTAAAGCATGGCAATATTAGAGCATTTATGCAATATGGCATTTTTAAAACTAAAGCATCTGTATATTAAAGCATAGCAATATAGCACTATTAAAGCATAGTAATATTAAAGCATCTATGACAATAAAGCATTGTTAAAGCATAGTATCTATAGCAATAAAGCATAAAGGTAACACTTCAGGAAATGCACAAGGGAGAGAAAAGGAAAGAAAGGATAAGGGTGGAAAGAAGTATATAGTCACCACCCACTCCATGCAGTGATGAAACTTGGTAGTTGCAGCTTCAATGTTTGTTGGTTGAAGTGGTGGTCTTGGTCCACTGGGGTGGGGGGAGCCCCACACACAGTATTAGAGGTGTTATGAGTTATTATACACTTCCAGGTCAGGAGGGGAGCTTTACAATGGATGGTGTCACAGGCCTGAAGACAGTTGCAGCTGCCTATTCTGCCAGCATCAATAACAGTCCAACATCTGAGATGCATAGTTCAGGCTAGATGAGGACATTGGCATGAGAAAAGGGATTTTCCCACCTTGCAGGACTTGTCTCTTCTTACTCTCTTCCTTTCCTCAGGCAGGCATCTGCACCAAGGATGGATGGACAATAGCACCCACATATCTGATCTGAAGGTCCTTTGGCAGTATTCAGGGACAGTGGGCTCTGCTGGGTGAGCAGCTGCTTCTTTTCAGTTTGCAAAAGTCTTTTGGTGATCTCAGAATGTGTAAATCATTAACTGTTTCAGTCTCTGACAGGGCTACTCTACACCAGCTATGAAGTTATATATGTTGTCTTCCTTAGTAATGTGATCCCAGTTAGGGACATCACTCTTGGAAACATTTTGGAACTACTTCAGCTAGTTTTTTATATGTCATGTCATTTCTATGGTACCATATTTTCTCTCCTTGAAGGATTTATGGTCCCAGTTCCTGACTTTTTAATGAGAAGGCTGACAGCAGGTTTCAGTCATTCCTACTGTGGATGGGCCATCATCTCTCACATTTCAAGTCAAGGCACTTCATCTACCCTGAATGTTACCCATTCTGGGATGTGGAGGTAATTCAGGAAATATGAAAAGCAGAACCCTCTGTGATGGGCTAGTCTGAAGATTTGCTTTTGTTTTTAACGACAGCCGTTTGCTTGCTATTGTCTTGATATGTTGAATTAATGCCAGTTCCAAGAAATGACTAGTCATGAAGGATGTGGTTAAGTATCCAGAAGAAATCCAAAAATGGGGCACAGGGTTAGACATAGGTCTCACATTTACCATAATTTGGTAACTACTTTCTCTGGTTGCCCCCAATCTATGTCTTATATTGAGAGCTCAAACATATTCCTCTAGTGTAGAAAGGAAAGGATCTAAGGACTTGTGTAAAAGTCCCCAGGGCTTGGGAGGAAACTAGGCTTTCAATTCATCGAGTCCTTTTGATATAGTTGTTTTTCCATTAGCTACCTTCAGTGCTGCTACAGTAATAAATCACATCAAGTACCTCTAGAAAGTAAATGTTGAATCACTTTTTGCGTTTATGATTTGCTCTGTTATTGTGTAAATATACTGTTATACACATATGCATGTAGCTATAGAGAATAAAATACATAGCATCTTTTTGCAAGCTACAGCTGACAGCAAGTTTCCCAGGATAAGTTCACTCTCAAGACCTAATAATAGGGCATGGTTTTGTTCCATCTCTGCAAACATACACCAAACATTGATGGTATGTATGTTCCTATTGGACCCAGCCTAACAATGAAGTTAAACATCTGAGTCACCCCACTCTTTCTCTCATGTTCATGGTTTCAGTTCCCAGGGCCTCATCCTAGTGAGGGCAAATGGATATGTGACTGAGAGCCAGGCAGCTTAGTGGGATGTTATAAAACTGTTCTGTGTGTGATGCAGTGGAGACATACATGCCTATTTCATTCCATAGAGAGAGTTGGGGACCCTTTTCTTCTTGTTGCGGACCTGCATGCAAAGTTCTAGTCTGAAAATTAACTTTGCAAACAAAACTTCAAATGAAGCCTTGCTTCTGGTTCCTCTACTAATAGAAACTAAGTGACAAGGAAATATTGCTGTCCATGTGATGTTCAGCCAGATTCTTCCCATTCGTGCTCTTTTCTGCTTGTATGATTTTAGCGCAGTCTTCACAATAAAGTGGATTTTACCTGCCTTTAGTGCAACTAACAACTAGCCTTTTTTTCAGATCTAGTAAGCAGTGCTAGTATACATCCTGTATACTAGCCTGTCTCTGAGCAGTATATGCTTCCTAGAGCTGACAGCTAAAATGAAAAATGCCTATTTTATCATTTGATGTTAACAGGAATGATGTGGAGTGCATTCACAGAAGGATCTATTGTATAAAACAAAGCCTTTCTTCTAGTCACTCCGGAGAACGGCACTGTATGAGAATAGTCCTGTGCTTTAAATCTTAAAGATAACTTCTTGCCAGGTAATGCAAGATAATGATAGCACATAATATTCTTCTCTTGCTGCTTCTTTCTCATGTATTGATTTGCTCTATACTGTAGGTGTGATAGACCAGGGTGCTTACCCTCTATTCCTCTGAGCACTTTGAAGAAACTACTACATTTGTCAAATGACAAAAAGAATCATCTTATGAGAGTCAATTGAGAGACATCAAAAGCCACTGGAAAATCTGCAGTCCCAGGTGTGCTGTTACTTGAAGATTATCCAGCTTTCGAGTCATCAGTGGTTAGTCTTTGAAAAGTTCTGCTGAACTCAGTCCGGATTTGAGAACTGAACGCTGGATTTTTTTGTATGTTTTCTGGGCTCCCTTCCCTCCCTATCTCTTGGGAAGAATAGATAAAAAAGCAGTGTGGTTAAAGGGATTATGAGCCACATGGTACTTGTCCCATGGCAGCTACTGGGTTACCATTGCCTAGTTAAAAGGTTATTTAATTGAACACACTTTAGAAAAAATAATTTAAAAAAAATTTTACAAAATCTCTAAATCTGCATATTTTTCACATAAAATATTCTGACCATACAGGCATTAAAACAATGATGCTAACATTTAGGTTAAGAGTGTTTTTTGAAGTTTCTCTTAACTCAGGGTTTTTCAGGTAGGCATTAGGAACCTGGAATCGGCTGGTCTAAACTCTTATCCAAGAGCAATGTAGACACTAATAACTCTTGAAATAATTATAAGTTTTGCAAAACACCAAATTTCCTAGGAATGAAACAAAGGTTGACCAGTTTGAAAGATGTAGACCTTCTTCCTCCTAAACCTGAAATATAGAAATCAATGTTTGCTTTAAAGTAGTAATAAGTTCAGGAATTGTAGGTCCTTAGGAATAAGATATATTAGTAGTTCACAGCCAAGTTGTTTGCTAAATGCTGTTAAGAAATTGCCTTCCCTAGTCCATGGAAACAGTGGTCAAAAGGAGTGCAAATGCAAGTATGTCCTTCAGGATCTTGAGCCTAAGCCCAGCATTTGGTTTCCAAGGAGAAATCTTGCTTGCATTAGATCAAGGGGCAGGGGGTAAATAAAAATCTGCTGTTCACAGGAATTTGCATCACAAAACTGTATAGTACAGTGCTTCTTCAGATGACAAAGTTCTTGTTCTCAGAAACAAACTTATAATAACAAGGACATCTGCTTGTTTCTGCCATATTTAAGGAACAGAAAATTACTGTTTGGTCAAGTTATCACTGTGTGATACATAATACCATTCTTTTCATCCTGATTTCTAAATCTGTCTTGTCTTGAGGGAAAAAGAAATCATAAGACTTTCCCTGGATATATTTAATTTCTAATTGCTGTCTTAACATTTGAAATTTTCCTTATCGACTAAATTTGCAGTGGTAGCATAGTTCTAAAAATTACTTAGCATGTTCATTTTTAGACTACCTCATTCCATCTTTCTGTCATATTATGCTCTTTTTCAAATTATTCCACTATTTTCAGAGAAGAGGTTTGACAGAGTTGTTATTAAAAATCAGAGATGAAAACACAGTGTCTCACGTAATTCCAAGCCTTTGCTATGTAGCGATAAAAGGACAGGAAATTGTTTCAGGTTTTATTTGTCTTTGTAGCCTCACAAGTGTATATTAAGCTGATTTCTGTAATTCTTATGAAATCAGTTCTTGCATGTCCATTGTGCTGTTTGCTCACAGGCTGTACAGCATCACACACACCCTTCTGCCCCATCCCAGCAGCTGGAGCACGCTGCAGTGTTTAGGTTTTGCCATGGGACCACCTGGTCTTCAGTTGTACAGGGCTACTCCTCCATGAGTGTGGATCTCTGGCATCCCAGCATGCTTGTGGAGTTTCCTTCAGGAAATGTGACTTCTCCAGCCTAGAGTTTCCAGAGTGGTTAGCACTCTGTTTTCAAGAGCCCTATTCCATTGCTGGGGCTACTTTGTGCTTTATCATTCTGAACACATGTGATAGTTGAAGTAGATGGATTTTGCACAGTATTTCTAAAATGTTTTCTTTCTTTCCAGCTCCTTGAGGAAGTGGGAATTAAACAGTGCACCATCCTTCCATCTCTCAGCATTTGCAGGTGTTCTGCAGTGTATGATTTGATGTCTTCTCACACTCATTTCCTTTCCCAACTCCATTCACACCATTATGTATCACTTCAGAAGATCAGGGTTTTTTTCTAAATCATGGAGTCTTTTCTCTGCCTCACTGTTAACTGCATCTTTGGCTGACCCTGATTTTTCGGATTATCCATTTTTGCCTGTCCTAGTTTCATAGCCCATGAGTTCTTTAGTGACATCTGTGGTGTAGTGACATCTGTCTACTATGTTGCTTCATCAGACTTTCCATTCAGCTCATTACATTTCAGGGAAGTTAGTTTTGTTTAGGATTTCACCACTGTGCTCTGGGCAATATCTGTTTGGTTTATTAAGGATTTCTGACCACAGTTTATATAAGAATCAGATGCTTGGACATATCTCAAGTCTTGCAAAAGTTGTCAGCCAGAAAATGCTCACACAAGGATGGTCAGTAGTTGTGTGGATTTTTTTGAATCTGCTTTTAATAGAAAAACTGGAATCACTTAACTACAGGAAAGTGCATCAACCCCACCTCTTGTGATGTTCTTTGAAAGCTGGTAATACTCTTCACTTTTATCCCTTCAACTCATCTGTATTTTTGATCCATTTTCTGTCCTTCTCTAGGGATTTACACACAAGTTCCCTAATATCAAACATCAAAGTTTCCACTTTCTTTCTTTCCTAGAACAGATTACATCTCCCTACATAGTCGATAAATTGATCAGAAATTACCATTAAATTAGTTTACAAGTCGAGTTCTTCGTGACTTAGAATTTCTCTTTTAGCACACCTCTTCTGTTCTTAGTATTATTTTCTTAAAATTTCTTTTCGTAATGTTCCTTCTCACCAATTGGATTACTCTTGTCTTCATCTAGTTCTCTTTTTTTTCTGAAGCTTGTCTTTTACAGCATTGGTTATGCTTGGTTTTGTTATATATATTCTCTATATCTTGGTATTTAATTGCCTTGTAGCATAATTTCTATGTTCTATTTAGCCCAATGCTTTCTGTTCTTACTTAATCCTGCTTCATTTATGCCAAGTTGATAGTTCTCCCAAAAGGAATATGAGACAAGGATTTAGTAAAGCTAAGAGTTCAGAACATATAGAATATAGGAATTCACTGATGGTCCAGAAATGAAGCAAATAAAGATTTCATAAGTCGCTGTGCACCAGCAAACATAGAAATGCTGAAGCTTTGCTTTGAAATTTAATTTGATACACTTATGTCACTGCCATTCTGACTAATTGTTTCTTATAACATCCCATATTTATCTAAACTATTGGCTTTGCAGTCTGAGGGCAATCTCTAACTAGCTCCTCAAACTGCCCTTCCAGACAGTGGAAACAGTGCAGCCACCGGAGTCATCTCTGCCAAACTGAAAAGCTGCCAGTTTTGAAGCTTTTCTTTTTGTCCCTCAGACAGCTTTTTTATTTCATATCCTATTGTACCTTCTTTGATTGAAATCCCTTGCCAAATGCTTTTGAAAAATCTAAATATAACTACATCCTCTGAATTTGCCTTTATCTTGGTGGTAGTACCTTCAAAGGATTCTTGCAGGTAAGATAAATGTTCTTTTTACAGTACAAATGAATATGGAATAACACTTCAGCTGTGCATGGATCTGAAGGAATGTTGAAAAATATGACAAATTTTACCATGGTGGCTTTATACTACCTCTTTATACTCAGCTTTTCAAGTAAAGCATAATTGCTTTTACTAGAGTCCGTTTTTTCAAAATTCTCACTTGAACTACAGAATCTTTTGAGGATTTTCAGGTGAAGAGGGGTTAAGCTCTTTTTGGATGCTTCTTGAACTTAAGTCACCTATCAAAGAATAATAAATGAATTCCTAAAATGTAGTGATAGCACAATGAAGAGAAGGGATGCATAATATATACTATTCCAAATGCAAAGGAACATTTATTCTTAAAAAAAAAAGAGAGACAATAGTCATTGTTACACATTCTTTTTTTTCCAGAAAGGAAGTATAAATGCTTTCATACTTTTGAAAATTTGTGTTTGTTTTCATGCATAAACATACTTTAGCTATTTATAAAGAAATGTACAAGAATTTCATGTAAAAAAAAATTCAGCTGAAAGTAGCTGAAAGCTGTTCCAGAGGTATTACATATGGCTTGCCCTGTTCCTGTTCTCTCTTAGCATTTTCTTACAGCACTTCTGGGATCAGAATAGGTGTTGAGGTGGGCTCTTGGGCTAAAGTAAGTCACCAACTTACCTGTAGTATTTCAGTCTCACAGTTAGGAAATTGATATATCCATATATTCTATCAGAAAGGTCCAAATATAATTTTATGCTGAGTGACCACTTTTACAAAGCCAATATTCTTTGTGCAAAGAATATTATGCAAATAGTTTCTGCATGTAACATGTTTTCCAAGTGTTGAAAATGTATACAGAATAGCTCTTAAAGAATTCCAAGGTGAGCTACAGTTTAGATTTTGAGCTAGTGCAGTGGATGAAAATGTATTAAGCAAACTGCTCATATTAAAACATAATACTATTCCCATTTTTGATAAATAGGTTTATTTAATAAATTTGCATTCTGCTTGTCTTGCAGTCTTCTGGAGAGTCTAGTTAACACACAACTTCAAGACCTTTGAGAAGCAAACACTGAATGGACATCTCATAATCTCATTTCTTGAGTTTCCTAAAAGCAGAAAATGGAGAGTTCAGGTGGTTGGTAACACCCAGGAAATGCTATGCATGCAGTCTGGATGGTTGCCCTGCATGGGAGCAGGGAGAGGTGGTGTGATGTCACCAGAACACATCCAGGATGCATCACTCCAAAAAACCAGGTGTCCACAGATGAAGTGACCTTTTTTTGCCATATGCTCATAAGGGTAATCAGAAGTCATTTTGAAAGGGTAGGGGGTGTTGCAGCTTATTTCTGTAGTTGTTTCTTTGTGCTGCTGCATGAGGGGGCATGCTGAATCCGAGCATTAACTTAAAATGTCAGTGGCTAACCTTTTGAACAGTCATGCAGTGAGCTCTTACCATTCAATGACAGGCATATATAATTAGGTGCCTAAATTTCACGCACCTTTTTCCTAGAGGGCATTTTCATTAGGACCACAAACAGCAAGCTTTTCATTCTGGAGGAAGCAGAGCCACAGGAGCAAATGTATTTCACTGTTTGCTTTCATGCTTTCTGACAAACACCTACAAAACAGTGCTAGAATAAAAATGAAAATAATCCATGCACACAGTCAGCTTTTGGCTTTACGTTGTGCAAAATAGAAACTTGTCCCCAGAAAAAGTCAGATTGTGTCTCACAGGGACAGTCTACCTGATTGGAAACCCATTTAGTGTTGGCAGAAAACTAGAAAAGGTCAAACTTTATGCTTATTCATGAGTTACTCTGTAAAATCAGAGACAATTCTTAAGTAGACTAACCAAAGAAGAGGTGGTGCAGGTTTCAGCATAGCTGGCCTCATCCTTTCTCTAAGGATGGTCATACTGAGGAATCAGTTCTGATGTTTCTGTGCCCTGAGAACTTTAGGAAAAAAAGGGCCACAAGCAAAAAAGCAAGCTCTTAAATGTGCTATACTTCAGGACAGAGACTTCCATCTCTGAAGAAAACTAGATCACCTGTATGATGAGCATATTATATTTTCTTTTTGAACCATGGGGATCATCCCCATGCTCGTAAGGTACAGTATTGCAGTCCCTCATTCCCCACCTTACGTCCAGCTGTGTGTTTGCAAAGTGTTTCTTTTGTAACCAAGCAATTTCAAATGCACTTTCAGAAACATTGAAGGCTGTGAAAACACTGTCAAAAGTGATTTGCCAGACCTAGTTTGAAGTAAATATTTATTCTTTCTTTGTGAGCCCTGTCACCTCTGTGTGAGAGCTGATGCATACATCTCCTGGGAAGCGTGGGTGACAATACCCCGGGTCCCCATGCCGCAGCCACGGCTGTCTCCTGGGCTGACACGGGGTTGGGTTTTTATGCAGCTGCCTGTGGGCTCTCTAGGGACCAGCTGTCGTGCCACCGTGGTAGCAAGCAGTTGCTTCACTAAAGCTCTGTGGGCTAAATACCAAGAAATTAAGGCAAGACAAACCTCCAATAGGTGTTTATCATAGGGCTGAGGCTGAGGTGAGGGGGTAGTACTGAATCCTGCTTGCTTTAGACACGTTGAATACTAGGTTCTTGAAGGAGGAATTGTTCTCGGTATTTTTAAAAGGGTTCTTGCAGAAAAAAAAAAAAAACAGCCCTGGCCTTCAAATGCTGTTGGAGTGTATACAGTAAATGATTTCGTGTTTTCCTTTCTGACAACATGAGAAACCTTATTTCAGGTTCTGAGGCAATTTTTAAGTAATTAAGGAACCATTGATTTTACCCAGGGAATCTGCATTTGAGTGCACAGGCTGGAGTGTCACTGAAATACAAGTTTTCCCTTTGTCATATGACAGACAGAGGCACATGGAAGAAGAGGCACAGTTAAAAAAAAAATATCTGTTCTGTTAAATACCACACAGGGAAGACTCAAAAAAACAGATCAAGCAAAGAGCAGCCTCAGATGCAGTTACAAAAACTTCTGTACTCTGTAACAGGCATTTGACTTTCTAGGAAGAATTAACACATTTAATATTAAGCTGGTTAGGTTAGGTTTTAATGCATAAATTATAGCATACCTTAGCATTGCAATGGGTACACTTCCCTGGAAGAATCTCAAAGCCAACAATCAGTGTGTACTCCTTCTGTTGTTGTTAAACACCTATTTTCATGTATCTCTTCATTTGTTTGACTCACATTTACTGCACAACAAAACACAAATCCATGGTTAGCTGTTGCTGATTTTATCACAGTGGTCATTCAAAGAACCATTATTATTTTTCCCTCAAGCATACACAAGTTGGTCTGTCTTTTTAAAAGTTGCTCTCCTAATACCTTTACCCTGCATGCTGATTTAAGAATTGTAAATATGCTGATTAAATTTTACCGTATTTCATGTCTTAGTGAAAAGTCTTCTTGTAATTATAAGTACCATCTACAGGTTTTAACATCTTCATTTTGAAACCAGTTGCCAGTTCAGAGCAAGACACTGATTTTTTAATTGCCCTTGACACTGGTTGTGTGAAATACCAGGTTCAGGAGCATGTGTTTGGTATATACAGTATAGTCAGCAAGTGCTTTGGAAAAGGACGTTCATATGCTGAACCACAAATATTTCTACATATCTTTTAGCTCACGAATGATGATGAAGCTTCTCTTCTCTGATGGTAATTTTATTACAGTGATTGGATCAACTCAGGATTAAACCTTCTCAGATTTGGCAATAGCCTCTTACACTGTGATACTATAGGTCATGCTTTTGACAAAAGGACTAATTGCATTGTTTCTGTGAAGGTTTGTTCATATTTATGTTTTTCCACTAAAATAGCACCCAAACCATTTTTCAGACAATTAGCTCATAGTACTTTTTTACCATTTTTTATTCAGAACAAAAAACTAACTTTTCTTTAATTAAGTTGTTCTCGCATTCCCTCAAGTGTCAAAAAGATAGAACCACTTTTATTTCAGATGGCTGAAAATTCCACCCCCACATACATCTTCAAAGATTAAAGGTGGGGGAAGGGTGTATGTGTGAACTAAATAAATGGGTTTGCCTTGGATAGACACCAGGCCTCTAGCACTACAGATTTCATTCAGAATGTTAATGTATACAAAATTGGGAAAATAATGTGATGTTATGGCTCCTATAATTCAACTTGCCCAACATTCCTGTGTTTTGCTAGAATAAATAGAATGTCAGAAAGCAGTAAATAAAGCTGTATGTTAGTACAAGTCTAAATTATAAGGCATGGCATGAGTAATGGTTTTAGTTAAACTGGCTGGGATAAAAACTTATCGATGCTGTCAGTCTTCATGCTTCAGGATGCACATTGATCACTCAAAAAGGTTGGGAAAAAAGGTATGCCCCCACAGCCCATTCTTCCTCCTTTCACTGCAAGTTTATCGAGCATTAGCATCTTAATTGCTTTCTGGTTTATTTGCTTTCCCCTGTTGTTGACTCCTGCTGAAGATTGCATTAAATATTGGTTGAACCTGATAAAATAATTCCTGTTCATATTAACATTAAGATGTAGTGAGGAATTATGTGGCCACGTGTGAACTGATTAGAATTTTATTTGTTTTCTGATTTCCTTAAAAAGAGGTGTCAGATCTGTCTTAGGAAGATTAACCTGTCATTAACCTAAGTGCTATCAAGAAGATAAAGGCTTGTCAGTCTATAAGCTGTTAATTGAAAACTTTTTTTCTATAGCAGTCACTTAGCAAAAAGTAAAAGCATCCAGTTTCACCCACATTTTTCTACAAAAACTGCAAACAGGGTGTTGCACAAGAAAATGGTGCTTTAAAGATAGAGGCCTCTATCCTGAGAGTTTGTTGCTACAATCAGAACTGTGAACTGGGATGCTTTAGCACTGAGGTATGTTCGTTCCCCAGAAGTGCGATTTAAGATCTCTTCCATGCACCCCTGGCACAGAGGTGTAACTCACATCTGGAATGTCCTCTAAGAAACTCAAGACCTTTTTCAAAAAGAAACATATTCTGCAAGGTGACACAGAAGGAGACATCCAGGGATTGATTTCAAATTGTTAAGGCATTCAACATACACGTTGTTAAGGTAAAAATACCTCCAGCCTAGCTTCTTTCCTATATAATTTTGCAGGTACCTCTTCCCAATCTAAAGGAAAACACCTGTTTTGTGAACCGTGGATGCTGTTACAATTGATGTGAAAAACAGCGATCCAGAAATTATCTCTGTGAGGAGTTTATTTAAAATACCAGAACTGTTGTACGAGAATAAATCATATCAAAATTGGACACAAGGATGATGCTAAACCGCCTGCTGCTTAAAAAAACCATTTTTTAAACTAGTGTCTCATAGTACTGTACCATCACTGCAGATTGAAAGCAGTTGTGCACAAATACGAATTTACCAAGTTTCTTTTAAAGCATGATTAAAGGCCATGCTGTGGAAGGAAAAGAAGAATGGATGGACTTTCAGTGTCTTAAAGCCAGTAATACTCTTAGTATGGTGACTGAGCACTCTAAATATCTGGCTTGGGATATCATGTGCCTTAATTACTACTGGATCATTTGTCTTAAAGTGCTGACTACTTCTTGAAACCATAAGGTTGGGGATGCAGTGAAAGTCAACCTACTAATCTGATGATAACTTCAATTAATATTTTCTTACAATTATTTACACAAATATAAACAACTTAGAAAAATATTAAGCCCTTTAAATAGTAGGTTTATCTTTTCCTCTCTTTCTCTCTCTCTCATTCTCTTTCTTTCCAGAAAAAAAAACAAACCAAACAACAGAAAAGAAAAAAGTTACTGATATAGTATATAGGAGGTGAAGACATCTTATATCTATTAGCTTTCAGAAATTAAAATTTCATAGCCAGAGGCTAATTTACAAAATTATAAAGAAATACAGGAAAAGTAGTTTCTTGAAAATAGTGTGAATTGAACACCTCAGAATCAAGAGGGTGAAGCGTAAGAGGAAGATAAATCAGCCAAAGCTTAGAAGGTATTAGCTGGTTATGTTCATGAATTTGTTGAAGAGTTTTGCTATAGTACAGAATGGGACTTTTAGAGTAGAAAGAGTATTAAAAAAATCTTAATGTCATTTTTAATTGAACAAAAGAAACCTGCACCAATTTCTGGCACCTTTGGTGGAGAAAGAGGATGACTTTCAAATCAAGGAGCAGTTTCTATAACAGAGTATGGATGGATAGTAGTCTTGCATTAGGAATTAGCAGTCAATTTAAGAGCAGAATATTCCTGAGCTGATTGGAAGCAAAATAATTCCATTAAACTAAATGTCAGAAACATTTCAAGTGCTTATAGCACACAACTGTTTCTCATAAGGGATACAAAGTTTGGCACTGAGCCAAGGGTGTATGTTGTTTATTATCAGATCTTGGAGTTCATCCATTTTGGGGTGATATCCCAGGAAGCTGTTTAAATTGCAGTCCTTTTGGTCAAGATGAATCATAGTTGTTGTTACTTTCATTTACACTGTGTTCCATGTTTTTCCTGCAACTGAATACCTGTTATATGCAAATAAAGTGATTTTTAAGAGGCAACGTGCATGATACAGCTGGATTATAGATTAGTATCATCTGGCCCAAGTTTGCAGATCTTACTAAGACATGTTACGAATGAAATCACCTACTCGCTGTTTCCTTTCTGTAATAGAGGGCCTGTGTTGCTGTTGTGCAAGCAGAAGTTGAGTCTATACACCATACCTAATATTGCTAAAACAACTACATTATTATTTTAGAGACCAAGGATCCACCATAATACCAGTTTTACCTAATATTTATCATTTGACCCCAGTCTGTCTTTAATTTCTGCTTAGATAGCGTTGTGGTTGTCCGATAAATTATGAATAGCTATAAACTCACTCCAAATGGTTATGCTTTAAACATTAACTTTTAAAAATTACTGCATAATTCTCTTCAGGTATGCCACCCCTCACAATGCTTATCTTTCCTACTTTCATGTGAGCTTCTTTTAGCTCTTATGCCACTGTCTCAGTTTGTTTAAAACAAATATACACCTCTTACACTGTGATTTGCCTTTCCTTGCCTAGCTCTCTGCACGCGGTCTTTCTCTCATTTTTATGTTTCAAACCGTGCAAACTCTGGCATTTTGTCAGAATAAAAGTAGGTAGTAATATTCACTAATACTAGGCCCAGGCTCTTCATAAAAACTGGGCTGGGTCTTCTTAAGTTCTTGGATATCTGGCAATTTTAAATGCACTGAGATCAGCCATTTAATCTGTCAGGTGGAATAATGTAGGATAGGTTTGATGGATAGTTTCCAGAACACATATTATCCCTGTTTCATGCGTGATACTCATTATACCCTGCTTTACCTCATTCTTATGTGTTCAGATACATAGTTCATTACTCTTAACACTTTTCATCATGCCTGAATGGTGTCAATAATAGCTTCAGTATTGCTTTCTATTTGTAGGAATGTGTTGTTGAGAACTGGAGTAAGTTACATCTGTCTTGATCCTTTCCTTCCTTGGAAAGCATGACATCGCTTCCTTTCCTCATCCCTTTAATCATCTCTTTGGCCCTATTGGCATTAGCTACATCAACACACTTCAGGGAAATGGCATAGCTAAGGCTTGTCTAAACTGAATTGAGAACGTGGCCATAAGAGATGAACAAGGGCTATTAGTGTTCTTCATCTTGCTGGATCCTTTTGATCCAATAACAGCACCCTGCTCTTTTGGAGCATTTTGTTTCTTTTCTTACATCTTCTTTAGTTCTGGGGAACTTGAGGTGGGATTTTTGATGTTGGGTTTGGTTTTTTGATGTTGTTGTTTGGGTTTTTTTGGGTTGGCTTTTTTTGGGGTTTTGGTTTGGTTTGTTTTGGTTTTTTTTGCTTTAAGCTAGAAGCTTGCCTGTCTCCTTTCATAAGCTAATAATTCTTGACTTTCCATGACTCCTATACCAGACAGATAGATCCATGATTAACTTTTGTGGCTGATCTGATTTCATTGTAGCTGGTAATCAACTTTCTTTTACCACAAAGAAAGTTACAGTACTGTTCAAAAACACTTCATAAAACCATCTTTCCAGGGCATCTGTACTGATAAGCAAGAGTGCACATGGATAGAAGATAATCAATGCCAATTACACTGTGAAAAAGCCTCTACTATTCTCAGATGGTAACTCCTATCACCTCTATAATAAAGGCCTGCCACTAGCTCTGTTACAAATCCCTGTTCTTCTGAAATATATAACAGTTCTCAAAGTATACTTTAAGATAAAACTTGGTATAATAAACCTAATATTGAAGAGCAAGTGTGAAATTACCCACTCACTTTTCAGGAGGCAATCAAAGAGGGACGTTGAAGCAGTTATGTGCTATACATAAATGATAGGAAATTGTAGGCTAGTATGAATCTATACCTCTGATTCAACAGGGGATTCAAATTCTGTCTCCGATAGTCTGCACCCCGCTGAGCACTTTCCCTGCAAAACCAGCCCTGTTTCTTCTCCTTCCTTTTGGAGTTTGCATGTCGAAGGGCAGAATGAGTGAAGAGGCTGACCTGGTGCTGTCTTGAGCTGTTGGGTGGGAGGTTTAAGCTGCTTCAGTCAGCTTTTCACAGCAGCTGTGAACAGGGTTCTTCCGCTCGCATCAGTTCAATCACTTCTCTTAGAGGTCTCTATATCTGCTTATGATGTTATTTATTAACTGTCAGCAGATAGACATATTTAAGATCATTAAGTCAAGTTAAAGAACTCACAAAAAGCTTGATCTTTTTCACCAACTCTGGTGAAATGCTTTGTGTGACCTTATATATATATATCTTTGTTCTATACTGTGGCCAGTAACTGGGTACCCACCAGCCTCTCGCTCACACCCTCACCCACCTCAATCCCCCAGTAGCCGGAGGAGGGAATGGGAACAGCAAAAATGAGAAAAATTTGTGGTTCAGGATAAAGAATGCATCATAATCTGTTTCACAATAATGACGAGCTGGTGTCTGAAAATTTATTGGATTGAAATGGGAAATAACCTGTAAATATTTCCTTACGGAAATATTTACACCTCAGCTCTGCCATTTTAAACCCAATAACATCAGTGGACCTGTTTCTGATGAAAATAGAAGCAAAGATAAAGTAGGATGCAGTTGCACCTGATGAACCAGTAGCACCTGACTCTTGTTAGCTAAAGCCATGTTTTTAATCAAAACTTCGGTAGATTAACACATAGAAAACTTAAATTTATTGTAAATGGCATTTTATAAACTTTGCTTCAAGATGAGACTGAAGACTTACTATGGCATGAGGATTTTCCTAGATTTGAATGTGATCTTGAGTCTTATGCATGGAATTTTTTCTTCCATACCCATTGAAATGATTATTTTATTCTTTTAAAGATTTAAATCACAAGTGCAGCTAATTTTGAAAAACTAAAAATAATTCTACATGCAACATTTTTTGGAAAATAAATGCCTCTTCATGTAAATGACATCTATAGAATTCTTGTTTATTCTTGTTGTTCTTCATTTCCTGGTAATTTATTTAAAAAATATAGTGTTAAGATAATAAATCTGACATTCTTGATGAAAACACAGCCTCAATTATTTTCTGAAAGAAGACTTTAAAAGCAGTGATTAAACACCTATTTGCTAAACTGCCAAAAAAACCAGAAAGGGTTTTTTTAAGACCCTGCTGTTCACCCATATTATTAGAGTCAAGGACTTGTCCAAGGTTTCAGATCCCTTAATCATGCTAGTTTAGCTTCAGTGGTACATTTTTAGTATGTAGTTAGAACAATATAACTGCTACTTTATGCAGCTGTGAGAAAATGTAGCTGCTTAACTCCAGTGTGCCAAACACAACATGGAGTCTTGTAAGGTTTGTAGCAACATCTGCTCTCATAAATTTGCTATAATAAGATTCCCTGGGCTGGGATGTTGAATGTCTGACCCTGGTCCTGTCAGGGTGGCTAAATGTAATGTAGCATTCAGCCAACTGTCTTGTTCTTTGTTGGATGAATGTGTGTAAAGACATATAGACTGTGCCTGCATGGAGGTAAGATAAATGCAAAAGGCACTTCAGTAACACTAATGCAGGTACTAAAATGGTGTTATATCAGAAGGAGGCGGTATCTGGACAAATAATTTTTCAGCAGTACCTCAGCCATTTATCTTTATGTGGCATCTTGAACTGCTGCTCTGTCCAGTATCAATTTCTGCACTTTACAATATGTATCAAACCCAGGAATTTTTGCTTTGAATTTTCTCATGTGCTTCTCTTAAAAGTCATTGAAAGGAAGCCCATCAAATAAACCTTTATTTTTAGCAGATTTCTCAAAGTAATTTAATTTTTCTGGAGATGGCAAGAGTCAGAATATTGGCTTGTCAGTACTGAAATACTAGATATTTTAGTGTAAAATATCCAATATTAAAAAAAATCCAAATACATAACACTAGGTGTTTCTTAAAAATTTTAGTCTGTTTCCCATTTTCCTTATCTTTGTGCAAAAGTACCTATTCACCTGCTAATTGCTCGATTTTGTGTTTGAGTTAATTAAGTTCTTAAGTTTCACTTCACCAACCACTTCTTATTTGCTCTTTAACAAAATTTACAGCCCTAGTTCACTTGTCTTCATAGTGCAAATGTACCTGTCTCCTGTTGGATGAAAGAATATGTTGAAGGATGCCTTCTGTCCATCCCTGACTGATACTATTAGACTCCAGCAGGCAAAAGAGATGATTTAATCAACATTTTCCTGGCTTACATTGTGTGTATCACTCCCTACCCTACACAGCCAGGCTGTCAAGGAGACCACGTTTTTCAAGAAGCATATACTCTTGTTCCCAAAGCAAAAGCAGATGTTTGATACCTGAGCTACTTTTGCTCCACTTCTTTCAAACTTTTCCAACCCTTTCTCTTCCTGAAAAGTATTAGCACTGTCATCATTTGGAAGCGCTCAAACCTACTTAACCCTACTAGCAAGCCTTTCTGTCAGCCCTTTGTTTTCACTTTACTCTTACACTTCTAAATGCACTTTTTCTGCTGGCTGAAGAGGCTGGGGTAGCCACCCCTTCCTTACTCCTTGCTTTCAGGACCAAGTCAGCTTTAGAATTGTGCTGCAGGGTTGGAGAAAACCAGAGTTCCCCAGTCCACAGCCCTGGGACCAGTGCCCTAAGCCCAGTGGAGGTTTCACCTGCTTCCACAGCCTTTACTCAAAATTAAGGATAGTGTGGTCTCCATGATCTCAAGTTTTAGTTTGACACTTACTGTGGTCAGCTTAACCATGTTAACTGCTAAGAAGGCAATAGGAAGGGTACCTCTAACTTTATTTAAGTTTATTCTGTTCTCTGCTTGCTTAATGTACTGAAGTCTGTACCATTATATGGGAAGCTGGTGCAGTGACAGCATTCATGGGGCCTTGGGATCTTCCCTGTGCATGCGGAAGAGCTGAAAATGTCATTTAAGGTAAGCTTTTCTATGCGAATACTTAAGCAATCCTGCTGTGCTCATCTTGTGTGCTGGTGAGTTTGAATCCAATTTCAGTTTGTGTTTCAGAGTCTTATGCACAAATATAAAGAAAGTTTGAGCACCGTGCAAAATGCCCAGAACACAGCAAACCTCTGATCAAGTTCTCACCAGTCTGGAATCAGTACCCTGAAATCCTCAGGTGCACAGAGATCACCTGGACTGTGCTTTTGTAAGTCGGTGTGTGGGTGACAGTTGCAGTTTTGGGGGCTTGGCTGTTGTTTGTTCCAATAGGGACAGTGCTGTTCAGCTGTGTGAGCAGTGATTTTAATAAGGAACTGAGAGATTCCTCCCTTCGCACGCTGAATTCCTATTTTACAACATTACGTAACTCTAATCCTGGTTTCAGCACTTCAGCAGGATGAAAGTGGCAGGTATTTGGCTCTTTTCCTGTCACATCACCATAGTGTAATGGTGGATTTAGCAGGGTGAAATGAGGATTTTTATCTCTTACCACTTCTTATGTCTGTCTCTGAAGCCAGTAATAGCCATGCCCCCTGTGGGTGTTCAGGACTGTTTTTCAGGGGCTGAAAGACTGTTCCTTTTTATGGACAGCGAGTTGAATTAAAAGTGAAGCTGCAAGTAGTTTGTCCTTAGATGAGGGAGGAAATCTTTGGTTTAGTGCTGAACTCAGCAGTCAGGAAATTGTGTAAGTTGAATACATAAGTTTTTGGCAGATGCTGTGTTTCTACGAGATTTGGAGGAGGAATTGGGATTTGGGAGTATAACTTTGAAACACTGCACTTAGAATTTAAACTGGATGCATTGCAGCAGCAGTGCTATTAAACTTTCTTTGCAACTCTCTTTCCCTTTTTACTGCAGGAGTTTTAGATATTTTCAACCTGAAAATATTATCTCCTTAAACAAAAAGAAGTAGTAAATGATAGAATGAGGGACATATTCCACACTTCTGTTAACATTGATCATTAAAACTAAGAAGCTCAAAGTTAGGTCTAAAGACCACCTGGTCCCATAATAAGTTTCTGCTCTCCAGGAGGTTTTACACTGAATCACTGGATAAGGTATAGTTTAGTATATTCTTCTTAAACTATTGAAAAAATATAGGCAGGAACTAAGATTAGAAAGTTGAAACTTAACCAGGTTTCTTATTTAACAATTATCAACTTGTGAAGTAAAAAAAGTGGGGATATGAAGAAGTTTTACAGGTATTTATTAGCAAAGTGGTGACATTTCCAGTGAATATAGCTGCTCAGCTACCTCAGTAAGACTGTTAATATAATTACTCTGTCATTTTCTGAGATAAGAAAAACAATCTCTAAATTAGAAAAAATGTTGAAATCATTCAAAAACATTTTAATGACTGATAGAGAAAAAGCTGCTGTGTTTTGTTTTGTTATTCTTTTATTCAGTAGATACAGTTTGTAAAAGAACAAGAGCACACTGCAGTTGAACTGCCAGATTTTAGTTCATGCGTCAAACGGTATCTTCAAATGTGTGTTCTAAGCATGATATAGCAGCCTTATCATTATTATGTGTCTGAGACCGACCAGATGTTCAATAAAATTGCCAGAAATACCAATGGCTCCCTAAAGTGACTTTTCTGCCAATAGGGAGAAATGCATTAAACACAGCCTTTCAACGCTGTTCTCTGGGAAAAGATGACAGCCTTGAGGGCAGAAGTACACGCATCTGAAATGCTACCAGTGTCAGCCTTTCCACTGAGACTTTTTGCAGGTAACATTAAGCTTGCAAGAAGCGGCTTCCCTTACTCTCTAAGTGCAGTGGCATAATAACTGAATGTATAAGGAAGTCTCACACAAGCTTGCAGTACAGTTTCCAGGTGTGTTAACCCTCTGTCTGTGATTGTGGCTGCACTTCATTTATTGAAATTACATCCATGATTATTTTACATCCATCTTAAGGCATTCAGCAACTCGAGAAGGGTTATTAGGTAATGCAGACGAGGTAACATGAATATTCTGTCTGAAAGAAGTTCCTCCTTCAAGCCTTTTCTCCTTCGCTACCCTTACCTTCCTTGCTGAACTCACAAGCACTGTGCATGCAGTCACATGAGTAAATACACTGTAAATTGTTTAGTGGAAGCTGTCACATCCCCACAGCAGGAGGCAGCTCTTCATCACCCCTTCCAAGGATGGAGGCAGAGAAGTGGGACGGAATCTCATCCACAAGATGCCAAGTGACTAAGTCAGGTGTCAGATCTGCACACACTACTTCTGGCCCCACCAGTTTCACTGCAGTTCTAAGACAAATCTCTTTCTGTGCTGCCACTTCTTATCTGAAATAAAGGAAGTGGTTTTTTTAAAAACTCTTTCTATCACAGATGTAAAATTAAAATAAAAAAGCTTTCTGTTCTTCTGCTGGCACTGTGTGGAAGACACATTGATATCACAGACGCATAGTGAAGACAACAAAGAGTTGGCCTGCAGTCCAGTTCCTTAATTTTAGTCACAGCAAATTATACACTATGGCTGCCAGATGCCATTTTATATAGCTGGTTAAAAAAAACCTGAATGAATTATCATAAAATTGAGAAGTTTTCAGCTACTTAAAAGTGTACTTATTTAGAAACTGCCCATTAAGGAATTTTTCTGCTAGTTCTTCTAATGGAATGGTGCGCACTCAAGTCTTGTAAGCACGCTTTGTATGTATGATTTTAATCTTTCTCCATAAAAGCTCTGACCAAGTTACAAGAAGTTAAAGCCTTGGGGCATTTAGAAGAATTGGTTTCATTTGTTGCACATGGTTTGTTTCCCTCCACTCTATCAGGGGAAAGCTGCACTGTGGTTCTCAGTAAAGATGCCCTGTCTGAGTGACCAGGACACATCTTTCCTGGCCTTGGTGCTTTAGAAATCTTCATCCCTGATGTGTATTTGCTTTTATTGTCATTAAACTTAGACATCTGCTGTAGTTTTTTTCCAAGCATGAGCTATTAAGAGAACAACTTGCCTGCACACCCCCAGGGGGTCTTACATCTATGTTCACAGTATGGGAACCTACAGCTTCCTGACTGTATTCACTCAGAATTCAAGTATCTTCAACTATAAAAGATCCAGAGTGGTGTAATTTGGGGAAAAAAAATAAGGGAATATCCCATTCTCTGACATACGGATGCAGGCAGAGTTCCTGTTTCATTGGAAACCACGGTGACTCTGACTGTGGCAAGCCATGTATAGACAAAATTTTTCCAATGAGTTTTGTAAGGGAAGTGATTGACTTCTCCTGTTTTTCAGTGCAGACAGTGTTTGCTTTTGTCCCCATCCTCAACTGCACTGAAATTTTGGTTGAAGCAATGTACAGGGTGCTGGTGGGGGGCTGCAGGGCTGGTGGGGAGTAGCCAGGACTGCCCCATGCCAAGCACAGCCGCTTTCAGCTCACTCCACTGGACCCACCCAAGGGCACAGCTGAACCCTGCAGCCGCAATGGCAGTGCCTCAGGAAAAGCCTGTGTGAGAAAGGGCAAAATACCGCACAGCCAGTGAGGAGTAGCATGTGAAAAACAGCTCTTCAGAGAGAGAAGTCAGAGAAGGAGGAGATGCTCCAGGTGTCCAAGCAGAGATTCCCTGACAGCCTCTGGAGGAGATCATGCTAGAGCAGGTATCCACACTGTAGCTCATGGAGAGGACCACACTATGGCAGGTGGACATGCCCTGAAGGAGCTGTGGCCTGTGGATACCGACGCTGGAGCAGGTTGATCCTGAAGAGCTGTAGCCCATGGAAAGGAGTGCAGAGAAAGGAGAGGCAGAGAAGAGCTGTTAAGGACTTACCACAGCCCCCATTTCCTGCACTGCTCATGAGGAGGAAGCAGAGAAGTCAGGAATGAGGGAGTGAAGTTGGGCATGGAAAAAAGAGACGGGGTGGGAAAGGTGTTGTTTTGTCTTTTTTTTCAGAATGGTACTCCATTTTAATTGAGAATGAACTAAATTAATTTTCTCCATGTCAAGTCTCTTTTGCTAATGACAGTAATTGGTAATCAATCTCCCTCTCTTTATCTCAACCCTTGAGCTTTTTCATCTTATTTTCTCCCCTGTCCTGCTGAGGAGGCAGAATGTGAGAGCAGCTGGGTGGGCACCTGGCAGCTGGCCAGAGACAACCCACCATAATCATTTACAACAGAAATTGTTACGCTTTAAGAGTCACTCTGGGTAAGTACAGCTACTCAGATTTATTTTTACCACTCCATGTTACGTGTCTTTAGTTGCCATGTTTTGCCTCTGTGGACAAATTGCTACCCACTTGTTTCTACAACTGTGCAGATGTAGAATAAACTCAGAATATAGGACTACAGCACCATTCAGAGAAGCTGCAGCTCACTCTGCCCCCATTAATAAGCTGCTTTTCTCCAGCTTCTCCGTATTGCTAATTCAATTTAGAAGTAAAAGCTTTCAGACACCTTTAATGTGAAAAGCAAAGATCAGATATTTTCATGCAAAGTTTGAATAGCTTCCCCATCAAGGGCTCGAGAAACTTAGAGATTTGTTTTCAGGAATCTTTTTATATTTTGTCCTAATGCTGTCTTGCAGCATCAGGAAAGTCTTCTACCTGTGCCTAGTTACTGGGGGGCTTGTGTTACTGGGAGATGCCAGCAGTTGGTTGTCCAAGGTGCACATTCACATTCTTAGAGGTTTTTCTCAGCAATACACTTCAGTTTTTCAAACTTTTCCAGGAACTGTTCTACAGTATTAAACAGCCTATTGTGGTTCTTCTGGTGAGTTTCGTTTTAGATCAAAGGATATGAAACTTGTAACAGCGCTAGAGGGCAGATTTATCAGTTGTCCTGGCCTTTTTCTCCAGTACTGCAGACTTATTATTTTTAAATACTCCAATGACACCTTTAAGGCATAGGAAGACAAATCAGCCATGAAAATGTCATTATTCACCAGCTGATGGTAAAAAACTAGTTTTCTCAGTTAGGGCTTTCTTACCCTCCTGAGTTTAATTAGTGTTCTTTCCTTTCTCTATTTGCTTTTGTTCAGTTGTTTCTCCTCTTAAATCCTTTTGTACAGACTCAATACCTTGTCAATGTAAATACTAATTATTTTTCCTTTCAAATAAGAACAAAGATTCCTCCTGAACAATTAAAGAAGTCAAAATCATGCTACACCCATGTAAAAAAATTTCTTTAAAATTCATTTCTATTCCAAGATGAAGTGCCACTATATAGGTATTTTTATGCCTTATGGATGTTTTTTCCAAAAAAAAAGAGCATTCTTTGATTTATATTATTAAATTTATTAAGGAAGTATGTTTAGTACTTCAGAGAGCCTTAAGTTATGTGAAGTAGACAAAAAGGTTTACTCTTAACAATGAATGCTGATATTATGACCTGTTACATAATGATGAAAATACTTTAAAAATGCAAAAAAGAAATCTGTAATGCATCAGCAAAATTGTCTAGGAACAATGATCTTTACTTTTCAAACTCTAACAGACATCCTGTGCCTTTATTTTAATTGCATGTGCTGATTAAGCACGTACTTTCCTCTTTTAAATGCACTGAAGTTGTGCCTTCCTACTCAAAGAGTATAACTTCTTATTGTAAGTCCTGTACTGTGTAGTTTTGTCAGGTTTTCAGACTAAAACACAGAGGAATACTTGTTAAAAAACATTTGAATAAATGTCGTTCCTGCTGGTATTTTTTCATAAAGTTTCTCAAGAATTACAGCAGCCAGCAACTATCTTGAGATTGCTGTGGTGGCATGAAACAACTTTTGAGCACAGTCAGTGCTGCATGGTACAGTGGTGATGAATTTCCTCTTGAGGAATATAAACTATGAAAGGTTAAAAGGTCAAAAGGTCTTCATGCATCTTTCATTTAAATTAAATTCCATGCTGGTTTTATTTTTGTGTATTGCCTCTCAGGATGTAATACCAAATGCTGATAGTAAGATAAAAAAGATGTTTTCCTTTTTGTTTCCTTTGTCCTATCCTATTAACAGACCTTGCTCTCAACTGCTCAGGGTTCTTCCAACAGTAAAGCAGGAGTGACAAAAGTCGCAAGTTTTTTCAGCCTGAACTCACTAATGTAAAAAACTGGCATTGTGGCTGGCCAAAGGTTAAGGCTTTGGATATGCTACAAAGTTACTGTAATCACAAATCCATTCTGCATTAGTTGCTGTTGACCATACATGAACCTTACAGGCCACTGTTTGCATGTCCTCTGTTATGGATTATTAACCATGGTAAGTTAACTAGCTAGTAATTCTCTACACACTGATGAATATTTATAGGAGTTTTTAGCAGAAATACATTTTAAAGCGAGTTCAGGGTTGCCTTTATCTATGATATAAAACAAAACAGTCTGTTTAGATTATAAAGACTATTTCATACTGTTTAAAAATGAAGGAGAAAAATTCTATCTGTCGTCATATCTACAAAGCAGACTGTGCTTACAAACTGCAGCAAAGCTATGAGCTCCAAACATAGCTTTTCAAGGAAAACTTAGTAGCCTGAAGGGAAAGATGGCAGAAATACTGCAGTGCCTTCATAGGGTAAACTACATTTGATTTTCAAATATTTCTTGTTATTGAACAAAATAAGAAAAATGTGGCTGGTCCTGGGCTTCCAGAGTAAGGAGCACGTCCATCGATAAGCACAGATGCATACAGACAGCATAGATGTCTATCTATGGATTATTTGTAGGGATACATCCCCTATTGCACTGGAGTTGAACCTGCTCCTGTTTACCACTGAGTCCCTCTGTGCCCATGTGCTCAGAGGGAAGATGGTGCCTGGTGCACCATGAATTCCTCTGCTTGTTTGCATTGCTCTGGTCTTGCTGCTCAGGTAATGGAGACTCTACCCCAGGGAGGGACTGGCAGATTACATGCAATTACTGCTATCAAATCAAATTATTATTTCTTTTCAAGGTTAATACTACTAAGTACGTTATGTATGTTCTTCACATTGTTTGTATAACCACTTTACAGATATTAATTGTTAAATTGTTTCATTAATTCCTTTTGGTGAACTTTATGATATTTAGTATCCCTCCAAAGGATATAAGTTTTATTTATCCTATCTCTCTTTCCCACATAGGGTAGGGGAAAGGGGATAGTTGCCTTTTTTTTTAGATAGAACAGTGTCTGTTGTGTAAGAGTTCCAGAAAGATTATGGATTAACGGTGTCACCTTAATACTTTAGAAAGGACTTTAGTAGCATTAGAATATTACTTAAGTAACCTTAACGGCAAATTAGAAACCACTTACAAAACTAATTTTAAAAGGCGTCTAATAAAGTTTGAGAACCACTCTTTTGTCCCTGTATGCTCCATGACTTTGGTAGTAGATATCTGCATATGTATTGTTTTGTCACTTAAGAAAACAGGTATCGGACCTAACACAATAACAAGGTTTCTTACTGGGTATTCAGAGTTGCATATTTTCACATACAAGTACACTGAAAAACTTATAAGTAAATTAAAAAGAAAAGTGTCCTAATAAAGAAGCATTAAGCCTGTGTAAAAAAAAATTATGGGAAGATGCAAATAGAAACTGTACAGAAAATATAGTTTACCATCAATGCTTTTATGATAATTATGCAACTTACAAATAAAGTGGGTTTGCCTGCATTGTACCCAGACATCCATCTAAGACAGGACCCTCAGAACACCAACATTTTTTCCAAAATGACTTATCTTCAGTCAGTCTGACTACCAGCTGAATAAAGATAAGCCAGTTAAACACTCTCTGGGTCATGTCGGGCGTATAAAAATAGCCATACTTCGCTAGACAGGTCAAAGATACTTCAGGTCCACTGTCCTGTCTGTGGCAATAGCCAGGAGCACATGCCTAGGGAACAGGCATTCCTTAGTCACACTCTGCTTCCAGCAGCCTATGACCATTCAATTAAATAACAAGTTCCACAAATGGGTTAAATGGACTTTTCCTCCATGAAATTATCTATTTTTTTTAAACTCATATTTACTTTTAGCCTCCATACCACCTTGTGCTAATCAGTCCCACATTTTAATTACAGACACTTTTTTCTTAAAGAAATCTGATTCTTTCTCAAACTATTTTGCAGGAATATTTCACAGAATTCAAAAAAGACTGTCTTGAGGTTAAAGGAAAGTAAGACTTTTCAGTTCAGTGACCTGTGATTTTTACAGCTATAGTTAAGGCTGTCACTGTAGTAAAGTGATCAAATAAAAATTCTAAATGGTGCTGTCTTCCTACATCCATAAGTCCAAATATCTTATTCCTGTGGCTTGTAGAGGCTGATAGTGCTAATACACAACACTGAGAGAGACTTAGGGAGAATTTAGCTCTGGGGAAAAGTGGGGGACAGAGTTTTGTCCCTTGAATCTTCTCTCTAAAATGGATGTGGATTTCTCTATCCTGATATTATTGTTCTCATTGTCTGCAATTTTGTGTTTCAAATGCTTCATTAAACTTTCTCCTATATCTTATGGCATCATCTGTAGAAAACTTGAAATTTCCTAGATAGGGTTTATCAGACCCTCAAGGGTTTTTGCTTCACAGTATGTGTCAATAACCTTGAGTCCCCACTACTACATATGAAGGTGCAAGTACATCTAACTATTACATATGAAGATCTGGTACAGTGCTGAGAGATTCCACGTGACCTGGATGGGTTTATCAAATCATATTCAGTGGAAAATAAGCACATAGTGTGTCTTTGATATAGACACTACTCAGGCAATAGGTTTCTGTGTGCAAGTGTTGATGCTGGATTAAAGTCTATAGAATTAAATTCTGGTTTTTACTCTGATGTATCATTTCAGCTTCTTCTTTCCATACCTCATGTTTATGGCAGAATTTAATATAAAAAATTTTTATCCTTTCTTGAAATGCCTTACATTCTCAAAGTCCTGCCAGTCTCTCTGCTACCAGTTTCTTTGCTTCTTCCAGTTGCCTTTCCTCCCCTTTGTATCACATTGCCTACAGAGCCACAATGCAATTTCTTCTCTACTTTTGCATTCTCCCTCATTTTACTTCTAGACTTTGCTTGGAGGGTAATATACATGAAGAAATGTAATGTCCAGCTAACCTGGATGTGGAGATGCAATAAATCTGAGAAAACTGTGCTTTAAATAGAGAAGTAACTTCTCCTGAGTGAAAGTGAGGATTTTAAATGGCTAAAAAGAACAGTGTTGCCAGCATAGCCCTTCTAATCTGTGTGAACTTCATCACTATAATCCCTCAGTAAAGCTATTCTAATAGGAACGTGGCCAACAAAAATTCCTTTACAAGCAGTTTCTTCTCCTACTTGCACTTAATTCTAACTTACATGTTTCCATTTTATTCTGGGTTATTGCACTGCTTCTTTAAATATTCTGGCTGTTTTCTCTTACTTCTTTTTTAATTACAACCTTTGTTGATAAGCATCTCATGCTTGTTCATATGCTTATTTTGTCAAATGCTTCAGTGTAAAATTTAAGGGTTTTTTTTCAGATTCATCAAATAGGTAATTTACAATAGCTTGATGACTATCTTGAAGAGTTATTTCAGTAAATGTAGATTTTTCTGACATTTTAACCTTGTCTTCCAGAAGATCAATCACAGTAGAGTTAGGAGAGTCTTCCATGCCATATGAAAGAAATATGCATGTTTTTAAGGAATGAGATGGGACTGAGATGGCATAGATTTTGATACTTGCATTTATGCTGTTGCTTTTTTCAGAAGAATGTTTGAAAATTAAAACATACAAAAAATTATTGCAGACCCCTGTATTTACCAAAAAAAAAAAATCATCTATAGCTCCTGAAACTTATGTTCAAACCTTTGATTTTTTTCTTTTGAATACTGCTATTATTTCAGGGGATCAGGGAAAGGAAGTTTGAGTAACAACTGAGTTTTTTAAAACTCCCTCTTTTCACTGAACTAACAATTTGGTTGATATACACTGGAAAATTCTGTGATGGCATTTCCAGTTCCTAGCTACTGAAAATTTAGATTTGATGAACAATAAAAGGCTGAAGATTGACACTCCAAGCTACCTTTCTTTTGCTTGCTGTTCTTGGTTATTATAAATACAGCATTCTTTCCCTGGGAGTGATATTTCGAAGTGGAGTGTTTACAAATACCACTTCACATGTTTCATTTTTATTCTGGTTTAATCAGTATATCATATAGAAAATCCCTGCTGCTTCTCAGTGTTGAAGGTCTTGATCTTATAACTGACAGCACATTAGGGCATCATTGTTGCTCTGGGGAATCTGTTGAAAGCGGTGCAAGGGAAGACTAGAGATTAGAAAAAATCACCTTTTAGTGATAGCTATAGTATATGTCACTGTTGAAGTCCTCCAGTGCGCTTCTTTCCCCCTTCTTTCCCTCCTCAGCAGCATTGCCCTGACTGGCTGCACACTCTAGTTTATGCAGTGTGGTTACGAATATGTTTTGAAAGTCTGTTCCAGTGACAGTCCAGCTTGTTGTCCTTTTGCAGTGAAGGCTTATACCCATTTCTGAGAATACCTTGCAATTCTTATCTTACATAATTAGCATGTCACAGCTCTTTGTTTGCCTAAAGAATTCAACTGATTTCAAAATGTCCACGTGAACCTGTGTGCCACGGCACAGAGCCTGCCCTAAACTTCATGCAGTGTGAGCATCTTGCCCATCTGGCTATGCCACCCTCACTGCTCATACCCCACAGGTGCACCACCGCTCATCCCTTTGGCACCCGTAAAACAGGTGTCGTGACATGTCCAACAGCAGCGTTCAGTTCCTTTGCAGCTTTAAGATCAAATTTGTCTCTCGCGACCGTTGACGCGGCTTTTGCAACTGAACCAGCATGAACCTCGGCCCAGAGGAAAATTCATCCCCTGCAGCTGCACAGCACCCCAGGGCAGCCAGACTGTGCAGAGAAATGCTGCTCAGGTGGTGCTCTCTGTCCTTTTGTGATGCACCACGGGAGTACCGCTGGTGAGACAGCGCCTTTGCAGTGGGTTGAAGCATAACAGTTGTATTTTAACATTCTACCACAACTACTGCATGCCACAGTATGCACTGTAATGCTTAAAGCTGTAAAACTGTACAGTGCTATGTACCACAATACAGCACAGATGTTATGGCACTACAAGTTTCCACAAACAATTTGAATCAGCAGAAATAGCAGTTCAGCACCCCTTCTACTGCTGGTCACCCTTTTCCACCCATGTTTTATCTGTTCTCCTCTAGAACCCAAAGTTTTGTGAGACCAGGCAATGCAAAAATGTAAATAATGTTGTCCAAAGCTAACTATATTTATTAGTATTCAGCCTATACTTATTAGTATTCAAAAGTATTCAAAGTTTATTCAATTCAAGCTTTTGCCTGGATCTGTTCTTATACTTTTTCCCAAATGCAACTACAAACATTCATGCTGGCCTAAGGGAAGGGAAAGGATGGGATTGAATGAGCAGTGGCAGTGGGGGAGCAATTTTTAGGACATTAGCTTACAGAAGACTGAGATGCTTGTAGAACTGCTGTCTAAAGACAATGGCAAGTTTTTTGTGCTTAGCGTACAGCTATTTTCAGTTTTTTCAAGTTATCCAAGTCAAATTGTGTTGCAGTTTTGATTTTTGAGGTAAGATTTGGATCAGGGTACATACAGAAGTAATAAAAATGAAAAGTTATTTACCACAAGGCAGCTGCACAAAACGCATTCAAGTATTAAAATGGGGTAGAAGTTTCAGTTAAAACTTCGTGAATTACTAAAATGAAGGTTTAGAAACTACTCTGAATATTTCTAGATGTTGCCCTTTCAATATCCATCCAGTTTAAATGATTTTAGCACGACGGGTGCCAATGCAAGATATAATGCAATGGTATAATCAGTTCATCTGAGGCTCTGCAGACTGACTGTGCACAAAGATTGTAATCAGCTGATAAAACCATGGGGCACTAAAACTGGCCGCCAGTAATCTTGCTAAGGTGCTATATTTACTTAGTCTATTCTGGTAGCGATCTGTAAGAGGTTTAAAGTAGCTCTCGAAGGCAGAGTTGGTGTTTGAATGATCATTGTTTGGAAGCAAGAATCAGCATTTGGATGAATAGATACTGAAAAAAGTTACCTGGTATGTTTGATGCAATGGGTGCTGCTGGATCAGCAGATGACATTAATGCTATGGAAATTCACCACTGGTACACAAAATTTATGAAGGAGTGCCCATCTGGACAACTTTGTCTACATGAATTTAAACATGTCCTGGATCTACACGGACTTACTCCGGAAGCTAACAGCTATGTTGAACAAGTATTTCACACCTTTGACATGAATAAGGTAAGAATTCATTCCTGACTTCCTGGCTTTCTTGTGGCTGTATCATTTGATGCACTCAGCAATGTGTCTCAGAGAGCTGGCAATGTTCCCTACTCAGAAATAATGAAAGTGATTCACAGGTGATGCAATAGAAAATTATGAGCAGATAAACATGAGTGGCAGGCAAACAATTTCGAATGCTCTGTTCCCCGTACATTTTGCCAACTTGCAAGTTGCATAGTTATTCTAATACATGCTGATTGTTTCTCATCTTTGAAAGCGAGATTTTTATGATTATTTCCAGTGTACATTAATAATTGAAATTTTTATTTATATAACTGCTTGAAAAGTCTTTCTAAGGCAGTAAGTTGGTTTGGTTGGATTCATAGGTATTAATGTTTTAAGATTATGCAACCTAGACACCATATGATTTCTTCTGTTGCTGGATTCATTCTGAGCACCTTCTGCAGCTTAATTCAATCCCCCTTTTCCAGACACTTCTGTCTGCTTTAGATCCATCATCCCAATTTTACTGCTTAACATTCTAGGTCATCCTAAAGATACATCCAGCAGCTGTTAGCTGCATTGCTGTCTTATGTTCTTCATACTCGGTGTTCCTACAGGTTCCTTCTAGCCACAAGACTCATCCACAAGACTGTGCCTTGTTATTTTCCCCTTAAGCCAAAGTTATCACTTTCTATCAAATGCTACTAAAGAAGTGAAGAGTCATCTGTAATTCCTACAAAAGTATTTGTTCTTGGCTAAAATAAGGTTTAGGCTGAATTATCAATACTACAAACTCAGCTTTCAGATAATAGACCAGATAAGCCCACTATGGTATTAAAAAATTATTTTAAAAAAATAATAAAGCGTTAGTGTTCTCTACCCATATAATTTATCTCAAAGAGTTCAGATATGTTAAGGAGAATGTGTTATTACACTACACAAATTACTTTAGTGATAGGTTAAAACTGGTCCAAATAGTAGCCAAAACTACTCCAGACAGTTTCCAGTTCCAGAAATGGCCTTTCTGTTCTTCATTATGGAAATAATTATATTTGTTTCAGAAAATGCTGAGAGTATAAGGTACCTCATGTGCTCTTACATCCAACATTAAATTTCTTGTATGGTGCCCAGCAGACTAAGAATTCCCAGAGTGACTACCTCTGTTACACCATTTTTTTGTTGTGCGTATTTCCACACACACCTTCACGTCCAATTCAGCTTGATTTTTTGGATTTATGTGATTCTTTCTTGCATAATCTTCAAGGACTGTTCCTATAAAATCAGGCTCATTGCGTGCTCTTTTCTTCCCCCCACCAATTACCAGATGGTTAAACATACCGGAATTTGATTAAGTAGCATCACCTAACTCAATAAACATGCTAATTACAGATCATGAGCAAACTTCCAGTCCACAGACATGGAACCTGACTGACAGAAATTGTCAGCTTGCTGTGTTCTTTTCAATTAATAAATCAATGCGCTAAGCTCCATAGAAAAATTTTATCAATGCTAACCTTGGACAACACCCTTGGATGCTGTCTGAGCTCATCTGGGATCTTTTCCAGTTTAGCTCTAAAGTGTACTGCAAAAAACCCTTGACACACCAGTGCTCTCGAAATTATTCGGAAATACTTACAAAATTTATTTTAGACAAACAGTTTCAAAGCAACTACTGACTTGAGGACATTTCAGAAAGTTAAGCCTGCAGCTGGTTTTAGTTATTTTTCAGAAAACTGGACCATGAAATAAACACTTCCTGAAATCAGGCTTCTGTCAAGAAGACAGTGTAGCAGGGCAGGGCTGACCACAGGCACAGGGAGATTGAGCCCTTGCCAAGATGAGACAACCGAGGGTTTGGAGGGAGAGGAAGAAAGTAAGTAGCCTTCAAACAGTTTTGTGCCAACAGAAAAGCCTGGGAGAACTTGTCACTACTGCTGATACTGGTCTCTATATTTGGAAAATATCTATTGTACTCAGCAAATAGTGCATCCAGTACAGGCGGATAGCACAGATTAAACCAGATAGCAACCTTCAGGGCACAGATGCTTTTCAGCTTGCCCCATTCAGATTTCTCCACAATTTGTAGTCTTTGCAATACTATTTGAAATCAAAATTGTAAGAGTTTTCTTCACTTGTTTATATTACCTGTTTATATTACTTGTTTATATGTACATTGAGAATGCACATATAAACTGTTTATTCTAACAGTTGAAATGTTACAGTTGTGAAGAATACTTATTTAGTATTTAAAAGGTTATTTCAGAGTACCTTTTTCTAAGGAAAAACCAATTTGCAAATGCAGCTAGTAACTTCTATGAAGACAAGCTTTATATGCACCTGAGACATGTCTCAATGGAGAAAGAGCTCCAAACCAAAAAGGTAGTGAGCTTTGGGGGTCTTGAAGGTTTGGGTTTTGGTTTTTGTTATTGTTTTTTAATGGGACAGTGTCTTTTGGTTCATTAGTTTTTGACAAGTTACCAATTACAGGGCCCTTCCCCCACTATAAGGAGCTTAGCACCCAGGGAGCAGTTTGCTCAATTTATCTGATGAACATTAAGATATATGCCTTAAACTTTTCAGGTTATATACACACCAGAGTTTGACTCTTACTACCAATCAATCTCTCATCCCCTTCTCCAGTTTCCCCATAATTTTTTAATGAATTGGCATATTTCAACCCAATTTCAAAGAGTAGACATTTCGGTTTATTAGTTCCTAATGTTTTCATAAAATTTGGCAGCTGCATAGCAGGGACACACCCAGGATGAATGCCCCACTCATGCAAGATTCAGCTTTTATTCCTTGTTTAGGGCAACAGTTGGCTGGCAAAATGATCAGGCAATTGTTTCCTTTTGGCTGGTGAGGATATAGGGAGGAGCTGGGGCACCAGGATATGAGGATTTAGGGGACAAAAGACATAGTTTGTGCTAATCTAGGCTTTTGTTTTTCTGTTCCCAGAAGGGCTTGTTTAATTAATGTTACATTTTAGACAGGAAAAGATGTTTCAATTTTTTATCCGTCTGGAAGTCTTCCCACAATTTTAATGAAATTTAACAATGATTTGTCCTTTAGGGCTTCATAAAATCCACTATAAAACTGCTTATGCTAGGTTTATAACCTCATTATTTAATAATGAGCTCCCACTAAATATCGGATATTCATTTCCAGTTTTGCAAGATATTGTAACAATCGTCCATTAGCTACTGTAATCTTAGGCATAGATTTTATTGTGTATTTTCTTAATTGAGCTGTTGCTGAGCTGTAGCAATAGGACTAGGCAAAGTTATTTAGAAGGCAGAACAGGAATGGCACATTTAGAATTGTTAAATACACAAGATTGTATAGTCTATATCCATTTGTAGATGGAAATAAAATGAAGGATGTGGCATCCACTCCCAGATAAAAGACTGGCAAGTTGTAATATTTGTCCAGTCTATTTGTATAATTTACTCATTGGAAAGGCTTAAACACTTAGAGAAATAAATCAAGTGAACTGGAATATTTTACCTGAATGTTTTACTTTTTCCTTTTTAATAATAGAAAAAATTTATTTTTTTATGAAATGGTAACAGTCTAATTTTTAATGAAATGAGAACAGTATAACTACATGATTCAGGTACAATATATAACATCTAGATAAGCTGTAGCTCAGTTTTTTTCTTCTCTTACCTTGAATAAAGTTTCGTGAAAGCCTCACTGAAAACCCTGTGGCAAACAAGAACCAGGACCTCTCAAGCCACATGCCAGGATTTCATAAGCCTCCCCTTTGGGATTCACACTGCGTCTGTTTAGTTTGATATGATGTGTATATTTATCTGTTGTAATTTATGTTTCCTGTGAAGTCATTCTGTTGGGCTTCAGGCTGGCTTAGGGGACTGGTTTACGTAAGAAGAAGAATGAGCTGTTGGCATACCAGCTTGCCAAGAGTAACCCATTTGGGATTTTTATGTCTTGGCACTGGCTTTCTCAGTAACAGTATCTTCATATTGTTCTTGATCATTCTGACTACATCGACACTCCTAACAAGAGCATGGCTTATGTGCAGTGCAATCAAAAAAGCATTTGTCTTCTGGATTCTGCTCTTAATACAAAAATCCAGCTCAAGACTCCTTTTTCATGCTTAGCAGAGACTAAGGATATTATTTCAAGATGACTCAGCTCCTTTCAAGTTAGATGTACCAAGTCTCTCTGCCCTGCTTTATACATCAGTGGGATAACAATCTATCTGATTTAGTCAGTGGAAACTAACTCTTTCTTAGCAGAAAAAACAGATTGTGAAAAAACCTACACATAAATCAGGGTTCTGAAATGGCATAACATGTAGAGATGTAAAAAGTTATTATCATTCAGACTGTCTTGCCCACAGCAGTGCAATTATATTTTGAAGTTGAAAATTGCAAGGTTAATTTTCTTTTGTTTTCTTCCCCACCCCTCTACACCCTTCCAAATTCTATGTGTTATTTTTATTCTGCTGGAGGATCAGATTTTTTCTGCTGCCATGATGGTAAAAATTGTTGCCAGATCTTTGATGTTAGTGGATGAGAAAAAGAATTTGGGATCTAATTTCTTGCAGCATGCATTTGGCATTTAGGAAGTGAGATTCCAAGGAAACAGACTTTGGCATCTGCAAGCTTCTCCCTGAACCTGGAATTGCTCAAGGTGCCTCCGTCATCTTCCAGCTTCTATGATACTGAAAGTGTCATGCTTTAAATATTCAAATTTCTATCTCTGTATTATCTGAAAATCCATCACTGAGACTGTGAACAGAACGAACAGAACATATGCGTTAAGTGGATTATGCAAATGAAGAATTATGATTACTTTTTAGTGCCTCCCCATGCTCTTACTGTTTCAGAATTATATACATAAGGACACATTCCTAGTTCTTTTTAACCTTAGGATTATATCAAAAGTGCTTATCCTATGCTTAGTTTAGATAGGATGTTAAATCAAAGTATGTAGTTTAAATTGTAGAGTCATGAGGAATCTATTCTCAGTGAAAAGTCCCCTTCTTGAATTTCACTAGTTCCTATTCACATCCTTTCTTCAGATTCTCTTGTGTGAGTTTCAGCACTGCTTATATTTAAATAACCTGATATTTTCTGTGAGAGATGATCAGAACATTTTTTTTCAATGCTAATGATACTGTATGGTCTGTTTGTACATTATTTTCCTTCATCTGGATGAATACTTACCGGCAGAGTCACCAGAGTCACCAAACACATCACTACTATTTTGCAGGATTTATGATTATGATTCTTCCTGTTTTCCAAGGGGTTGAATGCAAAGTCCTCCAAGCAAAGCACAGCAACACCATTTCACAGTTTGGGAAGCATTCAAATTCATCTTACTGCATTTTTAGTGCAAAGCATTTTGAGTCTAGTAAGAGTGCCAAGGCTGCAAACCTGACACAGGCTCTTACAAACATGAGCACTAATGTCATGTTTTGTCTTCAAGAGAATCCCTGCAAAAGCAGGTTGAGCCCTGAGAACATGTCAAGTTCACTCCAGACGGAGAAGGACCCACCTATTGACAAGCTCTTCAAAACTTTACTAAGTGAATTTGTTTTCTTGTAGATGGGGCTGGATGAGAGTCTTAAAACCCTCATGTTCTCCCTTTCACTACTGAAAGGTTGTGTGAATATCGTTGTCTTCCCCCTCCATTTTAAAAATTACTTTCCCTGCCATTTCCAAAGCAAGATGGAAATAAATGTTCAAGGAGTGGAAGGAGGAAACAGCGTCTCATCCCTTCTTTGTACATTAATTGAAAACATCGTGGAACTGAAATGCAAGTTGCAGAGAAAAAGTGTTGAAAAGATAGTTAAAATCTTAACAAGAGATTCATTCTCCATCAGAAACAGAGTTGGTACTTGGACAAAAGCAACACGGGGAAAAAATATGTTTGTTTGCTCCGCTGCAGTGAGAGGGAGAGGAGGCTGGCAGTGGCAGTCACAAGACCCAGCCCCTCAGGGTGTCTCTCTGCAGGGCCTGTCACTCCACTGGACCAGAAAAGCACTCGAACGGGGATTACTAGACAGAAATATCTTTAGCAACCACAACCAGCCCTTGTCTTTCGAACTTGGGCCACTAGGAGATGCTCAGTGTCTGCTCAGTTTGGGAAAGACTTCAGGCACCCAGAAAAGAAACATCTCCAATCAAAACAACGGTACCTAATTAGGGAAGACAACCTCGCTTTTTAATTAAATGTTTGCTGATGACTCTATTGGCTTGGGTTTCCCTTTTCCAAAGTGCTTAACTCAGTGGATTTGATTGCTAGTAGTGGGGGCAGGGGGGAGAAAACAAAAAGGAAAAAAAAAAAGAAGGATGCTTTAATATCAAAATTTATTCCAAATACCTGTGCTGTGGTAGGTAGATAAAAACAGGAAGCTGGGATTTAGAGTTGTTTAAGGATCTACATGTAATATTATTAAGTGGAAAAATCCAATTTGTCTAAGATGAAATCCTTCATGAAAATAGCCTGTGGCATCAAAATGTTGTTGGGGCAGGGTCAATTTGGAGATAGTACCCTCAACATGAAGATTTTTGGGGACCCCTCCTTCAGTTTATCAGCATGCAAAAGTTCAGGGATTTCTTTCCTTCTTATTTCTTCCAGTTGAAGCCAGGACATTTTGTTGACCTCTCAAATCTTCCCTGCATGAGAGGCCTCTTTCCCATCATTTCTATTAAGACCACTGAAAAATAACATTTTAACCATGGATTGCTACTCTCACTTGCAGTTCCCTGATGTTCACCTGGCAAGGTGCAGCCCAAGCTCTTGCCAATCATGAGTTCAGGAAAATCAGTGAATTTGCAATAGCTACAAAAACAAAGTATTCCTGACTTTTCCTCCTGTCAAAGGAGGATGCACCTTTTTGGCAACTAGAAACCTTGATGAACAGATTCAGCAGTGGGCCCTCATTGTGTTAAGTCTTGAACTCCAAATGAAAAATGTAAAGTTGGTATCTCAGAGTTCTTCCCATAATCATTAAAACTAAAACAACTGCTCTACAAATGGTTCTGTGGGAAGTATAAGACTTATTTCATTATGCATGGTCTGCTCGTTATTTAAAGATACTGGTGCACTGTAGCATATGTGGCGAACAACACTGACAAAATCACGTCTGTAATTGGCTTAATGACCAAAAAACCATCTTAAACTACACTGTTCTCAACTAAGATAAGAACAATTGACTATCTCATCACCAGGACACGTATCATTGAGGTAGATTCATAATCCCCATGTCAGGAATAATCAAGCAGTAGTACAAAAAGAAATCAGACATAATAGGCTCCTATAGATATATTTTTAAATGGTCACTGCCTTTTTTTTCAGTTTAAAATCCATATGCAAACTCAAAGGGTTCATTGTTTGTAGAACTACAGAAGCAGGCACACAAGGAATGTGGCTGTGAACTAGCAAAGCTGTGCCAGTGCTTGATCAGTGTTTTCAGCGAGAGAATAATTAAGCAATTGTGTGTCCCACAATGGTGCCAGGGTTGAAATACCACAGAAATTAGCAATGACCTCTCTTTTCCCCATCCCCATGCTTGAGTTAGCAAGAATTTGGTGAGTCCTGTCACCTCAGGCAGACAAATTAGGGGTTGCGTACTACTACAAATTTGCCTCATTGGGGTAAAAGTTGTCTGGTGTATGAGGGAGAGGAAAGCAATCCTTAAAAGCAAGCTACATTCTGATGAAGATAGGAGAAGGAAAGGCCAGCTCGGTCCTCCTCCTTTTGTAATATGCATAGGAGGAGAAATGTGGAATTGAGAAGCTACACACTCATTCAAATAGTTAGAAAACTGTAGAGTGGTCCATAGAGAGAAGATGGTGATTGTTGAGACCTCACAGCTGGGGTCTTAAAAAAAATCCCAAACAACAAAAACCCACAAAAACCTCAAACTGTTAAAGCCTTCATAGGTAAATTTTCTGAATAGGATAGGCTGTTCTAGTTCTTCCTGGAGGATAACCTCCTCTTTCCACAATTTTTTATGTTGTCCGGATGACTCACTTGGGCTGCCTAGGTAGTCCCTCTGGAAACACCCCACCCAGGTCTGCCTTAGCTGGGAGGTAGGTTGCATCTACCTTAAGAGACATAAATGATCACTGAAGTTGGCTACAGATGATGATTAGCCACATGCCTGTGGGAAGCTGGCAAGGTAGTTAATAGAGGGAGATGGAAGGAAACTGTGCTCTAAAGATGGCTAGTCAGGGACATGGGAATGCTTTCTCTGGTCCTGCCCACACAGCTCCCCTCTGTAGCTGAAATGAGCAGTGGCAGATCTCCATATACACTCAGCACCAGTAGGATCCAGCATCTGATTGCAGTGGAGTTCTGGGAAGAAAGGGAATGGAGAAAGAGAGAAATGGGGCAAAATCCAGAAGCGTGACCTGAGTCACAGAGGAGAGAGAAATGGCATTTTTTCAGAGCAAACACAACATAGAAATTACCAAGTAAGGAAAAAGGAAGTGGGGCTGGACTGAGCTGGACAGATGCAAAAAGTTAATTGCAAAGGTGACACAAATTTAGATAAAAGCCTGTGGATTAGCTTTTTATGCAAATGCATTTAAAACTTGGAACTTCAACCACTAGCAGCTCTCTTTTTTGTCTCACACTTCAAGCAGGTATCATTCAGCTGAATCTACCGGAGTTTCACAACACAGAGATGTGATATCTGCTGCCTACAGCCGAGTTACTTCTGTTTTCACAATACCCAAGAGAAAGAGAATGTCATCTTTACTATTTTATTTTTCTGCTTTTTTATGTATCAAGGGAGTTCCTGATCATCCTGCTGGGAAGCTTTGTTTTGTTGTGATGTGCTTTTTTAAAAAGGCTCAACTTCTCCTTTCAAACGCTATCAAAAGACTACCTTTTTTTCCTTGTAAAGAAATCTGAATTACATCATCACTTCCAAAACTGAGATATTTTATACCATTACCAGAGCAGAACTAAGGAATGTGATTTTTTTTTTCCTTATTGTTCCCAACAGAAAGAGTTTTGCAGTGTGCATTTCCTGTGTGCCCATGTTCTTGCAGTTTAGCAACAGTCTGTCCCTGAAGCAGCAATCTTTATTATGGGACTGTCATTTTCAGTGCAAGTGCATAGTCCCACTGTTGCCTGTTTGTATCTTTTTCTTAATTCCCAGAATATTGTACAGACTCCAGAAAGCTTCTTGGCATCTCAATAGATACTGTATTTTTATCTTCATCTTTTAGAATCAATTTAGTTTGGTACAGATATTTCATTGGGAATTGCTTCACTGGGCTTCCTATATACAAACTAGTCTCTATACCCATTGTTTCAGCATTCTGTGAAATGGTTTTGCTATATTAATTTATTCAGTTCAGCTCCACATTGTTATCAATTTTTCTATTTTTATTTATAAAAGTAGAAATGCTCCAATGCTTTTGGCTTCTGGAACAAGTGATTTCCATGGAATTTCTACTATCTCAGCACAGGCTTTGTCTGCGAGTTTATCAAGTGCTGTCAAACTACACAGCAGGTTATAAATTTTACTCTTTTTGTGCTCCATAAAACTCACCTTTCTTTTTATGTCAGCTGTTATATTAGCTATTATATACTGTTCCAGTCCCCTATGAGGGGTGAGGGATGCTGTGAGAATAAACTATAAATGAGATCATTTTCTACCCAGGCAGTTTTGCTGTCTTTTACATGTACTTTAATTATTCTTATTAAGCTAAAACAATTCTGAAAACAGGTATTACTTTAAAAGCATTCAAACTTTAACTTAACATTCTCTTAGAAGTCTTTTACCAGAATCTACAAAACCTGACAAAAATCCAACTTCTAAGGCCCTATCTTTAAGGCAACACAGTAATTTTTCATGTGCCTCACTCACCATAGGTATATTTTCCCAAGACTTGCTATTTGGAAGCAACTAGAAGAAGGAGTGTGTGGGGTTTTTTCAGGGGGAGAGAAGAGGAAGGGGAGAGGGATCAGTATATGTGAGCAACTCCCAAGTTCCCTGTGCCTAAGTGGAATCCTGTGAATAGTGTTTGCACAAGATCATGGGAAGAGATGAGAGAGATTTGCCCAAGTGAAAGAAGTGAAAGAGATAAAAGATGACTAGCACTGGGTGACTTATTGATGGACAGTTCTTAACCTACTCACATCACATTCCTGATACCCTGTTGTCTTGGTTTCAGCTGGGATAGAGTTCATTTTCTTCCTAGTAGCTGGTACAATGCTGTGTTTTGGATTTAGCAGGAGAGCAATATTGATAGCACATTGATGATTTGGTTGTTGCTATGTAGTGTTTATCCTAAGTCAAGGACTTTTCAGTGTCTCGTGCTCTGCCAGTAAGGAGGTGCACAAGAAGCTGGGAGGGACCTTAGCCAGGACAGTTGAACCAAACTGGCCAAAGGGATATTCCATACCATAGAATGTCAGGCTCAGTATATAAACTAAGGGGAGTTGGCTGGTAGGGGCCCACTGCCGCTCAGGGATGAGCTGAACATTGATCAGTGGGTAGAGAGCTAATGTATTTTACATCACTTGTTTTTTTTGGGGGGGTTATTCCTTTCTTGCATTATTATTATCATTATTCACTTTATTTTAGTTCAATTATTAAACTGTTCTTAACCCACAAGTTTTACCTTTTTTTTCCTATTTTCCTCCCCATCCCACCAGGGCTGGGGACAGGAGTGAAAGTGAGAGCAGAGCTTCCTGGTGCTTAGTTGCCAGCTGGTCTTAAACCACACCACCTGTCTTTCTCTGGTGTTTGACACAAGGACTGGTTATTTCTTTAAGAGCAGGGCATGATGGCTGAAGGAGAAAATTCAGGATTATTGTCAGACTGTTCATCCCTAAGAGGTTTGTCTGCTTATTTCCTTTCCCGTCCCTTGTCCTCACATCCTCTTCATTTACCCTCGCTGCTCCAGACAGCACTCATCTGCAGAAAAGATGCCTGTGTGGGATTTGTTTTCACTCTCCCTCAGTCACTGGGATCACACAGAAGCTCTAGGGCTGGCACATGGTCTCTGGGGGAAAGGCAACACTCCAGATACCCAGTTTGCTCTGTTTTTTGCCTACTAAACCAGTCAGTGTTTGTATTTTTCTGTTTAATCCTCAGAAGTTCATGGGCACCTGAGGAGTGTTCAAGCGTTCTTACTTGTCTGCCACATTTTGAAGTATGCAATATTAAACTTAATGATGTCCTTGTGGAGACAGCTGTAGCACAGACTACTAAGAGTATGGGAGTCCTTCTCAAAAACTGACCTGATCTTATAAGGTATTTATTGTTCTCTGGCTGAAGTCAGGCTGGAGGACAGTTGCTGTTTTTCCTGGGCACTCACCACCTCACAGGACTTTCCTCTTTAACTCCACGGTATGATTATAAATGAAAAGGATGAGTGACAGTGTCTTTTTTTCTGCATCACTAACATCCTATATTTTTACACTGGTATTTACAGCTCCAAATTTCTTTGTCCTGTAGTAATACTCCTGAGCCACTCTTCTCCTTGTATAAAAGCTAATCAGTACAGAAGTATTACTGATACTTAACCCCTTCCTTGAACTTCCAGAGGAAGAAGGAATTCAGCTCCTGAAAATATAAATAAAAAGCACTGACCAATAGCAACGAAACCTTTTTTAATTCATGTATCAGACTAAGTTGATTCCTGTGAAAGAAGTTACAGTAAAAGATTTCCACTCAGTTTCTGTCACGAGGCTGGTGACCAAAATTGTGTGTTGTATCTAGGAACCCATGCTGAGAGGGAGGAAATAGGGTGCAATTGCATATAAATACCAGATACCACAGAGCATGTTTATGATAAAAAGTACCTCAGAAGAAGTTCAAAGGGCTCAATTTTTGGAAAGGCTTAATACACTTAAAACAAAGAGGATGTAATAATGGGCATTTTCCACCCTTATTTACAGCAAAAATCATAGCTATCCCTTACAGGCAATCTAGGATTAGACTCAGGTATTGCTAATTGTTTGTCTCCTCATTTTTCTTTTCATAACATGCATGTTTGTAGTCAATGGGAGAGTGGTGAACTACAATTTGAGCATGGTGGTCTTTGCTTCTACTTGAGCCAGATTGTGAAATCCCATCTATTTTAGAACTGGGCATTAAAGGTAATCTCTCACAAGCACCGATAGGCGCTAAATAAAAATAGAAACTTATCACTGTAAGATGTTTAACGTGACCATTTAAAAGCTGTATTAGCCTGAGTTGTGGTCATAAACAAGACTGAACCTGGCAGACAGAAATGTGAATAGAGACAGTTTCTCTGTAATAACATGGGCGCCCAAGAATCTATACCAAAAGATGCCCCTGCTCAGATGCACCATTATTACAGCAAATTTATGAGAGAATGTCCATCTGGGTTGCTTAGTCTGCATGAATTCAAGAGACTTTTGGATATTCAGGGGACGGATCCACAGGTTGATCTATACGTTAAACGAGTGTTTGACATCTTTGATCTGAACCACGTAAGCCTTCTTTTCCTTATTTATTTTTTATCTCATACTATTTCTTTGTTTGTGAGTTGTAGCCTGCAGGGTCTTCTTTGTGCTCTGCTCCCAAAACTGCTATTGTGGACAGGGTTGTCATTATGGTGTACTAGAGGTGAAGAAGCGGGACTGTGATGTGAGGGCTTGGAACAGGACTTTTGTTGGTACTTTTCAGGGGCACTTAAAAAATGTCAAGAAACAATTCTGAAAATGAGATGTAATTTCCAGCTCACTGGTTATTCTTCTATCCATTACTTATCCTGTGCTTGTATATAAGCATATGAAAACATTGTTGTGCTCAAAGTTACTAGGTTCTTACAACAATGTTAGACAGAGGGGAAATATGGTCTGCACTTAACTGAAGATGAAGTGCAAGGTAGATAAATGGATTTTCCCAAAGTACTATATTGAACCTGCGGCAGAGAGGAAAATGTAACTCAGATGAGGTGATCGCACACAGCGTACAAGTTAGAAGACAAAACAGACTACTGAATGAAGAGATCAAGTAGTTTCTCCAGGCTGTATTTCTAACTTAGCCTCCCTCCTACTGCAATAACTGCTTGTGATTGCGATCAGCTCTCTGTAATGTAGCTGGCTCCCACGCAGACAACATGTATTTTCCTTAGCTGAAGACATGGTCATCTGGTACTTCCCTGTAGCACCTTACACTAGATGTAGAAGACCTTAGTCTATGTGGCTGTGGAGGGAAAGAGCATTTGCTCACCTTTAGTTGCTGTGGCAGTGGCCAAACACATTTAACATAGGAACCATATGCTAATTGTTGCTTCTCTGTCTGGTGTTACAGAGCTGTGTCGCCCTGCTCTGCAGGCAGTCATCACTCAGGTAGATCACTAACCTGTGAGCATTTGTAAAGGTGTGTTAGGTTTTTAGAGGATCAACCTGGCTAGGGAAGGATGTCAGACAAACAAAACTAAAACTGGTTTATTCAAGACACAAAAAAAACCCCAGAAAGGAATAATTTAAGATGTAAGATTTATATCCTGGGCTCACAACAGCTTTTTACAGAGCTTTACAGGTCTGTTGTATTTTAATCTCTATTCAGTACAATGATTATATTCCTGTTGCCATATAACCTTTTTCTTTTTCTAGCATTGTTAACACTGTTCTGTTTTCTTAGTTTTTTTTTTCCTTTATTACCGCAACTAATGACCACTATGTTTCAGGAATACCTTTAGAAACAACCAGCATCAATCAAACACTTTTCAAGTACAGGGCTGTGATGATTTTTATTTAATTAAGCTGAGAATAAAGTAGCAAAGTCCAGCTTCTCAGGGCAGGAAAAAAGGAGTGGTTTATGTTGTTGATGAGGTAAAATACGATGATCTCTTTATTCTGTGCACTCACTTTTTGTCCTATAACCTTTCTACAGCTTTTTCTCCTCCCTAGGACTTTGGGCAAAAATGTAGACTTTGATCCTGAAAAATGCTTTTTAGTTAAGTACAGTTGAAGAGTGGTCAATGGATGGCTGACTGGGAGTATCACACGGTGGGCTCTGAAATGGCAGCTATGATTGTACAAAGGGGACAATATTCTTCCTTGACATTATGTAGAACATTTAGGCACTATACAGTATTATACAGATGATAACCTTTCATCTCGAAGCCACAGAAATTAACGGATGTAAGTGGTTGCAAGCACGACGCACAAATTCAGAAATAATTTGGACATTTGAGCTTTTGCTTACATGCAGTTCCTTCAGTACTATAACAACTTCTCCAGCAAGTAGATTAGAATTTTGTTTCCTTTGCTACTGTATTCTTGTCTGGTTTTTGCTTTCTAATAAAGGGGTCACTATTCCAGTGAGTGGCAAAGTATGCAAAATTTCTTGATAGAAATTATTTCCTTCCTCTTAATAATACCCTTCATATAGAAGTGCTGTTAGACAGCTACCATAGTCACAGTCATAGAATATTCTGAACAAACTTGAACCTTCTCCCATGCTTTCTCCAGCTACTTTTTGTAGATATATGAGCTGATTTTCTTCCTTTTCTAACCATGGTTTAATAGTGAGGGTTTACTGTTTAAAATTGTTATGACTTCTATTGCTTAAGCTTATCATAAAAGCATATAGTTTAGGGACTAGTTAACGGTTGATCTAAATCTAAAGAAACTCATAATGGAAAACTTGAGTCATTTAATATGGTCTTCTGCTCTCAGTATAAAAGATACTTTTCTCATGTAAGCTTCCGTTTCCTCAAAATAGGAATCTGCTCAGAAAGCTCTGCTATATAGGGTTAGCCCTGAGATTAATCTACAATTCCTGTTATAACAGCCTAATACCTCTTGAGTTAAGCTGGGGAGATCCATGCTTGGAGGTATTCCATCATAGAATAAAATGATAAAACACTCATGGAAATGTGCATAGACTTTCTCCTCTGTGTTTCATGTATGCCCAGTTAAAAATCTCTAGCATGTAAGGTGTAGAATATTAACATGCATCATGCAATGCCAATGGGACTGTGGCAAGGGGAGGTAATTACAGTTGTGAATTGCATTTCACCTCCTCATTAGCCTTCCTGCTTCCAGCTGAAGCCTGCTACAGACATCCTTCTCCTTCTTAGGATTGTTATTTAAAAAGAAAACAACTTCCCAGTAAACTGAAAATAGCTAAAAAGGAATTATGGCAGCACAGTAAGGTTTTTTTACAATTTGTGATAGGTTGAAAGATCAGTCAAAACTTGCTTCACTCAAGCCATCCAGATAAATACCAACAGGAATTTAGTTGCAAGCCAAGCCTTATCATTCCCTGTATTTCTTTAGATTGGAGATTTCCCCACTCATGCAAATTACTATGGCCAGTGGACGTATGACAGGGAAGGGAACATCTTCACAGGGCAATTCAACACCATGCAGAGATTGAGGTCAGCTCTGGTCTTGGCAGCAGGCAGATCGCGTGAGCTCAGAGCATTGCACTAACCAACCATGCCAAAATGCTGCTGTGGTGGTATGGCTTCTTGGACTCAGCTCCTGTGCTTATATGTGTCAGAGCATAGGACTGTACAGGGAATCACACCTCTGGCTCAACAGAGTGCACTTGTTCAATATACAAAGGCTATTTCCAGTCGGGGCCTGTTTCTATGGGAGGTTAAGGCAATGCCCTAAAAGTTTTTCTTCTCAGGAATGTACTAAATAAATGCTGACCATTTCTGGTGTGTCTCTTGTGCAGATCACCAGCAGATATGTAATTAAATGACCTTATACACCAAGTACACAGATGTCTTCAATTTTTCGATATTTCTTAAAAACAAGGGCTATGTGTGAAGACTTTTCAGCCCTCATTTGACCTCTGTGGAATGTTTTGCTAATAATTAAACAAACAAACAAGCAAACAAGTATGCTAACAAAGTTTGAAAGTTGTTTTCTTCATCATTCTTAGCGGCACTGAAAAATAAAGATGCTGAATGTTCAGAACTGTAATTGCAAAGTTAACTTTCCTGGAGATTATCACAAGTAGTGCAGGAGGTAGCATTTCAGCAAACATTTTTATTGATGACTCATACATTAATACTTGTAAGCATTATTTATATAATGACATTGGCAGTATAATAAATGGTAGGTTTATCTTCTGCCACAGCTTTCCAATGAAAACCTTCAAAAATAATATGTTTATTAAAATACGAGTGCATTCAAATTAATTTTTTAAAGGACCTCCTTTATTAGATTTTAAAAGAGTCCCTCTTCAGGGAAAAATTATTTCAGTCTTCTTCACCCTTAAGCTGTTTGTAATACAAAAATGATAAATCTGCAAGCACATACAAATAAATTTAATTCTTCCTACTTTGTTTATTACCTCTGCATCTCAGTCCTCACATAATGTCATGCAGTCCTAGTTCATGCATCCTACCAATGAATTTTAGAGGGGAAACAGCTATGTTTATCTAAAATACCTCAGCAGTTGCCAAGTATACTGATGTATATTTGGGTATATACTGATGTATATATGAGAATATATATCGTATTTCAGAGTGATTATATCTGTCAAAATGAGGTTCCATTGATGTTAAAGGAGAAAACATATCTAGGAAAATAATATCTGGTGTATCCATAATATAGTTGGAAGTGTTAGTTGATCCTAAGCAGAACTAAGGAAAAATTCTATAGTCGGCACTGCTACTATTTAACACTTATTCTAAAATACCTTCTTTCTTTAAATCAGAAACCCAGTTCGTTGTCATTCACTCTCACTGGCTTGCAGATAGGTTTTGCCACTACTAAAAATAAAAACTGAATACTGTGATAATTGATTGATTGTGTTCTTACGATCTGTGAAGGACAAAATTTGCATAGCCATTTAACATGAAGATACCTACTGAAAATGGGATGTGCTATTGTAGTTCTCTTACTGCTTCTTTTCTCTTTAATTGAAACTACTTACAGGAATATCTGCCAGTTGCTTTGTAAGAAAATCGGATTTTAAAAGGTAGGATTACTGTGAAGAGCAAAGAAGATTAATAGGTATGCGGCACTGAAGGAAAATTATGCAAGTTCAAGGATTTTCTGTTAATATTTATAAAGCATTGGACAGACCACAAACACTATTTTTTGCTAAACTTCGTATGCAGAGATAAAGTTGGTAGATGCACAAAAATGGACACTCCCCAGCAGTTTTAAAAATCTTTAGATAAGGCACCAGTTGATGTCAATCTTTAATCATTTTTCTAGCTTGTGCTTTTCATTTAAAATTTAAAGTAGTTCTCTGATAAAATAGAGTTCATCTGACATAATTATGCAGATTAGAATGATAAAAAATATTTTAAAAGGAATCAATGTTAAAATATAAAGTTTAAAAGGGCTGTTTGATGTAGAACAGATAATAAGGAAAGCAAAAATGTGTCACTTCAATAGATCTTCGTTGTGTGTCAAAATGACTATAGGGCAATGTAAACTAAATCTCAGGCTACCTTTTTTTTTCCTGAAGAATAATTGTTTCCCTTCACTCCATGTGCTTTGCACAATCCTGACAAGTGTTGGGAGGTAGACTATCTTTCCTTTTTTTTTATCCTAGCTCCTTCGCCACTGTCCTGCTGTGTCTTTATAGTTTAGATTTTCAGATAGACTTTTCATCACCCGATTTTGTGTTCTGGATATAAATAGATGTTATCTTTGGTTATAGGGGTATGAATGTGATTAGCCAAGTACATCTTCTTTGGTGTTGTAGTAGAAGGACATGAGAGTCATTTGGCCATGAAATTCTCTGTGAAAGCAGTGGCTGCACCTCATATTCCATGAAAAGCATGAAAATGTTCACAGAAAGATGTGATATTTCTCAGAGGTGTTTTGTCGATTATTGTAACTTATTCTTCATTTGACTTTCAGTTGTTTTCTCCCTCCACTTTTTCCCTCTTCTTAAGAATTGTGAGAGACAGAAGAATATTAATTTCATTTATATGAGGCAATTGGTCTAGAGATTCTAGTGAAGACTTTATTTTGTTAAAGATTGACATGACCCAACTTCGCAAGAGTAAGCTGGTGCTATGTGTTAGCTGCCTTCCACATATTCACAGAAGGTAGGAAGAGCCTTTAAAGGATTAAATAAAATGAGTGCTGGTGAGCAGTGCTTCAGAAACTACCTAGAATCTAAATCTTAAGTGTTTCCACCTCTTGTGGGATTAACTATAATGGCTCAGGTCATCTTTGATAACTCTCCATTGCTAGAAAATATTGTCTTCAGTTGGACTTTCTTTCTCTAATTGTCTTGATCTGATGTGTCTTCAGAACCAGGAATAGTTGCTTTGATATGAATTTTCAGGCTGCCTCCTGTTGGCTGCATCCTTATATATTTGCAGACATAACCAAAGTTGATACAATAAAATTGGGTGAAATAGTTAATAGTTATGCAAAGCAGGAAGGGTAAGGATGACAATCAGAGAAATATTTTCCAAACTTTCCTGAACAGCTTTCCTCTTTTGTATCCTAAGTCACTGAATAGTTGTGCAAACATAAGTTCAGCAACATCCATAACATTAGGGATGACTGAAACGACTCCCTGGACACTTTTCTTAGCTTACTGCAACCAGCCAGTTTAAGCAAGGCAATAACGTTGCAGCAGCAACATCTGCATTACACGCTACACTGAGGGGCCAAGAGCCACATAAGCTGATCTTGTGTCAAGGCAGGCTATGTTTTACATTATTCCTTTTCATTGGTTCTTGTGTTGGCCCAGCACATGTAGCACTACCACTTTGCCCAGAGCTGTCTAACTCTCGCTTTTTCTTACTTTGAAGCCTTTTTCACTCTCGTAATTGCCTCCAATAATTTCTCACAACAAGAAATGCTTAAAAAATTTATTTTCTTTTCATGACAGTCACAGCAATAAAAAACTGTGTCAAAAAATGAATCAGCTTCTAAACCAAGGGTTAGAAGAAAATAAGAATCCAGAGATATCTTAGCCAGAAAGAATAATTCTGTCAGAAGTAACAAAAACCTACAGTTCTTACTTCCTGAAATATTTGGACTTCTTGAAGATGACATATACAAATCCTTTTCCCATTAGTTTCAGGCACAATCCAACAAAAGCAACAAAAACAACAAAGCCAAATCATTTGTTTCTCTTTAATCTGGAGTAATGTTGCATAAAATTATCTTAAATGTAAAGTAACTAGCCTGATTAAATGAGGAGGTTAAATTGGGCTTTGCTACATTCAAGGCAGTGTAGTTATATAATTTTTCTCAGCATGCTTAAGTGCCTTTGAAAGGTGCAGTACCCCTTCTAAAAATTCTATGCAATAGGAACTATGTTCTATGAATATTTCACCTGGTTCCAGGAAGCACTATTTATTTATAGGCTGGTCTAAGGAATGTCTCTTTTCTCCTTCTGAGCACTTTTTATGTTCAATTTTATATATTGATTCTTTGTAAGGACATACCACAATTATTGCTGCAATTTCATAATCTTAATTTTGTTTCCTAGTGGTTTGGCACAGGACTCACTGATCTGATAGTACAAACTTATGCTGTAATAATGTGTAATTACCAGCTAAAAGTCTACATTATCATTAAAATCATTGCTTAATTTAAGTACAGTTGAATTCTTGACTATAGGATTTGACATTATGTGTTTTGAGTTATGATCTAAAAGTTTTGGACCAGAGGTAAAAAATGCCCAATAGTGCCACAGCACCATCAAGCATAGAAGGCCAATTCTATGGGACATTAAAGTGATATCTGTCTCAGATTTCTACTACAGCATTGCACAATTTAGTGGCTTTTTTTTTTTGCCTTTCAAAAACATAATCGGAATTTCAAAGAAATTTTTCTCATTAAAATCATAATTTCAAAATATTCAAATAGACAGGTCCTATTAAGTAATATTCTGATTGAAGTTTCCTTGCATTGCACAGCCTTGACGCGTAGCTAGATTGGATTAGGTTATGAGGTGGGGCAGCCCCACTCACAGTGCACACCATGGAGTGTCCCCACCCCACTGAACAGCCTCTTCCTTGCCATCTTTGCACGGCGTGCCCGGGCTCACTGCTTTTGCCACAGAGATTTGCTACACTTTGGCAATGGGTCCATCCCACCGTAGAGGATGCCTGAGCCAAAAACATGGTTTGTGCATAGGGCAAGGCTTAAGCTCTGCCAGGGGAGGTTAAGGTTGGATATTAGGAAGAAATTTTTTGCAGAGAGGGTAATCAGGTACTGGAGTGGGCTGCCCAGGGAAGTGGTGGATTCTCCATCCCTGGAGATTTTTAAGATGAGACTGGATGTGGCACTTAGTGCCATGGTCTGGTAACTACAGTGGTAGTGGATCAAGGGTTGGACTTGGTGATCTTGGAGGTCCTTTCCAACCCAGCTGATTCTATGATTCCATGATACGCCATCCACCCATGCTTTGGCAGGTCCCCTTTCACAGTAGGACACAGCACCTGAGATCTGCAGGTTAAGGAAGCCCAGCCTGCAGATCCCATATGAAGCTGTAATGCTGACCACGTTGCACAAGAGACCTAGAGAAAATGAATTGTTGCCAAAAAGTACTGACAGTGAAAATCCAGCACCTAGAGGTTTGGTCAAGTGATTCTTTGGCTTTAGTTTTTTTCTTTAACATGGATTAAATGTGTATCACATGTATTTTTCCCGAATGTCCTCCAGAAACAAATGTAGCAAAACGCAATGTTAGTCAGTATAGAAAGGGAGGAATGTGAAAGAATGATGAATTTAAATTTTATTTAAAAGTAAACTTCATTGTCTACACCATCTCCTATTGAGCTGTGCTGCATCTGTTCCTATACTCCTGACTGTTTTTAAAACAAAAGAAAGGGTTTAGAGTTGTTTCCTCCACAGTTACTCAGGGACAAAAATTATTCATTAAACTGAAGCAACTACACTTTTCTAACATGTTTCTTTGAAAATTTAATTTAAGTGTAAGCAAATTAGCTTGTACTCTGCAGCTTTCACTGAGCTTAAAAAGCATTTGGAGCATATTACTACCATTACCAGCTAACACTGTAATTTTGTCACTGTAATTTTGTGAATAGGCAATGAAGATTAACTTTGTACAATTAATCATAATTACTTTTAAATATTACATATTAAATTATGATGTATATAAAGGGGAAAGTAATTTTAATATGAAAAATTCAGGATACTGCTTCTTTTATTTAAAGACATTTTAAGCATTTTTTAAAAGCACAACTATCTTTTTTTTCTATTTATTTCCTTATTAATTAAGAATAGAGCAGTAAGAGGTTTACATTTTCTTCTTTTTCCCCTTTATCATTTAAGTGTTTATTTGAAACATCAAAAGTATGAAAACATGACTCACATTTGTTGGTGACAATGTTGCTGGTAAGTAACACTTTAAAATACTTCTTGCAGAAAAAATGCAGCAGAAATCGAATGATGTGTTTTAACTAACTTTTTACTTCACTGAGGTCCTTTATCTGATAATACTAAGTAGTTTAGGCAATGAAGGTATATGTGTGTAACTTTTAGGAGTCTTTTTGCATACATCCCTTGAGATTCTAACAGCATTATATAAATGCACCTGACGTAATCTGCCAGATAGAGCATCTTTGCCGTTAGAAGATGTGTATGTGTTCAATGTACTTTTCCCGGAAGTTTTTCCTGTTACATTTTTGTGTTTGTCAAACAAGAAAAATTTGCCTGAATTCTCAGCAAGAAATTTGCTGGAAAATGTGTTACCATGGTTATATTTTTTGTAGGGTTTTTTCTCTTTTGCCTACTGCTTTGTTGTAAGTTGGGAAAGATGCTCCTAAAAGCACAGGTAAAGGCTCAAAATTAGAAAGCTGAACACCACCATCCAGGAGAGGATGGGAAAGGGCTTGATATTTCCAGTACAGCCTTCTTGGGCACTACTATGCCATGATGCAGGCTGAGCAGAGGGCACAGCCCAATGCCTTGGTGACTTCCCTGTCTCTCTGCTTCTCCAGTAATTTGGAAAGAAAATTGTGCATGATGGTAGGGAGTTGGGGGTAGTGGTTAATTTTAAAGAAAGAAAACTGTTTGTCATCTTAACATTTAGGATTTCACCAGGTTTTACCAGGGGAGCCAGGACACATAGCTGGCTCTGCATTTCCAACTCCTCCAACACAAAGGTCCAGGTTATTTCCAGGTCGCCAGACCTTGCAGGTCCTCTTCATCTGGGCAAAGCAGAACCTTGTGTAACAGTCTGGTCAATACAGCCTCATCTCTTTACATAACTGTTGGTGTGTGATGATTACAAAACCGCTTAACAAGTCTGCAGCTCCCAATTCCCTGCTCTGTTCTTCATCCCTCTCTAATAGCCTTTGCTTGCTGAGGTCTCCCCCACCCCATGACAAATGCCAGCTTTATTTGCTTATAAAACTGGTGAGTCTGGCCATAGCCTGTAGGGTATTTGGAGCTCTGTCCAAGTCCCAAACTCCAATATCAGACCCTAGGGATGTGTCAAAGTAACAGAAGTACAAGTAGCTCTGTATTTTTTCAATAATGTGTATGCAAACTTTGAGGAACAGCTGAAAGCATTAAGAACGAAAAACAAAGCACAGATGGTTGGACTCAATGATCTAGGAGGCCTTTTCCAACCAAAATGATTCTATGAAATGGGGGAAGATGAAGTGGAGTGAAATGAATCCTCCTTTAGATTTCTGAGGGCAGAGAAAGCAGTGTTATATTTGAAATCGGGTGCAGAGAGAAAAAGAGAAGCACATAGGATTAGCTATAAATTTCACAGTTATTCTGAGCTGTTTGATCTATGGCTCCTCCCTCTGTCTTAAGAGGTTTAAGTAGTATTCTGAAAGACAGGGGGTGGGAAAGGAAGGTAGCTTAATGACCTAAGCCATAGGTTTGAAATACCTGGACCATCTATATCTGCACACTTATTAATCCCGATAAACCATTTGAGCTATTCTCCTGGTCTCAGGTTGAGTTTAGAGATTTTTCAGGAGCAAATTTTGGAAAAAAGATGCTGCTTATTGTGTATAGACTCTTGTTAGAGTCCTCCAAGTAAGACGATGAGGTCACTTACCAGAGGGTTTTGCAGGGACAGAAACTGTCCCTTTCCACATGCGTAGCCACCGTGTGTGGCAGGACATGGCTGACTATCCCCCTAGCATTGTCACTGCCAGGAAGTCAGTCAGGTAAGAGCTAGGCAGCCAAAACACCAAGTTCGGATCACTCTGGCGCAAGCTTGGATAACCATGCCATTTCATATCAGCTATATACTCATAGCTGACAAGTCAATTATTTTTAATCTCTATAGTTTGCAGTCATAAGAGTTTTTTAAGGATCTGTGAAGATTAGCAGTGCTATTCTGGGAATGGAAGGGTAATTCCCTCCTACAGATCCAGGGCTGGGGTATTAATGGCCGTCATGTAACATGACGGTCCCTCACAGTCCAGCTTTGCCCTCAGAGGACACACAACTCTGTCCTCACCCAATAACGGTGAACAGCCTCCGGCAACAGCATGTAGACTGACATTCCAAAGCAAAACCCTCTCATAAAATGATAAAATTAAATTCCTTTCTCCTCAGGAGATCCAATAACTAATGAAAAACTGAAATAGGCCCTGGACCCCAGGCAGGGGCAGTCAGAGCCAGTGGTGCCCTCAGAGCCCTGAGGACCAATTTCATATCACCAGTAAACTTTCCTGTCATTTTCAGAGCCTCCCTTTGTCTTTGTTGTGTGACTCAAACTGTTGCAGGTGGCTTAAAAAAATCACTCATCAGCGAGAGCAAAACAAGTTACAAAAGCACAGTATCAAAGGGCAAAAACACATGCATGACTCTAATGCTTCTAGTTCATCCAGTCAAGATGTTAAAAGAATAAAAAGAGGTCTATGTTTTTATTAGGCCTACTATAAGTCTATGTTTTTATTAGGCCTACTATGTGTAGAAGAAAGTCCAGAAGACTTTGGGGCATGTAAAAGAAGTTTTGAACCCATTTTTATTTTTATCTCTCCACCCCACTCCTCAGAACTGCATTGGAAGATCTCTGTCCCTCTATTTTACACCATACCCAGAGGGCCACTTGACCCCATCTGCCTCTGCCCATTCGGGCAGGGGACGGTGCAGGACTTCACCATCCCTAAAGATGCCCATGGGATCCCTGTGGGATGTGTTGCAGACAAGGAAAGGAGGGCCAGCACCACCCAGGCACTGATAAGAAGCCCGCACACAGAATAAATGTATCCATCATCCAAGTTTGTTCTTTTGTTCTGTATCCTAAGCTGCTGAACAAGCAGGTTTAGCTCTATTTAATAAAAATATTACAAATTTGCCCTTTGAGACAATAACAGGGTAAAGCATCAAAAGTAAACTATTTATATAATCCACCACTGGTAATCAGTTCTGCTTATTATGTTGTTGGGATTGTTTTTAAATTTTATTTTCTTACTATTTATTTTAGTATTTTTACAGTAGTCCTTTCCTTGTGAATTAATGACCTCCTAACGAGCAACAGATACTTTACTGTGCATGCTGCACAGTGATGTTTTACAGAGCCCAGAGATACATAAGGACCTACCCAGATACTTGTATTGTGAATGATTATAGAGCAGCAGATAGGTAAATCAGCACAGCAGTATTCTTTTAATAACATCATAACACATTTATTGCATTATTTGTTGTACTCACAGAACCACAGGGTGATCTTCATAGGTTACTTTTATGATTTTTTCATTATTTAATGTACTATTTTGAGATGTTACTGTAAAAAGTACAGTATTTATCTGAGAAAACTCTGTATACGTGCAACAAGATCGCTATCCTTTTGCATCACATAAATGTTTCCTTTTCTACCTACAGTGTATGTTTTTTAGTGTAGAAAGGAAAACCAATACATTTCTCATCAATGCTTTTATGCAGTGCTTCTGGTTCCACATCATGTAGACAATCATTCCTACCTTCTCAGTATTTCTATTCCTGGTGGACTGACTGCTGCTTAACACGTTGCCAGTGGTCTTTGCACAACTACAGAATGTGACTGGGGCTTTCTTGGCAACTACCGTTTCTCTCAGGTGTTTTTCAGAGGTGAGAGTTTTTTGACCTTGCCCTTCAGTCCCTTCTTGTTTGGGACAGGCCATATGATCCACCAGATCAGAATTACATACCCAAACACATTAAGCTGATTATTACATTGTCCAAATTTCTGATGTTTTGACAGGACAACAATAGTGACACCAAAATGTAGAAAGAAAGCAAACAAAATAATATTTTCAAAAAACCCAAGTGAAATGTAAGGGAGAAAGAACAAAATTAATCTAGTCTTGGACATTCAGCAATCCTAAAATTAATCTGTAGTTTCAATAAGCAGTATGAAATGCAATAAAAAAGCAGCAATGTGAAATGCATCTAACCATATTCTTAATAGATACATCAAATCAGATGATGGAAATGTAATCAGCAAACTACATTTTGTCCTCCAGCAAAATACTTTATGAGATCCTTCTTGAAATAAAAATTGAAATTCAGGCCAGTGTGCCAAAAAGAAGCATTAAGTTTGTGGTGCGTGACATGTCATGTTTGGTAAAGCATCTGCTTTTAATACTGGGCCTAATTTTGTTTGAAAATTACATGCAGTTACTGTCAAATTTCATTTAATCCCAAACAGTGGTTGAATGGTGTCTTTGCCTTTGCTGTGTTTGCTGTGATTGCAATTAGAGTAAAACCAGCAACCACAACAGAACCTGCAGAGAGTCTGTGAAGCAACAGTCAGTGTGCACAAGTTATGCACACAGCATTTCTGCATGTACACTGAATCCAGTGTGTTTGAATACATTAGATTTATCTCTGAGGTGCCACTCTGCCAACAGCCTTGCACAGAAATCAAAACAAGCACTACAAATTGCTGCTAGGAGCTCTGACGCAGATCAGCATCATGTGGTCAGAACTCTGAGGAATCTAAAAAGAGAATGAAGAAGAGAAAAAAGAGGATGGACCCCTATTTATAAAACATATTCAGCCTTTGAGAACTCACATTCACTAGGCAGATAGTATGGTGGGGACAGGTTTATGTTTGTTTTGGTTTGTTCTCAACTGAAGGTAGACAGCAGAGCTCTCAATCTCAGTATCTTTTAGTCCTTATAAATTCCTGCTTATTGACATTTTTTGCATGCTTTTGTGTTTCGTTCCTTGTCACTAGAATATACTGATAGTGCCTGGAGATCTTCAAAAGACATGTCAGATGTGGCACTTAGGGACACGGCTCAGTGGTGGATTTGGAAGTGCTGAGTTAACTGCTGGACCTGATGATCTTAAGGGTCTTTTCCAACCTCAGTGAGTCTAGGATTCTCATTATGGCAATGAGTCACACTGCAACCTTACAGGATTTCTCTTCCTTCAGTACAATACCGAGGATACAATAATGCCTGGTGATTGCAAAACGTCAACTGGCAAGATGTGTGTTATATATGACAATAAAAATAAGCAACATGCTAAACCTACTAGACACTCATCCAACCTTCTCTTTCCAGTCATAGGCCCTCTGAAACTGATTACCGTCTTTCCAAGGATTTCCAAGCAATTGGACTCTGACCAACATAAAGATCACAAGACTAAATTTGCCAGCTGTTAATTCCTTTATATGCACATGGAAAACAGCTGGAGCAAGTACTATCCAAATTCAGCAACTGTTTCTTCCATCCTAACCACTTTTTTACAGAAACAGAAGAACCTCACTATAGAGGCCTGTCCTTGACAGCTTCAGAGGAGTCAGAACTAAATCAATCTGAAATGCTCTTTCCCTATGAATATCCCCAATCCTCAATATTTAGAGCCTAGTTTATGCTTTGAAGGCTTTATATTCCATGCAAAATGTATTCATCTGAGAGACCTGATGTTTATATGGATAAACCCCAGTACATGGGGTTCATGCCAGATTATTATTATTACATGATCTCCCAGATGAATAACACCTGGGACAGCTCTGTTGTACTGGAAATCATACGTAGTTCTGCAGTATGGATGTAAACAACTCTGCTGTAGATACTTCATTAGTACCAAACCAGATATCCCAGACTCCCCTTTCTCCCATGTGGCAGTTTCCCACAAAACTGTTTTTTTATTTTCTTCTCAAAACCTGTCAATAACAATTGCTCAGAAGAGATTTACCCCTCGCCTACACTGCCCCCAGCTTTTAGGGGGGAACAAAACTGTCTTTGCTAGCACCTCTTCCTATAGGTCTTCCACTTGAGTGTATCCTTTTTCTTAATACCACAGGAGATTTCTATCTTAAGGTGCTTCATAAATCAATGTGTATTGTAGTGAATTTGATGACCTGTTTCTGCACAATCGCCAGAATGAACTGAAAACCAGCATTGTTAAATAGGTGTTTGGGTTTTTTTTTCTCTCTCTCTCTCTCTCTTAGGATGGATTTATAGACTTCTTGGAGTTCATAGCTGCAATAAATTTGGTTATACGAGGGAAAATTGACCAAAAATTGAAATGGTATTTCAAGCTATACGATGCTGATGGAAACGGATGTATTGACAAAAAAGAACTACTAAGCATATTCTCGGTAAGCAAGTTACAACCAATAGCAAGAACATTTGACATAGTGCATTGCCCCTGAAACAGTGGTTCCTCATGTCCTGTAAATGGATTGTCTGTACTTTACCTAATGTTTTACAGTTGTAAAACCAGAATTTACAGTGGCTAATGACACTCCTGCCATTAGTTTCTTCCCTATTGAGCACATCTAAATAGTATTTTACTTTAAGCAATAGTTCTACAGATAAAATACTTTACTGAAAGTGAAAAACTGTAGAAACACTAGAGGCATTACTGTGATTGATAAACTATACTATAAGGTAGGGTAGAACTGTAGCAGCATAATGAATAAAACAGATGGTTACAAGTATATGTGCCAGTCCGTTGTGGAAAACTGGCTTCTCAAACTGAGCTTGCTGCAAGAAAAATATAGATGTCATCAAAATATTGCAATATTTTAATTTTTTGAAAGGCCTTTAGTATTGTTTACTACAACTGCCATTACCCCATTTTAAAACTTAGTCAGGGAAATATAATTTTACTATTAAATCATATAGTGACAGTTGGATAAAAATATTGTCAAAATTTTGCAGAAAATGGGTCCACTTCAAACACACAAAAGCAAAGCAGTGCAATTCTTTCTTTAAAATTATTTCTGTATTTTTCACTTGCTCTAGTGAAATAATATTTTGAACTTCAGTAGCTGCTTTCATCCAAAAGGTATGTTAGGGTTCCTTGCAAATATGTATGGCTTAATCCTGCTCCCAAAATGTACAGGAGTCATTACAGATCAAAGTAACAACATAAGCAAGGAAAGTACTTTTCCTGGAATTACAATAAATGTCAGTAAAAAAGACCTTGTCCAAAAAGATATGTCATATCTGAGACATTAATTTAGAATCACAGAACTCCTATTAAAACTTTATCTATCTCTACAGCTATGCAAAATTTGGACCAACAAATCATTATCAAAACTCCTTCCAGATAATCATGCACCCTTTCAATGCCCAGTTATTTTATTTTACTATTTAAGGTGATTCTGCGGTAGACAGCGACTCAGATACTTCAGGAACCACTGCTTTACTCTTAGCACTACAATAAATTTAACTGTGGCAAAAGTACAACTTTATTCTGAAGCAAGGTCAGACATATAAAACACCAAAAGTATCAAAAGTATGAATTAGTAATACAAATAAGTTTATGTACCCATTTTCGCAAAAATTCTCATTTCCTTTTGAAATGGACAGGAATTTTGGGCACTTGGGGGGTTGGCATTTTTATGGTCTTATTTGGTGTATTAAGGTTACTGTTTTTAAAAAGCTGTAAAGTAAAATAAAGACAGTGACAGTCAAGGATTTCACATCAGTGCTGAATAGGTTTAACTTACATTTTATTTAAATATAATGAGTTCTACTATAATATCAGAAATACCAAAAGAAACAACTGGCACATACAGTGAATTTTCTTACACAACACAGTTCACCTCAAGATAATTCAAGTGTAGAAAAACAAATTCTACAGTATGTCCATTATAGAACATATATGCATGTTTATATATGCACATATTTTCCCAGTCAATTACTAATTGGGATATTGAGTTTGAATCTAGCTCTGTAAACACATCCTTGTTGCATCTGAACCACTGGATGTTAACGTGGAGGCTCCTATTTTATTAACCCAAATGATCACCACAGTGTAAAAATTACCGTCTCAGTGAATGGGATACAATTTTTCAAAAACATTCACTTATACCTTTACTCCAAACATTGAATCCTTTTCCTACAGAAAAACAAACAAAATAAAAAAAACACAAAACAAAACAAAAAAACCCAAACCAAAACAAAAAAAAACCAACAACAACCAAAAAACAAACTAGAGGGGATACTTTTGGTTTTCTTAACTTCTTTGGAGGTCAAGTACATTCTGCCAAATTCCAGGACTGCTGGTCTGACTTTGTTTGTGATTACTTAGTTAAACATGTCTTAATAGAAAAATGACTTAAGCTTTCTCTGCATGTGCTTTCAGCTGTGAAAAATAGTACTGTATTAAAATCACATAGACCATAGGGCACTCTCTGAAGACACAGAACTCTCTAGGGCCAGTTAAAAATGCTGGTGTGGAATCTAAAGTGTATTACAGAGCAGAGGTGCCACATGGTTCTTCAGACTTTCAGAGATATGTAAATTAGTCTGCAATCTTCAGGTTGTGTTATGTTAATTAAATTCCAATCCTCATTACTGAAGATTTACTTGAAATAGCTATTTATTTAGTGATTTTTGAAAGGGTCTGCAAACTAAAGAGTTGCATTGCAATTACTGGTGCTGCCAGTGTATTGTTTTTGCAACTTGATGGAAAAAACTCTGAAAGAATTTTCTGTGTTTCTGCCCTCAGGCTATCCAGGCTATAAATGGCTACACCAACATGAGTGCTGAAGAGTTCACAAACATGGTATTTCAGAAGATAGATGTGAACAATGATGGTAAGAATCTAGGTTTTGTTGGCACTGGCAGGGACTTTCCTCTGGAAGAGAGGGAGTTGCACACACTACTGAAGAACTGACTGTTTTAGATTAACTGAAAGCCAAAACTCTTTTTTACTCATATTATTTCAGCTTTACAGTGAAGTGTAAATCAATGACATAGGAATTACATGCAGTAGGTGCTAAAGCACAGAGGTCTTGCACTGTTCATCAAAAATGCTAGTTCTCCGGTTGCACAGCAAAATGAAAGTGTGATTGAGGGTTTTTTTAGTGTATTTGTGTTGGCTTAATCTATCTAAAATTGTTAAAAAAACCAAATAAGATGCATGGTTGTACATGCTCTAGCATGTTCTAAAGATTGGACAGCATATTGGATGTCCCTTGAAGGCTGACTGTAAACACATTCTAAAACACATGCTACTGTTTTTTTCCTCAAGATAGCTAGATTAAGCCAATTAGACTTGCATTCGTAAACTAAGACTTCAGTTCACTGCTTCAGAGTTGTTTCTAACAGAAAACTTCTCACATGTGAATATCTCCCCTCAAACTTCTAATCATGAAGATCCTCCTTCCACTGACAATTACATTTCACATCAATTGCTGCAATCATTGACAAATTAGGAATATTAGGAAAGCATTACAGAACAAAGTCAAGTCACAGACAGGAATTTTGGGCATTTTGGGGGGGGATTTTTTTTATGGTCTTATTTGGTGTATTAACATTATTTTTTTAAAAAGCTGTTTACAATATATAATCAGAGTATAAACAGTGATCTTGTGGCACATATGGAGGATGCACTAGTAGAGGATTTTTTCCCCCATCTCCTTGGCCCATTCTTTGGGTGAAGACAAATTACAAAAGGACTCCAAACAACACAGTCAGGATCTAGCACCTAAACCTAAATTCTACGATTATTCCCCAATTTGGCCAAATGTTTAATGCAAGTAACAATTGTATCTGAGCTAAAACATCAGCTGGAAAAATAATTTTGTGTCATACATTTTAGCAAGGAAAAGCCAGAACATGATTTATTTAGAATTATCTTCATAATAATTCTCTTTCAAACTGTTTTCCATAGTTTGTTAGTTTTTTAATTGTTGCAGAGCAACAGGACTAGCTCCACCTGAGGAACGGGCCGAGTTTTACCTAGTTTAGCTTCAACTATGCTGCCTCTCTGTAGCTTCTTATTAAAGAAATGTGCAAACAGACAAATAAGTTGCAAGGTTCTTCCTTACATGAAATAGCAATAAATAATCCCATGGTTGTAAAGAACAATTCTTAAAACAGACCTCCTGTTGGTTTTGCAATTTATTTTCATTAGCTCAAGGAAATCTGAGGCCCATCACGGCAGCAGCAGCAAGTCTGGGCCTGCCAGTGTAGCCACATCTCACTGGCAACTGCAGTGCTGTTTGTACTCTTGTGCACTGCTGTTGGGGCTTGGAAATGTGCAGCCTGGGAACAGAAGGAAGGAATTCAAGACCAGTTGACCTGAATAAACAAGAAAATGATGCCACATGTCCACGTGATGAGTCCAGGAACCCCATCCACCCAAAGACCTCAGTCAGAGGCAATACAGAGGGAAGGGGAGGGGAATGGAAAGGAATGCCTGAGATAGGAGGAGAGTTCAGCGGAAGTGAGAGGACGAGTGGCAAAGCAGGGGATGCATACAAGCACACAGAGATGGCTTGTTCTGTCTCTGCTTCTAGGATGATTATATAAGGGGACTTCTATTGAAAGAAGCAGCACAAACAATCTCAGGGCACTGCATGCCAGCTCCTGGACAGGGTCTTAGTACTTTCACTAAAGCCTAAGAGCCAGGACTTCTGTCAAATTATGTCCTCACTCTTTATATGAGCCTGTCACCGGTGTAGCAAGGACAGGCGACTAAACAGAAAGCAGCCTTTACTGACTATGGGTAGAAAGTGGTTTTCACATTTTTCAAATGCTGGTCGCTTTCCTTTTTCACATCAAATGAAGTTTCCAAGGCTGCCATGGACAAAAACAAAACCACTAAAGAAAATCCCTACAGGTAATACTTAAACCTGAAAAGAGCCAAAAGTCAGCTAGCTAAGCATTCACCAGACATGTACACGACCTGAATTCCTGCTCCCCTGCACCCTGGGGCCTTAACTCATCCGGCTATTTTCCTTTGCTGGCCTTTTGTCATTTTTTATTTTAGTGAGAAATCATTCATTGTTGTGAATTTCACAAGAAACTTTAAATCATTCTCAGAGGAAAGAATCAAGCTTTTCTTATTAAACCAGGCTTTGTTTTTCCTTCTCAAAGTAAAACAGTATTCCGATTTTTCAGTAGAAGAGATTTTAAAGTTGTCTTGCACCTTCTAAGTCATTAGGTGATTTTGACATGAGCCCAAAAAATCACACTCTAAATGACCATTTCAGTTCCCTGGAAGAATTTATCCAATCAAACCACTTAGCCAGGTTTTTTTAGCACATCCCATCATGGCTCTAAATAATCCTAGTAGTCAACACAGGTACTATGCCTAGTAATCCTCGGCAAATCACACTCTAATCTCTGTTAAAACCAGCTATAGGATAAATTCCAGTTAGCTCACTGAGAATTGGTCCATAAATCTAAATTCAGCCTTGATACAGGCTTCATTAGTGCCCTGTTACACACATTTATGAGCACTTACAATCGTCTCAGACTTCAGTGAAAGTGGTGTTTGACCTGTTTTAACATAAAAAAAGTGAGTTTGAGTTCTGGGATCTGACTGATGCAAAGTAGGAAAACATTATCAAATGCTCTACCTGCATTTGCCTATCAGCAGAGAACAGAAACCTTCCTAAGGGATTCAGTCTGGCATGAATGGTCTTGTGTTGGATGGAGAATGATTGCTGGGTTTCTCAGTTCCTAAGGAGTATTTTACTTTCTTTTAGGGGAACTGACTTTGGAAGAGTTTATCAACGGTGTGGAAAAAGATGAGGACCTAATGGAATTGATTTCGAAAAGTTTTGACCTTTCCAACGTACTCAAAGTCATACAGAACGGCAGGAGGAACAGCGTCTGAAGGATCCAGTGACAGACGTGGCCTTTGTGTCATCATTTCAAGGAAGATAATATTTGATATATTCAGAGAGCTTGATGTTGTTAAATCCTGCTCGGGCAATAGCGAGCAGCCTGCTCCAGGAGTAACAATTTTCACTCTTCATATATCTCCTTTTCTTTTCTTTATTCTTTTCCTTGCTCATGACTGTGGCAGCCACAGGAAAAAAAAACAACTTCGGCTGCCTATAATAGAAAAGGTATTTGATGCAGTAAAAGTAACTTACTTGGTCTCTATGAGCATGTTGTGGTTAAACCCCAGACAGCAAGTAAGCACCACCCAGCTGCTGGCTCACTGCACTCCGGTGGGATGGGGAAGAGTGAAAGTGCAAAAACTTGTGGGCTGAGATAAAGACAATTTAAAAGGTGAAGAAAAAGCTGTGCACTCAAGCAAAGCAGAACAAGGACTTCATTCACCTCTCCCCATGGGCAGGCAAGTGTTCAGCCAACTCCAGGAAAGCATGGATCCATCAAGAATAATGGTGAATTGGGAAGACAAATGCCATCACTCTGAACACTCCCTCCCTTGCTTCTTCTTCCCCAGCTGTAAATGCTGAGCATGACATCATATGGTGTGGGATATCCCTGTGGTCAGCTGGGGTCAGCTGTCCCAGCTGTGTCCCCTCCCAGCTTCTTGTGCACCCCCAGCCTTCTCACTGGTGGGGTGAGAGGCAGAAAAAGACTTGATGCTATGCAAGCACTTCTCAGCAGTAATGAAAACATCTTTGTGTTATCAATGTTGTTTTGGTCACAAATCCAAAACACAGCCTCATACCAGCTACTATGAAGAAAATTACCTCTATCCAAGCTGAAACCAGCACATTCTCTTCTGGTCAGATTAATCAATAAAATAATGAAAATAACGCAAAATGCAACCTTTCTAGATGACACAGAGTTAATAAATTTCTTCTTTTAATTCTGGGGTTTTTAACCCTACTACGTAAAGGGTGGACACAAACTTCTAGGTAGGACTGGGTTCTATCCAGGTCAATTAAGAGCAAAGCCTACTTTGTATTACCTAACATTTGCTCTAATCAGTACTCAAAATTGGATTACAGTCTCCGGGAAACACCTCAGTCAGCTTAATATTCCCAAGATGTGTATCATCCTTAACAAGCCTTCTACAACTCTTGATTTTATTACATCCATAAATTAAAATAATTTGATATTTTGTTGTTTCTTTCAGGGTTCAGTTACTGTTCTTTCAAGTTAACCTTGTACAAAAGTGCTGGGATTAAATTTTTTATCTTTCTAGAGCAAAATTAGAAGTTCAAAGAATAGCTAAAACCTAAATCATTTTGCAAGCACTCCAAGAGATTTGTGTCCTTTGACTTGTATTTGCTCCTTTGAAAAACAATTTGTTTTCACTGGGCTCTCCCCTGACTATGACACTGCTGGCTTCTCCAAAACAGACAGCCTTTCCCTGACAGGGAGTACTAATTTAGGTATCTTTGTCCTGCCCAGATACCTGGGTGAAAGCTTTTAGCAATTGAGTTTCTTTCAGACTTTTACCTCCTTTCAAACTGGGTTGCAATTGTCTCTGAAGGTGGTAGCTGTCAGGAGTGAAGGGAAGGCATTTGCAGATGGTATGATCACATATTCCTCATTTTTTTAGGAAACCAGGCTCAAAACAACACAACTTTACTTTATAAATAATAAGATTAATTCTATGAGCTGAGATGGAATGGCATGAAATATCTGCAAAGGGAAAACTATAGTTCTTTCTGGTTCTATTGGGATTGATTCTCAAGTCTGTAACAAGTTTTATCAAATTACTATATTATAAGACTAAGTTCTCCTTGGCTGACAGTGCCCTGTAGGCATCACACTAATACTAGTTATTGTTAGAAGCATCAGTTTTATACAAAGTAATTTGTGCAAGGATTGGTGCAAATTGAACAAAACAATTTTTAAGACTTCAATACAAAAATGTTTTTCTTCCAAATTCACTTCAAATCCATGTCCACTGCAAATGAAATGTACTCCATCATCTACCATTATTATCCCAGGTTCTGGGTATAGTAAGAGCATGCAACATACATCACTTGACATTATAAACAGTCCTGACATTATAGTTCTGACATTTGAATCTTTTATATCCTTAAAAAAAAAAAAAAGAGAGAGAGAGTGATGTATGAGATTGCTGGTGGTTTGAATATTAAGTTCTTGTATTTATTCATCATTGACACATTAATATGTCACTGTCAGTATCAGTTTTCTCACACCCAGACTTCACATTAGACTTTGTGAATCTCATGCTTTTCTAATTAAAGCCGATGAGGGTGGTGTCCTTCAGAATTGCCTTTACAATATGTAAAATAAAATGGTCTAGTCTAAGCAGCTTGGGCAGCTGTGTTTTAGACTTTTGGTTTTAAACTAATGAAGTGATGGACTTGGAAAAATGACTACTATCTACGTACACTGACTTTTTTTTATAGGGGATTTTAAAAAAAGTATTTTCATTTAAATTTGCCTAATTTTTCTGTGTAACTGTAATTATATGAAGTGAATTACCAATTCAAGGAGAGTGTTGTGTTGCATTAAAAAATGATGAATATAAGGAAATTCTTTGCCATATTTTGTTAAACTAAATTTTAAAGGTGTAGATGACATGCTCATTTTCTACACTTTAATCTAAAAATCATTTAGCAGAAGCCTGTGTAATTAAGAAGCAAGTATCTTTGCAGTTTAATGTAAACACTGTGGCACATCATTTCAAAAATTATTTACCTACAGTAATTCTGCATGTTTGGGACTATGCATGAGTCTATCTAATTTATAATTTTTTTTTAAGTTCATCTCCTTTTACTACTTAAGCACAATTTGATAAACAGCTGCTTGAGATAAATGCATCATGGCCACAATTTCTATTGGTCTTATTCCTATAAACTTGTCATCTGCTCATCAAGTGTATCAGTGGAATGAGGTGGCACACAGAAAACCTGTCAAGTGTGAAGCTGCAACTCATCTTTCTGGACCTGCTTTGTAGTCACGAGGGTAAGCTGTAAGTTGACCTGACCATCAGAATGTCTATTACTAGTTTAATAGACAGCAGAAAAAAGAAACCCAGTGTTGGATCATGTTATGTACACACCTTAGCAAATACTTATGTGGTTTAGGGCAGTGCTGAGCTGTTGATCCTGAGGACTGCTAGAGCCCACAGGAGTGATTTTGCGCAGAAGCCCCACATGGGAGAAAAAAGACATTATAGCAGATGCTCTCAAGAAGTGTCTTTGTCAGCAAGATTGATGCAGACAGCAGCTGTGAGTGTCTGGAGAAGCTGGACTGCCTGCATCATCATCACAGGGGGGTAGGCTTTAATTAAGATGGATGTGCACCGAGAATAGCTAATCATTTTGTCACCATACTCACCTTGGAAAGAATTACAGGTTTTAAATTCACTCTGTGTAGCTGGGTGAGCTTTGCCAATCCACAGGGTAATTGATAGTTTCTTTTCTAATACAAGCTGTTTTAATGTTAATAAATCCTTATGACTTACATTTTATTGCATCCAAACAGCTAGCGGTAATTAGCCTGACAGTCCCCTTTTTCAAACAATTCCTAATTATCCTAAAATTATCTCCTTTTCTAGTGGCGAAGTATGCTAAGAGAATAAATAGGTACTTTTTTTTTCCTGAGAATATGGGAATTCAAAGCCACAAGCAAACTGCCTTTGCTAGTAGATATGAAATTAGCATTAACAGGCAGGATTAAACCTTACGCTATAGTCATGCATCCATGACAAAATGGGATGATAGCTTGCTGTGATGTGGAAGAGATCTCATAGTTGCATTTAATTTTTGCTCTTATGTAAGATTAGCTGTACCATACAGACCATAAAAGCTAAAAACTCAGCTAAACACCCAAAGCTGGAGTTCCCTGCGTGCAAGGACATATGTCCATTTACTTGGAGAGATTTCTAGAAGCCTTGCACAATTATAGAACCTGCTGAAGATATCAGGGAGAGGTTTTTAAATGCTGTTTTGAAAACTGCTGCTAAATACAGTAGAATATTAAAAAAAAAATTAGGAAATGTATGTAGTTTTACACTGTATTTTTTGACCTGCCCTTATTATATATCTGACATAAAAAACCCCCCTAAGTAATGGTCACTCACCAAGGCAAACAGCTCCAGTGCAGGCACATCGCACAGCGGAGCAGGGAATCACTGCAAGCAGGGGGAATTTCTAGAGCCAGGGAAACTGTAGGAGATGGCCAAGAGCCATGTGGAGCCGGCAGCTTTTGCCCTGGAGCAACTCCCTCAGCATGGGCTGAGTCAGCTGTTCCCACTCTCTCATAAGGGGCCCGTAGGGAATGCGGTGAACAGAGTGGCAACAGGGTGTAATGTGGGGGTTCACACAGGCAGGGCGAGCAAGAAGGGCTCCCCTCCAACCATCTGGGAGCAGCCAACAGAGGCAGTGAACAGACCCAGTAGTTGGTGAAGAAGGGCATAAAGAGATCTTTTTATCCCCAATCTTAGTAGTGCACACTCCCTCAGGTATGGTTCTGACACACTGCAGAGCTCATTCCCCTGTAGCTGCTGGAGTCCCTGTACCAGCCATGTCAGAGGCCTCCAACCAGCCAGACCTCCTGATGGTACATGTAGCTCTCCAGGTCTCTCCCTCGAAGGCAAAAAGCCTTGCAGAGAGACCTCGACAAATTAGAGGGCTGGGCAATCACCAACTGTATGAAGTTTAACAAATGCAAATGCCAGATTCTGCATGGGATGGGCCAAACCTGGATGTACGTACAGACTGGGGAATGAGATGCTGGAAAGCAGTGCCACGGAAAGGGACCTGGGAGTCCTGGTCTAGGGCAAATTGAATATGAGCCAGCAGTGCCCTGGCAGCCAGGAGGGCCAACCATGTCATGGGAGGCATCAGGCAAAGCATCACCAGCCGGGCAAGGAGGGGATTGTCCTGCTCTGCTCTGCACTGGGGTGGCATCACCTTGAATATTTTGTGCAGTTTTGGGCACCACAATATAAGAAACCTATAAAGCTATTAGAAAGCGCCCAAAGTAGGGCAATGATGATGGTGAAGGGCCTTGAGGGGAAGTCATATGAGGAGCAGATGAGGTCATTTGGTCTGTTCAGCCTGGAGGAGACTGAAGGGAGACCTCACTGCAGTTACAACTTCCCCATGAGGGGAAGCAGAGAGGCAGGAACCAATCTCTTTTCTCTGGTGACCAGGGATAGAACCTGAGGAAATGACATGAAGCTGTGTGAGAGGAGATTTAGGCTGGATATTAGGAAAAGTTTTTTCATCCAGAGGGTGGTTGGGCACTGGAACAGGCTCCCCAGGGAAGTGGTCACAGCACTAAGCCTGACAGAGTTCAAGAAGAGTTTGGACAATGCTCTCAGGCCCATGGTGTGATTCTTGGGACTGTCCTGTGCAGGGCCAGCAGTTGAACTTCAATGGAACTACATTTATCGTGTTAGATTACATGGATCAAATTGAAAAGTGCCATCTTCTGCTTAGACCTGCACTGATTTTTGCCTTACATCAGCCATGTGAGAGAAGATTCAGCCATCAAAGATAACTTGGACAGAAATTCTAAAAGTGTTCCTGTATCACTACTTAATTTTTATTTACTCCTCCTCTGCAGTAGAATCACAGAAGGGTTTGGGTTGAAAGGGACCTTAAAGATCACCTAGTTCCAAACCCCCTGCCATGGGCAGGGAACTTTCCACTACACCAGATTACTCAGAGGCTCATCTAGCCTGGTCTTGAACACCTCCAGGGATGGGGAATCCACAACCTGTAAGAAAATTTAAGACAGCTTGCTAGGCAGTTTTTACTGTGCTTGCAAACAACACTGCAATGAACGCTAGCTTTTAAATTGCTAAACCATCAAATGATACTGGTCCAGTTTGAAAGTGAGGCCTGAATTTTTTTGTCTCATTTAAAGCTGCATTGTTTACAAAAACCATAGATTAACTCATGTCCCATGCAAAATACTGGAGAGGCTGGGAGGAAGGACTGGACAGAGTCACATAACAACCAAAAAGACCACAGGAAAGAAGAAGCAGGGGGAGAAACCTTAAAAGGGAGAGGAGGTAGCAAAGATCAAGCCTCATGAAAGGGATATCATGGTGTGACAATCTCTGTCCCTCAGGGACATGTCTAAAAGTCAAAGTCTGAATGTCAGAATATGGAAAAGAGGAAAAGAAGAGGCAAAGGCTATGGAGAGGTATGTTCATGTTGTGACTGTTCTGTACCTCAGACAGTACTTGACAACTCAGTTGCTTCTACTAGTGTGCAACAAAACCTTATGCAGAAAGTATATAGTATTTAATCTGAGGGTCTGTCTGAGATTTGGCCTTCCTTGATGCCCTAATGGAATTGCAAAACTTTTCCAACAACGCACTGTTGAAGGTAGTGCCCAAAGTGGTCAGACGCACTTATCACCTCTTGTGCAAAGGTACAAACCAAAATTGTCTTCTGAAATTGTGTAGCACTCAGAAACAATCAGATTAACAATGTTACAAATAAAGAATCTGAAATAGTGATAATCTGGCCAGAAGTTTCTTCTACCTGAGGAGAGGCACTGGTGGTATTGCACCTGATCTCTCAAATAGCAAGGGAACTAACCACTCAAGATGTCTTTTGTTTATTCACTGAGAATGTTCAACTATTCAGAAAAATAAAAGCACCTTTGATTGTTTCTGTCTTATTTTCATTATCCATGCAAGTTAGCAAGGTAGAAATGGGTGCATCGGCATGCAGAATTTTCCATGCTGTGGAAAAACTGTTTATTTAGGAAACACAGTACATCAATTGCTCAGACTCTATTGAGAATTGCCATTCAGAGAACACTTAGTGACTTGTGAGGAAGAATTTAAAGAGAAAATGGTTAGTATTTTATTCTCCTATCCCATGAGCCATCTAGTCTTCTGGCATTTTGAATATACATAGCAATTACAGATTTTTTAGATTCCACCTTTCCTGGAAAACTCAAAGTACACTCAGAATGATAAATGAATATGAATTTACAATCCATTTGTGGTCCCATATAAGTCAATGATCCCATTGATTGCAAACCAGAACAGAATTTCTTCACACTGACATCTAAAGAACATATCAAATTCTTGATTTATTCAGACTCTTATTAACCTTTTATGTAGAGCAGCATTTCTGTGGGCTATTGCAGAAGGATGTAGGGAAGGAATGAAATAAGTATTTTGAAAACGCTTTTTTTAAAAAAGTGATGTATTAGAATCATGATCATTTCCCTTTTAAAAACCAATGAAATATTCATGGAAAGGGTTGACACAGTTTTGAGTGTATCAAAAGAAACTAAACTCCCATCAGGCTTCAGGCAGAGCTTTTCATTCTTACTATCCGTTCACGTGTTCCTTCCATCCCTGTCCCCAAAGCAATAAAAATTATGTGGGTTTTTTTTTTTTACACTGGCAGCATACCTCCGGCACATAGCTTTAATGGTTCTGGACAATATTGGAAGAGTTTGCACTTTTTCTTCTCTTTTTATTTAAATTACAAATATTTGACAAACTGCTTCTATCCTGGAGGATTTCAAATCCCCTCAGATTTAAAACACAGCTCACTTTTAAAAAGCTGCTAACAGAGGAAAAAGTTGAACATTTGCAATTAAACCTGGGTTTATTGTTCTTTCATTGTTCCTTTATTATACTAAGGGTGCTTATATCAAAAGAGAATCTTAATTCCCTTGTCCTCGTTTATTTTTTAATTAGGTCAGTCTTCCCTTTCATATCCTGTTCACCAGCTCAGCCTCTAATGGCAGTGTCAGTTAGCAATCAGCTTCTAGGAAAGAATATAATAATTTAGTCATCTTCTAAGTAATTAAAAAAAAACACACAAAAAAATCCAAGCTTTTTAATTATCAGTCAATTTTTTGTATCTAAGATGGTGAGATTCCCAAGGACCCAAATTAGGAACTGATTTTCCTTAGATCGTTAGTGGGAAGAGGAAGTTCTTGTAGTGAAAGGTAAGCACATGAGATCTACCATCTAAAAAAGCTGATACAAAAAATAAAGGTGTAGTGCTGCTCCCTAAAAAGGGAAGCTCCCAAAAACATGTGTTCTGCCTGCCAGGGTTAGTAAATGCCTCTGGAGAACAAAATTATAAATCTTACCTTGTTATTTTCTGTTGGTTTTGATTGTTGTAGAAAGCACATTCGTGCCCACTCAGATACAGGATGTGTTCTGCTGTCACCTTCACTGCCTCCTCTCCAGAAATGCCAAATGCTGCCACATCTTTGAAGAGAAGCCAAATGTGAGCAGTAGGTACAAAAGTTAGGTGGAAACTGTTCAACAAATCGTGGAATCATACAATCATGGAATGGCTTGGATTGGAAGGAACCTATAAGATCATCTGGTTACAATCCCCCTGTCATGGGCAGAGACACCTTCCACCAGACCAGGTTGCTCAAAGCCCCATCCAACCTGGCCTTCGACACTTCCAGGGATGGGATAGCCACAACTTCTCTGGGCAACCTGTGCCAGTGTCTCACCACCCTCACAGTAAAAAATTTCTTCCTAATATTTAATCTAAACCTGCCCTCTTTCAGTTTGAAGCCATTCCCCCTTGTTCTGTCACTACACGCCCTTGTACAAAGTCTCTCTCCATCTTTCTTGTGGGCTCCCTTGAGGTACTGGAAGGCCACAATTAGGTCCACTCCAAAGCCTTCTCTTCTTCAGGTTGAACAATCCCAATTCTCTCATTTTTTACTCATAGAAGGGGTGCTCCATCCCTCCAATCAACTTGGTAGCCCTACTCTGGACTTGCTCCAACAGGCAGATGTCCTTCCTGTGCTGGGGCTCCCAGAGCTGGATGCAGCACTGCAGGTGGGGTCTCACCAGAGCCACCTCCCTTGACCTGCTGCCCACACCTGCTTTTGATGCAGCCCAGTACACATGGCTGAGTCATGTCCAGCCTCTCATCCACCAGCACCCCCAAGTCCTTCTTGCCAGGGCTGATCTTGATCTGTTCATCCCCAGCTTGGATTGATACTGGAGGTTGCCCTGACCCAGTACCAGCACTTGGTCTTGTTAAACCACATGAGATTCCCATGGGCCCACTTCTCGAGCTAGTCCAGGTCCCTGTGGATGGCATCCTGTCCTTCAGGTGTGTCAACAGCACTTCTCAGCTTGGTGTCATCTCCAAACTTGCCGGGGATGCACTCAATCCCTTCATCTACGTCATTAGTGAAGATATTAGGTAACATTTGTCCCAGTACAGACCCCTGAGGGACACCACTTGTCACTGACGTCCATTAAGACTCTGAGCTGTTGACCATTACCCTCTGGATACAACCATCCCAACAATTTCTTATCCATTTAATGGTTTACCCATCAAATCCATCTCTCTCCAATTTAGAGAGAAGGATATTGTAGGGCACCATGTCAAAAGCTTTACAGAATCCAGATAAATGACATCTGGAGCCATTCCCTTGTCCACTGATGTTGTTGTTTCAGACAGAAGAGAAATCCTGAAGTCAAACTCCTAGCCCCTCCCTCTGGACTTCTCCTGAAAGTCGTTATGGCAAAGCATGTTTATGGCAAGCCAGTCTGCTGCTGGCAGGAGGGAATATTTATGTGATGAGTAAGAAAATCAGATATGAATGGGTTATGACGGGTTGTTTGTCCATGTCTTTTCTCCTGTTCCCACTGTTCGGTCTGCTTGTGGCTGAGTTGGCTTTTTCCCCCCCTCCAAATAATTTCTGCTTTCTTCTACTTGTTGAAAGTACTACTGCAAGCTTGAGGGAGAGGGAGTCAGACCCTGAGAACAAGCAGAAGGGGACAGATAAAAATGGTTTTCTGGCATCTGAAAGTACTTTCTGAGTAGCTCTGCGATGGAGAAAACTGTTTACTTACACATGTGCTACTTGTGCTGCTTACTTTAATTTCTTTCATTTCTGCTTTGCATTGACATTCAAGGCACACTGAGGAGATGAACTTTCCTTTTTACTGAAGAGATATAATAGAGCATATTTCCCTATATATCTAAAACAGAGACATCTGGAAATGAGAGCCATGGTACAAGGAGGCCTTGTGACACTATTCCCATGACAAGGCTCTGCTTATCAGACTGAGAGATGCATTTCACATGTTGTAGTAATTTTGCAGTAAAAATTGCCACAGATGGTGTTAGTTTTTGTGGAGTTTATGAGATTAGTATTTGGCTACAGATCAATCTCCATGTTTCCGTGATACCAAAAAGAGTGCAGAGATAGAGCAGCCTGAATAATCACAAACTTTTCTTAAAGGAGATTTTGTGCAGTCAATTTCACTACAACCTCTGCAGTAATAGGGGGACTGAACGCAGTGAGCTTTATAAATCCAGCTCCAATTTCCCCTCTAAAAGTAATCTTATTCTGTATCTGTAAATGATTCCTCATCATCTGTTGTTTTTCCACACTCTGCTAATCCATGTATGGTATCACCTTTAAAATACATAAGCAAAAGGTACAATCCCTTGACTAGCAGCTTCTTTGCTCCCTCCCAGCACCCTTCTCCTTGTTGAGATGATCTTACCCCCCCCTCACAGTATAGGTCTGTGTCCACCTTACCAGACCTTCTCTAATTGCATAGAAATGTCTAAGCAAATAAATCTTAACCTCACGCATCATAAGAGTAAGGCAGAAAAAAGTGCAAAGCAATACTTTCTTTTTCTTACTAAATTATTTGATTGAATTGTGCCAAAAAGCAAACTGAATCTTTAACTGAGCATGGTGATGTATGATGCTCAAAATGTCGGATTAAATGATGGGGAGCACAACATTCACCTCGTCAAAGCAGCACAATGAACACACACAGAGCTCAGAGTCACGCAATAAGCATTAGGGGTGCTGCTGGATGATGTGTGAAGGACTGGGGTATAACACTGTAGGCTGGGAACTTGTCCTCAAATGGGGCATTTCTAAGCATAGGTGCCATCAGGAAGCATCGTACTGGCTTGTGTAACAGGTGTACAGCTGCAGCTAGGGGTATTCTACTATGAATCCATGAGTGTTAGATGCAAGATTGGATAAGTCAATTTAGGCAAGGTGCCTCAGGACAAAACAGCTCTGCAGAACCCGGTGCTCTGCACTTGCCACTTTGACTGTTTCCTTCCCAGATAAATCATAAGAAGAATTAGTTTATATCTTCTTGCTGGTTTTGTTTTGGTTGGTTGGGTTTTTTTGTTTTCAAGTAGAGAAATGTAGTTTCTCCTTCTTGCTTTGAGAAAAGGGCCTCCAGGCATCCACACTGTGTGCATCTGTTGATGGTTCAAGAAATTTTTCAAGGCTTTCCCTGTTCCTCTTGGCCTTGCTCCTATTTGTATCCATCTGCACCCAAGCTACCCCTACCAATGCATCATAGGTTTTTATTTTCTACCCTAGCACCAGCTGCCAGGTCTTTACATATCCCTTCTGATTTTATTTTTCTTTCTGCACCCCAGTCCTTCAGTCAACTTCAAAAAGACCTTATCTTAATTGTAAAATATTCTTCATATTTGAAATTTCCTCCTACATCCTTGAAGAGATCTCACAGAAGAAATCAACTGAACACTTGAGTGCAAGAAAGAGGAAGGGCAGAAATTCCGAACTCCATGCAGCAATGCAACTGTCTTTTGCACCTCAGAAGTGACAGGCCAGCCAAAGAAAATTGAAGCCTACAAGTCCAGATAGGTTTAACTCCTCATTTTGCAGTTCACAGTCATCAGGAGTCAGGGTCTGAGACAATCAAGACATATCTCTGCCGCCCACTGACCTTTTCGCCATGAATTCTTATAAGATTTGCAATGGGGGAAGGATGCCCAGCACACCTTATTCTGGGTAGGATATAAGTCAATTTTACAACACATGGGTGTACATGCCACACAACTCTAATTGAGCCAAAAATCCTTGGAGAAGGATACTAAAATCCTTGAGAATACAGCAGCATGTTTGAGGACTCCCACACATGTGTAGAGGGAGTGTCCATGCCCTGTGGAACCCTACCACCCTTGCTAGTGCTGCAGTTCCAGTCATTTGGAAGCCAAAGCCAACTGAGATACTGCTACCCCAGCTATGTTCACATGTTCCTTTGCCGGACAGACCCAGCAACACTTGATGTCCATAAAGATTGCCACAGAGGTAAGAGAGGCAGAGGACTGAAAGAGTAAGCGAAACATTAGCTCTATTTTCTTTTTGTTCTCCACAGCAGTGAGCTTAGCTTAGACAGGTGTGAGTCTGCAAAACTGCAGCCCAGGAAAACTATTTCTTGTTTTCTCCTGGCAAATACTAACTTCTTCTGTGATCTTAGACCCCATACAACTTTTATAACCAGACACTGCCGCAGCACTTGTGCCAAAATATGCCATTCTGAATGTGGCCTTTCACTCTCTGCACACAGTAGCTCTCTCAGGCAACTGCAAATGTTTATCAGCAGTTTTCTAATAAAGACATAGACACATTCTTTTAATGAAACTAATCTTTTTTAGCTGAGGAATCGTTCTAATTTCATCTGATTCGAGGGACCAGGCATATGTTGTTGAATCATGAAGACCAAATATTTGTTTTGACCACTTCAAAAATACCTTCGAGGCTAACTCTTGTTTGCCCAGCTCTTTGTTAAACGATTGCAAATGAGAAACATTCAAAAAATCACAGCCTGTTTGTGCATAATTTGTACACTCAGTGCAGAAAGTGCCATGTATCTCAGCTAAATCATTTGCAATGAATAATTCCACCATTTGGTACAGATGCAAAGCATTGGAAGTTTACAGAACATTATGGAAATGTATCTTCCGTCCTCAGGAGATGGGGGAATTTTAATTCCTGGCACTGAAGGCAGGCTTGAATGAGAATATGATTAAACTTTTATAACTGCTTGATGTTTTCTTGGCTCAATCAATATTCTTTTCAATAAGCCCTTGGCCTGTTTCGGAAGCACTGCCAATATTTGTTGTTGAGTAAATGTGGTTTTATTCTTCACTCCCACTGATTTGATCAACAGAATGACATTGATCACAATGAGTGCTGTGTTCAAATGTTTTAAAACAATTTAATCTGCTCATGCAGGACACAGGTTAGGTAGCAGTGCTGATTACAGCACATCTTTTAGTGGCTTCTCTTACAGATGGACATGCTTTGATACCACCTCCAATGTATCTGACTGCGATCGTTCATTTGTGCAAGCTGGCAGGAATGGATGAGGTCACACGCAATGGTTGCTTCCCTTCCTTCAAAGGGAGATGGGATGGGACATGACAGGCAGTCATGCGTGCCTCTGGAGGACCAGCATCCTGAGGATAAATCCACACTGGTGCGTGTGAAAGCACCCAGGGGAACTGGCTATGAATATTTAGATGTTAATACTGTCAAGCAGGGGGATGCTAGACTAGAATTGCGTATATGCTTACAGCCTATTCACCAATGCGCCACCAGCATGCACAAAACCATGGGCAATTCACTTAGCTCTGTGCCTTGGGCTTTCTATCTCTCAAACGAGGTTAATAATTCTTGCCATGTTTTGTGAAACAGTTTGACATCTGTGCAAGAGACATGATGTGACTGTTGAGTTGTGGCATTTGTTCAGCACATTGGTGACACTCAGTTCTTTGCCAATCCAAGCAGGAGCTACTTCCACAAAATGCCAGAGAGAGTGAAGGGTTTGGAGCGAAATTTAATCCAGACAGTTTCAGCAGAGGCTGAGAACTGAGGAAAGTGGTGAGTAGTGAAAGGGAAAAGAATCATTCATTCCTTTTCAAGGAAATTCTCATCCTTTGCTTCAATGACAGTACAATGCTATTAGGTCAGATTCCTGAGGTTTGTGTCCTGAGCCCTCAATGATTAAAAATTATATTTGTTCTCACTTCTCCATTCCCACATGTGATGGAAAAGACCATTGACCATTTCAAGGTAATTGCTGTCCTAGTAATTGCTTGTTCCTCAATTCACAGACATGGTGGTTGAACGTGGGACCTGCCTTTATAAATGAGCTTACAGTCAGACATATTTCAGTGACCAGAAGGCTTCAGAAATAACCAGATTCTGTAGGTTGAGTCCCACCAGCAGCCAAGCACCCACATGCACCCCAGTGGGGCAGGGGAGAGAGTAGGAGGAGGAAATGTAAGAAAACTCATGAGTCAAGACAGAGAAAGTTCAGTAGGTGAAGCAAAGAGGAAAAACAACCCCATGAAAATTAAGTGATGCAAAGGCAATGATTCGCTACTTCCCACAAGAGAGGTCTCTAAGCAATGGCCAACATGGAAGTAAAAATCCCTCATTTTCTTCTACCTCTACCGCAGTTTTTATTGTTGAGCGTAATGCTATATGGCATGGAATATCCCTTTGGTCAATTCAGGTCAGCTGTCCTTCTGGGTCCCCTCCCAACTTCTTGCATAGATCCAGCCTACTCATACTCACTGGAGTGGGGGAGGAGCAGCACAGTGGGGAAAAAAAGAGAAAGCCTTGTGTTTGCAAGAACTGTTCAGCAACAGCCACATAATAAAAGTCTTACCAATACCATTTTAGCCACAAATCCAAAAAACAGCACCACAGGGCTGCTGTGAAGAGTTAGATTCATCCCAGCCAAACCCAGTATACTAGGAAAAAAAATTAAAATAGCAAAGTCCCATTCTGGCAGAGAACTGATTAGACTGGAACTAATAAAATTACTCAGAAACAAAATTACATATGCTCTTGACAACTGAGGGCAGTACACAGCCTTCAGAAAACAAGCAATCCAGCTAGCACAGTCTTATAGAGCCTGCTCAAATGTGCTTCCAGCAGGTCTGCGCACTATTTTCAGAAAGAGGGAGCTAAATAATGTTACTCAGCCTACTACTGTGTTTGGGAACTCAGTAAAGTATTTGGCTTGACAGGCAAGATTTTTGATGCCTTCCTGATGGCCAACTGTGTCTGGTTTTTTGTTTTGTTTTCTTCTATGCTTTATATAAGCAGAGTTATGGAGTGGTTGGGTGTGTTTAATTATGATAAGGTTTGGAAACATTTGTCTGTTTAACAGACACTCATGCAGGGATTGCCTTATGTGAGGAAACTAATTTATGACTTTGGACGGGGTTGTGAGCAAGGAGGAGTAAAATACTGCTTTCTCTCCTACCTCTTGGAGAGCAGGGAAGGCCCTCACAGAGGTGATGGTACACAGCGACTGCTGCAGCACCTGGCCTGTGCTGACTCGTTTACTGTGGTGTTTTCCTGGGATGCTCATGCTTCCCTTTTACACAGGCAGCCAGCTCTTCTGTATGCCTACAGCTACTACCCCCTCCACACTTCTCAGTGTTTTTGTAAAGTCTCTGAATCCCTAATTGTATTCACTGACTTGACACAAGCGGAGGTTCTGGAAAACAGCAGTTATTTTATGCTTTCATACTCTGTTGTGCGAAGGGTGAGAGTAGCATGCAATCCAGAAGAAATATACTGAAGAAAGATGAGTTTGTCATTTCAATAGTCAATGTGATGTTTTGGCTGTATCTGAAGATCAACATTTACAGAGAATAGATGTGTAAATTGTTTTTTATATGGTTCTTCAGAGGTAGCTTTCAGAAAATTATTTATTATTCCAGATGCCCACATAGTCATAGATATTAACTGACTGGAGAGAGTTCAGAGCAGAATACTAAAAATGATCACTTAGTGCAGATGTTCTGACCTATAAAAAAAGTGAAAAAAGATTAAAGGGATAAAATACAGCTTGAGGCTGGACTGAGTAATGAGCTGGAGAGGACACAGCCCTCTCCAAATATGAATAAACAGCATGAATAAAACACTTACATATGGCAATAAACCATAGGGTAAACAATGGCACACACAACTCAGTCCTACAAATTATCTTCTACAAGTCAAACTAATCAAAGAATAGTTGAGGTTAAATCTCCTGTCAAAGATTTCTGCACAGACATACTCAATAGAAGTGCTGAAGATGGACAGAACAGAAAACAAGCTTCTAGCACTACACAGGCACCAAGGAAGTTTTCTTCTTGATATGTGTGTGTTTCTGCATCCTATTAACATATTCTCTTATAATGGCACAATGTTCACTGTTTACTTAGTCATAAGATTAAAAGAGGTGACTGTCTTCAAGCCGTAGGAAATTTCCTGCTGACAGCAATGTGTCATTTCCCAGTGGCACAGCAAGAGCGAGAACCTATCTAAGAGCAAAGAGTCAGAAGTCTGGCTGTGTACTGACTGTGCGACCGGGACATTTTCATCTCTCCACTGGTACTGTCCAAGATCCCTGCTTCTTCTTGGCTGTTACAACCCGGTTTAGAAGCTCCATGCTTTACCAGGTGTTACACTTTTATTTCAGGCTTTTGATTCTTTGGTACTTTGACTTCACATATGCAGAAAAACTACACACTTTTCTCTAAGAGACTTCTTTTAATTTGGTGAAAAAATAGAGGTTTTGGCAAAAAGGGTTTAACAGAAATAATATGCAACTTCACAAAAGCATTACAACAGGTTACTGAAACTACCAAGCATTGCTATAGCAAGGGAACCTTTGTTACACCCAGCAAACACAAACTTAAGTGAACTACCCATAACTTAAGTGAAATACAGACAAGTTGCCCACAGGAGTAAAGGAAGAGAGATTAAGAGAAGGAAGAATAGAGAAAGAGAAGAGAAAAACACAATTACTACTACAAAGGTCACATCCTGACAGGTAAGGAGGGCAGAAGCCAAGGGGGATGGACACCTCGTGCCTGTCTACTCAGAGACTCTGGCTATTGTGGCCACTCCCCCTAGGCAGGACCTTTGGCTCACTGCCACTCACTGCCCCCCCAGCCAAAGTGAGGGGTGCCACAGACAATTAGAGGTTCCAGGGGGTGTGATGTGGGCGGGCCACCAGGCAGCCTTACTGACAGCTCAGCTGGATGGCTTTCCCTGCCATGTGCTCTGCATGGTTGCACCATGTTGGCTCCAGGCCTAATCCTAGCCCTTCCCCCCCTCCCAAACACACACACAGGCAACATGGTTTATTCGACCCATCAATCAAATAATCTGGTGAGATATGAATCCGGTCTCTGACAATGGCACATAGCACAATTACACCTGTACAGCACAGTCACCTCCACTCAAACGAGGACTGCAAACTACTACTCCCAGTACTCAGCTTATTCATGACTTCGGAAATAGTTTAATGATAAGTATCTTTATTGGAGCAGAACTGAGGAAAAGAATTTGTCTCAGGTGCTGCATCAACACAAGACAAATGGGAAGTCCCTGTTAATTTACAATCTCAACAAGTAAGCAAGGGATGACAAGCAGCAGACACACAAAGGACTACAGAGGAATGTTAAGAAAAGATAGACCATTTTGGTCACACAAGACAAATTAACAGCTGCTGCTTCCTATAGGGATGTGTAGGGACCTTAGATCAAGATTTTAACACTATAGCTCTTCCTTGTTTTCTTTCTTCTGCTTGTCTAAAGTTTGATGCACTACCTTGCTTCACAGTCTACATAAATGCACCCAAGCATTAGCTAGTCTTTGTTGACTTTGTGATTCCTAAGGTCATAGAGTTTGAAATATTTCGGTTACATCTTATCAAATCTACCAGTTACTGCTGGTTTAGGATAGTCTTAATGCACAACTGCTGAATGTCACTCTCATTTTCTCAAAGGGGTGGTAGAAGAAATTCTTTGCAATTGAGTGCTCCTGTCACTCTGTTGAGGTGTAGCATGAATTCAAAACAGCCAAAAGTATCTCCTGGATAGATTCGCCAAAAGACTGATCTTCTACCAATAAAACTGACATAACAGGTTGGTGATTACCTCAAATATAAAATGCATCGGTGGATACTTCTATTATTTCTAGTATAAAAGTACATATTAAGGAATTCAAAGACATTAAGGCTGTAAAATGAGTGAGTCCTAAGCCAGGAAATGTCAGAGAAAAGTAATTCATCACATCCTACGTGTGCATTGTATTTCAATCTTTAGTTATCAAAGCACTGCAAGGGGATCATAAAACACCACAATGAAGGCCATGATGACCCTAAATCCTATGGTGAAAAAACCCAGAAACATTACAATGTGCTTTTTTTTCCCCACAAGCAACTTAATAGTGTATTTTTTCCATGCAATTAGCACTTTGTTGAAAGAATTGAATAGTTGGTTACCCAATACTTTATTTTATCCTTCTTTAAGTGTGAGGCATCAGGTCTTTTTTCTTCATATCATGTAAAGCTTGCCCTGAATATATATAGAGACTTACTTGTCTACTAATAAAATTCCCACTACTATTCCAAACTATGCCAATGTTGAAAGTATCACAGAAATTATTTTTCCCGTATTCAGGGGAGTAAAATTAGTAGTATATTTTACCTATGGAAAGGAAAGCTTATAGGGAATCAATTCAAACTACAAAGTGCCCACAGTTTTGTCAAGTCAATCTCTGATACAGAAATTCTGATTTATTCAGGGTAGTTACACTTTATTTATTATTTTCAAATCTTAGGAAGTTTATATGAGTTTATAATATATTTTTCATATATTCAAGGCGCAGCTTCCATTAAAGTGAATATAAAGTGCTGAGAGCTTCTGCAAATACACTGACAAGGGGGTATCAATAAAATAAAGAACAGGCAGTTAGGTGATCATCAGTGAGATTCTTGGAGGTTTTTTTAGATGATTTGTCCTGCATTCGTCATGATGGGAGAAGAGTGACAAATATAGGAGTGAGATCTACTCTGTCAGCTTGGAATTACCACACTCATCTCTCCTCTTCCTGCAAGCTGAAATCAACACTTCACTAATGTTCTGGGTGGCTTGCTCACCACACACACGTGATTTAACCACTGAACACAGGGGTTTGTGCAGTGGTGGCAGAAAAATCATACCTTGAAAAAGGGTAAGGCCTTAACGCAGAACCAGAAAAAGGGCAAGACCTAACAGAAATAAGGTAAGGCCTCAGTACACAATTTGTCAGCTGTAAAAACTTCACAAACCACATAAGAATGCTTAAAAATGGATGAACTGATACATTTCTCTTTAGCTCTGCCATTTAAAAAATAACATTTCCTATATCTGAATAAACAGTAAGTCATCATCATGGCTAGGTTTCGCGAACAAAGATTTGGGAAGGGCTCTACCCACGCTTGCTGTAAGCGCGTTGGTGGCTAAAAAGGCCAATACAAGATAGGCATGTCCGGTTGCAAAAGACACAGCAGAAAGACTCCTTAGATGGTATATTCTGCAAGGCTCAATTCTTTCTGCATTGTCTTTTCTCCTCAAGGGTGATCCTGCGTGCTTTTCAAAAGCATCAGCAGCGTTATAGATGGTGTGGCTCCAGACCTCCCGATTGGAGGCCAGAGTAGACCAGTTATGGTGATCAATATGGCCAAGGCTGAGATGTTGTTTCAGGGAGTCCTTGTATCTTTTCTTTGGGGCTCCTCTCTTGCAGCAGCCAGTGGCAAGTTCAACATAAAGCAGGATCTTAGGGAGGCGGTGTAAGTAGATAAATACAAATCAGCTTTAGACAAGAAAGCATTATGAAAAACACATCTCTATCTTTACATCTGCAGAATGGCGAATGTCTTCATAATGGGAGGCTCTAGGGGACTTGATGTGCTGGTGGCATTTTGTTGTTTTTAAAATCTTTATTTATAGAAAGGGAATGAAAAATATTGGGGAGGAACGGGATGATATCCACAGTATCAATGCTAGTGGGTAGGTCACACTTTTGGTGGTGCCGGTTCCAGTGCCCCTCACAGAATCTGACCCCAGGAGAGTATCATCCAACCGCTTCTGTCAGGCTTGACTCCTCCTCAGTGGCCTCCAGCCTGGAACACTACGGGACCAGCTGGAGTGACTGGGAAGGGCGTGACTCATGGCAGCCATTTAACATGAAATTCCCCAGCCCCGAGCCCTCGACCGTCTCTGCCGAATCTGACAGGAAGACAACGCTTGGCGACCCCAAGGCACCCTGACCGCAGGCAGCACCTTGACATCTATTTCACATGAAGTGGCTCATCCCTTTTTTTTAAACGCTGGTGTTGTGCCCTCGCCAGGGCAGCGCCGCGGGGCAGGAAGTGCTTCCCGTTCCCGGCTCCGGCCGTCGCTGCCCCACAGCCAATGGGAACTATTGCCAGCCGCCGTTGCCAGGTAGAACAGCACCTCGGCGCCCAATCCGCGGCGAGCCCTGCGCCCACCGCCCGGAGGAGGGGGAGTGGTGGGCGGGCACTCGGCAGCTCCGGCAGCCAATCAGAATGAGGAAGGCCGCCCACCGATGCGAGCAGGAGCCAATGAGAGGCGGCGAGCGGAGGGGGCGGTGCGCGGTTTGAATTGACGCGGCGCGGGCGTCCCGCGGTGACGGCGGGGCTGGGGTCGGTCCCCGTCCCCGTTCCGGTCGTGAGGGGAGCGGCCCCGCCATGGATTTTCATGTGGATGCGAAGCTGCAGGAGCAGCTGCGGCAGAGCAGTGCCCGCTTCATGGTCTCCGTGAATCGCATCCTGGAGCGGGTAAGCCGTTGGGCCCGGGAGGCCGCGGGCTCCGGGCGGCGTGCTGGGGCGGGCGGGGAGGCGGGGGCGGCCCTGGCGCGTTGGCGGGGGGCAAAAGCAGCTGTGAAATCTGCGCTGTGCCTTGGCAGGAGGGGGCTGGCCAAGAGTCCGCTCCCGCAATGCATCCATAAAACTGAAACCTGGGGCTGCCAGGCTTGGATGAGCGACTTAATCATAAGTGCGAGCAGACTTGACAGGGCCCTTCGCCCTAAATCGCTGGCGCGAGACGAGGTATTTTCAATGAAGCTAGGGGAAGTGGGAGACTCCCTCCAGGAATCCTCCTCACTTCAGAGCTATTTTGTGTTAAAGGTGTGGGAATGGCACGCCTCCACCCAGAGATGCCTGTGTTTATCCAGGGGTGTAAGTTTCCCTGAGCAGGGAAATGTTCTGTGCTGGCACGTGGCCAGGTCTGGCTCTAGGACATTTTCCTCGTCGCCTGTCAGATTGGATATTTTTACATGTCGTGAGCTGTAGCTCTATGGGCCTGCTTTCAGCCACTACAAACCAAGTTTGGAGGAAACTGTATGACAGGAACTTAACCCCTTTTGAGAAATCTCTGGTGCCCTTTTTTGTCATTCCTGGCTATGCCTTGGAATTGAATGGCCTGCATGCCTGTTTCCCCTAGGAATTATATATTTCCAAATTGCCAGCTTCTGACTTTGGCCAATAAACCAGCGCACTGATAATTTCTTGTTTTGGATAAAACAAAATTGTCCTAAAAACAATTGTTATAACGCGTGTTAAAACCATCACTTTAATCATTTATTCTAATATTTAATGGTCCTTTTTATTTAGTATAATCATCCTTTTGAAGATGATTACCTTGTTTCCATGGAAACTCTCACTTATGATACACCTGATGGTAAGAACTTCTAAAAGCTTCAATGTTTATATGCTGTGTATTTAGACTTGCTAAAGCATGCAGCTGTTGGCAGCTATAGAACCTTTAAGTGCAACAGATATTCAGTTTTGTTCACTTAGGTAAGACATTTCATATGTAAACTTTGGTACACATGTAAAGAGTTTACTTTTATGTGCCATTTTAGTCCATTGCTTGCTCCATTTTAGAAAAGAAGAGAGTTATTAGGAAAGTTCTGGATAAAAATGGTTAATGTTTGGATGGCTTGTAAGAAGAATAATCAAAATGGAGAAGACAACGGAAGGAATGGAAATATTAGCAGGAGTTGATGTGCATGAATGGATTCTGTAGTTTTATCTCCACTTAGTATTCTGAATACCGCTCTGACAAATTTCTGTTATGCCAAAGGTCGGGGTGGACTAGGAAGTTAGCATCTTTAACTTTTCATTGAGTGCTCCCATGTGGCCAGCATAAATCTATACCATGTTGGGCCATCTCATGGTAATAGTTGATCCATTACAGAGAGGTAAGGCTTTTGGAAAGCTTATTGTGAAAAAAGCTGTTGTTCTAAAATATATTGCTCAAGGTTTTAGTGGGACTTGTGACTTAAGATCTTGGTGGCTTTACTGGGAAATGAAATGAATGCTCTGCCAGTTTTTATTATCACTGACGTGAGGGTTATGATATGTAAATTGCCTTATTAATTCTTGTAGAGTAGGACTTACTGGACATGCACAGGAAGTACTAACAGTGCACCAAAGGCTTTTACAAACTGGGAAGCTTGCACTGGGAGAGGGAGGAAACATTCATACAGTACTGTAATAAACAGTTTTGGATTGGTAAAAGCTTGGTTATGCTTTTGGTTTAGTAACCTCTATTCAATATGGAATTAATATGAACCTCAGTCTTGTAAAGCCTTCATTATGGCTTCAAGTAACCTCACATACCATTTAGTCTGCATTCATTAAATGAAATCTAAAAAGTAAAAGAATTTGTCTGTAATGCTCTTTGAATTTTAGCTCAGGGTTTTTAGACTCAGCGTGTCTGATTATTTTTTTTCCTTGCCTGACCTCACAATTAACTTGAAATTACCATATTCTCTTGGTTTGTTTTCCTCTTAAGTTTTTATTTCTGCAATTGTGTTGGAGGCTGTTCAGATTTGATAATGTTTTGTTACTCTGTCATATATTCTTCTTAAATATTTATGTCTGTTACAGTGATGTTTGGTATGGATGGTGTTAATATTGATATTTCTTGCTATTTCTAGGACCAAAAAAATGGGGAAATGTGTCAACCAAGAATATTAAAAAATGGAGAAAGGAAATACTTGAGGTATCTAATAATATAGACCTACTATGCAGTCAAAATGCAGCGATATTTCTTATATATATAAAAACATATCTTTATATATAATTTAGGATTACATTCTAATCTTGCTGTGCCATATAATATTTTTAAGAGGTATTAATTAATGAGATCAACATCTGCTTTATAACAGGGATTTAGGATAGTTTGGTTAAGATTTTCAGATCATATAGACTAAAATAGATGACCATTTATCGGTGGTAAGCACAACTAGTAAACCAGGAAATTTTTTTTTTTTAAATTGCTATCTGTTGGGAACACGTACATTTGGATCTCATCAGAAGGTTGTCATTGAAGGTAATACATTGAATCAATTTATCTCGGTTGAGGTAATCAGCTCTTCAATTCCTCAGGGCTTCCTGCTTTCACCTTTATGTTCTTTTTTGTTTTTTCTCTGTAAAATAATGCTAAAGTAATTGAAGTATCTTTGCAGTCTCACCACTCACTGCATCAGGCTAAAGGCACTACCTCTGTAGTGTGCCTTGGTAGTTTACGCAGGAGCTGTTCTGAAGCCCACAGGGTGAGGGGGTGAGGAATGAAATTCAGTCTTAGGGAAAAAGAGTGGATTTAAGGGAGACAAAAAAGGGGCTGTATTTATGATTCCCTCTCCTTTCCACCCCTGGCAATACCTTGTGCATAAACTCTAAGCACTGCTGCACAACTTTACTGTCTAAATCCATTAAGGACTGCAAGAGAAATTCTCTGTCTTAGCCTCTTATGTGGGCTAAGGTTATGTTCTTGTATTGATTTTAACAGCAACAGATAGGAAAAAAGTGAATGATCAGGCAAGTTTTACTCTATACTTGTGGCTTTTCTGGCAAGGCCATGAGAAATCTGAGGGAAATTTAATGGTTATTTAAGAAGTGTCTAGTTGTGGAATATACCAAAGAAAATAAAGGCAATGATTAAACTAATTCTGCTATTCTAAGATTATTCTGACTTTTTTTCCTATTTCTAATTGCAGCATAATAGAAGAAGTCAAAGGAATGCAGGTAAAGGTTAAAAAAAGGTGCTATAAAACATCTTATCCAAAGAGTCTTGACTTAATAGAAGACATTCTGGATTTATGCTAAACTCTTTAGGATACTCACTGTTTTTTGTGCGGTGAAACCACTCAATAAATCAACAATATTTATGTTTGTAAGGGTTCAGAAATGTAATTTAAAATGTTCAACATGAGTAAATTCATTATAATTGATGTTGCCATCATAACAAGTTGATTAAAATAAGCTCCCCTTTATCAATTAATCAAAGAGCTTTTTGTTGTACTTGTCAGTTTTGTCAGATGTTCATTGAATCTAAAAATTCCAGCCCTGACTTTTGTACAAGTGGATAAATTTGAATGTTGCTAGCTTTTTGAAAATAACTAAATAAATAGGCATATAAAAAAATATGTCTTAAAAGAATCTCATGAATTTGCAGGAAAAGCTATCAAAAATTTAGCCAATTATTCTGTATACTGAATGAATCAGGCTGCCTGCAGGAAAAGGCAGAGTATAGTTACTTTACTAGAGATCAAGTATCATTGATGGAAGACAAACTGCACAACAAAATGTAAATATGATACTCTTGCGGGGGGGTTAGTGTGACATGTGAACTTTTTCTCTGTTCTGAAAAGGAGCTGTGTGTTCCAATAAAATATATCCCTGGGATAAGTGATGGGGGGAAATTGTCATGTGTAATACAGTGAAGGTATGTTGGGCTTTATTTTCTTAAGGTTTTGACATGAGTTTTCTCAGTGTTGCTTATTTTATGACAGTCACCTGAGAAACTTCTATACTGAACACCTGAGGACAAAATGTGGCCTAGCACCTCTCTCTGTACAGTGTTCAGGTGTAGCCTTTCAATCAACCTAAGAAATTTAAATGTAGAGCTGGGAAGTAAGGGTCTGGTACAAAAAGATTCAGATAGTCCAGACTTTTGCCTCTAATTGCCCCATTTGGCTGATGGAGCTGAAAAGTACAAAAAAAAATTGTCTGTAATCTGCAGTAAAGCTCAAAAAGAAAGTTAGTTTTTTCAAAGATATAGTATTTGAAATCTTTTACAGGAAATATTTTGCTAATCTTTTTGTCTTGACCGAGGGTCTGAATGAATGCCTTAGAAGTTTTTTTTTGAGTTCTTTAATGCTATGAAGGCCTTATCTAATTAATTTTAAATTTATTGTGTTGCATTACAGATGAGGTAGACAAGCAGAAAAATCGATAATATATATTTTTCCAATTTTTTATATAATTTGAGCAATGTCTTTAATATTGTATTTAAGTTATCTAAGGGATGAAATATCTAAATATTGAAGTTGGGTGAATAGCTATAGTGTTAACAGCTTTTAGGGAAAAAACCTTGCACTGATTTGTATTGATACATTTATATTTACATATGCCATAAAAGATAGAATCTCATAGATTTTGTTCAGCTTAAGAAAACTATATCTTGCAATGATATTTTTAATTTGAAACACAAAAGTACACGAGTAAATACTTGAACTGGCTGATTGTGTTTGCTGCTAGCTTTAAAAAAACCCCAAAAAACTCATGTGCCAACAACCCCCAACCAAAAACCAAGGAAAAAAAACTCCCATACTTCTATGGATTATTAAAGCTAATGTGTAAATTTTACCTCTTCATGTTTTATACTCTTAGGTGGGCCTGATAAGTGCTTTCAATTAAGATACATCAAGTTCTGTGCTTTAAGGGTGAACATTAAGCAATCTTTGTAAGACCCAAATACTTCTCAATTAACCCCTCCCTTTGGAATACAACTTGTGCTATTTTTTCCAACTTACAATTCTGAGTTTTGCTGGAATCGAGTTTTACTATTTGGATCAAATGTCCAGTACCCCAGCAAAGTTTCACTGATTAAAATTACAATCCTTTGAGTGGCGGTTGGTTTTTGTTTTGTTTTTTTTATATGGCAGTTCTCAATAAGGGAGGACCAGGTATGTTGAAATTCAACCTCCAAGAGCAGCAATATTTGTCATATGTTAGCCCCTTCAAAGGCTTTCTTCCCTTGAAAAATTTTTTTGAAACACAGCACCCTCTGTGGTGTTTCAGACATCTTACTCAGTAAATGATTTCACTTGGACAATACTGTGTTCTTCTAATTTCCTGTGTTCACAATGTTTGGAAAATGCACTATTCAGCTTCTGAAATAATGCATTGCTAATATATTCTAAAGGAAGCATTACTGTAGTTTTCTGCAAAATAGTGAACAGACCTTTCCAGAGAAGGTTACAACCTGAAGCAGAGCTTTCTAGTTATATAATATGCTTCATGAATTTTATATGAGAGAGTAGTTTTACAGCCCAGTTTCCTACTGGTTGGAAAACTGTACTTAGAATAGTTATCAGTGGTCTGTGTCCAAACTGAAGGGAAACATTAGAATTTTTTTCCAGGATTCGTCCTGTGCAAGTTATTAGTTTATCTTTCTTTAAGTAAATAGTAGAGGAGAGGATACCCTTAATTTAAGTCTCAGATGATACCAAGTATCATCCCGAGTATCATCCCAGGTTGACACCTGGGAAAGATGGTCTGAAAACTGTGGGCTAAAACTTAAAGTAAACTTTGTGTAATTTCATGCAAATAAGTTCAAGTACTGGACTTATTTGTGAATAATCAAGTACAGGAAGAGATAATTTTGAAAGCTGGTTGTACCAACTGAGAATATCACTCTGTTGTAAAAATAGCATACTCTGTGCTAGAAGATGTGCACAGGTGCCTAGCATGTAAAACAGAAAAAAACAGGTTTTCTGCCTTGTTCAACAGCAGTAAAGCATGTGGTGGAGTGCTTTGGTTTGTGTTTCATAGTAGCCTGACTGTCTGGAGTGGGTCAGAAAAAGAAACAAATTACTAGAGCCACTGGTGATAGAACATAAACGGAGTGAAAAATAAAATAACTAAAAAAAAAATAAAAAAAAAATGAGAAATTAAATATTATAAAAGCTTTTCAAATGTAAACATAAGGAAGTCCCAAAATCCATTTCTTGAAGATGGAGTTGCTCTTAAGAATGGGTTAGACTTCTGGAGATACATTAGTTGTAGTTGTTCCTGCTTTAAAATGTAAGAAGCAATGAATAACATCTTTAGGTTCCTTTCCATATGCTTTAAGCCTTTAGAAAACAGGAAATCTTTAGGTGTTTTCTTGGCACCTATTAAATAATGCAAAGTGTTTCTAGGAGTAAATAATACTTCTGAGCCTGAGTTAGGCATAAGTTTTCTCACCATGTGACTGAAAAAAGTAAATGGCTTGTGATATTTGACATCAATATATCTGGAAGCAGAAATATGGAAAAAAAACAAGGATAACAAAGTCTGCATGAAACTGAAACTTGTTTAATGACAGTCTCAAGTAGGATAAACTTACCTGCTATAGCAGGTGTATTATTTCTGTTATTTAAATCCAAGTTTATCACATGCATCCAATCATGAGAAGTCCCACTACAGCTTTAGTACCTTCAGAGTCCTGTGTTTGGACATACAGATCTTTTTGGATAAAGGTTAAATTTCTGTATACAAACTTGAGAAGTTCTAACTTGTTATAGATAAGTTTTTTTTAACTCTGTCAAAGCAGTGGTTACAAATAAAACTTTTTTTGGCAACACCAAAACGGTTTTCAGTCTGAGTAATTTTAGTGGCATCAATATCTAGCTCAGCAGCTAATTGTGAAATGACCTTATGTGGAAATCACATTTATGTGAAGATATCTTCTTCTCTGTGGATCTATGCCTTGGGTTTTATTTATATCTGGTTGACTTTTGATAACTAAAGAAGAACAAAATATAGATTTAAATGTAAAAAGAGGAGATCTCAGCCAAATTAGACAGATCTTACCGTTCTTATTTTTCCTACTTCTTATGAAATAAATATGGGGGGTGGGAGGAAACAACACACAAAGATTGTGAATGGGTCTATCTGTGCAGGAAGACAGACAGCAGTTTTAGAAGGCTCTGTTACCAAAAACTAAAAGGTGCAATAAAGTTTTGGGGCTCTATCCTCAGGCTTCAGGAGTAGTCTTTTTCTTTTCCTTTTCAACATATGCCAAGGAAAATGCACAAAAAGTTTGCAGTTGTCTTCCTTTTGTTCAAGTGATACCACCTGATAAAGGAGTAAATTTTATTTTCTATGGTGCTTCAGAGTTTAAGAAGAAAGCAATATGGTAGATGCACATCTGATCAGAATTAGTCTCCCATATTTGGCCAAAAACACGTTCTGGCACTTGCCTATTCTTTTTTCAGTCCCATGCATGTTCTCTGTTGAATGTTTGTGTTAAATATTTTTAAAATAGAGTATATACAAATGAAGAATTAATGAGTTCAGGTACCACATTGAATACCTATGGAATTGTAATAGAATTTTTTTTTTCCTCATGTTCATGCTAAGAAACATCAAAGCAACGGATCAGTGATTTTGAAGGTGGACATTCATCAGTACATCAGGTATGGGTACCACGTTACATCTGCTTTTAGGGAGTGCTCCCAGGCCAGGTTGGATGAGGCTTTGAGCAACCTGTTCTGTTGGAAGGTTTCTCTGACCATCTCAGAGGGGTTGGAACTAGGTCTTTAAGGTCCCTTCCAGCCCAAACCATTCTATGCTTCTATGACAGCCTCTTTGGGAAAACGTATCTACGTAGTCAAAAGCTAAGAAATTAATCATGAGCAGGTGGTCCTGTACAATGATACCAGCCATGGATTTCGGCTGAATTCTACTCTTCCATCTATTTAAAGAGGGAGAGAGCAGTTGGATATAGGCTTTTAACCATCTAATGTCTTTTTAGTTACTCATTATGTGGGTCAACCTTTTTTAATTATTACTTGTAAAATCTGTGTAGTCTAGAATTGCTTCTTTTGACTCCTTAATTTTTAAGGAGAAAATATTCAGCATTTGAAGAGTGATATGGGCCATCTCACTGGGCACTCATAATTATTTGTTCTCTATAGATAGTAGTTAAAATTGTCTCATTTTATTGATGCCATTTTAACCCACTATAAATTAATTTTATGATTGGGCTGGACAGAATAGATTTAGACTTTTTAAAAAGAAATTCTGAGGAACGTGGTGTCAGATGTAGATGGTAAGTATTTATGCATTTTATTTTATGCCACTATCAAGACTTCTACAAAATAGAGCAAGAAAACTCTTTGAAATATTATGTATAGATTGTTTGAAGTAAACAATTAAGCATTGTTCAAAGTAAGCAGTCAAGAAACTTTCCTTATCCATTGGAGCACGGAGAAAATCCCCAGTACATGTTAATTTGGTGATTAGAATTCATCTCTCAGCTGTTTTTTGCGCTTGTTGGATAATAGCTACTTCTTGCATTCTTTGTCTTAATAAAGAAGAGCTGTGAAGAAAACAGTTTTCCCCACTGACTACTGAGATAGGAGTCAAGGTACATTTGTGTACAGATTTGTGGATAAAGATGGTGTCATTTAGACGAAGTTTGTGGAATATGACTGCATTTGTTTCACCACGATCCCCCCCCCAAAACAATTGAGCAAGTAGTGAAAGCAGATAATTCTAGAGATTAGTTAATATAGCTTACACTACCAGGTATTAAAATTCCTTTCATTGTGCTTTTAAGGAATCTCCTGAGAACACTCAAATGGATACATCTGATATAGGTGGGTTTTTTAATTTACTATTTAGCTATCTTTTTCTTAACTTTTTGAAAAATATTGCAAATAACTTTTTCATCATTTTCTAGTATAGTAAAAATAATTTTAATACATGTTCTGTACCCTTTCAGAAAGTAGTGAATAGGAAGAGCCTGAGGTACTGGTAGTACTGTGAAATCAATATACATGTTCCTCTAAAATTTCAGTTTTGAATCCCTGATATGTTGGAAAGCCAGTGTGGAATATGTTCAACTGCCTTTCCTTAATAAAGGAACAGTGAAACAGGAACGTCAGCCCAGGTGGCAATAGAAGTTTTATTAATAATTGCAATTATGCATTAAATACCAGTGATGGGATAAACACAGGTTTGCATTCAGTTGCAAAAATTCTTCATTAGTGTTTGTTATGGTTTCGGCATCAGTCTTGTGGCTTGTCTGCAAAGTTTTGGGAGGTTTTGACCTTGTATTCCCAAATAATTTTTTGTATGAACTAGTGGCAAGAGACTTTGACTCTTTTTTAAATATTTAAAACTTATATTACTCAACATCTTTTGATTCTTGTGCATATAAAAACTTACTATTTTTCATAAATTAATCTATGGCCAGGTGGTAAACAGCAGTTAATGGCTGAAAGAGCAGTTGCTGGTGTTTAAATACTCTGGTATTAAATTAGGTACTTCATATAAATATATAGCTGTCTCCAAGGCAGACAATTACTTCTCTATTGAGTGTAAATAGAAAATAGCAATTTGAAATGTTTCCTCCTATCATTTGAGAGGATAATTTCAAATATGTATTTGAATGATAAAATAATTTCTGCAAATTTAGAAAACGTGACTTTGTGTTTTCTCAACCTGCTCCATGAAATATAGGAAAGAAATTTCAGACGCATCTGTAGTAGCTTAGCTTCTCTAAGTGAACTTTGTCTTTTGCACTCGTGGGATAAATGAGTGATGTGGTTCAGACTCTGGTATCTTCATAGCAGTGTACAATAATATTATTATCCACTCCTCCTCCTTCTCTTGTGAATGTTCTAGGAAGAGACTGGCGAGGATTTTTAGAACCCTCGGTGAGTCCCAGCTATCTCCAAATACCGTAAGATGTAGAAATTAGATTCTCTAGAGATATAGGATTGGATTCCTCACATAAAAATGGAATTCTGCCTGGTGTTTGGGCATTTTTGGGGGTTTTTGGTGTTTTCTTCGGTGTTTTTTGTTTGGTGGTTGTGGGTTTTTTAATATCTAAAAGATTAGCAATAGGGCACGTTAACTTAAGAAAAAAGCATATCTTTAGCTGTTCTAGCTAAAATTTTAGGTTTTGGCAGGTTTTTTTCCATTTTTAGTATTCATACAGAATGCTTCACACTTCTCAGTGAAGGCAGACTTTTTTTCCAGGTATTACACAGTATTTTTGTTCTGAAAGTATGCAAAACCTATCAACAACAGGTAAAAATATAGTGAAACAGCTCTCACCTATACCTGCAAGTATTATTCTGTCCTTAATAGGGAAAATTAGGGCTACCTTCTTTGCTTTCACAGGAAGTAGCATGGCAGAATATAGTGATTTCTATTTCTGAACAATATCTTGTATCTATTAGGATATTATCACAGAAAAATGAATTTATTTGGAGAAAGGGGTAAATAAGTTACAACTTTTAGATAATGATAGCGTTTGAGTGCATCTCTAGAGAAACAGCTTTCTGTATTATAAGTCAAATTTTCAAGAGAGAAACATATGAGTTTTCACTTCTCCTCTCTGTTCTGCGTTGAGGTGCAAAGGTGTTCCCATATTTCCCCTTTGGCCTTTTAAAAATACTTTCAGATTCCCTGGAGAAGATATTTTGGGTTTTTTTTCCGTTCTGTGCTGTGCCATGACCCTCTGCTAATAAATGACGTTCTAGTGATTTGAAGTATGATTGACAGTACATTGAAGACATACTAAAATTACCCTTTTGTGAGGATTCATACTTAGAAGATATTCAACTTGCATACGGATCAATTCACTCTGATACAAGCTTGTTTTCTAATAATTTGTCATTGGCAATGGAGTTGACCATTGGTGCAGCAGCAGTTCCCTTTATCTCAAGAACCTCCTGTTTTTGTAGTGGTCTAGTCTGGTTGTCTTGGTGAACATTTAGGAAGCAATCTGAGGTTTTTGCCCAGTTCTACTGAAGGAAGAAGACTGAATGGCAGGAAGAGTAAGAGCTGTTACAACGGAAATTGGAGACTGAAACTTCTCTCAATTAAAACGTTAATATTCTTATTGCTTCCTCCACTACTGACGCTTAGTAAATGATTTCCTGTGAATAAAATGACCACAAATTTGTCTTCCATTGGTCATGTGGGAAGAAACTGATAATCTGACAGCTTTGGGTTTCAGTTCTAGTAATTCTTCTGGGGCCAGGTACACTGTTAAAACCATCCCTCTGATTGCTCAACATCTTCATCAGAAGATGTGAAATTGTGTTGTCTTCCACAAAGACAGCATTTCTTTTGTACATATCTTTATCATAGCTCTATATCACAGAGGTGATGATTGCACTGACAGGGAACTGAAAGGGAAGGTGGGATGAGCTGGAAAAGATTTTCATTCTGGTTTTAGCAATTTAGGGATAGTGTGATGAGGCAGTGATGTGGTAGGTATCATAAGCAAGATTTCTTTTCACTCATTGTTTTCCTTTTCAGGGTTATTCTCCTCTCCTTTTTCCCTCTCTGTGGTAAACCCAGGGAGATTCAGAAATCAGGACTTACAATGCAGTCACGTGTTTTATGATCATGGAAGATAGTCACTTTAGCTAATGATGAATTGGAAGGTCTGGCTATATCTAGCAAAAAAAAGTTTTGTTGCTTTTCATTCACAAAAATACCCATAGACTACCTAAAAATTGAGTTTAAATATTGTGACTTGCTTTTTCATATTCTCAGGTCTGTCTTATTTCTCATCTTGTCAGTTCTAAGGCAGTCTTGACGAAAAGAAACTAATAAAATGAAGTGTGGTAGAAGGTCCTTACTATCTTTGTTGGGATATTTAGGAATGTAGTGGGAATTATGCATTAATGAATAGTGAATCTTGAAGACCAAGAAAATAAAGAGCTTTGAAAATGTTTTACTCTCTGAAACAATTAACATAAATCTTGAAGAACTGGAAAGAAACAAGTTATCTTCACTCTTTTTTGTTCCCCTCAAGACATTTATGAACCCATAAACCATACTTTTCAATTGGACTTGAAATGGAAATGTAATAGAGCTTTAGTGTAGAAAATCATTTTCTAAAATGAAACTAGTGTAGTGAATAACTTGTGTGTGTTTAAAAACTTTCTCTTTTGGTTTTGAGTGCAACTATATTTAATATTTATCTTCAAACTGTAGATGAAGCGAGTGATGTCGAAATGGTTTCAGTAAGAAGAAAATTTGAAGACGTTCACCTCCAGGTAAAAATTTCTGGTGTCTAATGTAATGGAATAATTTTGTGTTCAGTAGAAATTATTAATTATTTGAATAGCTTACATTACACGTGCCTGATGAGTTGATGTAGTCAACAGAAGACTCTATGTAGTCTGCACCTTAATACACATTTTTAGTAAGTATAGCAAATGAGAGGTTCGATAAATAATGTCGTAAAGACCAGTATGAAGTAATATTATTGTCTTGGTAATATTAGTATGCCAGAGAAAACTATACATTTTATTGTGACAGACAACCCTGAGAAAGGCTATTAGAGGTGAGGAAAAAGAGTAATCGGATGAAGTGTAAAGTGAAAACACATAAAAAATATGATCATTCATCTGAGAGTCTAACAAAAGTAGGTAACATGATTTAAAACAAAAAGTAAATCTGAAATAATGGGTGATACAACAGAAGAAGACTGGAATCTTCTGCTGTTGCTTCCCAAACTAGACTGTGGGTATTGAGACTATCCAGTATTTATATTGATGAAGAAAAGTATAACACGGACTTTGTGTGTGCAACCATTCTAATCCTGTGTTCTGCTTGCTCAAATACCATTACTAAAAGTGGAATTTACTTTCCTTACTCGTTTAGCATAGTGCTAGTGTCATGTCTCTGACAACAGCTAATACAAACTGCTTCAGAAAGCGAGAGTTTCATTAATGAATTGCCATTTCTCATGAAATACTCTTAGATTTTACATAGAGGTGAGTTACAGAGTAGCCCTTAATTTGCATATGAATTCTTATGGGATCTTGAAAATACATGTAAAGACTTGTAGCCGTCATTACCAATGCTTTCTAATTTCTTTCTCTCTTTTTTTTGTTTTATATGGGTGTTTTGTTTGTCTGTTTTTATCTGTGGATTTTCAGAGGCTGTACATGCTTTTACTTCTTGGGATTTTTCTTTTTTTTTACATTAAAGGTATACATTAAAAATATGTTTATGCTTGTTGGATATCCTCCAAAATTGACTTGCATATCAGGGTTCAAAAAACATATACTGAATAACAGTAGTTTGCAGCAAATCCATTTGGGTTTGTCAGTGCCTATAATTTCTATATGTCTTAATTATTTTTTTTTATTTTCCTCTAAGAATCTGAATGTAGATGATGGAAAAAGTCAAGAGAAAGTCAAAGTTCCAGTGGATGTAATTGTACAAGATGATGCTAGAAAAATTCCCAGATGGATTGAGGTAACATATTTCTCCCATTCTAAGTTATGTTGCCTTAAAATTGGGAGCAAAACAACTCACTAGGCTAATTTAGTAGAGATAAGAGAGCAGGTCTTTAATGAAGGCCTTTTGGCACAAGGAGTACAAAAAGCACACGTCCCCGTCTCCAGGGGTTACACAATTTATGGTCTGATCCGAGAACCACCCACCCCCCCGACCTGCCCCCGAACCACGCCTCCCTGGAAATTGAGTCGGAGGTCCTAAGACCCCCTTTCTTCCTCATCTTCCTCTTCTTCATGGCATGTACTGTCTTTGGAGCTTCTCCAAGGTTCTTGAAGGTGGCTTTGGCTATGATGGTCTCTCGTTGTTCAGGCCTGGGGGCGTATGTTCTTAAACAGAATATGTTTACTATAGTCCTGCCTTGAAAGGAGCCTAAACAACCCTAAAGAATTTAGAAAACTCTATATGAAATGGGGGAATAGGATTTGGGAAGTGTTAACTGTTATGCTAAAGTGTGAGTGACTACTCAGCTACATTAAAATCTACAAAAAGCTAAAAATCCTAAAAATTCAAAGGCATCCATCAGTTATTAGATAAATAGCGTTTTGCAACAAATCTATGTAATACATTTGGGTTTGTCAGTGCCTATAATTTCTATGTGTTTTAATTTTTTTTTTTGTTTTCTTCTAAGATTCCAAATGTAGATGATGAAAGAATTCAAGAGAAAGTAAAAGTTCCGGTGGATGTGATAGTACAAGATGATGCTAGAAAAATTCCCAGATGGATTGAGGTAACATATTTCTCCTATTCTGCTGCAAGTTATTAGCTAATTAGAATAAAATAAGAACTCTGCAACTGGGTAGCACAATGAATTCTAACAGAACTTCTCTGCAGTTTCATCATTGTTCCTCTCCCGCCTGCTGTCTGTGTAAATATTATATCATCTCAGGTTTCTGGCAGTAATGATTTGTAAGAAACAGAACAAACAATTTACAAATTTATTTTTATTTTTTTTACTTTTATACTTTGTTCTTTGAACCCTGATATGCAAGTCAATTTTTTGATCGGTAAGTTTTTTGAAAACTCCAAATTTGAGCTTTGTAGTGAAAAAAGGTTTTAGCTTTGTTTGGGTTTTAGGGGTGAGGGAGACTGGAGGTGAACTGTTATGTTACATGGTACAGCTTCTGTTTTCTGCTGGAGTTGCCAGAGATGTACAGATGTATAGATTATCCAGGTGTGTGTGTATATATATATATATGTGTGTATATATATATCCATGTATGAATTTTCATATTTGGGAAAGGGGTTAATATATGATACATAATCTATAAGTTGCAAAAAATTATAAATAGCTTTCCAAGATTAAACTTGTAAGTCTTAACAAGTCTTACTGAAGTCTTAGACTAGATATTTTCCACTTTTCCTGAACTTAGCTAAGCCCCTTAGGACCACAAATATACAGGACCTACTATAGCAAGGAGAGATGAGATGGAGTCACAAGCAGGGTTTTGATGTTACCTTTAACGTGCAAAAAATTCAAAATATGAGATTGTGTCTTTTCCTTTGTTTGTTTTTCAGGTAACACCTCAATGTTTGCCGAAAGGTTTTCATTTAACTTCGTCTGTGCAAGAACTGATTGGTACAACTAAATCTTTTGTCTGTTGGCCAAATATATTAGTTACAAAATATGTTTTATTAAAATTTATTAGAAAATATATTAAATTTCTTGTAAACAAAGAAGTGTTATTTATCCAACAGAAAAGTCAAATAGGTTGGATTTCAAAGGAAAGTTAGACATGATTTTGCTTGGGGCAAAATATATATGAAAATCAGAAAATAAATAATTTGTATACATAAATCCAGCTTTTCTTAAATAGCCCCAGGAAAAAAAATGCACAGTTACAATATTCAGCAGCATTTAGCTCTTTGAAATGAAAGCATGATTTTTTAGTTCTCCTTATTTTAAATTCAAGGAATGTAATAGAATGGCTTTGGGTCTGCTGATAACTGGTACTTAAAGTGGTACTTTGCTAGTAAACTCGCTTCAAAAGCTTTCCAGACTTGATGCAAACTTAAGGTAGAGTTTCGGTGTAAATATTTCAGTTAACAACTACAAAAAGCGTTACTTTCATCATGGTTTATGGCAAGTAAAGCTGCAATGGTACTAGCCAAGTACAAAGCTTTCAAGTAACATGGAAATAGAGGAACAAAACCTGTTGGATAAGGCTGTTTCTCCTGGTCAGAAATCGCAGAGGGCAAAGAGAAGTCTTCCTCTACAATTAAAATTTTTTTATATCTCTATATTATGCTACTTTAAAATATTGGATTCCTTTTCCAACACATTCAATTTCTATCCTCTATAGCTTGTGAATTGCATATGGTTAGGAAAAGTATTAGTTTTTTTTCACAATGGTTTGTATATTAATTATCCATTTAGCCTGGCAGTAAAGCTTAATGAAAAATGCTATTACAGTAAGACTGCCTGTATCATCTGCCATTGTTTCTAAGTCATACAATGCATTACTGGAAGTGCCCTAATAGATGTGGAATCTTTTCCTTCTTCTGATTTTGTTTCTTGACTTATTCAGATTTGTTTTTTTTAGTAGACAATCAAGCTACTGTTTGCAGAAAGAAACTAGAGTTGTCAAATGAATGTTCTTCATCCAGATTTCTACAGTTACAATATTCTGGTATTCCCATTCCATCAAATACAAAAACCATACCCACGCACCAACCTTCTACAGAACTGAATACAACTTACTGTGACAGTGTCTTTGAAGAATGCCAGTCTGCGTGCGAGGGGTACTCCTTGAGCAATACAACTCTTGCAGACTTGTATCCGGTGATGTTAGAGACATTTACAAGGCTCATGACAAAGCACTCTCAGAGAAAAGTATTAAAATACTTGCTTGGACACTTAAGGTCCAAAAGATGTCATTCTAGAAGACCGAAGATCAATGTCACTGTACACAAAATAAGAGGGTTCAGACCTTTTAAACTAAAGAAAGGACTACACAGCATATGCAGCAGCAGAAGTGAAGACAATCAGAATTCAGCCTTTGGAAATGAGAGCAGAGAATTTTGTTATGATAATCGCCTCATTAATAATTCATCTGCTCTGGTACCTTATACTGATACAAATGAATTCAAAATGGACTACTCTGACTCAAGTTTAGAACATCATCTTGTATCTGGAAAAGGCCAAAAAGTCTCCAAACAGACTGTTTTTCCTAATGTTATGGCTAGAATGGGAGAGACATTTCTAGTTGAAGATGAGTTGCAGACTACTGCCTCATTGAAGAGTTCAGAATACAAAGAAAGTGAAAAATTGGCTTACAGATGTTCCTCAGAATACAATTTTGTAACACCTATTGCCAGTTCAGAGTCAACAGTGCTTCATCTTGTAAAAGAGAGCAAGACTCAGAAAACTGACTTTTCTTGTGGTACCTCAGACTCATGTTCATCTGCTTGCAGTTCCTATGGCAGTAATAACACTTCTGCACCTGTCACAAACTATTCTTCTGTGAGACCATCAAATACTTTGCTCATAAATCCTGAAAAAATAATTTCTGAAGGACAATTTTCTTTCCAGCACAAACACTCATTTTCCTCATCATTTATGAAGCAGAGTCCTTCAAAGATGCCCCAGAAATACGAAGATGCATTTGAAAAACTCTACTACAAAGTGTGTTCAGAAGAAATCCAAAAGCCTTTGGTATTGAGAAGACCTCTTTCAAATTCACAGAACCTTGAAGAGAAAGGAAGATTTGTGAAAAGTAATCTAAGTGTTTTTGTGAAGCCCAGAACACAGTACGATAGAGAATTTGATAGGATCTATGAGCAATTGTGTAGTGAGCCTGTTCCAAAACTTCCTGGGTTGCAGAGAGCTTCAAATTTAAGGAAATATGAAGGAATAAAGATGTCTGAAACTGTGAATGCTCTTGTCAACTCACCTGTTCGCACTTTATCTGCAATTCCCAGAGTTAAAAGATTAGGAAATTTTCAAAATGATCTTCCTTGTTCACCAGTAAAGCGACTGAAACATATACCAGAACATTATTTTTCTTCAACAAAATGTCAAGAGATTTCTCACAGAAAAAAGCTTAATCTTCAGACAGTCGACGTGGATTTTTTGAGCACATATAATGGCAACAACCCCAGCTTTTTTGAAGATCACAACTGTCAGAGTCAGGTACTTAAGGACCTTGTAACAACAACAACAAAAAAAAAGATTGTGCACTCATAGATATTTGGAGAAGGGCTTAAAAATGGATTAAAGCTGCAAGCTGTTTGAACTACTGATAGCATACTTCTGGTGCTGTTTGGTCAGTAGGGATATTTTATGGCTTTGGGGATATTAATTTGCCTAAATATAAGTTGTATCAGGTCTCCTGGATTGTGTGAGGAAGCTCACTATATTTAATAACCTTGAAAATGATTATAAAACGCTCAGTGAAAGATTTTGTTACATTTTAATAGACAATGTCACTGGTTAAAATAATCTCAAATAATGACCCTGTTAATTGAGGTGTTGTCCTTCTGAAATGATATTTTAATAATTTTATAGATGGACAAGATGAGACACAAATTAGGCTTTACTGGGTTTCACTGGAATCATTAGACTTGCTGATTTAAATATTAAATCAGACCCTTATTTCCAGGTTCACAGTAATTTCTTCTGGGGCAAGCTGTGAAATAATAGGAGTTTTTTTCATCAATGTTATCTGTTGATGCTTTATTTTCAGCACTCTGGATTTCGTGATTCTTCAGATAAAACTTCTCTTGATATTCCTGGTACTTCCTTGCAAGGTTAGTTTTAGACACTTTGACTTTACTACCTTAGCAATCACAAACACTTCCTCAAATGGTAAATCTACAGAACTCAATACACAACTGTCTAAGTGACAGCTCTTCTTCCTTAGTAATAATTGGATATGCTTCTTTCTTTAAGTAAGGAATCTGTAGACAAAAGAGTTTTCTGAATCATATGTTCTTTAAGAAGCTTTATGTTAACTAGGACTTTTCCTACCAAAGTGTTTCTTATTATCCGCTAGTTTTCTTTCTTCCTGTTTTGTATTTTATTTAAAGTTCACTTACTTTCTGTATCTATATAGTTCAGCAGGAAATGAGTAGTTCGTTAATCCTACGCTTGAATAACTAAATGCTTTTGTTTTGTTTCTTCATATTTACAAAAACTTGGAATTGAGTTGTTGCATGGCTACTATCATGCTTTCTTAGATCAATTAGATTATTAATCTGGATAAAGACTTTTGCTAAATCAGGACAGTAGAATTTCATTATTTAAACCAAAAAAAAAAAACAAACAGAACACCTACGTGTAAAATTTTAAATGCTAATGTTTTGGTTTCCATTTCAAAAACTGATTTTGGTTACTGTATGTATATAACATAATCTTAACTTTTGTACTGCAAAGTAAAATCACCAATATTTATTTTCCATACTTTATTTTTATAAACCTTGTCATCAAGACAAAAACTATCATGTAAAGGAATATACAGAAGGTGACTTGAAATATTGTCAACTGGCACACAAGTAGAAAATGGCAGATGAAATATACTTGTTTGCATGGTTCTTGCTTGGTGGAATTTTCATTACTGATTAATTGTGCAGAATTTGATTATTTGAGCTTAACTTATCCCATCTGTCTTATTTTGCTTTCCTTAAATATTAACTCATACCTTATGTATTAAATTTTTTTGATATCAACAGTTCCTTATACATTTTTCAACCGATGACAAATTATTAGCATTTTCCAGAAACCTAAATTATACTTAAATATATTCAGTCTTTAAAAATGTATTTGAAATTATTTTGCCGGGACCTTTTCCATGAGACTATTTTCACAGGGAAATTTGCTCGTTGAAGTATTCCAATGAAGTATTTCCAGTGTTTGATTAGACTAATATTTTAACAACATACTGTAGTGTTCATGCTACTCAGCATTGTTCTTGCCCTTTTCATACCACTGTTTTTCATCGTCAGAAGTTGGGATTACGTATGCCCGCTCTGGTTGGCCCAGGACAATGATGATTTGCAGCTCTCCCAGAAAGGTGCAGATGTGTCACCAAAGGTAAGAGCTTCTTGAAACAAAGAGATTTCAAGATTAATTCTTGCTGCTCTGCTTCTATATGAAAGGTATGGAGGTTTCATGCATGCTTCTGGAATGAAAATCAATATGGGAGAGCCCAAGCTAAGCTGCAGACTTGGACACTAAAGGGCAGATGTCTGTTGACAAAACTAGCCAGACTCCAGCGTGGATAGCCAGCGAACACAAGTTGGCCTTAGTCCTTACTGTAGTCCTCATTTTGTGTTCATTATGGAGGCATTTATTCTATTAGCTACACTAGAGAATTGTTTTGATTGTGGCTGTGTGTTTGAGCTAACAAGTCCTCTCAGATCCATAGACTGTGGAGAGTGCAGTATATTGCCATTTAAAAGGACTTTCAAAAGTTAGCCCCTGTGCAGTTGGGCGTCATTACCTGCATTTTAGCTCTGTATACAAGCAGTGGCTCTTCTTGGAAGAGAATCAGAGATCCTCTCCTCCTGCTGATATCACTACTGGCAGTGTGTTTAGATCTCTGGAAGGAGGACACTTCACGGAATATTGGCCTACTACATCTGTTTTTCTTACAAAATATTTAACTTTTAAAATATTGTCAAGCTTCAGATCTCTTGGATTTTTAATTACAAACACTTAATAGTCAACAAAATTTTTAAAAAGCATTAAAAGCTCTCTAAACAGTTTTTCATTTTATTTTCCAAAACATTTTTTACGTGCTTTTTTGCCACAAAATCTGATTTGTCACCACAAAATATACTGGCTTCTCAAGCTCAGTCAAGAAATATTTTCACTGTGCTTGAGAAGATCATACAACTGATATCAAAATTTACTCACAATGTTCGAATTAAAACTTCAAAGGAAGCTGAAAGCATTTTTAAACTTCTTGTATGGAGAACTTAACCAGAAAAGAGGCTTCGTGATTTAAAGAAAAAAGTTTCAGTTTATGCAAAGATGGAATTAAAACTTAAAGGGTTGTATTAAAAATGCATACCTTATAGATAAAGATTATATTTGGATTATTTTTTATTTAATGGAAGATTGGAGACAAGCTGATGAGTATACATATATATATATGTGATGTTGAGTATGTCCACTTAGCTGAGTATAGTTCTGCTCAGTTCTTGGGTTTCCTTCTGGTTTTCCTCATTACTTTTTCCTGGCTCCATACAAAACAGCCATCCCTATAAGATTAGTGATTGTTCTAAAGGAAATGGTTTTTCTTTCCTTAATGCATGTAAGTAGAGAAATCAGGATTCCACAGAGCGTTTTCTTGCCAAACCATCTGGAATAAAATCTATTTCTTTGTTCCTTAATTACACAAATACATGTTTGCTGATTTGTAGCCAAAACGGATTGTCAGCTGGCAAGTTTCCTTAGGCTTGTGGTGTGATATTTTTAGCTTTCTATGTTTCCCAGCATTGAGGCTCTTCTTTAATGGCTTCAGATCCCTCAGAAGTTTTATGCCGAAGCCATGTGGCAAAATGCTCTATGTTGTAATGAATAGTTCTGAAAAGAAAAGGAATATTGTCTTTCTGTCTGGAACTAGTTTGCCTTTATCTAGATGATTATGAAAGAGATATTTCTGATAAAGAAATGTTCACAACTAATGAACTTTTCTTCAGTTCTTGTGTGAATGCTGTCCTACAGCTGCACTGCTATACTTAATTGTCAGATGTAAACAAAATTAGTTTAAAATAGATGACAGAAAAAAATTATGCAATTTCTTAAATAATATGCGAGGAAATAATTGTGTTCTCACTTGTGTCTTTAATTTTTAGTTATTTGTGAATACATTCAAAGATTACATGTTGAAGTTTAATAAGTATATATAACTTAGGTTGATGTGGTAGCATTACTGAGACTTTAAAATGACAGCATGAAAAGCTTTCTCTCTGAAAGCACATAGGATTTCAGACAAGAGTCCTGCTGCTGTTCACAGTTAAGATGTTCAGCTATTTTGCTTTGGCAACTTGTTTCAATTTCATTCTGTTCACTGGAATTTCAGCAAACATAGTATTTTTGTGTAATTTACTTTATCATCTAAACAGGTTATTGGTTTTTTTTTTTTCATAGGGTATACAGAAAATTAAGCTACACTGATGGGAAAGACCAAAATCCCAGCAATACCTTTGACTTCCCCGGCAAAACTCATCAAGGAGCATTCATAGACTGCTAAATATAAAACGTAGTTTTTATAAAGTTTGCGTTTTATCTGGCTTTCTTTCTTCTTCCAAGAATCAAGTATGTTTGTAATACACATCTAGTTCTGATATATACTTCCTTGCAATATAATTCTTCAGGAACGGGTTTATGCCTTTTGACAGGGCATTTCTTACTCAATTTATGGCTAAGTTGGAATTGTGTATTTAAGTGCTTATAATAACAGAATGTTATCTATATTATCTTTTATCTGCTAATAAGCTTTTATTCTTAATGTGTTAAGATAAGGAACAAGCTCATTCACCTAAATTCCTGCTTATTCATGCTTTCTCTATGTCTCAGTACACCCCCAAATTTGGTATTATGTGCTATGATTTTTGTCTGTTATGCCATATTAATGTTAAAATTTTATAAGTAGCTCACCAAAGCTGATTGTTCAATGAAATTTTATAAATTTTACTGGATTTGGTAAAGTTATGTTCTGTATTCTGACACAATTTATATTCTAAATAAAAAATTATTTTGAACAAATACCTGCTTTCAACATTTTTATTTCAGGTATGGGAATTCTCAGGAGGAGTTTGTATACCTACAGCAAATACCTGAGAATGACGTCAGGGTCCCACAGGTTTTCATTGCTGTGGCCTTCCTCGGCAAGGGGATTGTATTAGTGGTGTCAGGTCAAGTACTCTCTTTTGTCAGCATTGCCCCTTGTCAGCTTTCTGAGATCCAGAAAAGGAAAAAATTGTTTTTCTTTGGCTTCATTTCTGGGCACACAGTAGTGTTTTGTGTTATCTTAGCTCTTAAAATCAAAATCCTATTATCTTAAGTACTGTTCTTGAATGGCACAAGAAGCCAGCTTTAGTGAGGTTTTCTCTGCAGTAAGAACTTCTGCAATGTGCATAAACATTCTATATTCCCTCATAATTTGGGTATTATGTTTCCTTCAACAACATCAACAAAAGATTTTCTTTTAGAAATGCTTTTGTGGCTCATTTTTCTTCCTATTCAGACATGGATGCACTGTAGGAAATATGCTTTATTCCCTACCTTCTCCTTGAATTAGTTGAGGTAATTCTTTCCCAGTATTTCTTTGTACACCAGTACTGAGAGACTGGAATTGGGTTTTGGACCTGTTCTGACTAAATATGAATTCTACCCAGCAACTTTATTGAAGGCTCATCCAGGTAGGAAGGTAAGCTTGTTTATACAACATATACAGGGTATAAACCTACACATAGCACTTCCTTTTCTTATTTTGTTGTAATTAGTTGAAACTTGCTTTATACATAAAGAATTTAACTAGTATATGATACTTTATGTCAATCTTTCTCTGACGGATTGAAGATGGAGCAATATTGAACGTGCTTTTTCATGTAAGAATTCAATAGTCATTTGAAAAAGTATCCCAGAAGTCATTAAAAAAAATTAGGTCACTCAGCTGCTTACTTAAGCAGATGGAGGTTAAAGAGCTGGAGAAATAAAGCTAAATCTGAATGTGGCAATATTAAAAGTGCCTTGGAAACAGTTGATAAGTCACTAAAGATTATCCTGAAGTAGAGTGTCTGCAAGCAAGCAACAGTCAGTCATTTAATGGAAGCATGAAATGTGAAGAGGAAGGATATATTGAAGGAGAATATTTACAAGAATGCCCTGCTCTATTAACAAGGTGCATTGCAAGGGAAAGCAGCTGATGAAAATTAGCGTAAATGCATAGCTGGACTAAACAATGACGACTGAGATAGAGGAAACTAGATTTACCTAAATCCCATGAGGTGGACTTACTGCTACATTTACACTCAATGAGAGAAGTGTGCACTTCATTTCTGTTAAACTGATGATCCAATTGAAATGGCAGGTTGAGTTTAGTTAACTTGTGTAAGTTCTTTAACTTGTGAATTTAAGCCATAATCAAGAGTTGCATCTCACTGATGCACTAAAACACTTTATGTGAATATTTTGCATATTATTGTTATTCAAACTATTTTGATGTGAGTCTAAGCAAGCATATGTTGAAATGTATATTATTACTTATTTACTTCCTACGATGGAACAAAATATAACTCCTTCCAATCTAATCAAATTAAGTAAGTGCTTCATGCACTGATGTTTAGCTTTAGATATTTGGCTTTGGATTTCTCTTCCTCCTTTCCCCCATAGGACCTTAGGGCCATCGTTTAATCTGCTTCTCCATTAAAGTGGTTTTTGTAGATTCTTCAACAGTACTTGTTTCTGTCTATCCAGTGGTAGCTGGGCTAAGACTGTGATAACACAGTTACTTGCATTCAAAATCTACCTTTTTTCTGGGATGTTACAGCGAAATATACTGAGTTGATTTCTGCACACAACAGCACAAGATAGGCAGTGACACTGGGGCAGCTTTGGCTGCAGGACTTGGCCCCTTCCTTTTGGTTTTGCATAGAAGTTACAGCTTGTTATGTAAGACCCTTAACTATGAACAAAACTGAATGTTAACCAGGCTGTCAAAGAACTATTTCTTTTATATTGATTTCCTTTTATACTGATTTTCTTCTTCATAAATTTGTCTCATTGCTGTATGTGTCCATCCACTTCTGCTTTTAGAAGAGGTGTTGGGCTTCTATGGGCCTTTTGTTCGTTTGTTTTCAGTACCTGAAACACTTGCAGAGTTCTGTATGTGCTGGAGAGTTGGAAGCTCCTTGACACGTGCTCTGTGTGGATGTTAAAGGCACTAGTATCCTTTATTTTTGAGAAGACAGAACTGTCTGACACCTAGAGGTAGGCATATTACATCAACGTGCCTTGCTGTTTTCTGCTACAACTACTTAATGACTCCTAGAATATAAAATTTAATATAAACCATATAAACCATTTAATGAGTTTAAAGTCTTAAGATGAATGTGCACACAGTAAGTGAATTGTTTGGGGAAATGAAAAGCTCTTTCTGCTTTTGTAAAATAGTTAGTAAGAATGGCAATGTAAAACCCAATAGGAATGTAAACATAACATAGAGTATTAGAAGGAAGAAATCCTCACTAGGTGATTTATTTTTACAAATAACTTGATAATATCTTTGTGGACTCTTGAATATAGTTGGATACAATATTGCAGTTAGTAGAGGAGTTGAGATTTGAGACTAATAGTGGTATTTCTAAAGGAAACTGAAGATATATAAAGATACTGTTAAATCTTGTGAAATGTACAATTACTACTTTAAACAAGCTGTTAAATTATTCTCCAATTATCTTTAGATAGATTGTGTTATTACCATAAACCAGTCACAGCGGGAAAGTACACAGTATGGAACAGCAGATCAGTTTTTAACTGGTAAAACAACTAAACCACCAAGTGTGCAAGTATGAAAAAAATTTCCTTTCAAAAGTATTGATAAAACCTATATAGAAGAGTTGTACTCTGCTAAAGCTCTACAGACAATAAGTGGGTCTTTTGGGACTGTTTGAAAGCTGATGTTTGTTTAGAACACAGGATTATTTTTTGCTGAAATATCAGATTCCACAACTCTTTCAAATTGTCCTCAGAAGGGCAGATCCTTCAAAGCGGCAGTCTGGACCTATTCTTATTTCTTGCTTAGTCCTTAAATATGCTTGGAAGACACTTTGGAACACTTACCCATTTTAAATCATTGTTTGGTATGACAGTTTGACAGTTTGACGATCTCTAGTCATTCACTGTTCCTCCAGAATGAAAAAGCACATCTCACTTAGTGATTACATTTTTGGTTCAGGAAGCCACTTCAGTTCAGGAAGCCACTCCTTTTGCTGTATGAATCAAGCTCATTAACCTGATGGGATCATCATGAATGGCTTCTACGTTTGCTGTGTTTTCAGCAGCCAACTGCTCACTATTGAGGTAAATGCTCACTTTGGAAGCCATCATGGTGGGGTTAGATGATCTTTCTTCTTCATCTTCCTCTAATGAAGGATCTTTCTTTCTCCTTGGTTTTCTGCGTTTTCCCTTGACACTGTGATCAAGCGAGGCATAACACATTTGACTGGCAGATTCCACCTGAAAGGAAATTCACTTTAACATTCAGTAGTTATCCTTGCTTTAAAATTATACGTAAGACTATGAGTATGTCTACACTGTAATCATAATAGTGGCTGAAATATGCCCAAACTAGCTGTAAAACAAGCCATTAAAAGTACAAACGATTAAGATGTGGGAGCCTAGAAAACACATCAACATAACCTAATGGTAAATGGCCCATAGTGACAATAAGGAAAAGTTCTTCAAGGTATCATAGGAAAGATTCTCATTAGGAAGAAGGGTAGGTTATGAATCAGTCCAAGTTCTTTGGGATGCAAGATATGATTAGATCTGTTTTTCTTCTCGCTTTTGTTTAGTTAGAATCCAGTTGTTAGCAATATTATTCACAGGTTTTGCCTCTGCAGAATACCAAAGTTGGATGATTCTCATCCATACAGATGATCTCATTTCCAGTGCAAAATGTATGTCTTTTGTATCTTTTCCCTGCTTCTCTGGTTTTCAAACCAGACTGTCTATAACTATTGACATTGAAATTTTCATAGATTATTCTGTTTTCATGAAGTTAATGAAAACAAATGTCTAGATTAGAAAAGATATTTTTACCTGCTGGAAATATCCTGAGAGAGAGGCTGGAAATTGATCCTAGCGAAATGCATGGAACTCAGGAAATTGATACTGGGAATGCTTCAACTACAGGCAAATTTCAGTTGAAGCTTCCATGCTCTTAGGTATCTCAACAAAATACAAATCAATAGAAAACCGTTATTTTCTATTTTCACTTGCTGAGGCATATAGATTTTGTGCTGGACAGGAGAAAGCCACTCAGATTCATGAGTATCATGTGATACAGCTTGTGTTTTCAGTTTGATATCACAAATAAATAAAATTAATTCTTTTCATACGCCATGGCAGTAGATGCAAATTTAATTCAACCTGATCTGCATGTCTGTGACAGAAATTTATCATGCCATATGCGTGGACTGGAGCTGTCCATAATTTTCCTGCGTCTGCATTAATGATTCAGATTGAAGGATCAAGTCTGTGCCAAAATACCTTGGTGAACTGAGACAATAATGCATGGTAATCTTTGTGATAGTGTCAAGATTTTTGTCATGGGATAAACACAGGAACTCTGAGACAGACCACAGCACCCTAATTCAGAAATCCAAAATTAAAATTAAAAATACCTGTGGCTGGTTAACTGGCCTCTGAGGTTGGGACTTCATCTGCTCATAACAACATTCTTCTGTAACTTATCAAAGTAGAAAAATGTTTTAGTTATTAAGTTATATTACTGAGTCTTAAAAGATCAGATCAGCAGATCCTCTCCATTACAGAACTCACTTCCCCCAGTTTTCTTTGGTAGAAGTTTGTTTTGTTTTGAAGTCACACACAGATCTCTCCCTCTAGGTATAGACAGGCAAATAGCTAAGAAATTCAGACACATACTGTGGAAATGAAAATCATTTTCTGTTCATGGGTGGGAGGTTTCTCATAATTCACTAAGTGGGCATCATTTTAGAGTGCTAGGAAGACTTCTTGCAATTTAAGGGTCAACCACATATTGGTGTATTTTTCAGCATAGGCAGCCTTTCTTTGGCTGAGAAAGGGGCTGTGACTTGCAACAGCTGGTGATTAAATTCTATTCCTGAATTTACTTCCAGTTTTCTGTAAATTTCATGCAAGTTATTTTCTTATTTCATATCTCATTTTAGCCATCAGTAAAGCAGATTACTTCCTTACATTTTTCAGACTTTTGCAATGTCAATCCGTTTGAGCGTTGACTTAGATAAATGTATGCAAACCATGTATGAAAACGTTGGGTTTGTTTTTTTAATTTTTTCCCTGCAGCTCAGTACTTTAGTTTTGCTTAACCCCAAATAAGGCTTGCAAAAAAGTTATGTTCATATTACTTAAATACTGCTTTAACACCATAAGCGCTTCAAGAGACATAGTCTCAGCATATCTAGCTCTAGCTGCAGTTATGTGATATTACTGCCTTTGTTATGGTATCTCTCTGCCAAGGATTATCAACTTCAACACAGTAAAGCAAAGCAAAGCTGTCTGCCCAACACTCAGCCACTGGGCTTCAGCATATTTGTCAATGTTGCTGATGGTCTTTGGATAGCTACAGCAGAGAACTGGTATGTGTTTGTTTCTGCCTGTTTCTGTGGGAACATTGGCTTTGGACCATGAGTGCTGTGTGGTCTAGATTGCTTTAACATGCATGGATCAAGCTGGTTTTTCAATTGGTGCAGCTTTACATATATACAAGCTCTTTGTTTTGAGATACTTCGCTTAACTGGACCATTTGAACCATAAAAAATAAAATTCAGTATGAGATCTGTTCTTACAAATAGTAATGTAGTATGATGGTTTGCATTTCTATCCCAAGTAGGTGGTAATATTTTTAATTATATTAATGGTTGAAAAGATGTAGATTCTCAAGCTTGGCATTTGAGAAATGCAAAATATGTTGGTCAGTCAGTTTTTAATCTTATATTTATTATAGCCACTGAATAGACACATGTTCATCTTACCTAAAATATCTTGATTGAGATTGCCATAAACTGGGTAATCTTCTGTGGGATCGTCATCATAGCTACAGAGGGAATGGAAAAATACTTTTAATTCACAGAATATGCTTTATTTAGGACCCCGCTATTCTACTCTAATAAACATTTAATGCACATGTACCAATATCTAGATCATGTATGTGTGTGTATATATATATCTATATCTCTATATAGAGAGAGATATACACATATATCTCCATAGCAGATTGTATATGATCTAATAAACAAGACCAAAAATACTGGAGGGGGCAGAAATGGCAATGTGCATATTCTGAAGAGAGATTTGTTATCTAGCCAATAATTGAACTCTTTTTTCCTGTAGCTTAGGTGAGTAAAAAGTTTATCTCAAGACTAGTAAGCTACTGTTTCATGTAGGTCTAGAAATATTAATGATCACTGAAAGGAACCCAATTCATGTCCTCTGAGACCACTCTGCAATACAAACTAAAGCACTGCATGTGTCTTTTGGGTTGATGTTCTTAAGAAAGGTCCACACTCTTATGTCAACACAAACAGAGGAGACCAAAGCACAGTTCAGCTTGTGTTCCTTGAAAATGTTTCTAAGTTTGTAAAATGGGAATTCTTAGTGGGAAGCACTTTTTTCTATTGCATCCCTATACTGTGTCTCATCAAGGGAATGAAGCCATGCTATCTAACACCACTTCTTCAGTGGTATTTTTCAGCTAAACAGGCAGCAATAGACAGAGACTTCCCAACTTCTGTTTCATTGCTTTAGGGCATCATTTGTAAAAGATGGTTATGAAATGTAAATACGTAACTAATTTGTTGCTCCAGAAGTATTAACTATCAGACTATAATTTATCATTGTTTTCTGAGAGTTCTTTTAAATTATTATGGGATTTTGAGGTTAAGTGATAGTAAATGGTGGTTTAGTTCAGTATCTCGCACTCCCTTCAATAGACAAAATTATAGTATTAGCATGCAATTATTTCATTGTTGATAAAATGACTGCAGGATGTACCTCCCACATAAATTTTTTTTCCGATTTTCTTTGGAAAACTTTTTTCCACAGCTATTCTCTCCAAAATTTCCAGGCAGATTCCAAGAGATACTGAATTTTCCTCTATGTCATCCCTCCAAAGCCATCTGTCCTTATTTATTGCTTATTTCACCCTTGAGAGAAAGAAAATTTTTTTATCCAACTTACCTCTGATTGTTCTCTTTGTAGTCTTTATGCATTTTAGCTGGAAAATTTGTTTAAAAAAAAAAGAAGTTAAGAGAATATGAAATGTGCTATTTTAGAACACTTCAGATAATTGCCTCAGCGGACATGCTTTTGATTTCAGTTTAGAAAACACATTTGAAAGTTCTGGCTCTTCAGTCGTCCCTGTACTTTTCTCAAATACTTTTGTCTAATACAAGAAATGTTTGTGTTAACACCCTGTACTATGGCTGCAAAGTCTACATTAGGTTACAATATCCTAAAAATGTATTGTAACACGTGTTTTCTTCCTCCACCTTCTATGTCTACCTCATCTCTTTCTCTGTCTAGGCAGGTGTGTCGTGTGCTTATATTACAATTGAAGGTGTATTTATTTTACTAGTTCTTGTATCTCTGAAAGGTATCTTGTGATTCACACAGATGAAGAAAATGAAACAGAGAGGCAATGGCTACAAAGGTTTGTTGCTAGAGCTTGATTCATAACTCAGAAACGCCTGACTTTCTATCCTCTGCTTACCACAGTAAGCTCCGATTCCATGAGCAGTGCAGCATCAGCTAATCCAACCTAAACCTTGGTCAAGGTTAGTTTTGTAAATGACTGTGATTTTTAACTCATGGAAATATCTGCATAGTGGCCCTAAAATACAAAATAAACCTAAAGAGCCTAACCCACACCCCTCCCCCCACCCATCCAAAAATGCTCCAGCAGCTCTTTTAATATCCTGATTCTCTTACACTTGGTGAATTCAGTTTATAAGCAAAGGCCTGCTGTTTATGTAGATTATATATGTATGTGCATTTAGTGCAGTTGAAGCCACCAATGTTTGCCTGCCCACCCATACCTGTATAGCACAGGTGCAGTTTTCCCTGTGTTAAGGGAATGGTGAGGATTATACAACTTCCTAACATTTCCTAGATTTGTATGCATAAGAGAGGTTCCACTGGCATAATCAATTCTACCAAAAAAGTCATAGATAATTTCAACCAAAACTGGAGTATGACTGTAGTCACCTTCCAACATAAACAAATTAGTTTCTTATTGTGAGTGGCACATTGGTTTAAGAGTTCCATTAGAATCCCATTATGAAAAGCAATTAGAATATTTTTCCAAAATACATAGATTAAGCATAAAATGTATAGGAAATCGGAAATTCTAATGAGCATTCAAGAATTTGGGGAGGAGCTACTTAAAATAATTTTCAAATTGAGGGATAAATAATAATTATATGAAAAGTACACTTTAAAAAAATAAAATTACAGGTATTAAAAATATAATTTAAAAATAAAAAATTAGTTAGAACTAAATTCTTTCCCTTGTACATGTTCTGTTGGCTTGTCTTCAAAGAATGGGCTTGAGTGGCTGTTTCTAGCAGCAGATTGGGCAGTTAGCAATCATTCTGTAATTGTACCTGACTCTCCTAATATTTTTTAAAAGTTACATGCTCTCTACTAGAATGATTCTTGCCAAAGGAAAACTTTTCAAACTAATCAATTTGTTGGCTTGAAATCTCTGAGCAGTGATGGCTTTCTCTACAGACAATTTAAATATTGAAACTCCATTCCTTATAAAGAGACAATGTTTCTTACCTCTCTTCTTTTTCAAATAGTGTAAAATGTTCAGTGTCAATGAAACAATGAGAGCCAAACTCAGGAAGGCCAAAACTCCCCAGACAGAAAAATGGCAGCCCATTTCTGTAACTGAAGGAAAATAATTTTATCATTTGTGTTGTCTTATAGTTTCACCATATTCTTTGCTCTTGGTTGATTTTTACTTTCTGTAATTGAAGCTGCTATTTGGTGTTTACTCTGTGACAGCCATTGCCATACAAGTTAAATAGTTAATATCAAAACCAGATGCTAAAATAACAAGAAAGCAAGATCAATAAGCTGTTAGCAGAACTACTGTTTCATAGGAATTCTTTCGAAGGTTTGCCTGCAAGATACAATAAAAATCATAAATTAATAAAGAAAAAAGTTGTTTTACTGAATAGCTTTGAAATTAATTCTGTAATTGTCTTTAACTTTTTGCAGTAAATTTTTGGCTAAATTCTAGAGTTCATTAGTGTAGTTCTGTATTCAGTCAAAACAAATTCACTGGAAATATCTCTGAATAATACTAAGACCATAAGGTTTTAACAATCCCTGCAGAAAAATATCAAAAGTTTGTTGTTCTCTTGCATTGTTTTCTTGATGTTAAAACCCCTGGTGGCCTAGTGGTTAGCGTGCAGGACTTTCACTGCTGCGACCACGGGTTCAAATCCCAGTCTCCTGGCCTGATGGAGGTCGTTAGCCCTGTGTGGCCATCCATCTATGAGAAGGACACTCTAAACAAACCTACGTCCTGAGGACCTCACTGCCATTGTCCAAGCTTGCTTGGCCCCGGCAGATGAACCTTAGGATTAAAGGGTGGGCTCAGTTCAGCGCAGGCTGTGTCTCACCTAAAAAATCCATTGCGCAGGCTGGAAAGGTAAAAAGACCTTTCCCCAAATCTTCGTTCACGAAGATGGGCCATTATTTAAAACCCCTTACTTGTACTCATTTTCTTGCTTGAGAAAGCAGAGGAAGTGGTGATAAAGGATAAGCAGCAGCTGGGAATCAGTGAACGCCCCAGAAGTTCTGCAGAGAAAAGCCCAAACAGCTCTTGGAAAATCACCTTGTAAGAGGTGGGCCAATTTAATTGAACAAAGTTTCCTTTAGCACTGAACTTGCCTCTCCTCGGAGTGCTGTTGTAAGCACAGGGAAGAATTCCCATGCATCGAATCTATTTCGTCATTTAATTAATTCTTCGATCAATCTAGCTCATACGAATTTTCCATCACAAACCATGCTGAAGAAAATAGCTTATTTGTGATGGTCTAATGGCCAGAATTTTCAGCATTGCTGCAAATGGCCAGTGAAACCCTCCTTGACAGAGGAAACACTGAGCCAAATACACGAGTGAAAAGAGCTTGCAATTAGAGTCTTTGCTTTCCCCCTGAGGCATGTCTCATATTCTACTAGATTTGGAGTGTTTGAAATAAAGCCTGGTGCCCAAAAAGTAATGACCTCCTCTACTGAATAAAAAAGTCTAGCTGGAGCAGAGCAGTCAAAGGGAGGGATTGGATGACACTGATCCTTAACGCACTCAGTTGTTTTGGACATACGTGGATTCCTTCAGGAGGCTGACATTTTGTTTGCTTCTTAAAGGAAATCTGAGGCAAAGGAGCACAGGAATACACATTTCCATGTTGCTGGCCAGGGATGGGTGCAATGCATTTGCTCCTGCTGAGGACACAGAGCTTTGTTCCTTGGCTGACCGGCTCCAGCTCATCTTAAGAACTGCTCCTTACAGGTTTTGTTCCCTCGTTATGCTGTTGCAAAAGCTATTTTAGATTTGTTTTACTTCAAGCCCCAGATGTTTTTATGACGATGAAACAAGATAAGATAAACCTTGATAGTAAAAAGTCACAAATCACATGGGCTACTAGGATGCAGGTCTCAGATTTCTCTTTTAAAAGGAACAGAACAGAGCAACTAAGCTGTGACTTTCTGGCAGATTTGTAACTGATTTTTCCACCTGGTACTTCCAGTGGCCATTTATCCTTCCTTTTAAACTAAACATCCAGTTTCCATTCCTTTCTTTTCTCCCACTCAAGTTCTCCCAAAGGCACTTGAGGGCTCTCTGTCACTGCAATACTACTTTTCACGTTGAGAGGCACTTTTTTGCGATGAGGTACAGATATTCATGAGGAGAGACACCACCTCCATGAAGCAGCTATATATTTTTCCAGTTTTTCAGAGAAGGAATTAAAAGAAAGGGAGGTCCTACATAGAGAAGATGTTATCAAGATAAGTCAAGAATCAGCATTGTTTGGAACCTGGTTACTCTACAATTGGTCACTCAACATTTGCATCCTTTGTACAAAACTACTAGTCCAAAACTACAAGTCTGTCAAAGGCAAGAAATTTCAAGTCTCAATGTTGTGCCTAAATAATCATTCATCCTTCGTTCTTTCCTGTCCTTTTTTTCTTTTCTGATGTAATTGTTTTCCATTTTTTTATGTTCATTTTGTATTTTTTTCCTACAAAGTCTTTTACCAGGGAGCAAAAGCAGTGAGAAGGGAAGCACGTGTAACTGTGATAGAAGCCACAAGCCTGTGATTCATTAGAATAAAAACAGTGAGCAGATGCCTAAAGTACAGTTCCAATCTAAGGTTGTTCCTTTAACTTGATACACAGTGGTGTCATTTATCTTTCTTATTCAGGAGTCCTATTTTTCCCTGATGTTTCCAGGGTAGAAGGAGAACTCATAGTTTCAATTTGAATGTTTTCAGTCCTTAACTGAAGTGCAGGAGGAGACCCATTTTTTGATGACAAGTATTATTTTCCTGTTTCAGCTTCTGATTTAAATTGGAATTATCATCTGGAAAATAGTAAAGTTTGGAAAAAACTATTTCTCTTTTCAGTTTTCAATTTTAACTTCTGCAGTATTTGAGCAATCCCACTTCTCTAGAACTTTAAAAACATTCTAGGAAAACCAAAGACATGAAACTTTGATTTCTAATAAAACATATAGTTTTAAATCTCACAATTATAGTTCTTTCTTAAGCATGACTTAGAAAACTTCATGGATGTGGGGAGACTAAGAAACCAACATTTAAATTTCCTCCTACATGAACACTGCTTAGTTTATTTTTAAATTTATTTTCCACAACTCTGAGTCAAACATCTGCTTCTGTTGCAGTAAAATGTATACAAACATATACGTGATTTCAATATCTTCTTTTTTTTAAACTTTTTCTCTTTGCAATACAAGCTATTTGATTCTCAGACAAGACTACTTATATTATGGAAGCAACAGCAGTTTTAATTTACCCTATAAAACCATAGTAAAGACCTTGATCAGAGACATAAGTGTGCAGTTCTGAGCATTTTATGCCATTCTAATATCAGTTTCAAGTTAATCTTACTATCTAGACATAAAATATGAGAAATTTTGATTTTATATCTTCGCTTTACAGATATACAACTCCCAGGTCTTTCCCAGGTGTTCTTGTTCTTATTGTTGTTACCAATACGCTAGTTATTTATATTTATAACTGAATTATTTAAATAGCAACTAGTTTGACAGCAGCAGCAGTAGAAGGAAAGCTGAATAACTGAGAAGGACTATTTATTTCCGCAGATAACTAAACCGCTGTCCTTATATGTATAACAGCAGATGCAACCTGTCACAGTTAACTGGTTGTGCTAAAGAAAAAAATAAGATAAGGAGACTGTGGATGGTGAGTGAGAAATAAGCAGAAAGAGAAGTCTATTTGACTAATTACATTCCATTCTGAAAATAGTGTCTTTTTATTTATTCTATTCTGAAAATAGTGTATTCTGTTCTATTCTCTAATTTTAATTCTCATTCACAAAATCTATTCTCAGATGTAGCAAAAGCAGATTGTTATTTTTTGCATAGTATATAGTTATTCCAAAGAACTCATGCAACTGTGTTCAGAGGCATTCTCACTCAAGCCATCAATTTGAATATTTTTAAAAATGTTGTTTTCTGCAGAAAAAAGTCATATAGAAAAATTATTCCTTTGGGAATAGTACACTATGATTCTAATAGGATAAGCTCAAATCTCATCAGGGTTTTCTGCAATAATCTGTAATGAGAAAAGCTAAGAGTCGTGGTATTTCGTTACAAGAAATAATATCGAAGCTATTCTTAAAGTATTGTGCTGCTCTGTGAAAGAAAAAAGATCATATAACCAAAGGTTTTATAAGAGGGACAACAATTCTTGTTTCATTGTTAGAAGAATTTGGGATGTGTGAGTGGGGAAGTAGTATATTAATGACTATAAAGATGACAGTATTTGGAAAAACTAAAATCGGAATTTTTCTAGTATTAATGATATACTCCTGTGCTGCTGTTCTTCCATTTCTATTGGGAAAGCAGGTTAAACTTGGAGTTGCATCCAAATAGAACATCTACTTTAGGTAATTTGTTTCATTTGAATTATGTTTTTACTTTTCTGACTTTAGGGATAGGGTTACTCACCTCCTTTTAGTACATTTTACATTGCTATAAACTGAAGGTACCATATTCACACCAAAACATATGAGCAAGCAAAAGACTTTATGAATACATGGTTAAATGTGCTTTTTCTCTCTTTTAAATCTGTTGACAATTTTCTCCACCAACAGAGACAAGATATGGTAATAAATAGAATGTTGGTTATTTGTTCTTTGGTTTTCTCTTTGCAGGGTTCATTATACTGTAACTGCAGGGGTATGAGGGGGGAAAAGCAAACAAAAAAACCTTACCAAACAAACAAAAGTCTCCAAAACATTCAAATCTTTCCTGAATGAATTTCTGCAGTTCAATTTAATGCAACTCAAAGGAGTGGACATAATCATGTACTTACCTTTGAGAAAAGGGGCCAGATATAACAATTCACGTTACATGTTTGTCCTCTTAACAACATAGGAATAGGTAGCAGGAGTACTACATTTCGTTCTTTCTTGTTCTAATGTATTTTGTTTAGAGAATCCATCACAGAGGATAACAGGAGGATAGCATACTTCTACCAGGTTTTTGTACTGAAAAGGAATGTGAGGCGAGGAATATAGATACCATCCAGCTGGACATGCCGTTTATGGTATCAATTCGTCATTCATAGAAGCAGATTAATCACTACCAGATTTGATGCTCTGGAGCACAAAATGGTTTGTTTCCTGTAGGTTTTGTCTGCAAATTTGTCAAAGATGAGATAAAACTGTCTTCCCCCCCCTTCCAATTAAATGTTGATATAAATAATATTTTGTACTAATGACCCTTAGAAAAAGAAACCCATTAAGAGACTGATGAATATTAAATTAGTGTTAAAGATGCTTCCACCTGTATGAGCTTTTAATATAGGATTAATTCCCTGGAAAAGATTCCTTAAACTGCAATTAATTAGTGCACAACTAATTGCTTTATAAAATATGAACTTCATACTTCAGAAAGGAAACAGTGTATTGTAAAATAAGAAGGCCCACAGCACAGTAAGTACTTTCAGCAAAAAGCTAATGCCAATGCTTAGTCTTCATTAACCAGTCTTAATTAATGAAGGTTTAAGATGTTATTAATAATTTTAATTTAAAACCCTGAGCAACCCTCTTGCAAGGCTGGTAATCTGCCGTAATGTCGTTTTACTGCTCTTTTGTTTACAATTTTATAACTAAAAGATAGGGCTTACCTGGTTTTGTTGGTTCTAGGAACACTCCCCGCCCCTTTGTCCAACAGGAAATCAAGTTATGTTTGCAGACCTTGGATGCTCTTTGGTTTCGGACCTGGCAGCATGGATCTGCCTCCAGAGTTGCCATCAACCTTAAAGGCCCCCAGTCTTTTTTTCACCTTCTTTCTTACAAACAGGAAATGTGGTTTGGGCTTTTGCAAGCTCACCTGCAAACTCACAGTCTCCTTCAGTGTTTGCCTCTAAGAGAGAATTAAAATATTTATGTGTGCACTTGTATTTATTATCCATCTGTCTTGCCACAGAAGAACATCTACAGGACTGTTAGTTCCACTTATGTGATACAAACTTACTTTTGTAATATTCATATGAGATCCATACTTTAAGTCTTCCCGGTTTTGATGTTGTGTTGAATTCAACAAAAGTATTTAAATGCCTCCTAAACTAAATTACAGAAATATTTTACCTAGTAGTGCTATGGGACTCTTCATCTCTTGAGGTTTCTGAACCAAGTCTGAAAATGCACTGCTGAGAGCCTACAGTTTAGCTAAGACAGGAATCACAGGCATGATGAAGAAATTATAACATCGCCAGCTCTTGAAGGTCAGGTTAGAATAACATAATATGGTCCCTCCATCCTTTAAAGTCTATTAATCTGGGCCCACGATCCAGTTCCATTCTGAAAAGAAAGGGTAAATCAGCATGTGGCTTACTGTGTGTATTTATCTTTAAAATTTAACTAAATGTCTGTGTTTTGGTAGAGAAGCCATTTTATTCTCAGAACTGGAGTAGCTTCTTCCAGAGGAAGCTTGCAGTCTGAGCACTGCCAAAGAAGCTTTCTGCTAACTTCTGAGGTTTTAGGGTTAGTGTGTTTCTTTGGTTTTTCTTCAGAGCTAACAGTTTTATGTCCAATTATGCATAACGCAAAAGTAGGAAGGGTTTCTTATGAAAAAAAGTGAATCACATGAACATGTTTGTCTTTTTGGAATATGTACATTGAAATAGTCCTCAGTGTAGCCTAAGGAACAATGTAAAACTTTGCTCTTCAAGAAAGGCTCTAATGTGAGAAAATGTCCTGTGCTGTGTATGTTTACTTGGGATGCTATTACTTTGGAATATTATTTTATTTTAACTGCCTTAGATCAATGCTTAAGAAATAATTTACTGGATTAGCATGAAGGAACAGGTTAGTCTCAATTAATACATACCCTTCTATTTGAGTCCAGGGGTGATATAGACCCTTAACAACTCAAAGCTTTGTCATAATGAAGTGAGTTGAGCATGAGGAATTAATATAAAAATACTGAAAATGGCGGGAATTCTTATAAATGGATACTGAACTGAGAGAGAAGCTGGAGAGAGTGGGACATGTACATTGTGCAAACGGAGACAGTTGCTTAGTTTCTCAACTAAGAGCACGAGGAGTAAATCCTAAATCTGCAGAGGATTTAGAATAAAATGCTTATCAGCCTGAACAAGAAGCTTACAAGGAATAAACTCCTTTGGAGATAATTAGGGGCATAATGGAAAGGTGAATGCTGAGAATGCAGCAGGGGATTTCTGGGTTTGTAGTCCTGGTGGTGTGTTAATAAATCTGCTCTCCAGGAGCAAATCATTGCTGTACCATATCAGCTTTGACTGGCTGCAGAACCAAAGTCTATTGGATTGAACGTGAGCTTGGCATGCTATTTTGGGCAGCCTGCAAGAGACTGAAAGCTCAGTCAGATAGCAAGAAAATACGCGCTGCAGGCTGTAAAATCCATTGTGAATATAAGACTTCTTACTTTCTTTTCTTGTCCTTTGTATCAGCACTACATTAAAAAACTTAGTGAGCCAGTACTCAAAGTGCTGTTATATTCAGGATAACAAAGACAAGGACAAATCATGCCTTTCTATATTTAGAAAGACAAGTCACAAGGTAATACTACTCCATCCCCATCTATTGCGTACAAAGACATTTCCTCCTCTTTTGCAAGTCCCAAAGATATGAACTGCTGGGTGAATATTCTGGGAAATTACCTCTGACTGCTTAGCTACTTACATGATCTTTGGTAAATATATGCTGCTGGTATCCCCAAGATAGGAATCTGTCTCAAGTGGACATCTGACTTGGCTGGGAATAGCTCTGGCTATTTAAGATCTTGGAGAAAGTGTGTGTGCACAGATGTATATGAAAGACAAAATCTGGGCTGAAATAGAGTCAAAGAGTACATTAGCACATTTTTGTAATGTATGCATGTAGCCAGTAAGTTGTGCTTTCCTAAGACCACAGAATGAATGTTTATGCTATCTTCCTGAAGGTGAAATAAGTTTCATGGTTGACAACAGAATCAGGCTTCAAATGCCTGCTTTCTCTATTACTACTCAAATTACAACCTTTCTTTGAAAAATGACATCATTTTCAATGCTAAGTGATGTAGTGGAAACCCCCTTGCAAAGAATGAAAAAGACACTGTTTGTAGTAAAAGTCTTGAAAAGTGGAGGTATTCCTGGAAGATGTAAATTATATTTGTTTGAAGTGGGATTATATTTTTATAATGAAACTTCAGGATTTGCTGGAGAAAGTAACTACAGCAGACATGTTTTGAGTAGAGCTTATGCTGAAGTGGAGTCTGTTCTGGTTCTAACCTCACAAATATATTGGAGAAGTAGAACTCTTAAGCTTAGCATGTGGCTGTTTACTTAGATTGCAGGTGCAGACCTGGTGCTGCTCCTTGTGCACTGAACACAAATGAGAAATGGTGCCACAGGAGAGAGATTGGTGTAAAATAGCCGCCAGAAAGAGCAAGGCCTTTCAAGGCTGCAGAGAGCTATTTTGACTCTCATGATTAATATTGTGCTTAATGATAAAATTAAAAAATTAATCAGTGTCATTTGTGCCTTGTAGAAAAAGTGCTGTCTTTATTCACTGCTTAAACCAGTGTTAAGTAAAATGTTATCTCATTAACTGCCCTTGAAATTATGGCTCCTATTACAAGGAGTATGATGGGTTTCCTGTGGGGAAACCACAGGGGTTTTTTTTCTGAATGCTATAAAACCATATTATCAGGGACTGTAAAGACAAAATTTCTTATCTTGGTAATTCTGCACTGAAAAGTTTCCATTGAAAGCTAACACTGAACATTTGTGCAGCTTTGGGTGGGGTTTTTTTGTGTTACATGCTGTGAGACAGCAGAGCAGTCCCTGCATGTCTAGCAGAGAGAAAACAGAACAGATGCCACTTCATCCAAAACCTGCACAAATAAAGTGTGGCTTTTCCATTGACTTCAATAGAATTTATTTTCTGTTCAGATAGACACTGTATCTCAAGAGAGGTGCAATCTCTAGTGATTTTTCTTTCAATAGCTACAAGAAGAATGAATTTCCCATTAAAGTGGCTATAATCCATTTACCTGGGTTTAGGATTTTTGTAATTCCCTCTTGACACGCTTATACAAAGAGTGTGGGCGCATATTTTCACCTGGTCAACCAAAGACCTGACCCTGCAATTATTTCTCAAGTGAGACACCCCAGTGAAGCCAGTAGGCTCAACTCTGTGCTTGCTAGCAAGTTTACAACTCTATAAACTTTGACCAGAGTGCAAGAAGAATTTGTGAACAAGATAGTACCTCTAAAATAATGAGCTTTTTCTTTTAAAAGTTTTTGGTGGCTGTTGGAGCCATGGTTTCTGTTTATGTGGCTCTGTTAGAGTTAGTGTAGAAAATCCAAAATCATGCGTACATCGCCTGGAGCCTTGCGGAGAATCACCCTGAACAGACCAAGTCCCTTGCTATAGCACTAAGGCTGAGCTAATAAACCTGACTCCTCAATCATCTTCATTACTAAAGTGATTAATCTGACTCCTGTTTTGCCATGTCTCCTTTAACCAGCTTAGTCTTCATAGTGGACTTTTTCATCCCTTATTTCTGGCTTAAGCGTTTGGCTGAGAGAATGTCAGAAGCTTGTCTTCTGTGTTGCAATGAGTTAAACTTGCTCCAGAATATTCTGTGATTCTGAGTCATACTTTGAGTGAAGTGTTCCCAGTTACAATTCGGAAGGAAAATAATCCTTGCTTTGAGGAAAACAAAACCTGTGCTCTACTGAACTACTGGTATCACAGCTAATGACTTGTTGTGACTCAGAATGCTGTCTCTATGAAGCCTATATTAACACAGTACGGTTCATATTGGGTCTTAACTGGACCTTGGCCTATCCTTCTGGGTACAAGAGAAATTCTGAGCTCTTTAAAACCTGATGGAGACCTAGTCTAGGCCGTCTTGTTGGGGATTCTCTTAGAAGTCAGACTGATGCATATGTGTCTGCTCCCACCTCATTTTGCCATGACAGTGCAGGTAAAAACATTTGAACTACATGGTTTTCTCTTCTAAAATCCTTTCTGCATTTTATCCCAGAGGGACACAGTTCCTCTAGCATGACACAATTGCCAGAGGGCAGTAGGAGAACCACTGTACTGGGAGTCAAGTGCAGGTCATGCATATGTCTGCCAAGTCATGCACGTCTGCCAAGGAAATATAAAAGTGTATGAGCCTGCCTCAACTTAATCTGTGATTGCATGTATTTACCAATAAGTTATCTCTGCAGTGCAGCTGAATGACTGCTTAAATCTAAGTAGTGTGCGTGTAGGCTAAGAGGAAGATTTGAAATAATGACTGTGAAATAATGACCTTGAAAAGTGGTCAGCAATGCATTGAAGTAGTGAATTTGAGCTCACTCAACTACTGAACCTTTCAGTTTAACAGTGTTGTGGTTGCATCTCTATTTAAAGAAGTATCTGGTAAGCAGATAAAAGTGCCACATTCACGGCTGTTAAAACATTGTTTTCTTACTACTTCCTGTTCAGCAGCACATTTGGGCACAGCAAAGCGTGTGCTAGTTCTCTTGTAGTTTAAACTGTCAGAGACTTGTTAGCATTTACAGACAGTAAGAGCACAGGTGCATGGAAAATGTCCCAAAAATGTTCAAAGCCTACGAAGTGACTATTCTACATTGACATGTACCTTTTGGCATTTCTCAGAGGCTAAAGTAGGTATTTTGAATGTTTAAGGTGTTTTCTTGGGGCATGACAGTACTGGATTAAAGTGTCTGTGTGAAGGAGGTGGGACATAGACTGAATTTCTGTCTCTGTGCAATAGCTGAAAAATGCAGTCATGGACCCCATCAAGTGTCATGGGCAGCCTTACTCTGTCATGTGCAAATCCTGCATCTGCAGTGGTAGGAAAGTGGTTTGGAACTAGATGATCTTTAAGGTTCCTTCCAAACCATGACTCTATAAGCTTTTCCAAGCGGATTTTCCCAAGAGAAATGTCATGACATTTCACTAATCTTCCTGGTTAACAAGGAAGATGTTCTCTCAGAAGTATGGCATTGCTGAAAAACTGAACGGCTCTAAGCAAGCTCTGTTGTGGTTACCTCAAACTTGTAAACTAGCTGAACAGTCCCACAACTTTGATTTTTGCTTTGTTTCTAATTGAGGTTACTACGGCCTTTCTATTCATGTCCTGAGTGTGACTACTTAAGAAAGGTGTTTCTCTCTTTTATAAAATATGCTCCTTAGGAGTATTTTCTGTCTTCTTCTTTGTTGTGTGTGCAGCTCCCACTTCCATAGCAGATAATTAGGAAAGAGTTACTCTATTTTGCTGTTATTGGTGCAAATAAATTCTTGCTGTGTTGCTTGGTCAGTGTTTTTTATTTGTAACACTTTCCAGTGATGAAGAACTACTTGCGTGAGTGACTTTTCTCCTTTTATAATCTAAGGGAAAAAATTACACAACATTTAAACGTGTGCTAGCCAATTGAGTGATTTGGTTGTTCTTCAGATAGTTGTGTTCAGACGCTGATGTAACCAGTGAATAAAAAAATGTACATCCATCTACATCAGCATTGATGTGCATTTGCTTGTATTTTGTGTTCTGTATGTCAGAAAGAACCAGGAGGAGCAAAGACATAGTGACTGAGATGGGAGTTGAACAATACCAAAGCAGCCAGCTGTGCTACCCCTCTTCATGAGCACTGCAGAAAGAGATGACATTTCCATCTTTAAAACTGCTTGTCATTTTAGGAGAAAGTGTGCAATAACTATGTAGTTCATAGAATACTCCTTAGGCAATGCTCTGCAGCTGCTGAAAAGAAAGGTTCTTCTAAGTGGAGCTCAGAAACTTGACAGCATTTCCTTCAAGCAGAGGAGGCAGGTAGAACACAGGGGAGGCAGGCAATCAAGCCATTTTCCCACCTTACCTACAACTCCCTAATGAAGAGGTAGCATATTATTAAGTAATATAGTGGGGTAGAGAGGTATAGGGAGATGCATTATATGCTGTACCCACACCACACCACACCACAGTGGGGGAACAAAAAAAAGTACCAGCACACCTGAAGCTTGAAAATTAAGTGAGACAAGCAAGAGAATGGCGTTAGTGTTACTTTGATCTTTGTGCACCAAGTTTTATTTTCTTCTCAGTACATAACTAAATGCATGCTTAAAACTGTTCCTCTTTGCTATGTGTCAAGCATCCTGGATAAAGCATTGCTCTGCCCTATACTTGAAGTGAAACATTTTTTAGGAGTTAGAGCACCATGCTAAAATTGAGAGAAGAGTGTAAATTATTTTCTGTCATTTTTGAAAACAATTATCTGTTTTAGCTGAACAGTCACAACCTAGGTATTGCAGCTACTTGGGGAGAAAAAAATTGTGGTAAAGGCTGACCATTCTGGTTTGTGGCTTTCTCCTATTGAATGCTTTTATTCTGTGTTTGAGACATGCACATCATGACTTTACATCGTGGGACAGTTCACAGAGGGTCATGGAACCACACAGAGATGACAGGTTTTGATATGCCTTGCACCAGTTTTCCTGGAGTTGTTCTACAGCTCAGTAGCAACTAGCAAAACTGTGGCATCCAAAGAAAAGCTGGAATTTTCTCCATATGTATATGACTGCTTCTCTTTTAACCATTATTAACTTCCATATATATCAAAAGTTTGCATTGATAACACTGTTGAACAAAGATGCAATGTTGACATCAAACCCCAGAGTTTCTTTCTCCATAACTGGAGGTTAAGGAGGTTCTCTTAAAGAAAGTATTGATAGCCTTTTTTTGGGTTGGGGGGAGGAAAAAATCTCAGAGGCAATTTGTAGCTCACTAAGTTTTCTATGTTACTGGTTAAACATGTATAATTGGATGCATGATTCATGTAGTAATGCTGTGACTTGATGTTAATTTTTTTCCCTCTCAGCTTAGGCAATGAAATCCAGAGACAAGCTATTCAGAAATTAATCTAATCTGAAGTGCTTTTCAAAGCTTGGTATTATTACGGGACTGTCTGTCCTTGAGAATTATCAAAACACTTTATAAAGTGAAATCAATAACACACCGTGCATCATACAGAGCATGATTGTACACCCAACACTGAATTAGAATACACATCTTACCCAGCAGTAGCTCTGTGACATTGTTTAAAGCATATATGATGGAAGGATGCCATCAAATGAGGAATGCAGGTTGGCTTCTCCTGAGTAGAGACAGTAACACACAGTTTCCTTCACATGCTCAAGTAACTTTTTTCTCTTTGTGCAAACAGATCTATGGTATATATGCAGAGTCTTGGCTCTGAATTTCCCACGAGCTTTACTGTATTTGCAAGTCCAGATCTCCAGTGATTTGCTGAGAGCATTAATTCATGTCTGTTTGAGTACCAGAAAAATCTGGAGATTTAATGTTTTTAAAGATAAATGTGTTCAGGTTCTCAGGAAGAGCATTGTACTAGTACCTCTACAATTCCTGGAGTGGGGAAGTTTCTACCCTACCTAACAGGCTTGTGTTTTATAACATGACTTATATATCAACTCAGCAATATTTTCCTGTGACTGTAGAGAGTCTGACAAAGTAACTATGAAATACTACCCGTACTTCTTTTTTGATGTCAGTGTTTTTAAAGATGTCATAGTGATGATTTAGATGGTTACCTTTTAGGTTTGGAGCAGCAAAGGAAGGGAGCAGAGCACTGTTATAAGGAATTTTGTTAATGTGTGGCTAGCAGTACTTACAGTACCATCCTTTATGTCTCTGCTTTTCTGCTGGGACACCTGATGATTTGAGCATCCTGGTCCTGAGGTGGGTGAGAGACTCACCCTTGGCTGAACAGTTAGTAGTTTGCTATGGGCAGGCTACATTTTGAGCACTGTCTTTCCTGACAAGACCTGCCTGCCCAGCTGCAGAGCAGGGTTGAAGTGTCCCTCCTGCACTGATTCACAAGGGAAAGCCTTGATGACAGTGAAGCATGTGATGGGAGACAATTGGGCAAGGTTGTCTTACCCCATATGAGAGACCTGACAGCCTTAACAGGAAAAAGAACAGAGGCTTGTCTGGGTGCATGCGTCTCACTGATGTCTCCCAATAGGAGGTGGAGGGGAGGACCTGCAAATCTCTAAAAATTAGAAAATGCTGACTAAATAATGCAATTTCACCTATGAAATCAGCACTTCTTAGAGCCAGCTGGTTTCTTTACTGGTCAGAGAGATCCTATATTACTTCAGGGTTATTTTGTACAGATCAGCCATATCCCTCCCCTCACCAGGACACCAAGGCTGCTGATTAATTGGCAGATGCCTTGCTGTAGCTCAGAGATGAAGATGTTTGTTGTCCTGGAGCGAAATCAATAATTGTGTTGCTTTGCATCCAATGTCTGTAATTTCTGGCAAGCACAAGGACTTTTCTGCTCTCTTAACCCTAACTACTATTTAATTAGAGGATTTTAAAAGAGTAAATACATCCATCTGTCCTATGCAAAGACTTTCTTATGATGATAAGCTGAGCAGCCAGAACATCAGATCCTTCCAGATCCTTTCTTTCAGGTCAGCTCTCTTCTGTACTCATCTTTCTGCCTTTAAGAATAGAATTTGTCTAGTGCCCTCAGCAGGTGCTAGAGTCTTCCCAGTGCCAGTGAATTCTCACTCTTTTTGTTTTCCAACTTCTCCTCCCATCTCTGTTCAAAGTGTGTCTTATCTTCAGAGAGCAGAGCATGCAGTGAAAACAAACCAATATATATGTACAGTAAATATCAAGTCAGGATACATAACTCGGTTTACCACAGTAGGGTGGCATTTCTGAGATAGGTGTTTAAGGTACAGAAAAGGATTTTCTGGGCTATCAGATACATGGCTTCTGTTGGGAGAAAAGTAATAGGGTTTGTGTTGCTTCATTAGAATAACAAATGAAAAAGTAGAGTGCACTGAATGCCAAAGCCGTATTTATCTTCATGCCATATTCAGCGCTTTCTCGAGGCAAATGTTCTTGCTCAGAAAGGAATTGTGACAATGTAGACTGAGGCAGCAAGTTCCAAAGTCTCTGTGCACACTTTTCATCAGCACATTTTGAATTCCTTTGCTCTCAGGAAATTCCTGGACACTTGAGTTTAATGATGAACCTGTTTCATCAAAGACTGAATCAAGATCTTGGGCCTTGCTGGAAAGGACAACTGGGCAATACTACAGAGAAGGCAGCAGTAAATGTTACAGATACCTCCTTGGAGTTTTGGAAGTTTTGTGGGTGGGGGTGAAATTTTTGGATTTTTTTTTGTTTTCCCTCTGATGGGAAGGCTGATGGACAAGAACTGCAGTGTATTGCTGCCTCTGCAGTGTTAGTGCCACTTTTTTGTGGTTTGTGGTCTTACCATTATTGTTGTAGGCTGGCTGCATTTTGTGGTATGGGTTAATTCCTTTTTAATAAATTCAGGTTATTTCATACAGCACATTGTTTTTAGAGCAACTTCTCAGAAGGAAGCCATGAAAAAATGAATGGTGGTCAACTCAGAATGGATGGGGTTCTGCTCAGTACTGCATCATTTATAGCACTTTTATGTAAGTGTGCCAACTTCCTTGATTTATGTGTGTGTATATTTGGACTTATTTTCTTCCTACTATCCTAGAAATTGATTCTGTTTTGTCATGCCTCGGCCTATTTAAAGACTGTGTGATGTTCCATCCCCTGCCTGATTACAGTGAATACACTGGAACAAATGCCCAAATGCTTCATTTCCAGAGGACAAGGGCATTTGTGGCTGCCTGCGAGGATGAGGACAGCTGGTTTTGCTACTGCATAGAACATGGACGCCTCTGTTCTGGGGATCAGAAAAGGGGATGGTGTTTGTGTGCCTTTCCCAGGATGTGTCCTCCCTCATTCTGCAATTGGAAATTTTATCTGAATGTGACTGTTCAAGGTGTTTGGGATTGTGGCAGTCTAATAGGAGTAAGTGGTGTTACAGAGGTGTGCAGGTTGGTTTTGATGCATCTCCAATGCGTCAAACTTATATGCCAGCTCAAAACACTGTGCACCCACAAGCACCTTCTTTGGGCTTTGTCAGACGTGGTGTTACTCTGCTGCTCAGCACATTCCTGCCAGGACAACCATGGACAGAAGCATGGTGAGACGCCTGCAGAAGCACTTGCAAAAGAAGGATCACATTAGATTTACTGAGTGGTAGCTTTCCAGAGAGGCATAGAAATCTTACATGTTTTCTGACTCCTTTGGTTATTTACCATGACAGATTAATCTAAAGCTCCTGACTGAACCCATTGAGCATTAATATGATTATTGTCCAGCCACTTTAGAGGGAAGAAGGTCTGGTAATTTAAGGAGATGAAGATGAGTGTGTGGAAAAAGCACTTAGAGATTTCCACCCCCTGGGCATGAAAGCACTGTGTCTTAGAAGTAACCAGTGAGAGAATATGAAGAGCACCATCTACTGATGCAGAAGAAAATAAACCATTTGTATACAAAGCCTTTTCTTTTCCTTCTCTTTAATCAAGTTGTTGGTTGCTTTCTCAGTGCAGGCTTTAATCTGGATTTTGTTTGCCTGTAGCAAGATATTTTAACTATTGACTCCCCTTGCTAACAGTGCTGATAGAGAAGATGTTGTGCTTGTACATGATCTGTTCTATCTGTCAGCAATCCCAGCGAAGAAGGGGCACAGTTAGCACCCTTGATATGCATAGATATGCCTGCCAAATATATCAGCTGCCTGCCTAATCCTTATTGTTATGGCAGTTGCTTTCAGTATCAGGTTAGAAAAGCATGGTGAGCTTCCACAGACTGTCATGGTCTCTTCCCAATGCCAGCTCCCCTCATTCTTCTGCCTGAAAGCTGAATGATTCGTGACAACCTTACCTGACAGCTTTATGTCCTCCATGGCTGGAACACTCTGCAAACTTCAGGGACTGACACTGTCATAGTTTGTTGTGCGTGGCAGTGGGTCATGAGGGTCTTTTTGCTGTCAGCTCCTAGGCAGACCATACTGTGTTCACCTTAGAAATTTGGAATCATCTTAAAATGAAAGTGTACTTTCTGCCTCTCTGGATCTCTGTCATCCTGAACTGCCTCCCCTCTGCTCTGGAGGACTGTCCCTATATTTCAATTTTGTGTCCTCATTGCTGACTAGTGCTCCATCACCAGGCTCTCTTGTTCAGTGTCAGATTGGGCATGAAGTTGCATCATTCAGAATCCCTGGTCAATTTAAATTTGCTTAATTCAGGTGAGCTCCTACAGGAATTATCAGACCTGCACAGATAGCTGTGTCTCATATGTTGCAATGTTTCTATCCTGTTACTGCCTGATGTATGAAAGAGCATGGACTTGCTTTCTATTTTAGAGAAGCACAAGGCTGCCTCTTTTATTGTACACCAGCACCACTTAGTGCTGAGATGTTCCAAAGGCCACTAATGGAAAAACAAGTTTATATAGGATGATATTCAATTTCTAAGTGAAGCCTAAGTTTGTGAGGCTTTGTGGTAGCACCTGTTTTCTGTTCTGTCTTGGCTCTTTCTTCCCTGCCCACCTCCACTTTATAGAGTGTACTTCACAGCATATTTTCCTGCTGTAGCAGTACATCTGTCAAGTATACAGCTTATGCACTGGAGTCTAGGGTACAACTCATGTCTTGGGCCACCCCCTGTGAGCCATCAACCAGTCAATTCCAAAACTATAGATCCAGCAACTGCTGCGGTTACAAACTTCAAGATTCGGGGTGTTCTGCGTCTCCAAGTTTCTGTAAACTCTAATGGGTATGAACAGATTGAATACAGTCAGAATATTAACAAGGGAAAGAGAATCTTACACTGGTTATTCTGTTCGGGGGAAAAAAGCCAAAAGTGATCTGTTGGATAGTGAAGTGCTACCAGGGGTTGTTTTTTGTTGTTTTTGACTCCATTAATCAGCTGATTTAATAGAGGTATTTTCTTCTTAAAAACCTTGTTTTACGAAATCTGCTGAGTTCAGTTTAGTGTGGGTGATTGCAGTGAGGGACAAGAGGTTTTTTTCCTGCTTATGGCCATTATCTCTGAACTGCAGAAAAAAAACAGATCTGGAACTACAGTAGCATCTCATTTCCTGGGAGGGAAAGAGACAAGTAAAGCATTGAAACGTTCAGCTCTTCTGAACATATTCTTCCTGATGCCAGAGGAATGTAAGACCTGAATGAAACTACGAAACTACTGCTGCCTTACCTTGCTCCGACAACATAAACTAACATGAACAAAAAGAAATATGTAAGGCTTTTATGCATCACAAGCTTTAACAAATGATATTTCTGATGCCTTACATATTTAAATGTGACACTTTTGATACAGACTCAAGATGTTTCATAGCTAATTATTTCTTTCATTGTCACAGATAGCATTTGGTGGTCACTTTCTGAACAAGCGTAGACCAGCTGATGCTTGTTTGCAAACAGTGCTGCCTAAAGCAAGACTTGGAGAGTGAGCACAGGCTGCCTGAGCAGAGCTCACCTACATAATACTAGACAGGAGAAGCTGCTGTTTGTGGTACGCCAGATTCTAAATGTTTGGACAATATCCAGATGTTTTGATTGCGGTTTTCCGAGTGCAAACAATCTCCATTGTCCTCTCCAAAACCCTTGGCCTGGTATTCATGTGTAGTAGAAAACAGCAAAGTACTGAGGTGGTAGCTGCAGAAAGACAGCAAGATCTTTAGGATCAGGGCATAGGGAAAATGGAGACTCTTCTCCTCTAGAGCGCTCAGCAGTCATGCATCTGTGAGGGACTAGGGCATAAATACCTTCAGCTAGTATGAAAATGAATCAAGCTGATGAAAGCACTGCCTCTTTTTACTTCAGGGTGAAGGGAAAATGTTCAAAAATTTACTCTAACAAAGTAAAGCCAAATAATAATAACTTACTACGGAACAGTCCTTATGCTTATATAATTTTCTATTTACACCTGGTTTTGACTGTCATCATATTCTTTGGTTTTCATGCAAGAGTGGGGAAGTGTGGAGATACAACTGTGTAAAGTTTCTAAGTTTGTCACAGTTATCTGGCAAGTATCTGCCAAAGCCTTCCAGACAGAGGTATCATCTGCTTGCTCTATGCTTTAAGTCATTTTCTTATTTCATTGTAAGACTCCATTGCAGCTTCCTGTTCACTCAGTAAGTGAATTGAAAGAAGACTTTGTTGCTTCTTTTTTCTCTATACTAAATAATTTGGTTGTAGTAACTGATTTGTCCAGTAAAGAAAATCAGATGGAGGATTGGTGAGAGCTTCCATAGCTAGAAGAGTTTAATATTTCACAACAAAATATATTTAGGACTAGAAACTGATTTCCAGATTAGATAGAAGAGTTTGTGATCCGTATCGTTTTTTACAACGAGTAGTGCAGCTATTGTGTCTTTGCATACTGACTGGAAGGAATTAATTATATAGTTTAATTTTTAAAACTGTTTCATCATCCTAAAAATATGTGGGTAGGTTAAAAAAAAAAAAAGGCACATTTGTCTGGGGGCTTTTGATCTTTGTTTGAACTTTGTATCTCTTTCTTCAGGTTTGAAGCTCAAGCAGATCTTGCGGCAAAGATTATGCTTTAGGCACAGCAGTGTGAAACAATCTACTTCATGACGTTTTTCTTCTAGTAGAATTTGAGGGTTTGGTCTTGAACTGCAAGGAAAGATTTTACTTGCAATATATAACACTCTAACAAAGTAAAGCTAAATAGAGATACAAAAGCATTCTAGCTGTGTATTCGTCATTTGCTCCATGCCAGTGCATCCCAAGGCTTAAAATTTTTTTCTTGAAACTGGAGTTTTCTCTGGGAATTACTTTTCTTGTATTATAATCTAGCCTGGGGAAGTTTTGGGAACAAGTAGGGTAGTGACACTTTGTGTTGTCTTGGTTTTGATGTTGCTTGTTTGTTTAGTAGCAATTCTACTACTTTTATGGACATTTTCCTTTGTATCTGAGGTCAAAAAAAGCCATCTAGATAAAATGAACACTGTCTCAAAGAATTCCTGGTTGCTGCCACACACAAAGTTTGTAGAAGACTGAAGCTTTAGTTGGATCCCTGCACTGCCTGCGCAGGAACAGAGGTGGGAGGGGGTGCGGTGGGGGCCCTGGCAGGTGATGCAGAGATGAAATCTCTACATCTGAGCTAACAGCTGATCACTAGCAGCAAGGGGGAGGCAGGTCCCTGGTGTTTTGCATGAACCCTTTTGCCTTCTTTAACCTGTAAAACCCACTGAGCATCCAACTACTTTCTGTGCCGCTGTGGGAACACAGTCTTGATCTCTGCCTTGTGTGGCCCCTGTGGGGGACAGTTTGACCTTCCAGAGGGGCTTGAACTCCAACAGCCCCAGTCAGAGCCCATGTCCAGGGCAGGCTGGCAACACAGGTGCTGCAGGGGACACAATGGGGCTCTGCCTGAGATGAGTCATTGGTGTCCTGCAGCCCATTTTTTCTCTTTTGCAGGTCCTCCACAACTTTTGATGGAGAGCAGAGGCAACAATAGCTCATTTTCTGGCTGGCAGGGCCAGAGTAGAGCCATCTACGTCTCATGTCTAGAGCTAATGACCTTTATAGATGTGTGTATCCATGATAATGCCATTCTTTTGTGGTGTCAAATTTTATATTAGCCAATTTTATATTTACCCAACGACTATATGAAAGGCAATATGCACCTTTTTATGTTTGAGTAGCTTGCACAGAAAGCTCACAATTGCACTTGGTAACATTTACTGAATGAGTTTTCCACGAAAAGGTCACTTTAAATAAGATCTGAAATTTTCATTAAAAATTGTTTTGATGTTTCATTTTGGAAAAGCTTGACCAAGTATTTCTTGAATACTTTCCCTGACTCCCCTGTTTCAGCAGCATGTCACCATATATTTCTAACTTAAAGAGTTGTGGATAAACACTACTTACTTTTCAGAATCTCATTTTAAATGGTTGACTTTGGGGTCAAAGCTTTTTGAAACTTCTGGACTTCTTCAAAGGACAAAGTGTATTGTAACTATGACTAGTTAGACTAATGTGTCTTTACAGTGGAACATATTCTTCTGAGTTTATTATCAAAACAACTTTTATTACTTGGAGTGGGTCTACAGGGGAAAATGAGAACAAAAATGGAACAAGGACTGAAGAGACAGGAGGTTATGAAACAAAAATAATATATAGATGTAAAGGAAGTGGAAAAATATGTGGCAAGGAGCAGTAATTAGGGCAACAAAATATAGCCAAACAATGAATACAACTGAAGATACCTAAATGAAAGGGGACACTTATAATAAAGAAGCCCCAAAAGTAAAGGGCAGGAAGGGTTTGTATCACCACTGAAATGAGATGTGGAGACATGTAAGGAAAGAGAAGTGTGGTGAATTCATAAGGAAAAGAAGGTGAGAGGAGGAAGAGAAGGGAAATCTTCTGTTGGTTCTTTAAGTAGATTCAAGCCAGATCTCCAGGGACTGGAACATTTCCATCCCTTACCTGCAGTTAGCATGTACGGTAGCTGGTTAGCACCTGTTGAGATGTTAAGAGATGTTGCTGAGGGCTTCAATCAGGTGGTGTCTGCTGCCTCCTCACCGTTCAAAATGCTGCCCACCCTGCATGGTAATATTTCCCAACAAGCCCAAGATCACCCTAATGGCAAATGCTTTTAATGGGGCATTAAGTAATGTGCTCTGGGACTCTCAGTGGGCAAGAACAGTGTCTCACAAATCGCAAAGGGATTGTTGAACACAACTAAGCAATTTAGAGGACTTAGATTATGGTTTAGAAGATGAATGCCAAAGGTGAATGAGAAAAGGTCATTGACCTTTCATGATATGCAACCCGTGTTAGCAGCACTGCTGCACAATGAATAATTTAACTTCCTTGTGTCAGCTGCCTGACTGGCTGACAAGCCCATTTGATCCTTTGCAATTCAAGGCAATAAAATTTACCATACCCTCTTCAAATCTTTATTCAGTCCCCTACTCCTAATCCCTATTTCAGCTCTGTGAGAAATAAGTGAGGCTGAAGCCTGTTTTCAAGTTTCCTGCACAAATTAAAGGCTAGATAACCATACTGTGCAGACTCCTTGCAGTAGCAGCTGAGCTGTCCTTTTGATAGGGGAAGCAGCCTGTGGCTGAAGATGTGATGTCCTGGAAAATTAATTTCTTCCCGAGGGTTCTTGGCAGCATGGTTCAAGGCCCCATATTAATATCTTTCAGCCAGTGTCCTGGATCTTAGTCTTTCTCCTTTTAATTCCTAAGAGTAATTTAGGTCAGAGAAGACAGTAAGAAATCAGCTCCCTTCTGAGGGTCAGGAAGAGAATGATTCTAAGATCTTCAAGTAAAGCCAGATCAAACTCATTGACCAGCACCTACACAAAAGCTTTAGGGAGTTTCTTGGTGGGTTCATAAAATAGCTGCTAGAGGAAATAGCAACATCCATATAGAGAAGGGTTACCATGGCAATTCTGGGCTAAAAAAGGGACCTAATTTAAAAGTCTTTCACTACTGGGATTCATAGAGCATTGTGAATCCTTCACCTCACACTTTCATTTTGAATGACAATTTTTAATGAAGAAACAAACTGGCTTGTGGTGAAGAGAGTAGGCTCCAGAAGGTCTGGTGACAGGAAACCTTTTGCCCGAATGGCTTGAGCAGGGCAAACAGATGTCTCCTTCAGTGAGCTATTTTGAATCCAGGAAAGGTGGGATGTGATCCTTTGAAATACAATATATTAGGGCAGGCAGTATAATTTAAGTCAGCCATTGTGATATCATTTGGTCAGTGTTGGCAACCTAGGACCTAACTATTCCTAAAACAGTTCTGTATATTCTTGTCTCTGCAGTTCCAGCTCTGCTCTTCTTGGCTCTAGCACTTGCTTCCTTACTGTGCTACTGTAGGAGGGAGCATGAAGAACAAACTTGCTTTTACCGTCAAGTGAACTTGAAACAGAGTTGCGTTTGGAGAATGCTTGGGTTTACTCCTAGAGTTTGAAGGCTACAGATCCATGCAAAAGGGATGGGTGGGGGATGCATACAAATCCATGAATACTACAAAACTAGGTAAATTCTGGGTATTGTGCAAATCCATTACCTAAGCAGTGACAAAGTTTGGAAATTCTCTGACTGAAGGAAACAGCTGGTTTACCTAATTTGCTCCCTTTCTGCTTTGCAAGAAATAGCTGTCTTATAACTGGAAATTTAATTAGGTAACACAAACCATTTCCTCCAGTGTCTCCTTTTATTCCTCCTCATGTAAGGCTGTCCAAAGAAGAATTGAAAACCTGGATGACTTCTCAGTATGTACGTATCCATATTTTTTTGAACAGTAATAGCTTTTGTAAGATACTTCAACATGCAACTAGCTTACAAAACTACCTTAAAAACAGAAATTAGCTTACAAGCCAGACAGGTATGTATGTGGGTTTGGGGTTTCTTTTTTTCCTCACTTCCAGCAAAACCACTGCAAATTGGAGAATGCCACTGTGCTGAAAATGACTGCCAGAAAGACTTGGCTTTGATGATCATCTGTCTTCAAACTGAAAAAATCCTGTTTCAATACTCTTGTCTACATTTAAAACTTTGGTGCAAAAGAACTATTTCAAAGTTTTTGTATACCATGGACTAAAAGTTATTACTGTTTTTGGGAATATTTTAAAACATAGTAATGTTTTTCCTCTTTCTGAAAAAAACTCACAAATGTTTTCCTTTTATTTGCTTAATTTTTTGTGAGTTTTCTGAAAGTCTTCCTGTCCTAAATCATAGAGTCATAGGCTAATTTAAATTGGAAGGAACCTTTAAATGCTGTATAGTCCAAACCCCCTGCAATAAACAGGGACATCTTCAACTAATCCAGGTTGTTCAGAGCCCTATCCCACCTGATCTTGGACACTTACAGGAATAGGGCATCCACTACCTTTCTGGGCAACCTGTTCCAGTGTTTTACCACACACGCAACAGAGTGCAGTAAAAAGCATTTCATGCAGAGCTTTCTGTTCAGTGGGGTATTCATGCTAGTAGCACAAGGTTGTTTTACCTGTTAACTTCAGATCTTTATACACAAGGGAGACATAACTCCCAGTTCATTGTCTGGATAGAAATTAAACAGATCCATAGGAGTTATCTGTCTCTTGGTCTTTTAGCTGTCTTCATGTGCACTATGTCTGAGATGTCTTGATTCCTGGTGAAGACATTGCTCCATGGCATCCAAGAGCAAACCTGCCTGGAAGAAAATAGTGTGGAGTGCTGTCTGTGGCGTGGACTATGCAGGGTAGCTCCACTGAGTTTAGGTAAGTATACAAATTCCTGACTACTTTTACAGATGCTGGTTAATGTAAAACTAACAGGAGTTATAGGAGCTGGTACTTATTTATAGTGCTAATGAGTAATGATGTTATTTTAGCAGAAGGGGAAAGAAAAAGCAGTGATTTGTGGTGTTCAGTGACTCCTGCATATTAATGGTGTTATGTTTTAACCCCAGCTGGTAACTAAATACCACACAGTCTGAGAGGAGGTATGAAGTTGGTCCATAATCACTGAGTATTTCTCTTGGGTTTTTAGCCATCTCTCAGAGCACTAATACCTTTGTAGAGGTACTAAACACTGTTTGAAATCAAATGGAAAAAAAAAATAGCATCTAATCAAGAGTGTTAATGAATGAAGCCATACTGAAAGCCAATATCAAGAGTGTACTTGACCTGAATGGTACATGTAAAAAAATATGCTGTTGTGAGAAGTGCCCACTGGATCAGCTGGGTGGTCAGTGCAGAGCATGCAAACAATATTTACTTGAGGTGTTCAGCTTGGGATTTCATTATTTTGATTGAAAGGAAAAACTATTGGTGGCTTGTTTAAGGTAATTAACATTAAAGCATTTAAAGGGAAAGGTAACTTGTTCTTCTTCCAGGACAAACAGCAAAAAGCACCCTGAAATCTACAAAATACTTCTAAGGACATCAACTTTTGAAATAAAATTAGTCCCTTTACATCCATAAGACTCAGGATTGCCTTTATTCCAGGAAACTGAAATATCCTGTTGGCTCTGAGACTAGCTTGCAAGTTGCTACACAAAATTAAATTTTAAGGCTCTCAAGAAATAAGCAAGTGCGACTTGTGCTACTTGCATGAAGTGTTAAATCAGCAGGGTTTTTAATGTAAAATGCACTATGTCTGTAACTTTCCTGACAAGGCACAGGAAGAATAGGAGAACACAATTATTTTTTTAGTTCAAGGTCATTCATCTTTCAGTTTTGGTACTCAGTCTTTTAATATTCACATCCATATATAAGGAATCTCTTTGTGGCTGTATATGTGATCTAGCAGGTGATTTTCTCTGAAGCTGAAAAGAACATGATGGAAACATGAGGTAATTTAATGCATTATTTTATAGTTGCAGTGGTAAAAGTATATATTAAAAGACTTAGAGTTAGATTTTCTTGTAATGAAGTTATTACGTGTATGTTTTAGGCAAGGATGTTCAAATTCCTGGAATGCCAGAAAGAACTAATGCTGTTTCAAAAACTAGATGTATACATAAATAATTATCAGTATTACATTGCTTGCCAAACATTACTGCAAAAACGTGAAATAAAGGACAAACTTTTTATATATTCTAAATATTGCTCAATCTACCCATGTGATTATTTTGTACTTAGTGTTCTGGACTAATATACATAATAATAAGTATGTAAACATACTTACATGAATGTATGTATGTATACATATACATGTACACCTGTATGCACTGCTTCACATTCCAGTTCTCACTGTCAGGGTCCCAGAATAACTCAGGAGTTTATATGCATCATTACTATAATATGTATGTAAAATCTTGCCACTGTTACAATTAATTGCTTTTTCTGCCCAGAAAGCTCTTTTCTTTGAGGGTAGAAAGGATCCTGGAGGAGGGACCATATTTGCCTGTGGTTGCAAAGTGTCAGACACAGTAGGTAGAACTAAAAATTAATTCATTACAAATAAGTCCTTTCTTTTCTGTCCTGATACTAAATAAATATTTGGGGCCCAGGCAAATCATAGACAAAAGCTATTAAGCTTTTGGAAAAGCATTAAGCTGAATTATCATTTACTTACCTTTGCCTTCTTCAGCAGCAGAGCTACAGCCTATAAATGGTACCTCTTAATTCCTCACGTTTAAACATTTCCTAAAGATCATGCTCATGACCAAATCTGTTGGTCTAAGTTCATGTTCCTTCTCCAGCACTTAGAATGCAAATGCTGTGAAATAGTCTAGCATTAGAAAGTGCTAATTAGCTCAACATAAAACACTAAAATGAAGAAAGTGTAGGTAGGTTATCTCTATCAACCTACTAGATTTTTCCTAATAACTTTCTCATTGATTTAGAAATACATCTTCTAGTCTCTCATGGCTATTGAACGAGTCCTACAATAGTTAATTACTATGAAAAGACTGAATGCTTTGCAGATCTCTAAATGGCCACTTGAAGTTATTTAAATCTTATAGCTGCTTTTCTTAGGTAATATCTTCTGATAATGAAACAGCTCTAAGCATTTTAAAAGCTCATCTTTCTTCCTTTTGAATATAAAAGGATATCAAAACATAGTATTTAATGGGAACACAGTAAAAGCTTAAATTATGGAAAGTTCCTGCCTCCCATTAATAAACCTGAGATTGCGACAAGCTCAGAGGGAAGTGAGCTGAGTTTTGTAGTTGCCAATAATACCCTCATTGCTTCAGTGATAGGAAGGAAAAGGTGATTCAGAATCATTCTACTTGGTCTTATGCCAAAAGGGAATTTGTTCCCTGATTTTCACCACCAGCAATCAATAGAAAACATTCCAATTTGGATATTTTAAGATTTGAGATGGAATCAGAACTTCTCAACCATTTTCCTAGAGCTATCTTAAAATACTGTTTTATGTATTTGTGGAATATTGGAATAACAGGATTAACAAGAGAAAGGTGAGTCATAGAGAAACTTGAGGCAACCTATCATTCAACAACTTATAGCTGTGTGGTTTATAATGATAAGCTGCTGAAACTTTTTCAGGTTCCATGTTTTCCAGATTAGAATAACACTGAACAGTTTTGTCACACTGAAGTTTCAAGACACAAGTTTAATTATGTAGCGTAGTTCCTTTGCATTTAGGTAATGAGGACAGCAAGTGAGAACACAGCATGATATCTCACCTGAACATTACTGGAGTGTCTCTTTGTTCACATTATCAGGATTTTGGCAAAACAATGGGACAGGAAATGTGACAAATTCAGAAGAAGAGATCTGTAGCAAGAACTGGAGCAATAGAGAGTTTGAGCTAATTAATCAAATCTAGTATTGCTGGCAACTGGTCACCCCTGTGCATTAAGTCAAATTTTCCTGGGAGGTACATGTAAGAGACATTTAAAACTATAATTTAGAAAAAAAAGAAAAAAAAAGAAAAGCAGCTGCAACTTGTTTACTTTGACTTGTTTTCTTTAGCTTAACAAAGAGTCTTCCAGGTCAACTCAGGTCTACCAAAAGAGTTCAGAAATACTTTGCTAAAGACTCTGCTTTATCTCAACCTTTTGTAAGTAGGGAACGTGCATTTTGTCATGACTCGGAACAGCTGTTGCAGGTGCTGTGCCTCAGAGTTTGTGGGATTTTACACTGATTATGACATGGAGTAAGGAATTGCTCAGGAAATCCAGCTACATATGTCCATATGCAAAAAGCCATTGCTCAAATTTAATTGGGTAGGATTACAAGTGAAAAATGGCCTTCATTAGCATAATATTATTTTCAGGATACTATTAGGGGTTAGGAGTTTCTCCAGAGAACTTGCACACCACATTCATCAACAGAAAGCAACAGCAATTCTCTCTTCCAGAAAAACTTCCGATTTACATAGCCAGCCTTAAGTCATGATGCAGGTCTTATAAATGACTTTGTCAATCTAAAAGATGCTTGCTATTCAAATTATGAAGCCCCTGTGAGTACAGGCCCATTACTCTGAATAGAGAGGCCATGAAAACATCAGTAACTCTGACATAAAACTGATGTATTGTGTAATAATGTTTCACGTAGAACCTGGAGCTTCATTTATCAGTAACGTCTGTATCTGGGTTTTGTTCAGGTTACAAATGAAACCCTGAATGCTTCAGTCACATCACAGATGTTAATAAAATGGCATAATAGAGAGGCTGAGCAAGATGGATTTGGGATGTAATGACTCTTTCGGGCCAAATGCTCATGAAGATTAGTGAAGGAGGATGGATGAGAATCTCCACCTCAGAATTATGCTGAGCATCTTCCTACCAATAGCAAATTGATCTACCTGCTGTAGAAGAAGTAAATAGGTAAAAGGTAGGTTTCTTACCTAACTGTCAGCTTGAACAATTCAGCTCATTCTAGTAGCTTTGACATATTGCTAGTTGCTGCTTTTGACCATTAACTTTCCCTACATATAGATCAAAATTATTACAGGGAAAGCTAGGAGTTAAAATCCAGCAGAATGTGGATTTGGAAGAAAAGGCAAATTTGGATAGAGAACAGGGTAAGAAAGAAAGAGTGACGAACAGGGTAGGAAAGAAAGCATGAAAGGAACAGGATTCAGAAAAGTCTAAGGGTAAATTTGAAGCTAAAATGCAAACCAACTCATATAACTTAAAGCTGCTTTTTCTCTCTTACCATAATCCATGTGTGTGTCACCAGATTCAGTGACTTAGAGAGTAAAGAGTTAAGCTTTCTTGACCACAACCTGGATCTGGAACTCCTCTGTGGAAGCCCTTGTGATTTAGTTTCATTTCTTTAAGAGCTCTTGGCATGTGTGTGCAGCATGGGAATAACGCTGCTTCCTGATAGCACTGATTTGTGTCATGTGTGAGTAGTTAAGTATGACAATTAAGTGTGACTCCTGCACAGGAGGTCAGGCCTATATAAGTTGCTAGCCAGGGTGAAAGCCAACTGCAGCCTGCCACTTTCCTGAGTAGATGTACTCTGCTTTGTATCTGAGAGCAGCTGAGACAAAATTAAAGTAAGCAATGTGTCCTGTGAAGCATAGCCTCCCTTGCCTTTATGTCTCCTTAAATATTTAAATATTCTCTTTAAATAAAGAAGGATCTCCCTGATCCTTCTTCCTCTCCAAATGCTCTGTTCAGGGTAGGGATGAAGGTTTTCAGAGGTATCCATTATGGCAGTATGTCCTTACCCAGAATAATATCTTCTATCTGTTATTGTTCAGATTGCATTCAGACATAGGAATATCAACAAGGCTGTAACAAGATTGCTAGGCAATATATCTTAAATTCCATAGGAGGTTATGTAGATGGATCTATGGGCTCCTGTGCTGGTATACTACAGGTCAGTGGGGTTTCTTAATATCTCATTATTCAACTTGTTAGAAATTATTTATTCTTAGAATAAAGGGAAATAGCTGCAGAAACTGCAGCATTCTTGCATATGTATCAGGTTCCTTTTGAATTGCTTCTGGGATGCAATGATAAATCTTATCTGATGTTTTTTGCCACTGTCTTTCTAAGGAGAAAACTACTTTTAACAAGAATGTAGAAGAGCATGCAGTTTCATTACTTCTCACATTGAAATCTCAGATTATAGTTAATCCTGTGCTTTTCAGATTTACACTTTTGATTCCCACAGGACTACAGATCTGCTCCTGAAAGCTTTTCTCTTTGCGTCTCATCTTGATCCCACATGCTATTTTTCAAGGTGACACACTGCTCTTCAAACATCAGAGGAGGTAGGGAAGGAGGAGAGAAATCATTCCATTATAAATTGGTGCAAAATGAAGTAATACTTTAAAATGTTACAAAGAAAACATTTAATCTCCCAAGGTATTACAGGGCCAGTGCATCCCCACCTTCTGCATCCCCCTAATCCTATTAGACACCACAAGGAATAAGAAGCTGGCACAATAAGAAATGCCAAATAAATATTTTTGAACTGCTTGAAAGTATGAAAAAAAAAAAAAGTTGAGATGGATATAAAGCACTGGGAGCATGACAAGAATCTGGGAGTATTCACCCTCCAGTCTTTATTCATAATGGCTGTCACTCAAAGGTGTGCAGTTTAGCCCTGGTAAGGTCTTAAACCCACCAGAGACTTTTTGATCTGGGTATCATTTTGCATGAATGTTTTCATGAATTGCTGCTTTCTTTCAGTATTATGATGATGTGTCTTTCCTAAATGAAGAAAAGTATTTGTGTAGGCTCCGCAATTTGAAGATGTTTTCAAGGAATATGATTATCTGAGTGCCTATCTCTGTTTTAAAATGTGTCCTGTAATTCACTAGGTAAGAATGAGGAGGTGATGAGGTGCTGCTGTTACCTGGTGTCCCTGTTCTTTCAAACACACTTTGCAGTAGAATGCTCTGGTGAGTGCCCTGGTAATTGCTGGGGTTTTGCTGTCTTTCTTTTTTTAATCTGATGCCTCTCCATTCATGAAGTTCAAAGTATTTGCATAGCTGTCATTTCTGCCTCTCATTCCACAGAGGAAACTGAGGCAGAGAAGAGAGGAAAGAATTGCATTTAAGGAGATAATATTAATGCATAAACACAATTTATGTTTTAGTTTGCCTTTTCTCTGTCTAGTGAGTTGTTCCTGTATCCCCTTCTCCAATGGAGTAGTCCCTAACAAAGGGAAGCCTGTTGAGGCCATACAGTGTTCCTTTCAGGTGCAAACTGTAAAAGGTTTCCTAGGTATCTAACCCCAAACCAGCGAACCCATACTTGTAAATCACATCTGTATTAACACAGATATCCCTAAACTAAGTCAACTTGTAATGTAACTGATGTTTTGAAAAGCCAGATGTAACTAAAAATCTCCTACTTGTTTATTCCAGTATGGCGATAAAAATACCTGCTTCAAAAACTGCTTAATAGGGTCTCCTTTCTTTAAAGTGAATTAAGACACTGGATGAGGTGGCTTAGTTTATTCCACTCCCCTTCCCCCTTCACATAAGGAGACAATTCAATGCAAACACAATCTCGTTGACAATAAAATACCATTCGGTTACTTAGGACATACATGACTTTAACGCAAAGCAGTTACCCATGATAAACTACCACATCTGTGACTGGCAGATAAACAAGTTGCCACAATTGTAATGCAGATGACAAACAGCATCTGATGTCTCAGAAGAGGCAGAAACAGAAAGTAGTCCAGCTTCAAAACTGGGTTTCAATGCAGGTAACTTTTTGCACACTTTCTTAAAATCTGGTCAAAGTCTGCCTTCTAGCTACAAGCAGAGCCTAAATTCAGGAACTAGGGACAAAAAGTGAAAAGGTTTCATTGTGACAAATCAGATTCACAGTTTGGAAAGGAGGTCAAAATGCACAGTTATGATAGGAATGTTTTAAAAAAATAAATATCTCAAATAACAAATGTACACCTTTTTTTCAGAAGCCCTTTTTGCTTCAGAGCACCTTGTTAAAATTGAATAATACGAACCAGGAAAGACATTGGCTGAGATCAGGACACCTCTGCAAGCTTTAAGCCAAAAGCCATATATTTGCCATCATTGTTTGCTGATTATGGCATAACTGTGGCAAGGAATATAGTATTTCATTTCCAAGGTGTAAACTTTTGCTACTTCAAGAAATGAGGTTACTTTAGTGAACTGATATGTGAAATACCTGATTTGTCGACCACTTTGCTACTGCCAGGATTTCTAGCAGCCACAGGACTTTCACCTGCTCTAAATCTGTGATTAGAGGACACCTTTGTGCCAAAACAGGAGCAATGTATAGGACTTTAGGGAAACTTGGGAATTATTCATGGTCATATGGAGTCTCAGCCTGTGGATAAGCACAGGATTTCAGTATCCATGGCTACTGTTGCAGATTTGAGGATTTAAGATTATGGTGAATTTAATTTTCATTCATTGGATGCCAGATGACTGTGGGTTATTTTCTCTCGTGTAAGTACCCCATGTTTAGGCTACATATTGGGAAGAAGGGTTCATAAATGGAGGTTAGCAAAATCCTACGATGTTCCATTGCTGCTTGCTTCCAGGTATGGTGGTGGCACAACATGCTGCCTAGTATCTGTAGAGTCCCCTATCTCTTGGCTGGAGATTCTTCACTTTCAACAAGACTGACACTCAGAAGATTGGCTTCAAACTTGTTTTTCCCATCATCTTCAGAGATGATGTCTTTAGTTTCAATCTGTGCGTGCTTAGAATATGAAGTTGGTTACTTCTGGGTGTTGTTTAGGAGCTGCATGTTCCAATAGACCTCAAATTCAGCATCAGACAGAGACTTGAAATCAAATGTACAAGCAAGTAGTGCTGATATACCATATTTAACATAGGCTTGTGCTCGGAAATTAGCCTTAAAAGATTTGTGTATGCTGTTCTGCTCCTTTTCTAGCTCTTCAGTTAATGTTTTGAAATTAGTCCTAGGATTTTGTGGTAGGTTAAAGAATCATTCGCATCGTGCTGTAATCACTTATTAGCATTACTGTACTTAAAAATAGCCTTTATTATAAGCCTAAAACACTTGTTAGGATTGTGGAAGCAGCACTGTTAATACAGCCTTGGAGTGGGGAGATGCTAAATAGTATAGTTGCCCAGCTGCTGTCCTACAGCAACTCGCCTATCACTAGTTTTTGTGGAGGTCAGTGGGATAATCCTGTTCATTTTGTAACTCACAAAAATTATTATGTAAAAAGAGTTTTTGAGGGAACCTACGTAAACTAAGACCCTCACATCTAAAAATGGTCTTTAATTAGCTTTGATTAAGCACCAGAGCTGGATACCCAAAGTCCTTTTCTATACATCATCCACTGAAGAAAGCTTGTGGGATCTGCCTTTTTACAGAGCCAAGAGCAGGAATACTCAATGTCATTTGGAGCACTTTCACTACCACTGCCCATTGCAGGGAAAGCAGCAAGTACCTGCTTTGGGCTCTCACCTCAGTGTGCATGTCACACTGAAATCATAAAACTGTGAATCACTGCTTCATTTGTATTAATGTCGAAGCATTAGAGAAACCTGACTCCAAGTTTGGAAACTTTGTGGGAAAGTCCTTTGAACGGTTCTTGGTTTCTTCAGAGGGTGGAGAGATATTGCATTTTACCAACCTATTCGAGGGCTTTGAGATTTCAAAGTGAATTATTTCAAAGTAGGTGAACACTGTGCTTAGTTTAATGTGGAGCTGCAAAGTATACTTCCAAGTACTAAGCAGTGCTTGTCTACAGGAACTGTGAAGTCCTTTATAGCAGCAAAATACCTGCCAAAATCAGCACACCTTGCGCTCCTAAGGCTCTGGGGCATTTCTGAAAATATTAAATTTGGATTCAGCTGCTCAAATGCTACAGTCAGAACTAGTTCTAGAGACATTAGTTTCTTGATTCAAGAAAACTGTACCTTTTTCTGCATGTATTTTAGTGAAAAATAGCTAAAGATTTATTTGCCAAAAGCTATGAGCCTGCAGAACTGTTTGAGAGGTAATTAATTCATACATTTGGGGAGAACACACAAGTGAGAAAAGGGATGAAAATAATTCTTTATGTAACTTTACCTGTAATAATCACCGCTATGAGCAAAAGGTGATTTTTAGGTTAGGACCAAGGAAAGCAGCTGACTGTATGTGGAAGAGACCAAAGAGCATATATGAATACTTCTGCAGAACAGGTGTAATTCAATTTGCCCTTTTAATGTTCATAGTCAGAATGATCATCACATTCTTGTGCAGAGGCATTGAAGAAGAAGCAGGTGGAGAAAAGATGGAGCATTTCAGCCAACTTATGAGAACCGAGGTTTTAAAGTAAACTCTTGTTTTTGTAGTCAAGACAGGTATATTTTCTAAGAGGAAAACAATATTTATTTCCTCTTCTTTTTTTCATCAGTACACTTTCTAAAAATTGGGCATAATAATTAGTCTGAAAGCTTTATGGAATAACAAATGTAAACTTATATTTAAGTGCAAATGTCATACTTCCATTTTTTAATTACCTTTTATTTATAAGTTTCTGGAGATCACTTTAGTGACTTTTCAATTATTTTTCAATTAATAGGTTTTAATTTCCATGCTCCATGGTTTTAATTTCCCTGCTCCTCCATGCTCATGGATATCTGCAAATTACTTTGTGGATGAGTGAGGAGGAGTGTTGCAAAAGGAGCATTTCTTTTCCTGAAAAACAAGCTGGTGAAGTGGAGTCAAGCATTCAGCATAAATTAAAAGCTCACATACATAGTAGTTTGTAACTACAATTTTAGGTGTGACAATAGAACTGAATTGATGGCCTAGAAACAATACACTTGGTGAGTACTTGAAGCTCACAGAAGTTGTCTTGCTGCCAAGGAATGGCTTGAAGTACTGGGGCTCCAGACCTAGCCCAAGAATCCCCCCTAGCTCCTAGATTCTCATAGTTAAATCAGAATGTGTTTTGTTCTCAGTATTAGGAAAAAACACCACCAACAACAAAACAAAGCATAAATGGAATTTTTAAAATATTTGAGACAAAAAAACTCATAGAGGTAAAATGCTTTCATTTGTTCCTGCTCTAAAATGGCTTCCCAGAAAAAGTATGGCCTGTCATAATAGCAAGGATACAGTATGCAGTAACAGAGTGGAAGTTGCTTGTGATGTTACATTGCCTTTTGAACTGATAAATGTAGTTTTTAATTACTGAAGTGCTGTGTCTGAAGGCAGCCAATATTTGATATTTCAAGGGCTGATTAATGATTCCTGTGACCCATAAGACTGTGGAGTTTCTCTTGTTGCAAACATCCTGCAAAAAAACCAAAACGCCATTTATTTTGGTAGATGGTGAGAAAGAATCTGCATCCCACTAGTAATCTGTAAACCATTTACTTTGATTATTTCTGGTGTTTGGCTTCCTCCGTCACACTGCATTAATCCCACATGGAATAATAATGTTCTCCTGAATTAGAGAAGAGTAAACAGCAGATGGGAAAGGGTAGCAGTTCAACAGTCTACAAAAGATGTATGAAAATGATCAAAATTCTTAAAATTTATTAAGGTTTCCTGAGATAGCGGGAAGTTCACTAAGCAGAAACACAAGCAGTGACCTCACAGAGACACTCTTACACACAACTTCAGGGGTAGACAGATCAAAAGCCAAGCTGATTAAATAGACTCTAAAGGCAACAAGAAGTCTTGTTTTGGCATGTGAAACTATGGAAGAGTTCCCAAATTTCAGATTTCTCTTACAAAACTGAATGTCTGGTTAAGAACATGAGCTTTTTGCATAAAACTGGGACAAATACAGGTACGTATCGGGAATTCTGGAAGTTCAAATGTACCTCATCCTGAGAATGAAATATCGAAGCTGTTTTTATGAAGAAATACCAGTTTATCCTATTATAAACATTTTTTTTTTAATCTCGGGTCTGGAAATGTTAAAAGCATATCCTAGAAGTATAACAAGAAAAATTTGAAGATTCCCTGAACCCATGCAGTCTCAGACTAAGATTTGCGTCATAAAAGGCTTTAAGAAATCGAGTATAATGCAGAGATTATTTCAAATTCAGATGAGATCCACTTGCTGTAATTTTGCTTGCATAATAAGTAGAAAGACAATTTGGGGGGGAGGAGGAGGTAGGAGCAAGTGAAACACATTCAGTTGAAGATTAATACATCCCACGTTTCACTAAATCAAGGAGATGAAGGAGCAAGTGGTACGGACTTAGAGCATTGCCTGCCTACAGCAGATAGGCAAGCTGCTCAGGAGAAGCCTTGTGTGCTTCATGCTTCACATATGGTACTTAAATATAAACTGCTGTGAAAGTATGACTTAATGACTAGAAATGAAGCTTGTCCCTGAAATCTGAAAGCAATGGAGATGGTTCAGAGATATGCCAGGAGCTGCTATTCAGATTTAGTAGAAAGGACAGATTGCAGTCCGTGCACAAAGCAGGTTACCTCCCAAGTACTACAGTTTTACATGTACCAAGCTCTACGTTTGATCTGTTTTCACCGCAGTATCCAGGTGTTAAAGTGCATGTATAGTTATGATGTTCTTATGATACAGAGAAGAGCCAGCATCTCTGTTTTCAATACAGAAACTGATATGCAGGATAGTTCTCTGCTCACTTGAGCTCTAACAAATGCCAAAGTTCAACCCTGATATATCTCATACCTCAAATAGCAGAATCTCTGAGTATGTGAGAAGATGGGGTGATGATTTTGGGGTTTTTTTCAAGAAATATGGCAGAAATTTCAGATCTTAACAGGGTGAGTGAAATATGAGGGTATGTTTTCAGAACTGCAATCTTGAATTAAGGTATTAACTGAATGCAATTCCTGTGTCTAAAGCTATACACGATACATTGAGTGTTCCTCTACTGCAGGCACCTGAGGATTTGATATAATGGATGTATCCTGGCAGCAGTTGATCCCATGGAGCACAGTAGCTTCTATAAAATTTAACTAAAGCCTGGCTAATTAAAAATGACAGAGAGATGCTTGTAAACACCATCTCTGTGATAGCATTGCAGCTAGTTCAGAGAAGTGGGAAATTTGCAGCTGGAGAGACTGAAGGTGCCTTGCACTTTTGCAGGCCATTGCTCTGCAGCCTCGATGGTCTGGGTGATGCTTTGCCTTGCCTGCTGCATCTCACCTGCCTCAACATGCTGGCCTGCTGCTGGGCCACAGAAATGCAGCATGGATGCCTAAACCAGAGATGAAGAAACTTCAATGAGAAGGCCAAACTGATGTAAATACTGCAAAGCCCTGTTCCACTGGGGAGAGACCATTTCTCCTGAAGGCTGTGGTACTGTCCTTTGTAAGGCACCATTGGGAGTCACAGCCCTCAAAATGGACTTTAAGGTAGAGCTGTAGTGTAGACTGCAGAGATGTGGGGCAGGTGTCTCTGGTTTCCTAAAGAACAAAGATTTCTTCCAACTGGAAAGCTCTCAGGTTTGGTAAGTTATACCCTGCATGTCTTGGCTCTTTAGCTTATCTCCCTCGCTCTTTAAAGACTTGTTAGGGTTATGGGGTAAGGAAGAGAGGGGTTGGCTGTATGTGATTTAGATTCCATCAGAAAGCTCTTTGCTTAGTGTCATCTGATCTGTCACTTCTGACATTCACCCCTACACAGCAAAGCAAAGCAAATGGCCAGTGGCTCTTGTACTGCTGTCAGCTCCTGAGACTGAACATGAGATTCTTGTTAGTTGACTGGCTTTAACTAATGTTACCATAGAACACCAGAAGGAAACACTACTCACTCCATTTGAGCAACTCCTAAACAACCATGGTTACACCAGTCTTGGAAAATATATTGGACACAAAACTCAGTGGTCAGCACTGAAGGCCTTTTATGTGCTAAGGCCTGTGCTGGGCCATTCCATCAATATGGAGTAGTAAAGGAAAGTACATACCTTCCTACTTACTTCTCTCCATCCTCAGAGAGGAAAACTCACTCTAAACCAGGTGGTACGAAATCCTCTTCTCCAGAGTAAATTTTTTTTTTAGTTAGTGAGGAAGTTAACTAGTATGAGTGCTTTAAGGTATCATACTGTTGATTATCTCCTAGAAAAAGTAGTATTTTTAAAAGTTCATTTCACTTCTTGGCTGAAAGAAAGCATGCCTGGAACCAAGCAGTGTGCACCATGTTGCATCTCACTGCTTCATTACATCTTAATTCTTGTCTCTCCCCACCAACCCCAAGATGCTGCTTCTGTTTCACCAAGTAACTTTGACTTTTTTTTTTCTCTCACTAACAAACTGTTCTCATGCCCAGGAAAATATGGAAGAGAAAACTGGCAGCTGAGGTGACAAGTCATTGCAAAACCAAGATAAATTAATTCACTGAAACCCTAATCATTTTCCAGTAACTGAGCAGAAGAAAGGTCTGAGTGTTCCTATGGTAAGTTAAGCTCATTTATCAGTTTGTTCTCTCTTGCCAAGACCCCTAGAGAGAAGAAGGGCAAAGGCAAGAACAGGAGGTGTTCTAGGGTCTTGGTGGGTGGAAATGTAACATGTTCCCTTTGCTAAAGCCATATTTTCCCAGCTTGTCTTGCTGAGAGGCTGGAAGACCTTTAGAGCCTTTTCTCCAACTTTTTGTGCTTTTCCACTTAGGGCTGGTGATGGCCATCTCACTTGGCACAGGAACATGTCTCCGTGGCAGCCCAATTTGTGTGAAGCCAGAGATCCTTCTTAATAACACAATTTGGCCAAGCTACCTCTGGTTGAAAGGAAGCTCTAAAATATGGGTAGACTGGGCTATGTGAGGGTTTCAGAGTAGCTCCGTAAAAGCTGCAGGGATGAAGAGTCTCATTTATGCCTCCTCCAATTCCCCCTCTACTCTTTCCAGCCTAAAATCTTGCTCAGTCTCTTCCTACCTGTTCCAACAGATTAATTTCTCTTCCACACTCCTGAAAAAGCCTAGAAGAGGAAAGGAAAAGGCAGTGTGTAAGCAGGAGAGGCCCCCAGAGCACGTAAGGGATGACAGAGTTATTGGAAAATTGGGGGATAGCCTGGACCAAACAAATCTCTCTTATTTATCAGACTAACTGCAGAATCTCTGAAGATTGCTATCCTACAGCTGAATACAAAAAGTATATCCTGGCTTCCAATGGGATACAGAAGAGTACAGGCAGTGCTCGTGCCAATAGAAACGGCTCTGCAAATAGTTGCACAAGTGAAAACACTTCACACCAGTGAGGTAGTGGTAATTATGCTTTTTGCCTTCCAAGCTGAGCCATAAAAAGTACTTCAGATTAAGGCTCATCCTAGGTTGTAGCCATGGGGATTGATTTGCTATTTATTGAATTTCACAGATCCAGAGATAGGCTGTTTGTGGGGAATGTGCTTGCTCTGGCTACAGAGAAGAGGATTTATGAGCCTGGCCACATTAAGGCCTTGCTTTTAGCCCTACATTTTTCATGTGACAAAAGCCTAAAATCCTTTTCAGTTTGAGTCACTGACCATTTCTGTCACTGCTTTACAAGGTTCCTATACACTCTGGCATTCTTGCAGATTTAAAATTGTGAGTACCAGAAGAAGAAAGAGTATATATATTTTTGAATCAATAATGAAGTTAATTCTGTCATAGTTCTATAACTCTATCAGACCTGTAATAGATACTCTTATCAAACAAATGACTATATTTGTTTTATCAATTCTCTGACTATGCTAGTTCTGTAAAGATCATCAAAAAAGAAGAACAAAAAAAGAAGTTCAAGTTGGAAAGAGCAGTATCCATCTGCATTTAAAAGTAATTTTCTGTCTAGGATTCTTGTTCCAAAATGTAAAATCCCCCTTTCTCTGTGTATGATCCCTAGTGTCAAACATGCAGTATACACTGAAATTTTCAATGGCTTACTTTCTTACAGTAAGTTGTTATACTTTGCAGCCTCAAAAGTGATAACCCATAAATATCAGTGCAAGTATTAAGGACAATAAAAATAATCTCCATGTAACTTAATCCTGCAGGTTTTGTGCATTCAGCAAGGCACTTAGTAGCATATATTTTGTCTTATATGCATGTACTGAACTCAGCAGGGATACTTGCAGAGTTAAAGGTAAGGATGCATTTGAGCACTCTACTGGATTAGATCCAGAACAATTCTCAGCTGCCAAGATCCTATTTATAGCAAATAAGGTAGCAGAATTTGCAAGAGAGAAACACTCATGTTGCACTTTAAAGCACTGCTTTATTCTCCAGACACCACCAAAGTAACTACCTACATATAACCACAGTTAGTTAAGAGTCTTCCTCCCAGGCTATAAATATGTATTTAACAGACAGGGGAGTGTTTATGTACAGAACAGTGCAATGCAACTAACCACTTAAATTCTCAGTCTTGAATGTTGCTACGGTAAAGATTAATTTCAACAGAAAGACTTCTACCTACTGAAATCCACCTAGTGTTGGGAACAGAGAGATTTATTCTAAATAAATGCATATATATGATCAGATCTGGGCCAGTTTCTTGAGATCTGAATCACTGCTACCTATGAAGATGTCCCTGCCACCACCCTGCCCCACCTAAATCTTGATAGATTCTGTTAGCACATTGCTACTAATCACTGCACGTCTCTTAAAGAACTCATTCTGTCCTTTGTGAATCAGTATTTCTATATCTTTTACTCTTGACTTGTATGCAATTCATGGCAAAATATTTCCTGCATCCCAAAATCGTTCTCTTCCTCAAAAAACTGAGAGTGGAAACAGTTCTCAGACAAAATATTAGGCAAGTTTTTAATCAACTACTGCATCAGGGTTTGGGTTTTAAAATGTTGTTTAGCTTTGATATTATTTTTATATGATAGATCCCGTGAAAAATCAAATCTTTTCAGTCAGTCTATTGTTCTCAAAGTTTAAATATACCCCATTGACCAGGAGCATTCAACTAGTCTAATGACTCCCACAAATAAAACAAATTTGTGCTTTAAGAATCCTGAAAATCTCCCCTTTCACTGAAGAAAACACCTAAATATTCTAAAAAAGAAAATGCAAGTTAAGTTTGCCCCCATCTATTAGTAATATAAAAGTACTAATAATACTTAGTTCTTGATTAGAATCAATATAATAATGATCAAGTAAAAGTTCAGTTAGTGCCAACAGGAAAAAAAATATATTTGTAACAAATATACCTTCACACTGGACCTGTAAGTTCTTCCAATGAGTTTTAGTTCCAAAAAAGTACAATAATGCAAAGATAGAGTGCCAATAGATTGTTTTACCATGGTTGCCACGTTAGAAAAGTGGCACCTCCCATACAAACACAAAGTGGAACTTTTTTTCTACAAATCTGTTGGTTGTGTAGAAAGTACACAAGTTTTTCAGTCACTTATACAGGGCTTTTCAGTGGAAAAATAAAGCGCTAACCATAGAGGATTGGTAAAGCTAAACCATTCTTACAGAGGCTGGTAAGGGAGAGCAGAGATGGGAGAACTGTAATGAAATAAGTAATGAAGTAATGAAATAAGCCCATGGATATCATCAGTCTTTAGGTAAATAATTTTAAAACAACCTTTGGCCTTAGGGAGATCATGTTTCATTTAGACATCGAAAGAGCCAGCTGTATCAGCAAATCCATCTCTCAAGGGTTACTATTTATTCTGATGTTGATCTCTTCCATGAACTGCAGGCAATGAAAATCACTGAACAAAATCTGTGTTTTTAAAATGTTTGCACTGGGGTGATAAACTTTAGTGGGCTATAGTTGATGCTTCTTGGGGTAAGGAAACATATGAATAATACAATGGTTATGGTTTTAGTTGTTTGTGAACCTCTCTGACTTGATCACAGCTCACCTAGCAATTCTGTCCTTCCAGTTGAAATCAGACTTCATGGTCTGATGTGTAACCAAAACCATGCTCTGACTGTTTGTGTGTGGTTTTTCATTCTAAGCAGTGTTGAGGAATGCTTTACTTCTATAGCCCAACTCTGGGCCGACTTAGCATTTATGACAGACTCTTTGAGGGTTTGGCAATGATTGTAATGGTTGTCACAGTGAGTCCCAAAGCAGGGAATAAAGAGTCCAAATGGTCCTGCTTTATGGAGGATATTTTAATGTTGGGCTTGCCTATGAATTGAGCTCAAGCAATTAGTCTGATATATAAATTGTTTCAGCAGTATCTGTGTGCCTAAGGAGAAAGTCACATTACAGCAAGGTGTTAAATTGTTAGGGAACTCTCTCTGATGTAAAAGGCTACCCAGTACATCGCTCACCGAGCTCTTTCTTCAGCCAACAAATATGTATGAACCATAAGCAAAACTTTAGGTCTGATCCTGAATGGCCGCAGGAATACAATGGTTTAGGACTCCCATTCCAAAAGCAAAAATAGGGGATAATTCCAAGCCATGCTTGGGCATGTACCTGCCTGTCCTCTTTAGCACGTGCCCCCAACACCAACCTGCATTATTTTTCATATTTTAATTGAACATGTTTTATTAAAAAGCAAGGGTAAGTTGTGTAAAGATCTTGAACTATTTTGTTCAAGATCTTTAACCTGAACTATTTTTTGGTTATACAAATGGTTTTCTGCCATATTGCTGTGACTTGTTCCATCTGAACTGGAATTGCTTTCTGGGGTCAATACTTATCTGCAATGGGCAGCCTGATAGGTTACACAAAGAGTAAATGGTGCATATTGGACAGAAAGAACCAGTTCTTCCTTACTGATCCAGAGCACATAATCACAGTCTGCTTATGAAGTCATTCTGTAGAAAGGTTAGGACACTAACGGGGAATATATTTTTGAAGTTAGCAGAACAGGATTTTGGGGAAAGTGTCATGCTAACAGACTGATATGAAGAAGAAATCTTTTGAAAAGCACTTGCTTTGTGCCTCAAGCATGTCAAAGAAATTTCCATGAAGTAGCTGTGCCTGCTTTTCCAATCATTGTTCTGCCTGTACGGTGTATGGCAAGATGACCCTTGTGTAACACCTGTAAGGGCTGAATTTATTAACCAGCAAGGCCAGTGGAAAGCTTTTGCTTTGCCTCAGAGTACATGATAGTTGTATAATTTATAGTATTCAAGACTGACACGTGGAGTTATTTTGACCTTGGTGACATAAGCAAGGTTACTTGTGCTAGTCCAACTCTAAGTAGAAAAAACATATCTAAAAGGCTGGATAGGGGTATAGAGCTCAAAGGCATTATGAAGGGACCCACTGATCATATCACAAACTCACTTGAAAATGGGCAATAATGTTTAGCTAGAGAAATTGGGAAGATCCACGTTTTCAGCTCCTTATTTTCAATGATATGTTGTTTAATCCCGTGCTTACAAAATGAGTACTAAATATTTTGCTCAGTATTTCCAGCTTTTTAGACAGCATCCTCAGTGTGATGCATAAGTTTTCACTTCACTAAGGAAATACTGTGATTCCTTGAAAGCAATCCTTCGCATGAAACAGAGCTTGATTTGAAACCTGAGACAGAATTTCTGACTGCACAGAAAAAAGTTGTGGGATTTTTCCCCTCAATACTCTGTATAACACACCTAGATATGCTGCAAACTGAACAGCGCATTTAAATAGAGCCTTTGGTTTTTGTCCTTACTGCAGTTAGAAACAATACTATTCTACAGTGTCTGTAGTTTGACTCCACAGTAAATATTATTCAGAAATAAATGTTTATAATTAAGTAATAGAAAATAAATGGGATTGCCTAGTATATAGGTGGCACTTAATTGTAGCTATCTGTATCAGGCTTAAAAGCATGAAAGATGTTAGATATAAAATAACAATTGTCTTGTTGTTGCAGAAAATTACCAAGCTCAAGTGTTTTAGAGCCTGAGTGCCTTCATTTATTCCAGTTTTGCACCGTTATTTTAATACCACAGATCACCTCCTGACTTGCAGTGGAATAAAAGAAAAATTGAATCCCCTCTCCGTTTAGCAATGTCTAACATTATGACTGGATGTTTGTATTGGCAGAGATCTAATGCCTAAATTACAGATTGCCAAATTTGGCAATCACAAAACCTTTCCTCTCTTTACTGATAAAACTGAAGCTGACATTTTCTCTAAGCAATTTGAAGTAACAGGCCAGAAAGCAAAGCAGTATCTGTCTGCTACTTCAGCTGTGTTCCACACAGTAGCACACAACCAGAAGAAATTTTTTTTATTTCCTCTATAAGAGCAGGACATAATATTTGATCAAAGAGGATTACCATGTGTTTCTGCAAATCTCAGATATCTTGAAATAAAGGCTAGGAACTGATAAACATCCTTTATACATATATATGTCTTTATACTTGTATATCAATGAGTGCAAAATAGTCATATCCTTCCTGAGGGTTAAACCTGGGATGTGATTACTGTATCTGCTAGTGTTAGCCTCCATCAAGAAGTAGGCAGGACTCTGGTAACCAGTCGGGAGCATCCATATTCAGTGCAGAAAACAAGAGCCACAGCAAGTTTTGGGTAAACCACACGTAATCTGGCTGTGGCCTTCAGCAGACTAAGGTTCACGTTCGTAATGCTGGAGTGCAAAGGAGCTGACTTCAACAGCAAGACAGAATAGTACATTTAGAGACCAAATGCCAGACAGCACCAAGACAGCTAATGGCAACCAGCCAAAAGAAAAGATGAGATCACAACAATTTTGAGTGGTACTAGAGAGCAGAGCTCCAGTTTCAAAAAGCTGGACTTGCATAGCCCTGACAGGCCCCATAGCCCTCACGGGCCCCGAAGTCCTCACAGGCCCCATAGCACATTCTGATCCCCTTTTATTCTGTAATGTGAAAAACATCACTACGCTAATGGCTTGGGTGTTTTGTTTATTTTCAAATGAATAAATCTAAAATCTATATTAAGAAAGTAAACAAGCAAAGGTGAGTCTTGTTTCTTCTGTGAACACCTGCAAAAGAGATTAAAAATGATTGCTGTATAATGAAGCACAAAACACAAAATGCATCAGAAGCATGTGAATAACATCAAGGAAGCTGAAGGAGGTGCAGCAAAAGGCATTAGTGATTCAATAACATCAAAATAAATAGTCTGTAAATTTGTACTAGTACAGTACCTCTTACAGATAAACAAGGAGACACATGGGCAGAAAAAGAACTAAGAAAAACAACTGAAACTCTCAGGGCATGGTAAATAGGCTGGACACCAAGAGAAACTGTTGACTGGCAGTAACTCCTTTCACTCAACTAGCCCCATCACATCACGAGCAAAGAAGGGAAAAATGACATTCAAGTAAATGCTGATAACTTTATTCCAACTGTTATGCCTTCATTATCACATTTGTCTATATCTCCTGTTGAAATGTAGTGTGTTCACTAACAATAACACACACCACTATTTAAAAGTATTTATTCCAAATGAGAGAGGATTATATAATGCAGCGGATTTCTTGATGAGTTGGAACAGATTAAGCTTCTTTGTGAAAACACTGTTCTTCTCTCATCCTAATTCTGTAGCATTCTTAGAGCTGATACCCAACTGCAGCCCAAATACACAGAATAATTATTCAAAATGTTAAGCCACATCTTTCATCATGACAGTTATCATGCTGCTTTCCATTAAGGAAATAATGTTAGAGGCTTTTATCAGTATGAATCAGGAGGTGACGAACTACCAGTCTCCTATAATACAGAAGATCTCTGTGATCTTGAACCTGCTTTTGCTTTGTGCATCCCCCACCACCTACACTGGTGTTTCTGCAAGCAAAGTAGATTGGAAGGTTGATTTATATTTTAAAACTTTTATATTATGTTCATTTCCACACTGGAAGCAGGAAAAAAGCATTATCTCTATTGATTTAAGACTCTGGATAATATATCTCTCCATGCCTTTAATAAGATGATGCCTATCAGTGAATTCACTAGCACTAGTTGCTCACACTGATACCCTGCAATTGTGAACAGTTGATTAACCCTTCAATTATGTGTTTCTAATCAGACATAACAACCTGGCCATAGGTACTACTACATCCTGAGAGTACAGGGACTGAATGGTAGTGAAGTGAGTCCCTAATTAGCTAATTCCCTTTACTTAAGAAAGAACATATAAGTAAAACAGCACCCAGCAGGCTGTATTTGTAGAATTAACTGTGAACAAACTGAAGAAGGTATTTTATGAAGCACAAACTTGTGTTGTGACCCAAGAAGTAAATAAGCACTATAAAAACAGCTATTATTACACATCTGATATATAAAGGACTGGAAGCTAGTCACTTGGCAGCTGTGAGTTCTTACCTAATTGGCAATGCACTTTTTTTAAAGGGTTGGTAATTTTAGATTATTCATTACGAAGAGTCACAGTGCCATCTAGAGACTGCATACAGACCCTGAACAGTTTTCAGAACTAATTTTAGAGGAACAGAGAAGGCTTTGTTGTAATACTTAGGTTTAATACATTACTCCTCGAGAACACTGCTTTTCACTGAAACAATAGCTTGCTTTGTGGTTATTAATATCCCATGTTGAGCTCAGGCCTACCTCTTGCCTTCATGTTTGTGGGGGTTTTTCAAATTTCATCTTAATAATAAAAATGCAAAGAAGACTAGGGACTGGTGGAAGCAGGCTTAAACAAAGGTAACCTGACAGTTAGGCCCAACCCCTGAAGTATCTGCACCCGAACCGCAGCTGTGGTGTTACACGCCAGAAGGCACTATGGACTCACGAGATAATCGCTGTGAACTTCCAAGAGAATGCAGGTGGCATATGCTTTTCCTTGCTGTATTTATCAAGGTGGGAGGTAAGGCTCCCACAGGAAGTATTTTGCATTTCCAGCCTTTCTGATTAGAGTTGTGTCGGGAAGCCTGTGTGCTCATCATTGGTTAATGCTGTTTTTATCATGTGCCTTCACAGCTATTGGAAGAGAGGGAATGAGAGAGAGAGGGAATGCTGCAGGCATGGCAGCACGAGTGTCTGAAGAGCATTCTGATCTGCTCTATAATCTGCAGGGAACAAGTGCTTGGTAAAAGCCACTTACCAGAAGGACTAAAGTAAACAATCTGGGATGAGCAATGGAGAGAAGTAACAAAGTAGCATATTCTGATTTTTTCTTATTAAACCTAATAGATTTAATTAATGTCCTGTAATGAATTTTCTTGAGACCTGAAGCATGAGTTGAGACCTGCCCCTATAAACAGTCGTGTGCATCTGTGATGCACAATTTGGGATTCAGATGGGAAAGAGTCAGTTTCGGGAGCTGGTGGTGGTTCTGACGTGGTTCTGTAGGTCTTCCATGGCCATAGTTTGTGTAATTAAGTCAGGCATCCAAAATTGGTTGGGTTACGTCTCTTGTTTCTGTGGAGAAGATGCAAACATGGCATTTAATCCCCACTTCTGGGGATTTGGGAACCCAGGGCCCACAGAGGTGCTGTCATTTGGGCTTATACCTCATACTTCTGGTGCTTTGAAGGAGAAGGGAGAGGAAATTTGGAGGCCTGCGAGGCTTCATGAATTATTTCTAAAGCCCAGCAATTCCACTGTACTGGCAATCCCACACCCAGCCTTTCTCAGTGCCTGTAAAGCTATTTCAAAGCTGAGACAACAGCTACCCACAACCTTTACACTGGATGCTGTCACAGAACCAAATGGGACCTTCAGACAAAGTTTATCAGGGATACCCTCCCATTGAGCCACATAGTTCAAAAAAGAGCCCCATGCTTTCTAAACTTTTTCTCAAGAGAGGAGTTTAGGTGGGGCTGGATCCAATCCTAGCCCCAGACTTGGTCAACAGTTTATGTCTAAAGAATTGTATTGGTGCAATTGAACCTTTATACAAGTTTGTCCTGCAGGATTAAGGATGGAAAACCAGGTATTCAATATGAATAAAATAAACAATTTATTTAAATTGTTAATGATTAGGTAAAAATGTAAAAAAAAATGCAAAAAGGTAAAAGGACAAGAGGTCAAAAAGTCAAAAGGCTCTAATCAGAATTATTTACTACTCTATAAAACTACAAATATACTGCACCTCTTATTAAATCAATAATATCAGAGCTAGCTTATCAAATAGAGATTGATGTTTCTCACCCAGCCTCCAGAGGTGTCCTTGAGGGGCATCCCCACCCAAGGGAAGGATCTTCACACACATTATGGAGGTAAGCTGCAAATACCCACCATGAAAAAGTGGGACTGGTCTTTTATAGCATAAAGTTATTGACTGTCAATCATATACGGTTTTAGATAATGTCTTGTTATGCCTACTCAGCAAAATATGCTTTATTGCTGAAAGAGATGTTATCAGCTCTTGATATTTTTGGCTGTCTTTTCACCCTTGGGGCCTGCACATCCCTGCTCAGCCAGGAAGCACCTGTCTTGCACTTTCTCATGATGAGTGTAATTCAAGACAACTTGGCAGGTTGGTCTCAGCATTCTGAAATGCTAAAAACCCTCCTTGCTTAATCCATCACTGATAACTTGTAAATAAGACACAGTTTGAGCTGCTGTACCCCAGCTTAGGCAAAGCATCCTGCTGTAGATGGTTGAATACGTGTCTTCTTTGCATACCATTCAAACTTAAAATCTTCATTTTTCCCTTTTAAACAGAGTGAAAATGGAGACTGGTAACTGAATGGTAACAATAAAATACTGTGTGGGCTAAGGAAAAAATCACTGGCAGGTAGCACTGGGCCTATTCAACACTCATGTCTCCTAAAGTACATCTTAAAGAAACTGCTCTTCCACTGGCAGAGGCAGACCTTGCTTTTTGCTGCTTGGGGAATGAGCACAAAAGGCTGGTTAGCTATCACATCCTCAAACCAATATGTTGGTTTTGTCCATGAAAGGGTTTTTTCTCTTTGAGAAATGAAGGCAGAATGGTGCTAGGAGCTTGATAACTATGACTGCACAGAGTATATTCTCAGCCCTTCCTGAGGCAGCTAGTGGAGTGTCTGTCTTGGGGGCGTCTAGGAAGACAGAGCCAAAGAAGTTCCTGGTTAAGGCCATGCCACTGTATTTTGCTCCTGCAGTTGCTGTGCAGCCCATGGGGCAGCCCTGCTCCTCCTGTACCATCACACTGCTGCCTCTGAAGAAACCAGGGCAGGCCCATGCAGAGGTGGGTGTGTAAATCCCTGCCTTGCTGCCTTCTGTACCTGTCTTTTAACACATAAGAAATTTTTTTTCCACCTTGTACAAGACTGGAATTGATCCATGTAACTGGGACATATTAAAATTTTGGGAGCTGGCCTCGGCATCCTGCTGTAACCCTCAATCCAGGAGAGAAGTCAAAACAAAACAGATGCAGTGTACTTGGGTACCCTTAAGCCTGACTCCTTCCTGTGAAGACAAAACAAACCTTCTCTTTTTTTTTTTTCCTTTTTTAACTCTGTTGAGTGAAATGCAAAAAGGGGAAAGAAAATAACAGCATGTCCCAAACAAAAATATATACAGGGGAGCCTCAAGGAAATCTCTCAAGCTCTCAATCTCAATTATGGATCCCATGCCTTCATACCTCTTCATAGGGCTACTCTTAGAATAGTAGGAAAAACCCTTTCTGCCTTTCTTTAGATAGATATAAATAGATGGGTGTTGCTTAATTATAATACACTAACACAGACAGGAGATCACTTTGTTTTGTTGGTTTATATCCGTTACTTTGTTGGTTCCTTCTTAGTTTCTATAAATAATTTAATTGCAGTTAAAAACAAATAACTGAACAAATTCTGTAACATCATACAGAAATCTGTTTTCTTTCCCCCTATGAAAGGAATTTCTCACTTGTTCTTGGGGTCTAAAATTTAACAGTTGAGTACCTTTCTAAAGCCAAAGTCTACTTGACCTGCTGTTATCCCGGTATTAGATATAACCATTGCATATTTGTCAGTAACAAGCTGAGTGAGATGTTATTTTATGGAAGTTGTTGAGGAAACCTACAGAGCAGCTTTCAGTTTGACAAGGCAATTTGATGAATCATGAAGTGACAAATCAGCATGACAGACCTTCTGTATTTTTCAGCCGTAAAGAAATAACTCCTCACTAAAACAAAGTTCCCAGCATGTAGTAAAGAGCAATGGCTACAGAGCAGAGGGGTCTAATTGGGCTCTCAGAGGATGCACAAGAAAACAGATTTACTTGATAGTCTCCTGATAGCTCTGTTGAAAATTACTTTTTAGTATACGACTAATAATCTCCAGTTTTTCTTGGAAGCCTGTGGGTAAAACCTGGTTTTGCTGTGAATCCAGGTGTTCCACTTGTATGGTTTTACAGACAGTGAGTTCAGGGCTTTTTCCATGGGGGTGGGGATAGGCTGGCACCCATGGCTGGGACCAGGCAGGCCCCTCTGGGATGAGCCTTGACTAAAAGCAGCTCCCAGGTCCAGGTCACTCTCCCTTGGGAGCACCCAGGGCCCTCTGCAGCCATCCCAGTCACCCCATGGGGGGCTGCATTCGGGGCCCTTGCAGCTTGTAAGGGAAGGGTTTCTAAACTGCATTTTCTTTCTCTTGGTGCTAATTACAGTTGCAGATCATTTGGGTTTTTTTGCATATATATTAAGTGATGTCTTATAACAATTTTTTTCTTCACGGGTGAGAGGATAAGGTCCTTGTGAATTCGTATCCAAACAGATGTCTTCTCTAGATCACAGAAGTGAGGTAGTGACCTGCAAATAGGACTGAATGAACCAAACAAAACAGTGAGGGCTTGCCACACGAATACTGCTAGGATGTCAGGTTGCAGAGGTAAGAGCTGAGACAGAAACAATTGCATAGTAGCGTTTATTTTGCTACTTTTTAATGAAACATATCTGTACATATAGATTATAACGGTCTTTATGTGATCACAAATTCTTACTCTTTTTCTCCTCTACAGGAAGTAAGTGAACTTTGCTGATAGACTCCTAGACTTCCAAAGAAAAACCAAAGTGTACATGAGGTTTATTTTCATTTCTGCTTCCTTCTTCATGATTAATTTAACCCATGCGGTGGAGTTATTTTCAGAGTCACCAAGCCAGAGAATCATTTCATTCAGCTTTCATGCTGTGAGATGGAGCATTTGGGTTTGAATATGAATTTGATAGTAACAACAGTAGCAGTGGGAAGCTTTATCTGTCAAAGGGAGTCAAAATGAAGCAGAACCGAGAACTCCATCAGAAAGAGTTACTCTGTTACAGCTATGCTGCCATAGTTCTATTCCTTTCTTTTTTCCCTCTTAATCAAGTGACAGAAAAAGTGTTCCTCCCTGGGTCAGCACTTCAAATCTAGGCATGCTGTAAAAACACAAAGGCCTTGATTAATGTTGGCCTCTATTAATTTATGGCAAAAAGAACAAAGGTTCTCTAACTAGTTTGGTGGTCTATAAGAGCTGATTTTGGCTGAAGTGCTAAACTATAATCTAGTTTCCTAAATCTTCATCCAACTATTTGCAAAATAATGAAAACTAACAGAAGATAAGATAGGGATTAGAGACGATATTTCCCACTGAGAGAGGCAGGTGATTTTGCAGGCAAATAGTAATGTACCAACATGAAGCTCTTAGGCTCTGAAAGCCACAGAACAGGTGGGAATCCTCACATGGCCTCCACTCAGGTCACTTTTAGACACTGTCCTTGAAGAAAAGTTCCCCTGTTCAAATACAGCTGTGCTGGGGAAGATCAAAACTAGCCATGTGAATTTGATCAGAGAAGCTGAAACAGTGTGGGGAAACCATCCTGCGGTGCAGTTCATGGGTTATGTTCACATGAAAGTCACAGTAGTAACACTTTGTACTGCTCTAATGAATCACTTGCTGCGTGACCAATGTTTGCTCATATGTCCTTAAACAAAATAAGGTTAAGTGGTCTTTAGACACTTTACCTTTTACGTTATTCTCATCAGCCTTTGATTGTTTTTACAGAAAATCAAGTTTTGTTTCATTCACCTACCTCTTTTTTTTCCCTAGCTCCCTTCCTTTCCTTTTGTTGTCCTGCCTCTGCCTTTTCTTTCATGTGTAGCTTACCTCATCCACTGACCTGTAACTATCTTTGAGACATCGGTCACTCTTCCCATGTCTTTAGTGTTCCTCACTTTAAGGACTCCTAACAGGATCTCACTTATGCTTCCTATTGATAAGGTTCTTATCCTAGCTGTCCTTCCACAGTATTTATCCTCTGTTTCACAAGAACTGTATTCACTTTTATACAAAAAAAGTGTATTTCTTACACTTCCTTCTAAATATCTGCCAGTGACTATCGTTGGATGTGGGACATAAAAACGGCTTTTGGTTCAAATGAGATGGGCAGTCTAAATGCTTTATTTGCTTTTGATATGCTCCACAAATTCTCCTTTAAACATTTCTCCTAGCCTATTCTTTTGACCCTGTTATTCCTGCATCTATGACTTAAACTCTCATTTATTTGCCTAGTTGGTACTTTCAAGTATAAGCCTCTGTATGGGAATTCATGTCTGTCTGCCTTGCTTGAAGACATAAATTCAAGCCCAGGATCTGTATGAGCTTGTTTTGTAAACTCTTGAGAGTTTAGACCATCATTTTGTCCTGTGCATGCACTGCATTGTGTACTTGGAGAGCCTTGTTCTCTGATCACCCTCTCTAGTGCTGTCCAGACCATCAGTAAAGGAATATGTGAAGGAAGTTTGGTAGTTGAAGGATAATAATTAAATGCTGGCATCTAAGTGGTTTAGGAAATTATACAAGAGCCCTCTGAAGTTTATATGTTATCATTCTCATTTGTTTTTCATTACATTTTTCAGTGTCTAATTACTATGGGGAGGGGGGAAGCATTGTTTTCAATATTATGCAAAGATGAGAAAACAGCAGCACCCTTCCAAAGTGGCAAGCTGTAGTTCTATGTACACAGCATTCTGGACAGAACATTGGCAACTTAATGAGTGGGAAAATATTAGTAACAGTGAAAAGACCTATTAGTAAGAGTAAATTCAGAAGGTAAAAAAGATGTCAGTGTTAATGTGACTCTAGATGTAGACAGATGAACATCGTAGTCAGAGTATTGTCAAATATTAGGACAAAAGCTACAAGCTTTATAGTGTAGTTATACTTGATGGAGTATGCAGCAGAAGTATAGAAATGTGATCAAGTTGAGTTTTGTCATTTCCCACAGCTTTATTTGCATATTTCTTAACAGGAAGGCAGTATTTTGGGGGCATTATGATCATTAATTGATTTATGTGATATTCAAGACCAATGAATGATGTTTTAGGAGATGAATTTTCAGGGTGTGATATTTTTATATTTTTACAGAAGAGAACCAAAACTGCTACACAACTCCTTTCTGCTGCAATTAAATAATTTTGAAATAAATATGCCTTATATATATACCAGTCATTCAGTGTCATTTCACTCTAATTCACCTCAAGAGATCTATTAACAAGAACCTGTTACCCTGTCTCAGGGGCAGGTCGTAACACTTAAATACAACAATTGCAACTATTCTAAGCTCACAGTGTAATTGCATATGGATCACTGTGAACTCTGACAGCGTGGTTGCCAGTGAGACGGAAAATGTTCTTTTGTGGCTCTATCTTGCAAGTAAATTTTTAAGCAAAATTCTAGATAATTTCAAGACCAAAACCCACTACTTACACTTACTCATATATCTTATAGCTATATAATTTTTTTTAATTGTTTGGTTCTGTGACTTTTTAATTCAATTTTTAGCACAGATAAGTTTTGAATTATCATTTTAATTTTCAATTATCATTTTCAATTTACTTTTGTTTTAAAAAAGGCAATATGTTAAGAAGGTTATAAAATAGACTTTTCCTCCTAGGTTTACATTTTATTAGAAAGCTAATGGCAGAGCTCTGATGCCTTGGGGCTCCACAGAGAGCTCTAGCAGCAATCTGTAACTAATAGACACACTAGTTCAATTTTCTTCTTGAATTTACATAATGATTTTTCTTTTGGTATAAATTAAATCTTGCCATCAACAAATACCACAAAAAACCACATTTGTACCCAGACACAGTACACTGCAAAAATAAGACTGGTGTAAATATCATGCTACAGTCGTGAATTTTGCAAAATTAAATGTAATTTCTTGCTATAGTGGTACTTATTGCAAAAACCTAATTGGTTCTGTTTGTAAAGTAGCCACAGGACTGTGAATGCCTAGCAACATAGCTCAATGAGATCTCAGGTTGTCAGGAGACTCAGATTCTCAGAACGTACTTTCTGTTTTCTTATTTTGTGGTTGTTTCTTTTTTCTGGTCAAATAACAAATGACCCTTCAGCTTCCTGCTTTATTCACAACAGTTCGAGCACATTGGTTTTGCTTTTGGCTGCTTTTGAATACAGCTTTCAATCTAACCCTGATATCCCACATTCTCCCTGAGTATTGATGAATGCTTAACTCTCAGTGTTGTCAAGCAGCCTAGCTCTTCCTCAGATTTCCTATCCTTACAGAAAGCACTATCAAGAGCTTTGCTGTGTTAGAACTACAGCCAGGAGATGTAGAACCAGAGCGCAAAGTGTGCTTGATAACATGAGGTTTCACTCTGAAATTGCCCCACTAAGTTTTATGATTACAAGAGGGAAAAAAATTGAAAATTAGTAAAGGCAACAGAATGGCAGAAAACTGATTAGATATATGGTCAACTAGGACTTGACACTGCTTCCAAAATGTTGCAGGTCTTGTTTCTCTAACAGCTGTTCTGTCAAAGGAAGAGTGGCTAACTATCCTGTTCTTCTAGTCAAAAGATTTAGATCATTTATAGGCATCAAATTCTATAGAAGTTTTAGCCAAGGTGGTATCAGAGAAAGTAAAGAAAACAATTGCCAGAAAATGTGGCTTGTGGGAAAAGACTGCAGGAATTGACTGCCTTAACTTCATAAAACAAAAAAATTGACTAAAGGACGTAATTGTTTTGACATACAAAGATTGTTAGGAAGTGATACTCTATTTGGTTTTTTCTATGCTATGGTAGAAGCAGGCCAAGAGGCAGTCTACCAGGAAAAAGAACTTCACTTTTCCCCTTTTCTCTGTCATCTGAAAAGCTAGTCACTGCAAGGAGGCTATCCTAGAAACTGTGAAATCTCCTTCAGTAGATGAGAAGAAATAAACAGACCAATTCCTATTTTAGAGTGGAGTAAAATGATTTTAAGAGCGGATTCACAACAGCCTTTGCTTGATTTGGTGTAGCTAAGATCTGAGTGATAATGCCTAGAGGCTCAGCCTGGTGTGACTGCCTCAACCACTCAAGCCCCATTGCCTTGGGACATCACTGCCATCCTACCTTCCCAGGCCTCTCATCACAGATTTCATCACAATTGATACCACCAGCTCATATTTCTGACCACTCCTCAGACTCAGCTGAGAAGGCAGCCTGGGTATGCAGGTTTGTGTAAGCCAAAAATACTTGCTAAATTTGTTAAGCCATAAATACTTGTTAGGAAATGTTTGCTCAGAGTTTACAGCTAAATTTGGCTTGTGGAAATATATTGTTATGTGATTCCAACATACGTGATAAAGACTCAGTGCTGTATGGTACAAACTGTGTTGAGGGTCGTGGCGCAGCTCTGGGGTGATTGACAAGGAAATCTCACCTCACCTTCCATCAGCAGGTAGCCCAGTCTGTGAACTGCAAGTCCTGTTTTATTTTTGCCAGAAGCGGTGCATTTTTGCCCTCCAGTGTCAGAACAAAACACACACCCACACACACACACACATACACACACAGAGATATACAGGTAAGCATACAAGACACAATGTAAAGTTCCTGTGCCTGGTCACAGAATCTTGTTTGTGGTTTAGTGACAGACCGCACTGTATTTATAGCCTCTCTCTTCTTTCTCCTTCCCAGACCCCTTTCTCTGGTATACTTCTATGATTTCTGCTTTTAAATCAAGCTCCTATTCTTAGGGCCATTTAAAGACTACAGATAGATAAGGTAAGGAAAAAGTACTATCTTAATTCATGAGTGCCTTCTGGGAGCCATGGAAACAACTGACAAGGAAGGTGCTCAGAGCAGGGGATGGTGACTGCTCCTGGAAGGAGACCCTAGGCCCCAATTCTCCTCAAGCACTTTCTCGTTCTCCAGGTTTTTTTGTCATCAGAGAAGCACTCTACTAGGCCATCAGTGGGCAGCATCTGGTTGTTGTTTCCCTTTAAGTAACTTCTGGATTCAGATCTGCAAGATCTACTGAAACTACTGTCTTCTATTTCTGCACCTAGATAATGAGGTCTTTAGGGAAAATTGTGAAGAAGATCTAGTCATTACCTTTCTGAAAGAGGAATTCGCAGTTGTTTCCCATTTATCTTCCTTTCAATGCTGAGAGGATCTGCCTGAAGCAGGGCAGCGCTGAGCAGCTGCTGCTCTTCCTTTGCAGAGCTGGGCTTCTGGAAAAGCCATTCACCTCACAATACCTCATGGAAAACGTTTATTTATAAGATGTGCCCCAAATAGTTTTAACTCGTAGGAAAATACAAGTGTATTTCAAAGCAAGGAGAATATTTGTCATATGCTCTTATGGACAGTTGGAAGGCAAAGGTATTTTCCCCCCAACACCTCTATCCCCATCCCCTCGGGGGATAAAAGAAGACTTATTCCAAATGCAGCTGTCTGCAGACAATGGAAATAGGAGGTTCTAAGTACAGACACAAGTTCATCCGCTTGGGGATGGGGACTTGTTTTGTTTGTAATCTGTGGTGACTGCAGTACAGACCTCAGCATCAGTGTCACCTTGGTCTTGCCAGTTCTAAGTTTCTCTTTTGAGGGTATGTTTTTTTTCATAAGTCTCGAAATTTCTTTGAGACAAAACAGTACCTTATTGCTTTATTCCTGGAAATCATCTTAGTGACATGCATGATTAACTTGCAGCTAAATACACTAATGTTAATATCAGATTTTTGTGTGTATAAAGTTGTCAGAGTAAGAAACATGAAAGTAATAGCTGCATGTACAACATGGCTACTCCTGCTTACAGTGTTTGGTCACAATTTACCTTGTTTTTTTCATAGGTTGTTTTTCCCAGCCTGGGGTCAAGAAGCCACCCAGGGAGAAACCCTCCACCTCACACTGTTCCTCTATTAAACACCTTGTGTAGTTCTACAGCTTATTTTGATGAAATTTGTTTAAACCTCTGCACAAACAGAGAATTGCCAAGTCTTTTCTGGAACTTTCTATGGCTTCGTGACTGAGGCTGATTAGAACATCACAAACACTCATTTTCTCTTCTCAGATTCACCGATTAATTCTGAATTAAAAAGTCAGGAGTTTCTTTAGATAATTTTCTCCTTCTCTATACAGTCCTGACTTATTCCTGTAGCATAGGACCCTATTTGCATGGCTTTGAGCCACTTTAAACATAAAAAGTTAACTTAAAAAGATAACTATACTTTGGTGTCAACTCAGTTATTCCATAACTTAAAGGTGTGGTACATAACTCAACAGTCTCTTCCCTTTTGATGTGGATGGTAATCAATGCAGACCAACCCTTTCCTGCCTTCACTGCATTCATGAGCTGTGAGCGGCAGCTGCTAACCAGCCTCACGTTGGACTGGTCAGTGAAAAACACAGATGAACTCGTGCGTGTACTTAGTGCCTCCAGTTTCAGTTCTCTGCAGGCAGCTGCACTTGGAATAAGTCTTCTTTTAATGCCAGGCTTCTGACTTCCTCTGGAATTGCTTTGAAAGGCAAGACACCTTGTTTTCTTTTGTCCATGGAGTTGCCATTTTTTCATGGAAAGATAACAAGAAGAACTTGTGAAGAACTGCTGGCCAAGAAGAGAAAGAATGGTAGCTATTTAATACGAGAGAGCGAGAGCGTGGAAGGCGCCTTGTGTCTGTGTATTTTGTAAGTACTCTAATACTGATCTTTTAGCAAGTTTTCAGATGGATCCAAAGGCAACATTCATCTTCTCTAATATTAATGATTCTTCTCTGATATTAACAAACTCCAAGGGAGTGTGTCTATGCATTCAAGTAGTGCTGGTCATCTTAGGCTTCCTTTATAGTAAGTGGTGAGAGGGTGGAATTTGCAAAAAAAATATTTTATGTAACAGACAATAAATAAACTGTAATCTGTTGGTGCTGGTCTCTCTCTGCAGACAATAAGGGGAGCCCAAAGAAAATAGCTTAGCCTGCCAAAACATGTTAAGAACCTTACTCAAAGTAACTGCCTCTGTAATGATGAGTAAACAGCATTTTAGCACTGCTAGGAGACTGAAAAATCTCATGGTATGTTACAAAACACTTCCTTCTTTGTAGAATTTCTCCCTGATGAAAGATTACCCTTGTGTTTAAAAGGAATTTTACCTGAAATAAGAATTTAAGCTGAGACAGAAAGTTACAAAGTCCTGTATGACAAATCCATGGACAAGATAGGCATAGAAAATTGCTACTTCTAGTCCTTAACTTTAATTACCACAATTAAAATTTTATTATTTTCTTCTCCTGTAGGGAATAGCACTTTTATTTCTCTGTCAAGAAGGTTTTTTTACACTTCTCATATATAATTGATCTGTTCCTAATGTATTAAAGTTTACAAATTGGAATATAGGTCTTTCTTTGCTTGAACCTGTGAGGTTTTACACTTTCCTTGAGGATGTGTTTGAGTGTGACACCAAAAATTTTTAACAGCACATCTAATTAATTAAAAAATACAAGAAAATGTTTTATCAATGACTAAAAATGCATTTCTTATGAAACAAATCGAAGGAGAAGGGAGAAAAAGGGAGAGAAAAATGTAGTACTATAGTGTTGCTAGGTAGAAGAGAGGAGGTCTGTACAATGACAGAAAAAGGAGAAGGGAAATAGCAAGTGGGGGACAAACAGAGCCCTCAGGGAGGGGGCTGTGGGAACCTGCTTTCACTGTGGTGTAGAATGAGACAATGTAGGGGGTGAGGGGAAGACAAGGAGTGTGGGAGGGAATGGGCTTGCATACCCTGTCAGAAGGTACAAAAGGGACAAATGTCCCTTTTTGGTTTTTTTTGGTTTCGTTTGGGTTGGTTTGGGTTCGGCTTTTTTTATTTGCTTTTTGTTTTGTTAAGGGCAAGGCAGATTTAACTTGTGAATTCTTGCAGACATGCTTTGGTTTGTCACAGTGTGATATCTAGGCAGGCGTGCAAAAAACCATGTGACTTCCAGCTTGCCTCTGTGGGTTTTTAGTGTTAAAAACTAACAGAACTTTAGTGTTTAGTGCATTTGACTGTAACTCATACACTAATAAATGCAATAGTTAAACTGAAGGAGTGGCAGCAGTGATGTAACAGATGCTGGCTTGCACAGGTAAAAGCAAGGCCTATCTTCAGATAGCACGTGGGCAGGTAACAGTGCATTGGCTGAGAATTGCCTCAGAGACTGGACTTCTTGGCAGTGGTTCAATAGTCGGAGGAAAGCAGACCTAAAACTGGGGGAAATCAACACTGAAACTCTCAGTGCTGTTTCAAGACAACTTTTGGATTAGAATTGCATCTTGAAACTTTGCTTAGCACCTGACATGGCTGATGCACAAACTGATGCACCTTTCTCAAATTAGCTGATCCCTGGGCAGAGATTCTGATCCACTTGCAAACAACCAACCTTTTTTTGTCCTCTGTTATTGGGATATGGGGAGGAGTGCACTCCCATGGAGAATCTGGGAGTCAGAATGGTGGGAACCAATTCAAAAGCATCTCTTCTCTAATAGATCATGGTGCACAGCTCCGCTGATACATCTTCCTCCACAGTACACTCTCATTTTCATCCAAAACTGTCCCAGGTCTCTGACAGTGCCTCAGCCAAGATCTACTGCACTTGCTACTGCTCTCCTTATGGTTCAACATCATTCTCCTCTCACCTTGCTTTTCTGTCACTGGATCTCCCCTGTGCCTAGGCCAGGCAATATTAATTTGTACCCTATTACCAGCTCTTGATAAGCATTTAGTAGTTAATGTGGAAACGGAAGTTTCCTTTCTCATGGTAGTTTCGTGTTTATTTAATAAAAAGTACAGTAGCTAAATAATATCTAGGCAGTAACCTTTTAAAATTTAGGTGATCGGTAAAAAATGAATTTCAAAAATTATCAGTTTCTGGTATTTTTTTTTCTCACTTCTCTGTCTTTGTTCAAAAAATGAGCATCTACATTCATAAAGTACTCTTAAGCAAAGAACATGTGGATTTCCACAGGTATATCAAGAAGAAAACATGCATCCTTGTAATACCACTCTTTGAATTAAAATAAATCTATTATAACTGGAAGCCTTCTCCTGATCTTGGTCTAGAGTAACTCTTTTTGCAAAACAAAGCAGTTTATTTCAGAGTAACTCTTCATTTATGTGCAAGTCCCCTGATACAGGTTTTCACCCTAAGATTCTCCCACTCAAGACAGCTCAATTCACTTAGCCGCAGCTAAAGTTCTTTCGATGAACATGCATACCAGTTAAAAGAACTTGTTTTCAGACACTGCTCCCCACTTCCCAACCCTCTCACTTATTTGTGGTGTACGTCTTTTTGCAACTCTGCTGCCTTTTTTCATCACAGTCACGATCTTGAGTTCACCTCTTGAATTGCTGCCACTGCGGTACTTGATAAAGCTTTAATTTCTGCTGACAAAATACATTCAAAGACATCAGTAGCCTTAGTGTTCAAACACCTGCATATTATTAAAAATATAATAATATAATGGCCAGTCTTCGCGAACGAAGATCTGGGGAAAGGTCTTTTACCTTTCCAGCCTGCGCAATGGATTTTTTAGGTGAGACACAGCCTGCGCTGAACTGAGCCCACCCTTTAATCCTAAGGTTCATCTGCCGGGGCCAAGCAAGCTTGGACAATGGCAGTGAGGTCCTCAGGACGTAGGTTTGTTTAGAGTGACCTTCTCATAGATGGATGGCCTCACAGGGCTAACGGGTTCCATCTGCCCGGGAGACCGAGGAATCGAACCCGGGTTGCAGCAGTGAGAGTCCTGCATGCTAACCACTAGGCCACCAGGGGTCTCATATTATTATTATTAAAAATAACAATAGTTAAAAACCTGGGAAATGCAAAGGAAGAACAATTTTCTTAGAAGTAGGAGCAATGCAGTAATTTTCTGGGTGCTGGTGACTGGAGGCCGTTTTCTGCTAACATCTCTCCAAGAATTCAACAGCCTTCTTGTGATAGAATATCAAAATGAAGTTCAGGGAGATATCACACTAGAGAAGGATAAGAAGACAGATGAGAGGAGATGATGTCTGAGGAATCAAATTAAGCTTACAAAATGTCTGTGTGTTAGGTTTAGTTCATAAGTTCTTGGAAACTCCCAGTTAGAGTAATCTTGTATTTCAAGATATTAAACCTTCACTCATTGTGCAATCTCTGTTTTTTTGCAATCTTCTGTTTTGCTTTTCTGCCTCTGTCTCATTGAATTTTACTGCATCACTTCTCATATCTGTAACAGCATCTCCTGTTTGAAGATATCTCTAGTCTTGCGCTTAGTTACAAATGTGGTGTATTATGTATACAACTATGTTTTTCACAGCTTTGAAAACCTCGTCTACACTTACCGTATCTTCAGGGAGCACCAAGGATATTTTAGAATACAGGTGAGTAACTCTCATTATATATCTAGAGATTGCACTAAAGATCTTAGATTTTAAAAATCATCGATTAAAAGATCATAGTTGATCAATGATCATTTTAATCTATGAACATTTGATCTATCATAGATCATAGATTTAAAAAAAATACATAAACACAATACCATAGAAAAATATTTACAAGTTTGCTTTCTTCTCTACTCATTTCTTGTCTTTTTGATGTTATATTTATTATTACATATGAGCTCAAAAGTAGCTACTGTTTTTGTAGAACTTCCTTATAATCTAAGCAGATCTATTATTTATTAACCAGCTGCTTTCTGATTTGACCATTTCTTTTTGATAACACTGAAGAAAAATCTATCATTTTTGTTACTTGCTCCTGTTCCTAATTAGCTCTTTTACTTGAAAGCTCTGCCATCGCACACAGCATCTCGTTGGGATCTGGAATATTGCAATGATCTTTTTCATTTAAAAGACCTATTCTTCTGTGTGATTGTTAGGCACCTGAAGTGATGATGCCAGATAATGCTGCTTATTCAAGAAAAGATAAGTGTAAGAGCAGACTACTGCATCAATCAAATCCCCAGGCAATGTGAGAGGATGCCTATAAAGCTGGCTCACTACCCTGGATGTAGTAAGACAGCCAAAAGGACTGCCAACAGTCAAGTAGCATTTAAGTGGAATGAGGAAATCACTTTATAAAAAACATGCCAAGCTCTCATAGACTGGTAATTTATTGCTTATTAGTGGTTCTCCACTAATGTATGAAAGATGCAATTTGCCATGAAGAAGAATGGTTTGTTGAAAAAAAATAATATGTTTTGGACTATAGCCACAGTAGTGGGGTTTGTTGTCATTCCTATCAGCAGGTAATAAATGAGACACTTTTAGTTTTTTCAAACCCACTTTTCTTTACAAAGTTTTGCCAAGAATGTGAAAGAAGAGTTTTGTTCTTCAAAATTTTAAGTCAGATTGTTAGGGCTTACTAAACTAATAGACTGAAATAATGTACTGATGGTGGAGGAGAGACTGTTTGGGGGTTTTTAAAGGCCAGATTCAGCCATGAGCTTTCTAGAGTACGGTAGTTTGCCCCCATCAGCAGCTAAGCACCTCCACAGCTGCTCATTCCTTGCCCTGCCTAACAGGAGAGGTGAGGGGAAGGGAACATGAAGAGCAAAAGTGAGGAAACTCCTGGACCAGTTAAATAGGTAAAGCAAAGCTGTGCGTGCAAGCAAAGCAAAGATGGAATTTAGTCACCCCTTCCCATCAGGAGGCAGCCACCTCCTAGAAAACAGGGCCTCAGCACACACAATGTTTACATGAGAAGACAAATGCCATAACAAAACTTCTTCACTTTCCCTGAGCTTTTATTGCTGATCACAGTGTGGGATGGGATGCGATGGGATGGGATGCGATGGGATAGCCCTTTGGCACATTTAGATCTGCTGTCCTTCTGTGTCCTTCCCAGCATGTTGCACGCCCTCAAGCTACTCACTAGGGAAGCAAAATGTGAAAAAAAGAACAATCTGAAGGCTGCATGAGCACTGTTCAGCAACAGCCAAAACACGGGTGTGTTATCCACAGTTTTAGTCACACTTTCAAAACACAGCACTATCCAGGCTTCTACAAAGAAAGTTAACTCCATCCCAGCCAGACCTAGTACACAGAGGCAGTGGCACAAAGTCCATACAGGGCTGAATGGAAGATAAAGGATGCAGAAAACCAAAGAAAATAGACACAGGTTTCTTTGTTAGATGGCGAATTAGGTGAAACCAAGGCCCCGTTCACTTTTAATGAGGATGCTTGCTGTGATTAGAGCTGATTGATGTGTTCACTGTCCAGCCCTGAAGTCACCAGTGCTGTAAAGTCTGAGCACAAATCCCCGTGGGGCTGTGCCATGGAAGCAGTTCTGTCTTGTTGTATGAACCCACACTTCAAAAGCAGGTTGTGAGAACATTGTTGCTCCCCTAAGGAGTACCATTCTCCATTTTTAGCCTCAGGAGTCTCCAAGGTAAGTCACAAAGCTGGACAGATAATAAACCCCTCCCTGATAGTGAAAGCTGGGGGCTTTCTTATGGATCCTCAGACACATCCGCCACTACTTGCACATGTCCTATACTTGACAGTGCTGACATTTTGTAAAAGTTTGGCTCCTGTTTGTTACATAGTTGTTTAAATACAACATTTTAAGTGAGAATTAAATATGTTATCCCTAAACTTATGCTCTAAGACCAGAGGAGAGTGTGTAATGCTGTCTTTCTGGTGCTCTGCTGTAGTGGATTGCTGCAGCCCACATCTACACCAATATTTTAAATGTATGCTCTTTTGGGGAAAAAAAAAAGATGAGGGAGGTTACTCTTAGTGCCAAATCCATGCTACCAAACAGGTGTCCCAAGTGTTTTAAGGACAGTACAAATATTCTGTCATCAAACCTGTTTATGAACAGGTCCTTGGTAAATAAGAAACAACCTATCATTCCTTTCATTCAGGGGACTCCATGGGAAGGACAGTTGCAAACAAACTTTGTTGTCTTTTCCTTGCAGACTTCTGAAGGTGTTCCAGAAAGGATCTTCAGAACGTTAAAGGACCTGATATATGCTTTTGAAAAGCCAGATCAAGGACTAGTAACAAACCTCCGTTACCCAGTGAAGAAACAGAAGGCCTCGCAAAGAAGCCAGAGGTTCAACTCGGGCATGGACAAGGTTTATAGTGGTGAGAAATTTAGCTGTGCCTTTGTGGGTTTTTCTAAGATGACAGCTTTGACAGGTTTGTGGTAAATAGTTGCTAAATGTCCTCTCATGTGGATAGAAGTTTGACATTCTCCCTTCTCTCTTATGTTCACTGAAAATGGTTATTCTTAGCTCACAGGTTACTTATGTTACTTACTCTCATCCACTACAAATTAACAAATTAAAATTGTGAGATACAGAATCATCAGGCTAGGGAAGGCTGAGAACCAGTTTTACCCAATGTGGTTCTGCTGAGCAAGCCCTTGCACTTCACTGGGACTTAAAGCTGTCCTTTACCTTCATTGTCCAGGTTCTAAGCTACTTTTACATGAAAACCTAACTCAGTTATTTCTGAGACTGGGGGGGGAGGGGAGCAAGAAAAAAAAAAAAAAGAAGAAAAAAAACCAGTCATCTTGTAATTAATTGTGATTTGTATTAAAATATGACTAATTAATAAGCATATAGCCTGGTACCCAGAATCACAGATTTGGAACCAGAGAGTTCAGCCTCTCGTTGATCTTCTGCTAATTTATGCTCATGAGTCCCAGGTGTAAGACAGGGATATGATATTTCTACATGACAGAATTATGGAAATAGATGCAATAAAGATGCAGGTTTTCATAAAACTTTAGAATGTTTTATAGCCCTATGTCAATCCAAACAGCCTTGTTTTGGGAGGAATGACTGGACATGCTATTGGTAACTTGCCAGCATTCCTCACACACCTCTGAAAGCCACTCTTCATGTTACTGCTGTACTGTGCTCAGCTGCAGCATCCAGCCACAGGCTGAAAAATAACCCTGAAACTGTTCAGTGTCCTCTGACTGACCGTGACAAGAGTCAAAGCGAGGGAATACGTGAGCAAGGGAAATCATTTCATTAAGTACCATTATTGTAAAGGAAACGAAACCTTTAAGTCTCCAATTTGCTGTGTGATTTACATCTCATGCCTAACAATAGCTGAACACAGTGGTGTGGGGCAGCCTCTCTGTGCTGCAGTCACCCCGTTTTTTGCACACAACAGCACTGCAACAGTCCTGGTGCTCCCTGAGCCCAACAGACTGAGGGAAACAGTAGCAGAGAGGTATTTCCCGTGTCTTCAACATCACCTTGTCACCTGCATGAGAAGGCAGATAGGCCACATTTGCTCTAAAAACGTTTTTATGGTATTTTACCATTGCCGCTCTGGGGAGATGGAAAATACTGCAGTAGCATGGATATGTTTTTCGGAAAAATCAGGTGTAATAGATATTTTATTGGCTGGTCCTGCAACAAGGATTTTTCTAGTAGATGCACCATGTTCTGTTCTCGACTCCCAGGAGGAAAACAAACCCTTTCATTTCACTGTCAAAATATTTATGGTTGTCCATAAAAATGGAGGCTATTAGAAATAATCCAACTACTTTGGAATTGTCATTATTCAATTTTAATTTAAATTTCACTTATCCAGCATTCCAAACTTTCTCCTCAGAACTGCATTATTACGTGGTCACAAGGGGAGCTCATGATGGATCCCTCTGAAACACAGGCACCTCACAACACACCGCAGTGCTCCCCAAAGCAAGCACTATATTTTCCTGTCCCAGTCCCTCATGTTGCACCAGCAGCTGGCTTTGCTGCACATGTGGGACTGAGCACTCCAGTGCGACCACTGGAACACCTCAGGGGACTGGAGTCACGATCCTGGTGGTTGGAGATTTTTGAACTTTGTTTTCTAGCCTAGGAACAGCTTGTCTGAGAGTGACTGCCTGAAGAGCAGTAAGTTTCCATAGTGGAGTTTTGAGTCCCAAGCATGCAATGTCTGCTTTTTCCCTGGCTTCTCAAAAAGCATAAAAAATCTGAACAAAGTGTAAGAGAGAAAGGGTTTCTTCAGGCTCTCCTTCCTTGGTTGGGATGAGACCTTTTCTCTTGGGTATTTATTTAGAGAAGAAAGGATGTGTTATGTGATAGTCACAGGTATCTGGGCTATTGTTCTCATTTACCAAGTATGAATGATTTCCAACATTTTACTGCTCCTCAGGAAGAAGGAGGTCTCACATGGATACAACTGTTTATAACAGAACTTGATGGCTCAGAAAAGGCAATACAGGATTTGCCTCTGTGTGGGCTGCTGGCAAACCCAGTCCATAGGACAGGGGGCCTAAACATTGACCTTGCAACAGCAGAGAGAATACTGAGAAACAAAACTGAGTTACTGATACCTGCCCTGCCACAGGCCATCCTGCTTATTGTGGCCTTTCAGAAGGGCCACTTGCAATGACAACATCCTTTTTTGTTTTTATCTAATACTTTACAGAAATTGATGATGCCGATTATGTCACTGTCTTACCGTGAAGGATCTGTGCCCGACGATTTGGGAAGCTGCCATTTCAGGCTGTGCCACAGTGCAGTGGATCGGCTGGAGAGAGCTGCCAGCTGGGCATCCTCTGTGGATCTTTACCTCTGGAATTACTCTCTTCCTTTTGCAGACTGGTAGAGTAGTTGTATTTTCTCCCATTAGATCCAGTACAAGCTACTATGTATTTTTGCTCAGGAATAAAAGAATTATTTTTTATAACAGACACACACATACATGGAAAGGTATCTGTGTCCATGTATGTGTCTTTTGGGTTGTTTTAAGCCAGGAAACTGTCCAGGATGTTGACTGCTAAAGTGAATATTCTGTTAGAAAGCAGCAATATAAATACAATAAATGAATGTGCATAAAGCAGTAATCTATGACAGAATTGATATGTGTTGATAAAAATCATAAATGTAAAAACTTCTACTGACATTATAAAATTCTTTAAAACCCCTAAACTCTGCTATTTTGCACGATTCATGTTACCTCGTTGTATAATTGGATAGTATTTCATCAACATCAAAGAATACTAGTAATAATCTGTAGTTTGGAATAATCCAAATTAAAACAAAAATGCTGTGTTAAATCTATGCCATAAAGAATTAATCAACAAAATGAAAATGGTTTGAAATACTTTTAATATTGAGGAATGATCCTAGATTACAAGTGGAGTGCAAATTCTACATGCATGTCAGTATGAACGCATACTAGTGTTTAATAGGTACTGTACATATGAGAATGCTTATTGCATTTAATTTGCTACTGCCATTGGCTCTGTATTATGATGTGTATGTGGGTTTTTTGGTTTCTTTAATAGAAAAATTTGCTTTAATATTACCCCCAATTTTAAATATTTAATAAACACTTTTTTTCTGAAGGTGGTCTGCAACTAACAGCCAAAGCCGGAATTGGAACGTATGTCCTGACTCTCCCAGTCACTCGTACACACTCTCTCACCATTTGAGACAGTGAGAAAGATATTTAGAGTGGTTGTGTGTTTAAGATCTTTCACAAATTATTTATGTATTTTAATGGACAATACTAGTCACATCTTTTTCCATTATGTTTCTTTCACAAGAAAGGAACTTGTCAAAGGAGTTTTAGTTCTTTCAGTGCTTAAGAATTAATGATTAATTTAACAGTGCTAACAGTTTTTGGTGCCAGGCTCAACTGGTACTTACAGCATGAAGAAGACAAAAAAATAAGGATATTAATTGACTCTGGCATTGCCAGAAATACTAAAATATGTGTCCAAAACGTTATGAATTGAAAATAAAGTAGTTGTCCCTGAAGAATTGTACTATTGAACTGAAAAAAAACAACCCTTGCTCTGTAGAAGCGCATACACTGATGTGTCTCTTTATTTTCAAAATTGAGCAGCCTGTCTGATAGCTGGTTATCACAGGTATCAGACTGAGCAACTGCTGTGCTGAGACACTCCACTTCCAGCAGCCTGGTCTTTAACAGAACACAACACCAGTTTTTCTGAAATCACAGTCTCAGCAGTCCCCCACGTGCTCAGTCAGTCTCACTGACGTTCAGCCCGGGGAAAAGGCTGAGTGACAAGGATTCCCAGCCTGTGCCTCATGACAGTGACTGTGTGATTCCTGATGGCTGGAGAGGGTACAAGGGGGCAGGCTCTGGTGCCTTTTAGCTGGCAGTTGGCAGCCGTGCTTTGGACTTGGATTACAATGCAATTGTGGCTGCAGCTCCAGGTGCTGCATCTAGGATTGAGGGGGGCTCTAAACCCACCCACTGGTCACTTCTCGGGCATTACCTCTGAGGCGGTCAAGTGAAGCACAGAACACGATAAGGATAAAGGATTTAAAGCAGGAAAAAGAGACACAGAATGAAATTTACATTACGATTGACATTACATTATTCACCAGTGCTTTATTGCTATATTGGCAATGTTTATCCTGTTAACAGTATAAGAAAATGAGGACAACACACACATTCCTGCACACATTTGCAGGCAATACCTATAGCAGAAAACAACCCGTGCACGAGTTGAGAAAACATGTTTGAAAGCTTCACGCAGCAGCATCTACTTTCCAACATCCCACGGGGAGGTGGTGTGCCCGTGTGGAGGCGAGGGGGGTGGCTGAGCAGTGAGGGGGCAGACCCTGTCGTACCTGCAAAGTCGAAAGGTATGAGAACCTGGTGTAAGAAATAACATGGTGTAACAGAGAACACGCTGTAAGGAGGGTTCCATCACGGTGTCGGACCGCAGGGGGCGGACGCTGTGCGAGGCGGACAAGCGGCGGGTTCGATCCCCGCCGCCGCCGGTACCCCACCAAGGCTTCCCTTTCCCACGGGAGAGGCCGGAGGGGCCCAGGAGGGGTTCCTGGCTGCTCCCTGGGCTCAAGCCGACCCCAGTGGGAGAGGAAAAGTCAGGCAGTAGCAAAGCGAAACAGGGCTGCGGGCGCAGGTGGGAACCGGCGGCAGCTGCAATCCCGAGGCTGCCCTCCAGAGGTTGGGGGGTTGGAAGACAGCTCACCCCAACCCCATACACCTCCGCTTAGGAAGAATCTCTCTCTGCACCGCCTCAGCCGCACGTTAGCCCTGAAACCGGTGTCATTAACCCAAGCCGCTGCATTCCCTGGATCTCCCCCGCTCCACCCTCGACTCCCGCTGGCGCCCGCCCCTGACTCCCTTAAGCAAGATGGCGGCGGCGGCGTCTCCCGTCGTGCCCCGCGGCACCGGCGGCTGGTCCCGCTCAGTGGCCGCTGCGTCAAAATGGCGTCTGCGGCGGGAAATGCGAGTGGAGTGTGGAGTGTCTGAGGGGCTGCGCCGCTATGGACGCCCCGGGCTGCATGAAGGCCCTGCTCCTGGCAGCCACGCAGTACCGCGCCGCCAAGACACCGCACAACGCCGCGCTCCTGCAGCGCAGCCTGGAGGTGGGAGTCCCGAGGCGCGGTGGGAGGGGGGCTTGGGGGTGGCTGTGGCGTCCTTTGTTATAATGCTTTGTGGTGTGTTTGTGTGTTTACAGATGTGTGCTGTATGCTTATAAACACTCAGGGCAGGCATATAGCGTGTCTTACGAGGGACTTCTGGGTTTTTTCCTATCCCCAGAATTCTGACCCACAAGGATCATTTATATTAACGTCTAAAAAAACAGAGTTTGAATGATGAACTGGTCTTGTAACTGGAGTTTGCCAGTTCCATGCAACACATATTCCAGTGTGTTTTTTGCTCAGAGGGTAGGCCAGTGCGTTTCCCTGACCTCCAGGTTCAGCCTTGTGTACAACCCTTGTGTTGGCCATTGGCTGAATTACTTCATCTGCAAGGTACCTTTTCCAAATACAGATTTTTTTTTTTAATCGCTAAAATATTTATATGAGAATTAGCATCTCGCTTTGCTTTCTTGTCTGTGTCCCTTGCAAAGAGATATACAGGGAATGTGCAAACTCAACATTATGTGTCTCTGTTTTGTAAAATACAAATTGTGTCTGCCTGTATTGATGTGCTGCAGATGTATCATTTTTGGCATCTTCTTGTATAGGATTCTGTGAGCCCAGGTTCCACTTTTTTCATCTCAGTCCCAGAGTGCTCCCAGAACAGCACTGACTGCTGCTGCTTCTCTTCCTGTGGAGTGGCACCTTTGGGTTCCTGTCCACATCCTTAGGAAGCAGGCTGTTGGGCTCAGCTGAAGGCTGATTGCTAAATGTTTGTGTTGAGCAATCTGTTTGGTTGTACTTTCAAAATAAATAAATCTGTTACTTTCCAAGAGTAAAGGGAACACATCCACAGGAATGAAAACCAGATTTTTTTCAAAACTTTTTTGTTTCTGCAGATATGAATACAAATGCCTCAGTAGAGTGGCACTTGTATTCTCAGTTTGTCATGTAGGGCAAAATCTATTTAATACAACTCTGTGCTTTGACTTCTATGTGAATTACTTTGTTGCAGTTGAGTAAGGTTATTTTTCCCCTTTCATCTCCAGGTTATCTCTGGACTGAAGCTTACACGGTTATTTGCTTCAAACCAGATTCTACCAAGTGAATGTCTCAGTTGCCTTGTGGAGCTCCTTGAGGACACTAATATAAACCCATCTCTGACCTTGTCTGTAGTTACTTTGCTATCACAACTAGGTAAGGTTTGCATCTGAACTTTTTATCTTTTATCTGGGCAAGGGAAGATTCTGTGGTGTGGGTGATGGATTTCTTGGAAGAAGCTTTAGGTGTGAAAGACGAAGTATTTTTCGTTGTGGTGGAGTGCTTGGCTGAGACACCTGTTAAGATGTTAAATCTCCATGAGAAGCAGATTTCAAGTCATCACTGTGAAATTACAATGATTGTGCTTGTCAGAATTTGTTTCCTCACTGGGTAGGATGAGGAATTATTCTCTTGTCCTTTATTTTTGGAGCTTGAACAGACTAACTTTTTAAAGAAGTGAGGGACCTGCCTGGATGCAAGGATAGGGAGAAGCCATGTTACATCAACAACTGTCATCACCTCAGTTTACCTCTCCCACCAGAGTGTTGGCAGGGTGGCAGTTTGGACTCTCCTATAGCTTGGGCCTGTGTGCATCAGGTTTCCCAGTTGCAAAATAGATTCTACTGCCTCTTACTTGTCTCTTGAGATGACGTTTTTGTTTGGGTTTTTTCCCTCCATTTCACAGAAGTAGGACTTCATTGTCCTGGGAGCTCTGTGCTCAGAGCACAATGTACGTATGTGGGGAAAAATTATCCCTTCCCTGCTTAGTTTCTCATCATGTATGAGTAGTTATTTAACACTTGACTCCTTTGGGGTGATCACTTGTTTATCATCTCTGATTCATGGAGTTTTAGCCTCTCTGAGCTTTCTTTTATGTTTTTGGAACAGTCACTGTAAAATACTTGCTGAGGTTGGGTCTGGAAAATTTTAAGAATTAGTCCTCCTCCAGCTGATCTATTGCTTTACCTGCATGTCATCCTTGTTTGCTACATCTTTTCGAGTTCCTGAGTAGAACTGGCTTTTTTTCTAATTAGCTATTGCTAGAAACCCTATCAAGTTATCAGTTTTAGTCTACTTGACTTTGGCTTCTGCTTAAATTGGTAGCTAATACAACAGTTGCTTTTGCTGTTAGATAGGGGGTTTTGCTAATAATTCTTGAATTCTAGCTTCAGACAATGAGACTAGAGAAGCTCTGCAGGACACCTACAATCTGACCAGTGTGCTGGCAGGAGTGGTTCATCGAAGTTCTACTAACCTTAGCGACCCGATCTTATTACAGGTAACAGGAACTAATGCTTAATGATATTTAGCTACTGTTGCATGATATGCATTATACTGTATGCATATAATAACCCTTCAAAAGCCCTATCTGAGATAATGTGTTCAGGAAGAGTCTCAGGTGTGGTATTTGGTTATTTCTCCTAATCTTCATAACAAAGCCTGGAGATCGTTTTATCTAATACTTTGACAGGTGACTGTGAAGGAGTGAAAGGAAAGCTGTGGCTGCCTGTTTTCATGGAAATTTTGCAGGGCATATCTGGCCTCTTTCCTTCTGGTCAGTGCCATCTGCCAGTGAATGCCAGGGGGCTGTACTTACAGTGAACGTCTGACATCTTCCAGTTTGACCTCACTGATTTTAACCTTTCCTTAAAGGTTTTTTGGTTTTGTTTTTTTTTAAATATGCACAGATTTTCTGCTATGTGGTTCTGAGCTTTTAGCAAGTGCTTGCTGGTTGCCTGTGGTCACATCTCTCTTTATGGAGTGGAAAAGCAGAAAATGAATTTGCTAGTAATGCTGTTGCCCTTGTTCAATGGAAAATGAATCAGGCATCCAGTAAAGAACACTTTTCTCATGGTTTGCATATATCTCAAAGCACTAGGAGTACCACAAATTGGGGATCCAAGTGATTGGCTGTGCTGGTTTAAAAGTTAACCAGCAAGGCAAAATGAACTCAATTCAAAAGAGAGATTTATAAGTCAGAATAACAATTTATTAAAATAATGCAATAAGTACAAGTATACAGACAGACAATTGGTTTTAACCCACAAAACCCAAGTGTACAAACCCAGCACCCTGGGGTATGAATAAAAGTGGTGTACCTTGGCCCACCCCCCGAGTCCAAAGCAAAGGGAGAGGGGATAAAACCTGCTGGTGGGAGAGCTGCTGCAGTCTGGTCAGAAGTGGTGATTGCAGTCCAGTTGAGGGTGGTGGTCTCAGCCTGGTTGGGAGCAGCGGTGGTCTGCTGTCTTCCTCTGGGTCCCACGAGAGAGAGCCAAGGCTCTGAAACTCCCAGTTATGTACTCTCCAGTTCAGGCGGGAGTGCTCAGTCCCTTCCTCAGAGTAGGGAATTCCATAAAAGGGCATGTGGATGCTCAGTCCCTCTTATCAGAGCGGGGAATTCCATATAAGGATATCAGAGCGGGGAATTCCATAAAAGGGTACAGGAACATCTTCCCACCTTGCAGGCCTCTACTGACAGCAGTTTCTGGGAAATGGCATGGAGGCTATAGAATACACAGTTTCGGGTTACACCCATCCAGGGATGAATCGGTCCCAGCCGCTCTAACCAGGACATTGGCCCATCAGTAGGAGAGATACTGTAGTTGCCAAATAGATCCAATAAGACCTTGAAACACTTAGATTTTGTTTCAGCTGCTAACCTGTGCTGTGATTCTTGTCATATCTGAGTATATTAGCTTCCATTAACTCAATTATGTGCCAAAAGAGTGCTATATGAAGGACTTTGCTACCATTAGATCTCTTGGCAGTCTTTAGAGCAAATCTGTTTTCCTATGAGCATCCTTTCTGCAAGACGTTGCAAAGTACTTTTTGGATTTTGATGAGACTTCTAGACCTCTGAATAGGACAAAACCCCATTCTCACTGACGGTGGAGAACTTTCTGGTGAGGCAAAGGGGAGAATTGGATGGTCTGAAAAGGTAACTCCTCTGTCAAAATAAAACCTTACTAATCTCTTTGGGCTTTCAATAAGTACATCAGCGTAGTAGGACATTACTCAATGTGCTTGCAGCAGCTTGTGTAATTGTTATGTTAGCATTAGAGTCTGAAAACTAATTCAGTTGTGGTGTCTTGTTATTTGTCCTTTTGGTTTTATCTTTTGTAACTTGTAACGTTCTTCAGTGAGATGCTATAGGAAAGACATGTGAATAGCTGTTTATTTCCTCAGGGTATTCAGTTGCTGCAGAGGCTAACCTACAATGTTCCAGTCTTCTGTGCTGGCACCAACATTGAGGAATTAATTGCATTTCTAATGCACCACGTGTAAGTGTGTACTCGTTTGTCTTTTCTTATGGGAAATAGCAAGCTGAGTTTCTAAACTTTCTGAAGGCATACAGCATATTGTACTAACCTGGTCTCCAGAGTGAGCTGTGGCGTTTATTTCTCTGAAGTTAATAGACTTTTCTCTGAAAACCGTGTTGTTTCAGATTGTTTAATGCAGTGGTTGTGGGACTTTGGGTGATGGAATATTAATTGACCTCTTAGCCCACCCCTACACCTCTGGGAGCAGGAAGCTAAGAAAGAGAAGAGCCAGGGGAAAATTCATGCTTGTAACTAGGAGCAGACTTGTTAGCTTAATAAAAACTTTACTCAAGTGTCCTTGTAAGAAGTCTAATGAGTATTAGAAGTATATGCAATAAATGACCTTTGATAGCATTAGTCTCTGATACTTTGGGGCTTTTTTCAGATGTACCTAGTTAAAAGCTGCCCACACTGTGGGGATTACAATCTGAATTTTGTTTTGCTTGGTGGAATGGTGTCTAATTAAAAAACAAGCTCCCCCCAAAACCCACAAAATTAAAAGTCCTCCCACCACCCAGTCTCCCACCCTACAATATTTTGTAATTAAATTCTAGATACTTTAATAAAAGCATCTTTTGGACTTTTCTTTTAAGTCAATCCACTGAAGATGAGTTAACGATACCATGTTTGGGACTCCTGGCAAATCTCTGTCGTCACAACTTGTCTATTCAAAGTCAGATAAAATCTTTGGTAAGAGTTTTGTTTTTATGTCATGGTTCTTTGGCTTAAGGGCAAGAGTTACTTAATTTTTGTTTTATTCATTATTTGTATGGCTTACTTATAAATGCGTAAAATCTGTAAATTTGGAGGTTTTATAATACCTATGTTTCTCCTTTTTACTTTAGAATAATGTGAAGAGTTTCTATCGTACCTTAATAAGCTTCCTGGCCCACAGCAGTTTGACTATGGTTGTGTTTGCACTTTCAGTATTATCAAGCCTTACCCTAAATGAAGAAGTAGGAGAAAAAGTAAGTGATACTTTGAAGTCTATTCTATTCTTAAGTTGTAGGTAAAACTAATTGTCACACTGGCCAAATAAAATTCTAATTCCAGCTAGTTTTAATAAGCAAGAGACCCTGCAAAGTATGTGCCTGTACATAACTTTCTTCTTCCTTTCAGCTCTTTCATGCTCGAAATATCCATCAGACATTTCAGTTAATATTCAATATTGTTGTAAATGGAGATGGTACTCTAACAAGAAAATACTCTGTTGATCTACTCATGGATCTTATGAAGAACCCCAAAGTTGCAGATTATCTTACCAGGTATGGCTTAATTTCCTAAAAGAATAAGTTATTTTTCCTAAGCTCTAATTCAGTTTCTTTGCTGTATGCTCTTTGAATTCTGAACCAAACATTGGAGGGAAAAAAATCCCTAGATGGTTTTTGAATAGTTGATTATAACTGCTGTATCTGAACCTAAAGGGTTGTTGGGTTATAGTTTCACACAGAAGTGTGAATTGAAATCCGCTTTTTTCATTGTCACTTAAGGAATATTGAATGGTGTATTCTGTAATTCTTTGTCTGGGCAGTGTTGGTAGTCAAGACAACTTGATCTTGCCTTTTACAGTGCTATATTATCTTGAAGTGAAATACTATGGTAGAGGTTGTGAGAAGTAATAATTTTACGAGAGTGGGGGTGTTATAGAGCAGTTCTGTGGAGAGGTTGACTAGTGGTTGTACAAATTCAGCTAGCAGAATTTAGTTGCTGATTTTCAATCTGAATCAAGCCATAAAAATAGATGAAAAATCTTGGCTTATTTTAAGGAATTTGCTTTCATTCTTAGAATATTTTTAAAGCTTATTCTATTTCAAATAGAATTTACATTATCAAAACTGTAACTGTACTTGAAGTGTCTGGGAGTAAGAAGGGGAATAGGGCACTCACATTCACCGCTCAGTATAAATGTCTGTGGTGAAATTTCAATTTTATTTTTATATTTTTTCTCCTCTATGCATACTGTAGATATGAGCACTTTACCTCTTGCCTTGGTCAAGTATTAGATCTTCTTCATGGAAGGGATCCTGATTCATCATCTAAGGTATTTATGCTTTTTCAGTTAAAGGCTAAGAGGGTACAACCCCTAATCTAGTTCCTCTTCTGTCTTCCTAAGTAGGTTCCTTGTGTACAAGGGTCAACAATGAAATACATTGACTTCAGGACTCTTAAATGACCTGGAGTATTCACCAAGTTTATATTTTCTAGTTATTCAAAAGGCTGTCAGGTTGAATTTGTAATGACTGTTTTTTTGCCAGATTATGTGTGACTGCTTTCAGGCAACAGACATAAAAACAAAAAGCCAACGAAAACACCTTCTGTACTTCAGCTAATAAGAAATTTTGGGATCTACCAGAAGTGCAATGTGTACCCACTTCAGTGTCTAAAACTTGAATTAATACTACTCAGACTTCAACTGATGATCAGGGAACCCTGATGCTAATTTCAAAGATTTAAGAGTAAATGTTCTCACCTTAGTTAACAAATTGATGCTACATCTGTTTAAGCAGTAAACTGTTCCATTCAGGTTTATCTCACTACCACTTTACATAAAGGAACCATTGGCTATCTGTTGCTAAGGCTAAAATATGAAAATTTTGGGGCTGAACACATCTGTGAAACACATCTTAAGCTTTTATTTATGAATGTGTTACACATCCTAGTTAGTAATAAATGCTAATATTTCTCTCTGTGTGATTGTTGTTGTTGTTTATTGGATATATTTAGAGAAGGAGCAGACAGGCGCATCTGTTCATGTCTCAGAATGTTTTCACTTCCATAGCTTTCTTCATTGTGAGTGTAGATGCATTTCTCCTGCTTACCAAATCACTAGCCAGCAGTCATACTCTTTAAAAAAGAAGGGAAAGCAATACACTCAATACTGTACAAGCCTTCCCCGATATAATGAACTGTTTCTGCTGCTGGCTTGGCTTTAAGGAAGGAAAATATTCTTCAGAAAACTTCAAAATGCTAAAAGGAGTTGCATAGAACTTACATACCTCTTTAGACTTGTGCTATGGGAGTTGCAATTGCTGTGTAAGTTCTTGACTTAGCAGCATTTGAACTCTTATTCACTTCACACAGATCTTGGAGCTGCTGCTTGCCTTCTGTTCCGTGGCAGAACTGCGTCATACCCTGCGGCAGGCAATACTGGAACCATCTGGCTTCCCAGTCTCTGGAAGCACCAGATTTGTGACTCGCTCAAAGACTTTTGAACCATCTGTTGCATTGGTGCACTTGTCAAACCAGCCATTGGAAGGCTCTGAAGACTGTTCAGTTCTAGCGCTGCAACTATTCAGAGAGATTTTTGAGGTACCAAGACTGATAATTGAGTTTAAAGAGCTTCGTAGAGCTCTATTTTTAAATTATATTTAAACAACTATTGGAATTTGACTTGAGAAATGGCACATAAAAGAAATACCTGGAGAAGACTTCTTTATAAAGAAATTGTGTTGAAATAAAACATACTTTGTAAAACAACTATTCTTTTAAAGACATGCTGTACTTTAGAAATATGTCAGTGTTGTAAGTGGAAAATATGGCAGTTCATGAAGTCATGAGGTAGATAGAAAACTATCAGAATTGCTTTCTAGGAAGTAGAAAAGTAAGCTTGGCTTCCTTGTGCTGTACTTTTAAATATTGACACAAAATAAAATATCTTTATTACAGGATGTTATTAACAGTGGGAACAGTGTCTCAGCTGAACACTTTGTGGATCTTTTGCTGCCTGTTCTTCTTGATCATCTTCAGATGCCAGAACAGGTTGTGGATGAGCTATTAGTGAAGAAAAAGTGTGAAAGAATGGTCAAGGCTATTAATGTCCTGACAAATATCCTTTTTATGAGTCTATTGGCAGTTAATTTATTATTCCTCCACCATAATCTTCTCTAAGGTGTTAAAAGATACATCCATCTTGGGTCACTTTAATGGCTTCTAATGACAACAACTGCCCTCATTTTACTTAGGACTGTCATCTTGGTAGATCTTTAGTAGCTTTCTCATTGCTGTAAAATTATTTTCTAATACAGTGGTGCAGGATAAAACATTGTGGCTATTGCAAAGTTCAGAAGCACTTTGCAGATCAAAACCAAAGAAGAGTGTTTTCTGTTGGAATTGCAAGGGGAGTTTGGTTGGCCATCTTGATCAGTATAGTACTGTTACCTGGCTAAGTCAACTGCAGCTCCCAGCCAATATGAAATAAATGTAGATCAGTGAAACAAGGAAAAATAATGTGGAATGATAGTTTTATGCTCCTCATTGAGTCCTTGGTGTTCACAGTAAGGAGGACATGACTGCAGGATGTAGTCCTGCATCTAAGCTTGAGTTCTGAGAAGAAGTCTCTCTGCTAACTCCCTTCTAGGGACTGCCTGGTCACTACCTCTTGTTCACTGTGTTTCTTTATGCCACTGATTTTATTGTGGTTTCCCTTAGCAGTCTGTTTCCAAGTAAGTGTATATGTTAATTGAAAAATGAAGCTTACTTGGGTTGTGAGTTAAGCATGACTTAAGTGGCTTGTGTAATTGGGTTTTAAAAGAATTTTTGGAGGCTCTTGTGCTTCAATGCATTAGCTTTTGCGCCCTTTATTATTAGAAAATGTTGCCTTTTGGTGCCAATACCTAAGCATTGGTATATTGAATTTATTCTTAACTCTGTCTACTGCTCTGTAGAGATGACACACTGAAAATGCATGTCTCGAAGGTACTCACTGCCAGCCAATGCACGTGTCTAATAGAACACCAGTTTACTTACAGTGGGATTGATACTGGCTTTGGGACAAAAATAGTGGACTCTAAAATGTGGTGAGCACACACTTTTATCTAAAATCTAATTTAGCAAGACTCGTATGAGAGTGGTGATACCAATGAAAGCTATATGATAGTTGAAAGTACCACTTAAATGCATATAAATCAATACTGGTATTAAATCAAACTGAGTATTTTTGTGGGAATAGAAGGTAATGTTGCTGGTCAGTTCAGTAAGTAAAACCTAGTTTAAACATTCAGTTGGCATAAACTGGAGATCCACTTATGTGGAACAGTGACCTTAAACCTCATGCAGTAGTTCAAGCTTATCCAAGCAGAGGCTTACTAGAACTGGCTCATGGCACCTAATTTCTCATTTTGATTTTATGCAATCAGTTCAAAAATATCACACATTACTATTGGAGGAAATTATTGCACTGAAAATGAAATACACATTCCTTCAGCTCAGTGTCATGAACCTGAATGTTGGTATAACTAAGAATTACACAGGCAAAGCTCAGTGAAATATAATTAGACCTACAATTAAACCTTCCTCGCTTTCAACTTGGAAGTGATTTTTTTGGTCTTCACTGTTGCCATCCTTGGCATGCTGGAGAAGTTTAGGAGCATGTCTGAGGAACTCAGTGTGGTCTCTTTGGTTTTGGTATTGTTACCTTGCTAGACATATTTAATTTCTTTGGGAAGGTATTTATTAAATTTTTTTTAAATTGACTGAATTTATTTGTCAGTGCTGATTTGACAAATCTCACTTTTATTTCCACTCAATTTGCTTTTCTGCTTGGATGCCTTAAAAGCAAACTTGCTGCTGATATTATTTTGAAAACGCTTGAGCTCATGAGCAGATTGAAGCAGGATGTACCTGGTATGGAGGTCAGCTTCTACAGAATTTTACAGGTATGATTTTAAAATGTCTCATGAAATGTGTCTGAAGGAAAGTGTTACTGCACTACAATTTTGAATGTTTTGCATGCTTATCTCTGAAATGATGAAACTTTTAGGAAAATGTAATCCCCAGTGCACAACTTAAATGTTGTTTCACTGTTAACGCTTCTAAAATAAGAGCAGTTTGCTTTTCCTTCAATCATTTATTTCAGTAATGCATGTGAAATCATACTTTAGCTCTCTGGTAAGAATTATCCTTTTATGACTGCATTAGGGCTGCAGTTTAAATGTAGCAAAGTAGAAAAAAACTATCACAACAATATAATTATTAATGGTGTTGGTTACTATTAAATATGTATGTTACTTTGGGACTTTGCATGGTCAAAACAGTTTCTGATACCTGTTGATCAGATGATGCCTTAATAATGATGGAAAAGCAATCCAGACAATCAAACACTTCTTGTTCTTTTGGAGATTTTTCTTTCAGGAATGGGAATTGTGTAATTTAATGGGTAAGAACGAGTTTTACAGTTCTCAATAAATATTTATAAAACTTTAGCTTGTGACACTTTATGTTGAAAATCAAGCACTTGAAAACTTGAGGGAATTAAGTAGTCTCTTTACCTGTTCTGTTGGCTTTAATGGGAAAACTTGTTTTTAAATACTCAGAAGTGTAAACTACTTTTAAAATCACGTGTCTTCCATTGGCTTCGGGCTCAGAAACTTAGAAGGGCAAACTTTAAGAAGGTAGCTTAAGTTTTGAATAAAACATTTCTGTGCTCATGGGCCTTGATATTGTGATGTTTTGGTAGTTTGTGTTTAGTGGGAGAGGTTTTGTTGTTGTTGACTGCTATATTTTGTTTTGACCAAACTGTCTTTTTTAGGATCAACGCTTAATTACGCCTTTGACATTTGCTTTAACATCAAACCATAGAGAGCAAGTACAAGTGGGACTTGGAATACTGTTTGAGGCTGCACCCTTACCAGATTTTCCTGCCATAGTGTAAGTCTATTTCTGGAGAGTCTGGTTAGGATTTCACATTTTTATGAGCTTAGTGATATTCATGGTTTTTGGAGTACTATTTTCAGCTCATCAGAGACAGAAACTTTAGAAAAACTATCTTTTCCTTTTGTGCAGTTATGAGACAGTAGTGATCTTGGAAACGAGAGGAAGAGTCTAAATGCTGATGGCATTCATTTTACATCAGATCCTAGGGAGCATAGTAGTGACTGACTCCTGTCCCTCGTCATTCATTTGCCTGAAGTCTGTGCTTGGAACTTTTTACTTAGGCCACATCTAATATTCTGACTGTCAGATTTCTGTCTCTACTGAACTTTGTCAGACATGTCATTCTTCAGTTCCTGTAGTTTTGCTCACCCTTTTGCAGTAGCTTCCAAGAAAGAGCAGATTAGGGTAAGACACAGTCAGATGGTACGTATATGGTTCAGGTATTTAAGTATTTAAGGTGGCCTAAATAAGGGAAAAACATTGACAAACTCTGTTAGATAGTCCTTATTTCTGTAGGTGTAATAAAATTAAAAAAAAAAAGGTTTTAAATTGTATCAGTCTTTGCAACCTAGGAAACTAATCTGAAACTTCTTCCTTTTTTGTTAGAGCTTTTTAAAAACAAAAATGGAAATTGTTTGAAAGAACTTCCAGATCAGATGCCTCTTTGGCATTTGAACTGCTTTTCTCCAGTGAAAGATTTGTAACGTAACCAGCTTGTCTTGGAACAGTGATTGAATTACTACTTATATGGGGGGAAAAGTAAAGGAAGATGACCCGGCCAAATCATGGCAATTTGCCTTGTGGTGGTTTTTTGGTTCAGAAAACAAATGAAAATCCCCCCACACCCTAGGAAATCCTGCTGTTTCCATCATAACCCAGAAATAGGCCAGTGATAAGAACACGGTAATGAGAGTCTAAAATTGTGTTCACCCTGAAAACATCAGTGCTGCTTTTATGGATACTAGAGTCCTGTGCAACCTGCTTAGACCAGGAGAGTTGAACTAGGTGGTTTCAACCTTAATTGTTCTATAATTACATGATTTGGTTGATCTAGGAAACATCTTCATAATGGCCAGTAACAAATAGTCTGGCTGCAATAATGAAGGATCTGTGCAATCAAATATGTCTGGAGTTATACAATGGAATAGCCAAATAACATGTCTATAAATGCAGGTTAAAAATAGGCTTTGGGTTCACTTAGGAAGCAATTGAGACAGCACTTCAGTGAAGTGGCTGGGATAGCTTACTATTCCTTAATAGTAATTAAGGAATTTATCAAGAGGAAAAAAGTTTTAACTGGTGCCTCTAAAATCAGCTGTTTTACCATTCTTTTTTATTTGAAACATGTCATTAGTAGCTGCCTCGAAAATACCAACCACAAATTGCATACAAATGCTGGAATATAGGTACTGTAATTACTTTTTTCTAAGCTCTTGAGTTCTCTTCCCTATACAAATTTTAACAGATTGTACTTTTATTGACATACTTAAATTTTGGTTAAAACTTAGAAAATTAAATGTGCTGCATGCAATATAGCATTGTAAAATAGAATCGCAGACAAGGGAAAACTAAGGTTTATTGGCAGCATTCTGCTTTTTCATGATTCATTCTTATTTTTATACCCAGTAAAAATGCTTCCTAAATACCCTCTCCGTCTTCATTGAGACAAACAGTGACCTAGTTAAGTTGAATAATAACAGGTAAAATAACCTGTTTCACAGGCTCATAAGAGGCATGATCTGTTCTGCTCAAAAAGAGCTGAGCACCATGCCCTTTCTGATGAGATTCTGCATTTGTCTGTAAAGGTTAGCAATAATACTCTTTTTTTTTTTTTTTTCCTACTCTCAGTATCTTTGGACAGTTTGGGCACATGTCTGATCCACATCTTAATGTTCTGTGATAATGCAAATGTGACTCTAATCTGTTTTCCATGAAAGAGAAGTTAATTTTGTTATGAAATTGTTCTCCTCTTCAGTCCTTGCAATGCAGATTGTGTCATTAATAGCCTTGATGTTTATACAGGCTTGGTGAAAGCATTGCAGCAAATAATGCCTACAGACAACAAGAAACAGAACATGCAGCAAAAAGAATCCCAATGCAGGCACCTGTGACCAACATTACTTCAGTGAGGTGTTCCTCATCCCGTCCTTCAAATGATGAATCCACAGCTTCAAATATTCAGGAATTAATACAAAAACTTCACTCTGGACTAGAGGTTGGTAGAATTTGTATACCCTTGTTAAATATTTGCCACTCTTTTTACTGGGAGGGACGGAAAGTAAAATCCAAGTGTTAGGCTGCCATGTGTGTATCAGTTGAGTTTGGTTTAGATTACTGTCTACTTAGAATGTGCTCCTTTTACTGAGCTCCTGAGCAAAATTCAGTGATGTTACTTTGAACTACATCGGAAGCTTGGACTCCTTACTGAGGTCCCTTTCTCCAGTGGGGTTGCCCACGCTCTTCTTAGCTGTCAAATGTGAAGGCAGGAGTCAGATATAATCCAGCTGCCTGGACTCACTGGGACACATACAAGGAACCTCCTCTCCCTGCTTCCTGAGAAATAGCCTGTAATCAAGAAGAGATGCTATGCTGCTTTAGAAAAGTGTGGTGCATCTCTTGTATGCCTAAACGCACCTACCAACATTTTCCTTTTGTTGGCTGTAGCTGACTCTAGCATTTGCAGTTCAGTTTTTATGGCCTTCTTGGAAAGGCACTGTTTTTATTTCAGAGGACAGTTTTTACTTCCCTCTGCAGCAACGTGCATCGTGAGTGAGACACCCAAACGAGCACCACCAACCGGGTGCAGCTTTGTGGGCCGTGCTGTCAGATACTGAATGTATCTCCTCTTTCTATTTTCTGTTCAAAGCAAGTTAGCTGCTTTGTAGCTGCTTCCGACTGAGTGATGGATTGTTGATTCTGTTTCCTTTTGGCTTGAAAGAACAGTATGCAAATTGGGAAAATGAATAGAAAGTTTCTTGATAACAGCTTGACATCTGTATTAGTGGGATTGCCTCCAGCCTTAGCTTTGCAACTCTCATCTCTTTGTTGTAACTGATAGAACTGGAACTCAGTGAGCTACCAGTTCCAGTCAGCTGCCAGAATAATAATGAAAAAGGTCAAGTGAGTCTTCATTGACTTATTTTTTACTCTTCCACTGGATACTCCCATTGATCATCCTTTCCAGGACTGCATGTGACAGTCTTTGGGTGCATTGCTGTGTTTATATTAATGTAAATCAAAGCAGCCACAGGTGCCTAAACAGCTACTAGTGCAGCAGCTTTCAGTGTTGTGACAGTTTGTAAAGCTGCTTCCATTTTTTTTTAGGGAAGAAAGTTGATGAATTGTTGAGTGACGCTTTTCTTAGGCCTTCTAATTAGTAGAACTTTCCATTAAAAATCAAGATACACATTCATTTTAAATATCCAGTACTTCATTTCCATGTGTGCTTTGTATGTTGTGTGAAGCTCAAATGTGTGTAAAAACATAATTGAGAAAACACTTTTCATTGTATTACTGTACAGAGAGAATGAAAGGAACTTAGAGAAACTTTTCTTGTGGTAGTCATCTCTATGTCCTTTTGGATATTTTAAGTTTGCAAGTAGGAAAATAAACTACTTGTTTTGTACTTTAGGGACAGAAAAATGAGCTGACAGCTGGAGCTACATGGGGCCTCCTGTTAATATGCAAATAAGTTCTTACATAATGGTTCAAAATGTTGCAGAAATGGTAACTTTTCAGTAGGTGTTCAATGTATGAACAGCTGGCATAGTTTGCACTTGGTCATACATCAGCATATATGAACAGCTGCTCAAAAGTGGTGTTTAGTAGCACTTCCTAAGATAAAACATCCCAAAATCCCAAGGTAGCATTCTCACTTGACTCAGGCATATATTTTAATAAACACTTAGGATTTGTTGTGCCATATATGGTGAATTTTGTCTAGTAAGTCAATGGGTTAACATAGTAAGTTCTGTTCTGGATAGTATCCTGTCAGAACAACTTTCCTGGGCCTTTTCTGTTAATCTGTACATTGAGAAAGTCATGGAGCATGAACAAGGAGTTTTAGCCATAAGCATTTGTGCTGTGAGTGTTAAGGCAGATTACTTTAGGTGTCCTATGAGGGGACTGCTAATTCTCCAGCAAAGATTAGACCAAAGGGAACAATTTGAGTGATGATTTTTACCTTTTTATAGTGCTGGACTGAAAGTCTACTGCAGATGATTCCTATTAAGGCTAACTAGTTCAATTAGTCATGAACTTTCCCCAAGAGTCAGGTGGTTGTATTGGAGCAGACAATTCAAAAAGCTAATGGACAAGTGGAGCTTACAAAGCTATTGAGCTCTTTCAGCGTGCATTACCAGTCTTAAGTACCTGCAGATTTACAGTAGCAGTAACTGGAAAACATTTCCACAGATGAAGGAGCCGTTGGCTGACATGAGGATCTCTGACATAATGGATGTCTACGAGCAGAAGCTGTCGGCATTAGCAGTGAGTACAACCTGGCGTGTGTGGGTACCTTGCAGTCTGTACATTCAGAAAATGTTAATGAAAAATGCTCTTCCTACATACAGTCCAAAGAAGCGAGGCTGCAAGACCTTTTGGAAGCCAAGGCAGTAGCTCTGGCTCAGGCTGATAGGCTGATGGCTCAGTACCGATGTCAGAGAGCCCAGGCTGAGTCCGAGGTAAGTAGCAGGAGCTTCCCTCTGGGACTCAGAGGTGAGACTAATAATTGCCTTGGTAGTTTTAACTGTGATTGCACGTGGAAACTATGCTGCTTATCTGTAAGCTATGCTTGCAAGTTAGGGCAGTCTTGATTTTTCATCATAAACATCCCGTTTTCCTCTAAATTGTTCTTTGGCACAGTTTTCTTTAATGTCCTTTCTCTTAAGGAAGTCAACAAAACTGACCTACTTTACTGATTATTGTTGGTTAACTGTTATGTTAATTTAGTGGTAGTAATCTTGAGAATTAATAAAGCCACTTACTAAAATTCTGTATAGAATGTGCTGGTATATGGAGAACTGTTTCCTGTTTATGCCTTTTAATCACTGGTCAGAGATGAACTTTCAAATAAAGCTTGCTTCTGTGGGATATGTATTTGAGCTGTGCATTGAAAACTCAGAATAATTTCTACTCTTTAAAGGTTATAGTAAACATTGGGCTGCAGATTACTAAATTCATAGTTAAAACGTGTCATCATTTGCTTTGTTCTTCCCTCCTCCCTCACATTGTCTATAACAGGAGCTAAAGGAATTTAGTGAACAAATTAATTTGTAGTTAGGTGAGAGAATTTGTTCTCTTAATGTAGATGATGACATTTTAGTGTTAGATCTATGGCCTCAAATGTACCTATTACAAAGTGACTTCTGAAAAAGAATTCTTGGTAATGGTGCATGTGGTTTTTTGTTCCTTTGTTTTTTATTTGTGGTGGGCATGTCTTTCCATTCAAAGGCAAGAACTCTGGCTGCAATGTTGAAGGATGCAGAACGAAAAAATGAAGAACTTAATGATTTGCTGAAAGCTCAGCAGGTAGAATCTGAACGAGCACAGACTGATATTGAGCAGCTCTTTCAACACAACAGGAAGTTGCAAACAGTTGCTGAAGAACATGAAATACTGAAAAAATCCTCTGTTGATCTCCTTCAGAGGTAAGGCATGTAAGATCACTAAACAAATACTTCATGTTTAAAGAGTGATGATGTCCTTTATTGGGTTAAGCACATTGGAAGAGCAACATAACATGCTAAGTCATGTTTTTAAGTGGAAAGTTCACTGTTTTTTCTTTCTTCTATATGCTTGTCAATGAGGTGAACTTAAGTAATTCAAGAACTTATTACGTTAAATCTAACATAGTTTAACATTCAGCTCTCAGTGGAATAAGAACTGAAGTCATAGATGTTGAAGGTCCAGTTAAGGAAATAGCATGAACTTTGTATAAAAGAGAGCATTGTTCTTTAAGAAACAGAATTAACAATGCTTAGTTTCTGTTAGCATTATACCATACTCTCAGTGTCTGTCTTTGATTTTATATGCTGTCTTGATTATATGCTGCAAATATTCTGGAGAAGCAGCCAATAACGATATGTCTGCATAAGGACTTTGTATCTTTGATCAATTCAGTAGCAAATTTGACTGAATTAAGTAAAAGTCAGTTAGGGAGGGAGTTGGCACCTTGTGTGTCCTGAATTATTTATAAGTGTTATTTTCTTTAGGATCTTAAGCTAAAAAGGGACACATGAGACACAGAAGTACATAAAGGTAGAAACTAGAATGTGTTTTGGAAGAATAAAGGCGTAAACTTTTCAACTCTCATGAGCTAGTCTTGTCACTAGGTGTCAGCAAGGCAAAGAAGCTGATAAAACTGAGAGCAAATTTCTTGCTTAATAATGGGAGCAGGCATTACATTAGGCAATTTTGAAGGCTTATTGCTGCCAATAAAGGAGTCATTGAGGGAGGAAAATGTATAAAACTTTTGTCCATTATGAGATTTCTTTAATAAGTGTCTAATATGGTTATTGTGGAAGTGCCTCCATTCTTGCTTGAATTATATGCAGCCATACACTTTGTGAACATGTATTTGACTAAGTCACATGAAATAAATCAGCCTCAGTCTGAGGCTTTAAATTCTCCAAAGTAGGAATAAGAGCTTTCTGATCCTCACAATGTCCTTTCAAGGCAAAAACTTGCTTTCTAAACAATTTGCATACTTCAAATATACTGTTCCTTAAAAGCAATCGGATAACTGACATCAGGGGAGAGAATTTTTCTTTTGGTAGGAAAATAGGAAAATGTTTACTTAGTGTGTAATCTGTTTCATAAGCCTGTATTAAATGCACACTGCATTGTTTTCAGTATGTTCAGTTTTTAGGATCATGAGACAACTGGAAGTCATGAACTGACTCTCAGGGTCCCTTAAAAGATGACTGACATACCCAAACTATAATAGAGTAGCTCTGCAAATTTCTAAAGGCATTTGCATGTTTTGTCAGTTCCTAAGTTTTCTGCTGGAAGAAGGTTGCTTCCTGATCATTAATAATTAAGGATATCTAAAGGATCCACTGAAGCTTGGCTTGTTTGTTTGTTTGTTTTCTTCTTCCAAGTCAAGCATTGGAACAGGCTGCCCAGGGAAGTGGCTGAGTCACCATCCCTGGAGGTATCTAAAAGATGCATAGGTGTGACATTTAGGGACATGGTTTAGTGGTGGTCTTGGCAATGCTGGGTTAATGGTTTGACTCAGTGAACTCAACTTTTCCATCCCAAATGGTTATATCATTCAAAGTATGTTCATTAAAAAAAAAAAAAATCTAACACACAGCTAACTACCACCCAAAAAATCAACTGAACACCCCCCTTTCTCAAAACACCTTTCTTGTAGCTTGAGTGGGATGATTGCACAGATGATGTCTAGTTGTTGGGGGTTTTTTTGCAAACTATTACAGTAAAGCTCTTGAAAAGCAATTATACTTCATGTGTAGGTATGAAACAACTGAAAGACAATATAAAGATCTACAGACTACATGCAATTCATTAAATAAACAAATGGAAGCAATGAAGAAACTAAATGAATCACTCGAGCAGCAGAATGACAGGTAAGTTCAGTCTAGTCTTTTTAAAGCAAATTGAAAAGTAAAACTAAATAGCATGTTAGTCTCGACTTTTCAACTGTGCTTTAAGTAACATCTGAGAAGCGAAGTTAGAGGAGGCCAAAGATGCTTCAGGGTTGTTTTATATGTTTATGTTAGATGAGAATCTGTAGTAGTGAGAGACTGTGGTGGGTTTTTTTTGTTTGCTCCTTTATTAGTTGAAGGTGGTGAGGGAATACCCACAAACTTCAGTGATAGTAGGAAGAGAAAGAGGATGACCCAGTTCTTGGGTGCATTTGGGGGAGTGAGGAGGTGTCGTTTTGGTAGTTGTTGAATTTTTAAATGCTTTTATCACCCGAAGATTTTCATGCAAGTTTTCTCTTAATGTAGTCAGATCAGAAAAAAACCCAACCAACCCTACTAAACTAACACATTTGAGATTAGAAATACTGAAGGTTAGTGTTCTGCCTGTGGTATAAAACATCATTCTTCAACCATAAAACTAGCATTGCTTATGTCTTCTTGAGGGCTAATTATAATTTTTCTTTTTTGATAGCTTAAAGTAGAGGTCTGATAAACCTTTCACCAATGTAACTAGGGGAATATAGGGCTCCTCTTTGACAGATTTTATTTAATACATTAATTTTCAGCTCATAGGCAGGCCTTGTATTCAGTTTAGAAATAAAATGCTATTCTTGATTTTGCTTGCAAAGTTCACTTCATCCTTCCAGGCTCTTGCCTTGTCAGTAATCAGAGCAGTCCAAATCACTGCCTTGAGTTCTGATTCAAATGGAAAATTATCATACTGATACATTAGTTTGCTACTGAATAAATTTGTGCACTTAGATTCAACATGCAGATCATTGTAATTGGGGAGCTGTTCTGATGAAAGCTGACCCTCATTAAAGGCAGGTCAGAGGTGCAGTTATTATAGAGATGTTCTTGAACTGCCACAAATAAAATGGAGACCACGGAAATACAGTTCCCTCCCTCTTGCTAGAGGCTGCAGCTTAGAAACTGGTAGATAAAAAGTGGATGAACAAGTAAACAAGAGTGACAGGAAATGCCATCTAGGCAAGGCAAGTGACAAATAGAATATGCCTTAGAAATTAGGCTAGCTGATCACTGAAGAAGTAGATTAGCTTCACAGAGCATAAAGTGCTCAGGTTACAGCTATGCTGCTGGTAAATGACAGTACCTATATATTAAATGGATGTGGAAACTAAATATTGCACTAAGTCTGGAAGTCTGAGGCAAACCTATATATGGGCTATGGCAATATCTTATGGATTGGTCGCGTTTGAGTGTTGTGTGACAATTGAGATGATGTTCAGAATGGTGGCTTTTTATGCACAGATGTCCTGAATAATGCCTGAAACAAGTTTTACTAATGGTATTGCCTATTCAGGAGCTTACTAAGAGCTAAAACCCCAGCATCCCTAATCACTAATGGCAGTGAATTTTGACTCGTGTTGAATGACAATTTCAGTTCTGTCAGTGTTTTGAATGCTTTGTGGCTGTAATCAAAGGCAACAGTTTCTAGTTTTTAAGCTCCAGGAATGAACCTTTTCAATAGTTTCTGCCATAATCAGAGAAGGGCAGTGACTGTTCCATGGAGAGTGGGGGGAAGGAAATAAGATCTGTCTGTGCTCACACCCTGCACATTCATAGATTTTATGATTTGAAGCTCTCGATAGCGATTGGAAATAATACAAAAATCATTCTAGCTTCTTAGACATGGAAATGATGGCATATCTCTCTTTGATCATTGAAATTTATTTCTCTGCACTTTTAGGACTGCTGCACAGTTGGTAGAAAGTGAAGATCGCAGAAAAGAATTACAGCAACAGCTACAGGAGAGAGATGGCAAAATATTGAGTAAGTCACTCAAAGGTCACTGAAGCTGGAGAACTATCCACACTAAGTAGATGTTGTTCTTATGGGCTCTAGATAAGCAGCTGTATCTCGCTAAGCAACTTGTAAATCTTAGTTGGCCATGGATATGTAATTTGATAGTTGAATGAAACAAATACAGATGTTAATTTTTTCCAAAGGATACATGAAGTTGATTTCCCAGACTTCACTGAATCTCTGCACAGCATCATATGTCCCTTCAGGATCTTCTTACAGCATGTCTTTATAACTGTTTTCTGTAGGAACTGCAAATTAGAAGAGCTTAATTTAACTCTTCTGCAAATGACTGGAAGCAACCACTAAAATATAGCAGTAGGTGGCACTACTCAGTAATTCAATTAGCAGCCGTGTTGAGTTAAAAAAAAAAATTAATTAAAAAAACACCTTGTCTCCCAGGGCAGTGCAGTACCTGTTCTTTAAGTTTGGCAACCAATCTTTTTATGTATTCATTTTCTTAAGCCTTGCAACAGAATATAAAAGTTCTGGAAGAAAAACTGAAAACTCAACAGAAAGAAAAAACAGATATGGAACAAACTATCGATATTCTTAGAAAGGAATTAAGTAAAACAGAGCAAGCAAGGAAAGAACTGAGTATCAAGGTAAGGACTTATTTGCACTTGCATTCTAGAGACCAGAATTTTAGATATCTGTTTACTGATGAGTTGGTAAATGGGTATTTTGCTGGTAGAGTAGCTAAAGATACTAGTCTAGTAATGGACAAGAGCAAATTCTCTCAATTTTAATTGCATAACTATTAATTTTTAAGTCAGGATCTAGTTCTAGTGAGGCTGTATGAGGCATGATGTGTGAGTACGTAATGTTTGGAAGGGGAAAAAAAAAATCACCAAACCTGTAGCATAATGTTTATTTAATAAGAGAGTGTAGCACATTCCTCTTCAGTAGTTGTGACTTATGTAAAATGTGGATCAGCTTACTTTCCCCCCTTTCTCGCATCCTGAATTAAAGTACGTATCCATGCACCAAAATGCACCTGATTTTTTTTTTTTTTATCTTTGAAATTCTAATAAAAAATATTTTTATCTCTAAGAAATAGTCGTCTTTTAAAACAGAAACCAGTTTGGCTATGCCAACTTAACAGGGTACTGGTTTTTGGTTTGTTTTTTTTTTTAAAAGCACACAAACAAAATAAAACCACAAACAACTAAATCCCCCAAACTTCAGTGCAACCTGCCTGTCCTTGCCTGCAGGTAAGGCTCCATGTAAACTCACATGGCAGAGATTCATTTTACATGCAAAGTGGGCAGTCTGACAAACACATTTGTTGTATTTCCATTTCCTGGAAGCAAAAGCCTAATCTCTCCAGGCAATATTATCCAGTATATACCAAATATTTCCCTTGTTCTCAGTAAATATTTACTGGTCTGGGTATTGAAATGAAATGTAGACAGCTTAACCGTGAATACTTCTGATGCTTGAACAAGACATGGGAGTTGGTGCTTTCCCATTTTGCAGTGTGGCAGTGGCCGTAATCATTCACATGCACCAAACATACAGCTGAGAGAGATTTCTGAAATAAGCTTGTAATTTTAAAACTGCTTTTTAATTACTTGCCTAAATTCACCACCAGGCCACTCAGCTTTCACAGTATTGTGCGTGTTTTTCAGTTGATAATGGAGGAAATGATAACATTTTGTTTGTTTCTTCAGGCATCTTCTCTGGAAGTTCAAAAATCCCAGTTGGAAGGACGCTTGGAAGAAAAAGAGGCACTTGTAAAACTACAGAAGGAAGAATTGAACAAACACTCCAATATGATTGCAATGATTCATAGTCTAAGTGGTGGCAAGTTAAGTGCAGAAGCAGTGAACCTCAGTTTGTAGGGCTCTGTTTTTAAGATTTTAGTGTTTTATACATATGTATGAATGTATGTAAAGATTTTTAGATCTGACTTTTAAAACATCTAAAATTAAAGTAGCCTAACTATCAATTGAGAAGAAAATGTGGTAATTGTGGAAACTTTGGTCTGAAAAAATGAGCTACTGTATAGCAAATAGGTCTTGGTTAGAACTATTATCATCTGTTTTGGGAGCTAAATGTAACTTCAGCAGGTGACTAAATATATATGTAGGGAAACATAAAGCACATAGTCACTGACTTTTTTTTGTCTGTATATTCTTCTTTTGGCTGTCTGACAAGCAGCGTGCTTCATAAGTTGAGCACTTTTATAATTTAATCTTGTTAATTCTGACTCTTCTGAATACCATTATTATTATTTGTGCAGTGTTGCTTTTTGATGTCTAAGGTACAAACATAAAAATAAAATTAATTTTATCAATTAGAACATTACATTGAAAGCTCTTTTTATCAGCCTATTGGTCCAAGTGCTTCACGTAGTAAAAATGTGGAGGTGTTTCTAATTATAAGGAGACATGAATTTGAGCATGTAGAATACCAAACCTAACTGACCTTTTAGCAAGCAGCACCAATTAGGGAAAGCAAGAGAAAATGCATTACATGAATGTACAAATATTTCTTAAATACTAGGTAATACTTTGCTAATCCTACAACACTTTGTTTTTTAAAAAGGTCTGCACTTTTTTGGCAATCCTCCAATGTGCTAGCTATTATCAGATTGTCATTTTTTGCTGAACATCAACAGGATTTCATATATTGTTCATAGTGTCACTATTCAAGAAACTTTGTTTTCTTTTTAAAAATGTACTTTCCTATGAAAGACTAGTACTGGGATTTGATGCATGTTTTTGAGTGGCAGAACACTTTTGTGTCCTTAATTTAAATGTGACATGAAAAACATGTCTTTTAGCAGTTGACAGAAGTATTTCATTAATATTTGTATTTTGGCAGAATTACCAGAGGGGGGAAAAAAAGTATCTCTGTAGCATTACTGTCTTTATTTATATCTAATTTGTAATGGCTAATTTGTAATTTTAAAATACCCGAGACTCTTTGATTTTCAGTTGTGTAGTAGATGTGCCTTAGTGAAACTGTTCAGCTCGTGTCTGACTACAGCCTTGTACATTCTGTAGCAATTACACAACATCAGATGAATTATATCTATTTTAACCTGTTACTGAAATAAAGTTTTTATAACTCATCCACAGGGAAGATTTATAGGCATTGTTCTGGTCTCTGGGAAGACCGGGGGAATAAAAAATAATTGCTGTGTTTTCAGTGTTCTATGTATTCTGTTAAGTGAGGTAAATTGTAGGGATGACTGCCAGCTTTATATACAGCTGATGCAGTTTGGTTGCCTTTCTGCATAATGCAGTTATTGCTTAGCATGGTCAACAACAAAAAAAAATAAATAATCAGAATTACTAAGTTAAAGGGGTTTGTTGGAGTTTTGCAAACTCATTTGGGAAGGAGAGCTTCATTAACCATACATCTTTGCTTCATTCTAATGAGTTAAGAAATTTTTGGTGTCAAAATAAATTTGCAGACATGGGCTCATTTCTCTTTAAGTCTCTTGGTCATGAGGAAACGGTAAGTAAATGTTGGGGGGGCGTGTTTGGGTTATTTTTTTTCTCCTTTTCTACCAAGAAGTGCTCGAGTAAACAAATTCTAGTAGGAAACGTTAAGCATATTAAGAACTAAACTGATAAATGGTGGTTTGACTTTGTTGTCAAGTGGTGGAATGGGAGGGCAAAAATATCAAACTGCTCCCCAGAGTGAGGCAGCAATAAGGTACATGTCTGCCGAAAATGGTAAATTAATCTTTGGCATTTTCATTACAGAATCCAGAGTATATAAATAGTGATTTTATTTCCCTCCCACCCACCCACCCCCCCCCTGAAAAATGTGCTGTTTCAATATACTGTTCTAAGCTGAGTGGTGCTGAACTCAAGGTTGCGTAGCAAGTAAGTGCATGGACACATCAAGGTACTTTGACAGCATTTCTGTGTTCTTTCCTGGCAATGTTTTCACAAATGGTAATGAATAGTGACTAGTGGAACTAGCAAATAAATTGATGCCTGTTTAAAATTTTGTTCAAAACATGTAGCTCTCTCCACTGTGGAAAAACCTGAAGATTTTTGCACTTAATTCATGCGGAGAAATACCTGTGTTATGGGGCTTGCTTTTAGGCATCTTGATATTATCAGTGTTCAAAACAGTTTTCTAATAAGGTTCCCTGTGCAGTTTTAACATTCCTGTTACGTGCTGTATCCTGTGCTATTGGATTTTTTTTTAGTTTCTCCATAGGCTCCCTCATTCAGTGCAGGGAGTTCCTGGCACCAGCACAACAACTGGCTCTTCAACAGAGTCGATTTTTAATTATCTGTGTTGCGTCAGGTTGTCGATTTGCCTGTTTTACAAGCAGAGACTTTGAGATGTCTTAGTTCAGAGCATCCTTGCATCTCAGTATCGAGCACTCTAGTGCTACTTATCTGAAAGTAGCTGCTTTTCATTCTACATAAGCTGGAGAAAAATTTCCATTCAGCATATGGTTCTATATGGCTTTGTACCTTGTTTCAGTCACACCGTAAAATCAGTATTTATTTTTCTGTAGTGTGCATTTTCTGTGCCCTCTGGTTTACTTTTGTGTAGGTATTGAGAATGATGAGATAGTAAAGAGTTTGGAGCTGATGCTCTTCAGTTCATCATCCTGTTGTATGTTGTCTTCATCTTAGCACTCCCCTTCTCTTTAGTCTCAATTCTGCATTCTTTGATCTTTTTCTTCTTCCGTGCTAGTGGTTTATTTTAAGCTTTCACTTTCCCCTGTTTCTCCACCTCTATCTCACCACTGATTCCAAGTGGCAGTGCCTACTACTTGCTTTTCCCTGGTGAAGTCTCTGTCTTTTATTGAAATTAGGAAGGTTTTCTTTTGTGCTATTTGAATCTATTAGTGGAGTCTTTCCCACCTCCTTGATAAATTGGGCTGTGGAATGGTACTCTGACTTTTGAATTACGTCCATTGATCATCCTCGCCTACACAGAAGATGGGATGTGAAGCTTTTCCTGAACCAATTCCCGTGCTGTCTTTGTCCTCCTCCTACACTTATCTCTATTATAAACAAGACAGAGCTATTGCTTATTATTATTGGTGTGGTCAAAATACCTGTGCTGTGGTATTTGTGTTAGTACATGTGGCTTAATGTATGCAAAAAACTTTTTCCTCCCAGCCTTGTGAAACTTCAGCTGAAATTTTCTTAGCTTCAGGATCAAGATAATGTCCTGCACAAATGGTAGGACTTCTGAGCTTCACAAACTGAAAGCGTGGTCCTGCTGTAGTTAAGTGATCCCAAACATACATGCTGGTAAGTAGGCCTGTTTAAAACAAACAATATAATGAACAGCTGGTATGATCTTGGATAGGTTTTTCAGGAAGTACTTGGTGCCCAGAGTGAGCAGGAGGATTTATTTAGTGACAGTATAAACAAAACATAAAAATCTGAGTAAAGAACCCTAAAAACCACTTACGCCACAGATTCAGCAGTGCCAAAAGTGTTCACTGCTGGTCAGGGCTTATGTCTCGTTTAGGCTTACAGTTTTAATTCAGAGGTACGTGTCTAGTCCTCCAGGAATTCTCTAGCAGTGCACTTTTCTGGAATAAGTGCAGGCCAAAAATGGGACAAATTCCACTGAAATTGTGAAACCCAGCTTTATAGGCTGGGTTTAAGAGTTCATCTGAAGATGTAAGAAGAGGTTCTCTGCTCCTTTTTCTTAGTTTATTGTTAGCAGCCAAAGATCAAGTATTTTTAAGCAAGTACTTATTTCACAAAAAATTCTTTCAACCTTGCAAAGTTGGTTTATATATAAATAAACTCCTCCATGCGTTCCCATCTGGTTACTTTGGAAATCTTCATCTTTGCTCACTGAAGCATGCTTCCTTTCCATCTCACCAATTTCCCTTCTGCAGCCTGATGAGGTTTGGAACAGTCTGTTAGCTTTACATCCCCAGTGACACATCCATCTCTCTCTACCACAGTCCAATCTAAATTGGCTCCTTTCCTAGGAGTATGTAGAAATGAGGGGTAACTAGTTAGGCTGAATTATGCCACGCTGAAAGCTGTACAGCTGTTAATGTAAATATCCTGGTAGTCCTGGACCATGCCTGACAACCAGGGCAAGGTGCTTCCCCGCCTCCTGAATGGCAGTTCTGGTCACTGGATTGTTCTGGTCACTGTTGGAAAAATTAAGCAACTGTTTCCAAGATGTCCATTTCAGAACAGAACTAGCAAGGTAGTATGACTCATTTTTATGTCCAGATTCTGTTTGAATCTGCTGTACCTGAGTTCTCATAGTTGCAATATGTTAACCTCTTCCTAAGGAACAATCTTGTGTTCCTTCGGACACAACCTTTGCCCTTTGACCTGGGATTACATGATGGTTTTGGCTGCTGGTGGTCAACCGGGAGATCTTGTCTTACCATGAGTGATTCCTATAAAGGGGAATTAGTAAGAAGAGCCAGCTGGGTCTGTGTGTGTGTTTCAAGCTCAGCATTAGAGTTGAAACTCTCCATGTCTCCTATTATGTGCCCCTATGGCTTTCTAACTGGGCTCTAAATGCAAGTTTGAGTCCAGAAGGTGGGGGTTGGGTTGGGTTGGGACTTTTCTGTGGCCATTAGCTTTTGTCTGAAAACAGACAGGAGTTATAGGATCCCTTATGTGAAGTCTGTCTTCCTGAGCCAATTTTTTTGAGCTACGTTAGGTTTTGAGCAAACATTGCAGCCACTTTGCTCATGATAACAGATTTTGTTTGGTTTGTTACAGAGGATGTCTTTGGAAATGGAAATATGCAAACTCCTGGTGTATCGCTGTCAGAACTGTTGTGGTGTTTGCCCCACTACCCCATCTTCCCAGGAGAAATGTGTAAGAGCATTGCTGCGTGCTGCTTTCTTCTGCCAGTGTTTTCCTTTCTTGTGGAGAAACCACCAAAAAGGGAAATCGGTATAACAAAACTATTGGGGCAGCAACTTTCCCCTTTTAGCCTTATGTATTTTTGATGCTGACTGGGGAAACAAAGAAACAAAAAAGATGATGTTGGGGGTAAGGCACCTGTCTGTGAGGAAAGGTATCTGGATCCACCTCCCTTGAGTTTTGCAGTGAAGGTTCTGACCTGGCCTGAAAAATGGATTGTGTGGACAAAACTGGCTGCAGTCTGGGCAAGAAGTCCTAACAACAATAAGAAGTGTTCAACCTCACATCAAATGTGCACAGTTGTGAAATTGAATCCAAAGCTGTTGGGCTAATAGCTGAGCTTTGCACAACCTTGAGGAAAGAAGGTAATGAAACACTTTGTTTGGTGTAGGGAGGCAGAAAGGAAGAAGGTACAGAGGACTTTGAAGCATATTTGGGAATGATCTGAAGTATCTTTTCAGCCAGTACACTGGGATATATGTACTGTGCGTGATACAAACCTCTGGGGTTTCTCCTTAAGAAAGAAGGAACAAACCAAGTACAAGATATGTTACTTGGGAGTGGGCATTGTACTCTTGTTGCTTAGATGGACTTTGAAAGCACTGCTTGTTTGCAGGACTTGAAAACATCTTTTCCTCTAAAAGCTCTGCATCAGAAATGAACTCTTCAGTGCTGGAGAAATGTGATGAAGGTGGCTTGCACGTTCATTGTTGCAATGTGGGAAGCTTAGGGAGACAGTTTTGTTTGTTTGTTTTTCTGACACATTTTCTACACTGCTCATACTCTGGAATAAAGAAAGGAGAAAGCGCAGGGAAAGGGGGAGATTGTGCCACCAGATCCCAATATAGGAGTGGAAAGATCCCAGATTTCCTTGGCTAAGGTAACTGTAGTTAAGGTAACTAAGGTAACTGTTGATTGCAGTTTTCTTTTAATGTGGTTGGCTCATGTTACAGAGTCTCTTCGAAGACTGGCCTTGTAGTTGTCATTTAATTAGATTCCATAGGATCCTAAGCCTTTATACAAGAGAAAAAAATACTGTACTGGTTAAATTTTTCTTCTGAGTAACTGAGCTAACAATCTGTTTTAGGATTTTACACTGTATTAAGTTATTAAAAACTAATTTTGTAAGCAGCTGTTGTTTTGACTCAGTTATTCTTCAGAATAATCTATCTGGGTGTGTTATTTGCTTACATTGATACTCAAGAGTTGAATATCAGTTGTTTTACAGCACAGCCACAATGCCCTATAACCTTTGAAGAAAATATAGAGCTATTGTAATTTAAAAAGCTACAGAGGCTACTGATAAGCCCCAGGGGGAAAAAATCCAGTGTTGCTCATTTACAATATATTTTATTTAATCTTGTTTGGAGGATGGGGGCCATTTCTTCTTGCTTACGTGTCATATTGAGTGCCTTAATTGTTTCTCTTTTTATCTTTTGAGCCTAAGGCTTAGAAAAATATCTTTCGTTTATTTTTATCATGCATCTAGCAATTGGAAATGAATCTAGTTTTAAAAGAAGCCTTTAATTTTCCTGCTTATATCGGAGATGAGATGAATCAATACAAGTTTTTTGTTGTGGCTTTCTGAGGCAGTGGGGAACCTCGGAGAGCTATTGTGTTCATTTCAGCATCAGTTTAGGGGTTTGCTTCAGCACTGAAAACTCCAACTCTGAAAAGCTCCTCAGAACATGCTTTGAGGTATTGTGCTGTTGCTTTACTTGTGTTCTGCAAAGGCCAAGTAAATGCCTTCGTGCCTTTCACTAGCAAGGGCAGAAGTTGTTTATGTTGGTAAGGTGTGTGTGTGAATATGCTGGGAAACAGCATCATCTCTGTTTAGTGTCTGTGGCTGAAGTGCTGTATATTTTTAGGCCAGGTATGCTTGGATTGCCCAGTTTTCAGGCTGGCTACCCTCCAGGTGACTGTTCTCCCCCAGGCTGCTCAGAGGCTGCTGCTGCTTATATGGTGCTCAAACATCCGTGTGTGTGCGAAGGACCTTTGCCTGTATATAGCTATTAAACAGCAAGATGGAATATCTACTGTGTAGCCTCTCTCACTCATTCATTTCTGTATAGTTCCTATCATTACAGTATCTACATACCATTACTTTTGTGTTACCAACAGGGAGTCAAGATGCATTAGGGTAAACTGCTAATTTGGCACTCCTTATGTCAAAGGTTGAAAACCTCTACTTGTTAGTACATAGCACTTCACACATGAATGCACAGGTATGCTTTCCACAGCTCCAGAGGCTGGTTCTCGGTGGCTTTGCCTGCAGCCCTGACCTGAAGTATTCCTGTGTGCTCCCACTCAGCATTTCTGTGCAAATCGGGGTTTCAACCTCTAGTTACGTAGGAAATAAAACCAGTTATGGTGGTTGCCTGTCTAAAAGTCGTGTAAATGGCTTGCTTGCCATTGTAGTGAAGCCTCCTGGCATACTAATGCAGCAAGCAATTACTTGAATCTTAAAATCCTCTTTCTTTTCCCACTTCTGACTCATACAGAAGTCAGCTTCTGCAACAGAGTGGAAAGGGACATGCAGACAGCAGTGTCTCCTTCGCCACCTGACTCTGCCTTCCTCCCCACGCAGACCTATCTCATATGCAGAACGAGGCAGAGCCCCCAGGGGAAAAATAGCATCTAATCACAGCGCTGGAAGCAGAGCGCTTACGCACGCAGGTGCTGAAGCGAGGTCACACAGCCTCAAATTTTTGTTCTATTTCTGAAACCTGGAGTACTCAAATGACATTTTTCCTTCCCTCTTTCCCTCCTGCTCCCAAGCCTTGCTTATTATAAATCTAACTACTCAAGGCCTGATGATACTGTCATGTTTATTCATAAGTTGGTGAGAAGAAAGGATAGAAGCTAGACCTAAGCTGTAGTAGCTTACCAAGTCTGCTCACAAGGGGGATTGCAAATGACAGTTGCTGGAGGTGAAAAGACATTTGGCCCATCCCAAGCAAGTGCAAGTGCTGAGGTACAGTTCTCCAGGTGATAACTTTGCTGTTTGTTGGAGGGTGACACTTGTTAAGTCTCCTCTATCTTTCCTTGATATCCTTCTGAGATAAAGCTGATGTCTTATGTCAGTGAGTCTCAGAGGAAAAGTATTTAAATTATCAGTGTTTTAAATGTGTCAGAATTTTACTATCATGTAGGATGTGTGTGATCTAAAAAGCTATTGCACTGCAGTCATGGATAGCAAGGATGTAAGAGTGGGGTTTTGCCCCACAAGTTAAGAAGCATGAGGCTTGTATTACAGAAAACAGTGTCCTCTACACCATCACCTCCCCAAAGTTCTTCCATTCCTCAGAACTTAAGGTAGAAAGTAATTAGAGGAGAGATAGAAGGAGTGGTCCTAATCTTTGGGAAGTATTTTCCATTCATTGAAGTGTGATAAAAATTTTAGATCAGGTAGCTGAAGTCTGGCATTATTCTCTGTCTGTTGTTCAGTGATAACATTTTCCTGGAGTTTTCCCAGACTCATTAAACATCATCAGACCCAGGAAAATCTAACAAGGACATGTGCCTGGATGACAACTCAGCTGGACTGAAATATTAAGCAATGACAATTGTTTAATACTGATGCCAGCAGGGCTCTGGTAACTTCTGTTCTTGTGCATAGCCCAAGGTAAAGTTCAGATCATCAATTTAGGGCACCTGTCTTAGTGTTGTCTAAAATAGTTGCTTTCCACCGGTCATGCATGTGGCCACCTTCCCTCTCATTCAGAAAGGTACTGTGTAGCAATTAAAATATCACAATAGCTTTGAGCTTTTTCTTAAACTCTACATATTATTCTTCTGTGGAAAGGTCTCTGTAATCTCTTTAAGGCTTTCTGGGGAAGGAGGTAGACTTTCCTCTTCTTCCTGGAACAGGTCTGCAGTCTAAGCTACCATCTTAACCGTTTGTTTTGTATCTAAACACCGCTATTTACTATAAAGGGCTCAACAACTAAAGTAGTACTTTCTGCATGCCCTTTTGAGGTGATCTCTGCTGTCTGGCTCAGTTCTTCACAGTACACATGTTCTTCCTTCTTTGCAATGTTTTTATCTCCATAAAGGGCAAGAAAGGATGTGTTTATTTTTACCCATTTAGGAGGGGAAAAAGCTTAGATCAGATCTGGGACTTCAGTTCAGCACTTGGGTAGCAACACTTACAAAAGCTGATCTACACAAGTGAAACTGGATTTTGTTATCTTGTGTTAAAGGCTCTGGCATGCTCATATCTTTAAAGCATTAAAAGCTAAATGTCCTCAGATTCAATATCCTTTAGGCAGGAAAAATGCTAATGTGGATGCTAGCTACAAGCCTATTTTGCTGTAAAACTCCATAAACTCATTGAAAATGGTTTTCCAAAGCCTTAAAACTATTAATACCTTGACTGGAAAATGTGTTTGGAGATATTACTGCACATTGATGCTGCATTTTTAATAACCCTGCTTAGCAGAGAGAATATTGGCTGGTTTATATAGACTCAAGTGGGTCGATAAGTGGGTAACAGATGCATGTGACACGCTGGAAAACCACTTACAGAACAATAGCCAAGGTCATTCCATGTCATATCTGCAGCATGTGGCAGAACTGAGAGCCAGATCTCCCCGCTCTTCCAACCAGGAGAAATATAAACTCCTCTTCATGGAGCCATGCATAAGTGGATTGACTTCAGAAGAGAAGGAGGACTCAGGCAGGATCTAGTTACTATGGCTATATGCATTACTCACTCTAAATAGAGAAATCAAGCCAACAATCGCTGTATACATTAACTATATTTGTATATGAAGGAAGCTCATTGCCAGCAGCTGTGTGAAGGTGTCGTGATGAAAATCCAACTTTGTTCGTGCCAGTCAAGGACTTGATGACTTTCATACATTTAAAGAAGCGCAGACTGAAAGCAGCAAAACTTATGCATGGTGGAATCATGTCCTTTGTCCTCCTTAAGTCCTTGTTTTGCTCTACACAAAAGTTTCCTCATCTCTGTGCCCCTAGTGATCACAGAACAGCCCAGGTAGGAGGGGACTCTGGGAGATCATCTGGTCCATCCTTTGATGGGAAAGGGAGCCTGGATGAGATTGTGTAGCACCTTATCCAATTGCATCTTAAAACCCTTCAGGAATGGGGTCTCTCCTCTGTCCCTGGGGAGATTGTTGCAGTAGGATGGAAATGGCATATCATGATGCTGGCTTGGAACTTATGGAGGTGCTGCCTGGCCTGGGCTCTGGGCCACTGAATTTGAGAAAAACAACTCCTAACTGAGTTGACTTCAGAGTCCAGCTTCTAGCTGGCTACCAATTTGTAGGGCTGTCATCAGAGCCACTTTCCCATTGTCCAATGACATTGGAATTGATCGGTGAGGACAAAATAGCTGTGGGTGGGGAGAGATTTGTAGCATAACCACAGCTTTATTTTTGTTGGTTACAAATTTAAAGTAAAATATTTTGTCCTTCCTTTGAAATTTATCCACTGAAGCAAGTGTTTCCGTGGAGTACCTAGCAAACTCAATTCCCTTATTTTGTTGCAGGCTGGCTGTCTGTGGCTGTCAAAGCTGGCCATTGGTTTTCCCCTTTCTACAGTGCTGCGCAAAGTATTTGATAGGTGAGGGGGTTAAGCCAAGGTTGCTACCACCAAAGACTGGCTAAAGCTCTTGTTCCTGTCTCCAATGCCCAGATATTCATGCAAGTTGGAGCAGTGGATTTGGGTATGCTCAAGAGGTGTTTTTTGTAGCTTAGAGTCCAAACCAATGGAGCACTTCTATTACCTTCTGTCATTTATAAATTCCACTTTTAAGGCTGAAGAGAGTTTTGCACTTAAAACAGGGGCTGAACCTTTAATCTCAACAGAAAATAGAGTGTATTTGCTGGAAAAGTTTGCCTTTTCAAAATGAAACTAGATTGTTGTAGTCTGCAAATCTTTTAATTAGCCTGAGTTCAAATTAATTAAAAACTGTCATTTAAAGAACTAAGCGCTTGCAGGTTTTTCAGAGTTTTGAATGATCTTAACGGAATAAAACAGACATTTGGAACTTTCCATATAATTAAGAATAATTGAAATCTTCTGCCTGCATGTATATGAAGAAATCAGCTAATAATTAAGCCAAGTTATTAGCAATGGCTGTATTTAATGTTACATATAGAGAACAGCATAAGAAATTTTAAATAGGTCCAGCATGATATTGGAGATAATGCAACCTGTTATCAGTCTTCTGCAGTGGCTGTAATGCCTCTCTTACGAGGGAAACAGGGCACACACAGGCTTTCACTGGTGGATTAGCTGTGTCACTTAGCTTTAGTCTTTAAAGGTTAAATGGCTTAATGGTTGAGTGGCCTGCGTGTTTCTGCTTGAAACGTCCCCCACACCACTGAAACCTTGCCTGCTGTTGGGAATGAGGGAGAACCACAGAGAACACTTGATGCTGGCAGGACTGAGAAAATAGGATCTCTACAGCATTTCTTTGTATGTGTTCTCCCTCTAGAAAAAAAGCCCTAACCCAGTTCTACTCCGTATTAAAAACCAAACCTGAGTAGAATGAGCTGCTCTGTGTGAGGCTTCAGTCATGCAAACTAGGTGTGGGGCTGATTAGGGGGCTGGTGACTGCTGGTTGTCTTAGTAGTCTCCAGTAGCTCTGCCCTTAAAATAGCTCTCTGCTCCTCAGTACTCTGCTCTTCCAGAAGGCCAGAAATCGTGTGCAGGAGCCACAGCTGGTGCTTCTCTTTCAGTCTCCACAAGACATTTTGAAACAGGAACTTCCTGAAGGGGAGAAAAAACAAGAAAAAAAAAGCCTGATAAAATGAATGAATGCTAGTGATTACTCATTCAATGAATCCAGGAAGGTGAAATTGGCTTTAAAAAGGCTTGTAGGAATACAAACAGATGCTTTAGTCACAGTCTGTCCTCACTATACTGTAACATTAAGACTTTTTGAACACCCTAAATATATGTTTCTTATTTCAATTCAGTTTGGTTTCTTTTTATCTAATCTCTCAATCTCTCGGATCAGTGATGCTTGGTCAGAGGCTAGTGACAGCACCATTGTCATGTTCCTAACTGTAATTCTGTCCTTAATAAGTATTTTTCTTCAAGTTGAGTACATAAATACTGAGCTGGATTTACTTAGACTGGCTGATCAGAAATTCTGCTGGTGTAGGAGGATGATATATCCTCTGTGTATTTGCATTTTTAATACTAATGATTTGTTCTTATCATCAGTTCACGCAGAATTTTTAGCTTTTATTTAAGGACCCTAATCCTTTATTGCTGGGAAGACGCTCTCTTAGCAAGTGCAGGATTCCTTTTTTGGTATTTGAGATCTCTAAAGAAATTCTGATAGACACGACAAGTGCTGAATCTTGAGAATGATGAATTACATGTCAGTGCTTAGTGTGTTTTGTCATGTTGTACTAACAATCGAGGTGAAGTGTCCGTCCTGTTTTTTCAATGACAGGTTTATTTTGGGGAGGAAGGGGGTGTCTTTGAAGACATTAATGGATAAAGGAGGAGTAAGACTGAAACAGTATCTGCTAATTATTCTTTCTTGCCCATGTATGGTTGGTTTTTAGTGGAGCTAAAAACGTGGAGCTACAAGCAATGAGGACTGCTGGTGTTCTCCTTCTGCCATGTGCTTTCTCCAAGTCCAGGAAGAGACAGGCATGAAGGGAGGTTACGGGCTCACCCCTAGACCATCTGGTCCTTAGGTGAGGGGAGGGACAGAAAGGAGTAAAATTAAGTGCTATGAATATGTCAAGGCTGGCTGGTTGTCACTTGGCTTGTTCTTTGAATGCACCCCATGTCCAGCAGCCTTCGTGGCAGGTGGGTCCCCTCACCCGTGTCCGTGCACGCACGTGCTCCCCTCACTGGGCCCTGGACTGGGGGAGTCAGACAGGAACCACATCCTGCGAAAGAGCTCAGTGCAAAAATATCTTTCCATTGCTGATACCTCTTCACTTCTGGTTCTGATAAGGGCGGTAAGAGACACTTGAAGGAGAGAGCTGGATTGAGGCAGGTGTTGCTGAATCCCAGAGCTTGGCTGCTGTGAAGGCACTCGGGCTGCCCTTTTTTCCATGTCAAGACTTTATCAGTGATTCAGGGTCAGAGGTCTGGAGCTCAGCTCAGCAGACCCCCGTGTGACATGTCACACGTTGTTACTGCTAACAAACAGGCTGTGGTATAGGGAATAGGAAGAGTGTGGAAGGTTCTGTTTCATTTTGTAACCTCCTACCACAGGCTGTACAAAAGCACACATTCATACTCTTTTAACGCTCGTTAAAACACACCTCGAAGTTGTAGTCTGAAAGACTGTGTCCTTTCTGGTTAAGGAAGCATTTGGGTGGTTTTTCATTTAATGTTATGTGTACTCTGAACAAATCAGTCAGACCTGTCTACGCTGCATGAGTATGGGATAGAACTGGTGCCTACTGCTGGACTTGGTCTTAAATGTCATTTGGGTTACTATTTCTGTGGAAATGGGACTCTATATCTGCTCTCTGATTCTTTCTCTCATTGAAATAAATTCTACTTATTGGTCTCAAATACCAATTTGCATGCTTTTTACCTGACAAGGCACAGACATCCTGTGTGGCAATAGAAAAATGTAAGTAGTTCAGGTGTATTCAGGATAGCCTTCTGATTGCTGCAAGTAGCTAAAATTCAAGGCTGTGTGTCCAATGAAGGGTGAGCCAGATTTTCCTGCAATGTAACTTGAAGCATAATGGGCATTGCTATTGTCTTTGAATGTATCTGCCTATTCTGTTTGAACCACAGCGCCAATTATTGCATTGCTCCTTATACTTAGAATATCTAAAGCCTGTCCCTCTTGTTCTTGTTTCAGAATAAACTGGTTAAGCAAGAAATGACTTGCCATTAGTTTTTACACAGGTAAAATTCCTACTTTTGAAACCAAGTAAGCATGAAAGAGACAACCCATCTGGTGAGAAGACTGTCTCCCCGTGGAGAAGAGTGGGACTTGCCTCGAGGGCACTGTCAAATTCTTACAACCCTATTTCCTGGGGTTTTTTTTTCTGATCCAACAGCAAAGAAGAAGGACTAAGCAGTATGTTCATGATCATGAAGGTAATCAGCTTTGTAATTCCACCTCGAGAAAGCAGTGGGAACTAAATGCCTCATTGTTTATATGGATGTAGCCCCTACCTTTGCTTTAGTCGGGTTCCTTCTCCTAAAAAAAGTGTCAGTAATTTCTGTATCACAGTGTTTTTAATATATTTTTTTCTCCTGAGCATGGATACTTCTCAGATCTTGAAGTATGAAGGTGTGTCAGTAATGGATGAATGTAGGTATCCAGACCACACTGGCAATGCAGTGGAAATTATCTGCACTTTCGCTGAGCAATTGCCTCTCGGTGGTTCTGGTGCACATTTGGGTGAGGACAAGAGGGGAGATTTTTCTGCTCTGGGAAATCCCTGGTCACCAGTTGCAGTACAAAAAGGACCAGAGCTTCTACCAGGACTAGACCTATATATAGGACAGGCAAGCAGCAGAATAATCCAACTTAAAAAATAAAGCTTCCTTTTCTATTTTTTATAGCATATTTTTATACCCCAAGATAGCTCATATTTTTGTCAAAGTTCTGTCTTAAATTTTGCAGTTAGTCTTCTGCTGTAAATTTGGATTGTCAGAAAAACATCAGGGATCATTTTTAAGAGATGATATAATTTTTTCTATAGCTATATAAATAAAAATGTTATCTTGTTGCCCTGCGGGAGTTATTGTTGCTATCTCATTCTCTCCTCTAGCAGGGGCAAGACTCAGGCACCAGACCTGCAAAGCAGCATCTGAAAAGATGAGGTGAATAAGTATCTGCATTCACAGGGTGGTAAACAGATCTTCAATCAAGACTATTGTTTTGGTGAATAGGTTTGAATAGATGGACCTGCTGGTGAGCAGTTTCTGTGGGACAGGCTGCATAGATCAAATTCTGAGGTTTTCTGTTGAGAGAGTGAGTTACTCAACCGGGCTGGTGGTCCAGTCAAGTGAGCTGTTTGGTGTTTTCATGCTGCTGAACTACTGGTATTTAAAGTGAAGCCTCAGAGGCATCCACTGAACCAGGGCAGATGTCCCATTCTTGTTTGGTGGTTTTACAGCAGTCTAGCTTTGCATCATCATACCAGATACGTTATTTCTTTTCTTCTTTCCCTTTTCATTTCTAGACCATTGTGTGAGACTGAAGTGCCTAAAACTGCATATTGAGCCAGTACTTGGGCTTTGTGCAATAGGACTCAAGCATATAAGCTGCCTTTTTTTCTGTTCCATCTCCTTCATTATTTTTTCCTGTAAAGACAAAATATGTATTTCAACTAAAAATAAATAAATAAATAAATAGATTTAAATCAATTCTGTTTCAGCAGGATTAGCAGCTGCTGGGGAGCTGGTGTGGCTCTGAAGGGACTTATGCCTGTAACCTCACTGGAAATATCAGCTGCTGTTTGGTAAAGTCAGTCGTCCTCCTCAAAGGCCTGGCCGATCTCACTGATGGTCTCCCAGTGGATTCTGGTCTTGATATGTGGTGCAATCTTTTTCCAATGGGTTCAATGGTTTTCTCTGCGTGGTCCAGCACAGACTTTTCTCACCATGGCCTCCCCAACCTTCTCTCCTGTAACTCCTGGCATGTCAGCACTCCATCTCTGCCCTCCCCAAATAGCACTGAAGCAGTGGGAATTTGCTGCAGCTCACCCCTTCCCCCTCTTGCCCTGCTATGCCTTTTCAGAAACCAACCTGGGGGTAGACTTGACGTGCTTATCCAGCAAAATAGAAATTCCTTGTGTGGAAAAGAGGCTGAGCCTGAAGCACTTTGGGGGTTTTGCTGGTGGCAGGATTTCAGCTGTAGCATCAGCCTCTGTGTCTTGCTGGTGCTGAGCCAGGGTAGCAGGAGCCTGGTGTAGTGAAAGGAGGGAGCACAGCAGTGGTGGAGTTTACCACGTCTTGGCAGTGGTACAGCAGCAATTCACAGGGTCAGTTCAGCAGATCTTCAAGGGAAACGTCTGTTTTATCTAGTATTAAGCTGTAAGGGTGGAGCATCACAGCTGGGAGGGGAGAGGTTAGAAAATAAACTTGTTTTCATATTTATAAATCTCTATATATGTATAGATATGTTTAGATATACACACAGAGGTATAAATATGTATGTGTGTGTCTCTATATATATACACTTATATGCACACACCAGCCAGTCACTCCAGAATGTTGCTGCTGGAGAGAAGAATGTCATGTCCATTTTTGGAGGTGTTTAAATTCAACTGACAAAAGGCATCAAGTCATTAGACTATGTGCGAAGCACAGACTTGTGCTTTTTCAGGCAGAAAGCAATACCTCTAGAGATAGATTTTCTTCAAAAACTGCCCTTAATTTTTAAAGGAGCTTTGCTGACTGAATTTTTGGTGGAGGTGACCAGCTCAATGTATCTGTATATCAGTTCATCTCTCCATGGAAGGAAGACATGTCTTCAGAATGCTGAAAAACTCCCTCAATCTCCTTCCTGCAGTGCTTTCCCACTATTTAGCGTCATGCCAATCACATCGAGTTTCTTCTGTTAGCACTAGGAATGTTAATAAAGTGTCTCCCGTGACAATTGCTTCACCAATTAAACTGTCACGGCATTTTCTTAGTGTAGTTTGCAGTTGGCATAAGGTAAACACAAGATAGCAAACAATCCTTGACTGGAAGTCGAGTTATGACTCATAGTTACAGCAGTGAAAAATTGAAAAATCACAAAATCTCTTGTATCTAAAAGGGCATAAATATTTTACTTCTTTCCCCTTCAGTTCCTCCAAAAAATAAGCTTCCACAGTAGCAAAGCCAGGCGATCAGCAAGGGCTATACCCACCTCTGCCCATACCTTAAAGGCAGTCTCTGAATACTTGAAGTTGAAAGGCAAGGAAAGGCAAGCTGTCTTGCAGGAGTTTGGCACCGGGAGCTAGAATATGTTGTGTCTGAAGGCCTAGGAGTATTTCAGGACAGTGCTGCCTATTGAAATGGAAATGTGGTTTTCAGGCTGGTGGAGCAGAGAGAGTGCATCATAGTCAGAGCCTGAAGTAAGCTAATGAAGTACCCTGTCTTTGAAGTCAGATTGTGTAATACAAACCCTAGAGAGACACTTATATATTTTTTTTTCTGTGGCATTGATCAAGACTAAAATACTTCTGCTATTAGCTTCAGAAGGGCTTGTTAGAATCGGTGACTGGGCTACAGTAATTCTGATGGCGTGCTGTGCAAACAAATGCTTCGTTAATGAGCGCTGAAAAGATTAACCTGAACACATTGTTGGTGTTTTTAACTCCCTGCTTCCCTGCAGTGGTTATGGATAATGCAGAACAATTTAACTTGGGGCAGGGGCTGTGTGGGAACCCCAAAACTCGGTAATGGCAAGTAGGATCTGTGATAGTTGGGAAAATGTTGCACCACAGTTCTGAAAACATGCCATTACTCTCTGACCTGATGGGCAGGGTGGGATGCTCGAGGTTATTGGAGACTGAAAACTTTTCGCGGAGAGGTGGTAGGGTGCCAGCTTTTGGAGAAAGAAGAGTGAGAAGGTCCACGACAAAAACATTCTTTTCCTTCCCTGGTATATCTTCAGAACTGGAGAGATGAGACCATTTATTTAACTAGGTTCCCTTTTCACCTTCCTATTTTTTCTATGGCTGTGAGTCAGTATGAGATTGATTTATCAGTGCTGTTAATCTGCTCTCAAAGCGCTGTCAGTCTCACTCCCAGAAGCCAAGCTCTCCCATTAAAACCCTGACCTGTTTAAACATTCTTAAGATACCGTAATGATTGAATGTCAGCAGGGGAGAGGCAGCAATGACAGCTCTGAAATGTTTATTATCCTAGCCCGGGTTAGGAGGGGAGCGTGCCAATGCAGCCTGGAGCTGGGCACTTGGCATGGGATGAGAGGCCGAGGGACAGATGCTGCCATGCTACCAAGCCAGGGAGATCAGCCACACTCCTCTTGTGGTTTCGTGGGTTAATGCTCTGTAGTCACTAGTGCAATCCTGCTACTCAAAATGGGAAGAGGTTTCAGAGGTCTGCATTTTGATAACAATAGATAGTGGATTACAGTGGCTTAAAAAGCACTTAAAACATTTTGGTGGCTTAGGAATTATTTCCCTCAGGCATATTTGAAAGCAGATGCTTTCCATAGGGAAATTTAAATTTCCTTTCTACTATCACATCACACAGTAGCTATCAGCAAAGAATTAAGTGGGGGAAACTATTTAAAAATATGATTCTGAAAAGAATGTGACGAGGTGTCCTGATACCTCTTTGGGTTGCAGATGCTTGTGTCCAGGGCGGAGCACAGGCACTGCAGCAGGGGGAGCACAAAGGCTTGCAGAAACCTGAAAATCTAAGGTTCTAATAATGGGAATCTAGCTGTCATAAACACACTTTCAATATACTGTTTAGTGCCAATTTTCTCCTCCTTTAGAGATGTAGCAGAGTGCAACTATTTATAAAGGCAAGCTTCTCTCCCCCTTCAATTTCTCTTTGGGCCTTCGACGGCTTGAAGAATTAAACCATAATTCCTCACAAGAGAAAATACATTCAATTGTACAGAACAAGCCTGGTCTTTCTGCGGGGTATGATGTTAACACGTTTCTTCTGCCGAAACTATTCCCACATGGATGAACTTTTTCTTTCAAAGAGCATCCAACTATATCATTTTGGATCTTTCCCATTGTCTTTTAAACAGAGACTACAACGCCAGCAGGGACCACTGACAAAAAAAAGCCCCCAAGATAAATAGTATGTTCTCAGTCTTTTTAGATGCATCTTATGGAGGGATAGTCTTTCTGCTTGCTTATGGAGCAGCCCAGAGGATCCTGATTCAGAAGATGCTTTCCCCAAGCATATGCATCTTGAACTGGTGTCCTTCTCTCTCATTGATCTTGCTTTTCGGGAGTGCCAGGTTATTACAGTGCACATTTCATTAAGAGTAGTCTAAAGGTCAGCTTTTGTCAAAACCCAGCTGACTGGTTGATCTTTTTGTCTAAGAAAATAAAGAGGGTTCATAACTAGGCTTTTACAGATCCCAGATGTCAGCTTTTCCATATAAGACCACAATATTGACACTATCTGTGTCTAGAGCTGATAAACATTATTGCATTCCTTTCCAATATGTAATGTTATTAAAAATAGGTTAGTCACAAGGGTTCCTTATCAAAGTCCCTCGTTTCCCTAGAAACAGTGACCAGCATTAACCTTTCTAAAAGTAGCCCCTGCAGGAGACAAATGTCTTTGGTTGTCACTGTTACAAATTTAATCAAGGGAAAATGTGATTCAGTTTCTCTTTCATATTAAAAGAAAGCAAATAAACTCCAAAAATGCAGGAATAATGTGCAGTATCAATTCACATCAGGCTAGCAAGGAAGATAAATTGATCACGTTTAAACCAGTGCTGGCTGTGTCCCTGTCTAAGTGACACAAGCATTGAAATTAGAGTCAGTGATGGAAACAGTTGTTTGAAGCCCCAAAAAAAGAAAAGGGAGGCGTGGGAGAAAGATTGTAGTGTTCATGCAGGACTGATGAAAGATGAATATTTGCAGAACAGAAAAAATGTAAGTGATAACAGCATATTTGTAAGAAGATGGCTTCTTCTAAGCAGTGTAGGTGGTAATGGGAATGTTGTGTTTAGCAGCAAAGCTACTGGCAATGTGAGAGAGGAGCAAGAGGGAGAGAGTATCAGTGTGTTATATGCTCGTCACTTAAAATAATCATATTCTCAATTTTCACAGCAGATTAATGATGTCCATAAATCTTGGTGATGCTTGCAATTTACCTTGTTTCAAACTACGTGATCAGGAGCATCTGCTTGAGTTTACACAATCACTCGCTGTTCACCCAAGCAGCCAGAATCACCAGCTCTGTTTTCTGTTTTGCCAGCTATAAAGCAAAAAGATGATGAGTTTGATCCGACATCGACATAGATCCATGCTGAGGGCACCAAGCACCTCTAAAGCAGCAGGCTGGGAAGCAATTCTGGTTTAAGTGTGACAGTCAGTCAAGCTCTGGAAGGTGACACAAGCTGATCATGTTCAGTTTGAACAGAAGTTCCTTTCACAGGTGTATCCAGAGCAGGACAGAAAGCTTCAGCCCTAGCTTTAGCAGAGGGCTCTGCTCTGGAGGTGCACATGTCTCTAGCAAAGCAGTAGCGATTCTCTGTCTCTTGGTTGCATTCCCCAAATGCTAAAAATACCAAGTTACTAAAGCACTCAGATCCTCAGACCTGCCACATCAGTCTTCTGTCTTTGAGCCTATCACTTCCATAAATTCCTGTTTCTTACAAACCTACTTTGTCTGTGCAACCTGTCCCTGTCCAGTCATCAGGGCAACAGCTTTAAAAATAGCAGACTCAATATGCAGACATTTTCCTTCACGCCTGGTCAAAAATCAAACCACTTGTTCCTGTGGGTATCTAAGAATTCAATGAAGCTGTGGATAAGCTCCCTCCTCACTTCCTTGAAACTGAGTTGTATAAAGCCCTAATATATTGTCTTCCCTTGTGTCCAACAAGCATTATCCACAATATTTATTTTCCTTTGTGCTTTTATATTCAGTTTATGATAGAACCAAAGGGAACATATATATCTACGCATGCTGGTAAAAGCAAATCAATCTGGCTGTGTCAGTTGTTTTGCTATTTATAGGTTGCAGTGAAATGAGACCTGAGTTACTTACAGTGCTTGTTTTACAGGAAAAATGAGTTTACGATAAGAAGGTCAGACATTGCCTAAACTTGGTCTCATAAATCAGTTTACTAAAGCAAAACACTCTCTAGAATTGATGCCTACTTTGTTCATTATTTGTGATTCACTTTACGGGCAGAATCCATACATTCTTAATTCTGGGGAATACCTGTATATGCCAAGCCTGAGCCTATAGCCTTGGCTTTTAAACTCCTGCGACCCAAGAAGGGGATTTAAAGCCCTGGACTGGAATATGAGAACCCATATCCTAGCTTTGTTGCTTGAAGGCAGTTGCTTGAAGGCAGTTTGGGTCATGTAACCAAATTCCACTATCATTTATCCCTTGTGCAAGAAGCTTTGATTTTCTTATTCCAGGGGAGTTACGTCTGAATAGTCTTAATTTACACACACACGCACAAGCCTATGTTAATTAAGTTCTGAGGCACTTGGAAAAGCAAGCACTTGCCCCAGTGAAAACACAGAAGCAGGAAAAGCTTCTTCCATGAAGTCATGGAACAAGAATGGTGTGGTGAGGGGCAGCCGGCAATGAGGAGCGTGTCTCTCCCCATTGACATTCCCGCCCCCCTTCGTCAGGGCACAGCCACACGTGTCCCCGCCTTGGGCATTGTCTCCTCAGCTGGGACCCGGCGGACAAATATAGGCATGGAGGAAAACTGCTGATGCCTTTAAACAGTTATCACCAGTGACCTTGAGACAGGGGCATATAAAGTCTGGACGAGGCGGAGTCGTGACACTTTCTGTGTGCTCTCCAGGGTGAGTACCAACCTCTCTCACTTTTAAGTGCGGGTGCTGTGCTCTAACACTGTACCGTGGTTTTGATGTGACTAAGGTTTTCATGTGGCCTAGTAGTAGTGTCAGTAAACATCTAGCCTATGTTAGTCATCCTAGGATGCTGCTTGAATGCTAGAACGGCAAGTACATGTTTCTTCTCTAACACCCGCATGTTCATTTAGCCAACTGGAGTAACTGCTTAGGGAAGTGCCAGGTCCCTTGTAATTATGCATCTGGGTGGAATGATTAGCTGGTACCTGCAAGTCATCTTTTCTGCCTTCTGTATCATCTGCAAGAGATGATGGCTTATGTAATTTACAATTTTAAGCAGCATGCTGGTCCAAGGCATTCATTAATCCAACCTGAGTTACAACCCTTGGAAAATTACTGGGCTCCCTTCAAACCCAAGTGATGCCTGATGTTGTTGCCGTTGTGTTACTATCTGCCGCTAGTACTACGGTCTCTCTTCCAACAGTCCCAGCAGAGAAAGACAAAGTCCCTCCTTTCCAGGTCTGAATGCACCATCAAATTGTCGGTGGTCCTCACCATGCCACCTAATTTCGTGCAACAGTATTGGCTTTCTACAGGGAGTAGGTGTTTTCAAGACTCTTCCACAACTGATATACAAGGGCTGGCTCTTTTTGTTGTAAGCTAGAACATCTTTAGCTTTAGCCTCATCCTTCCTGAGTATTCTACAATTTAAAAATAATCCTATGTCCATAACAAAACAAAATCTCCAATTTCTTGTATCTGGTGATAGATTTGCCTCACTGAGTTGTCTACATCCACAAGGTGTGTGCTGCCTGGGCTCCAACCTCTGCTGCGTCTCCAAGCATACAGGCTGCTGAAGAAAAAGGTGATAGCTGAGTAACTGTCCCTAAAAGGTCTGCAAATGGAGCTAGGCTGCACAGAAGTGGTTCAGAGCACTTTAGTGTATATTATGACTTGTGAGAACCTGCCCTGAGTCCTAGAGATTAACACTGGAGTGGCCCCTCTGGCATTTGCACGTTTAATGTGAAATGACACTTATGTGGTCTAACGCTATTCTGTTTAAATGTATGAACTGATGTGATTTCATTGCTCCACTAGAGCTGAGACACACTTAGAGAGGAAGAGAGACTCTGCCAGGCTGGTATTGAGTTGTGTCTCCAGCTGGGAATTTTGGTCAGTTCAGATCATGTTAAAATAATTGGAGATACTTGTGCTTATGTAGGCCCTTAATCTTTAAAAAGATTAAGGTTTACAAGATTATTTTAAAGTCTACAAAAAATTAAGGTTGATTCTGAAGAAGAAAATTTTTGCTCTACAGCAAAAAGACAGAAGGTATCCAGCTTGTACTGCTGGATGTAACACTTTGGCAGCTCTGCTGTATTAGGGCTTTACGTTCCCCAGGAGGAATGTGTTGGAAAAAAGCTGCCTTGGTTAGCGAGGAGTTTTTATTCCTACCAGGATTTTCTTAGAAATACATTGAATTAAATTTTGAAAGACTACAGGGTCTATCTTGATAAGGGTCTCAAAAATTTGTCCAACTGCTCTGGATATTGCACAAGAATTTAAATAAAGGAAAAGATTATATCTGAGGGTCAGTTATATAGGTTTGAATAGTGATTGAATGGTCTCTTGACTTTAAAGAAAAAAATACCTGAAATTCTAAAATTGTGTGTGTACACCTTATAGCAGTGGAACTTCTTTTAGACATTCTCTGGACAGCACTTTGAGTAGTTTATGTGTGTGTGTGTGTAAGTATTTATGTCTGTGTATGTGAAAAAACAAACAAACAACATATCTGTTTGATCACTTTAGAGAGTACAAAACAAATTAATTACTTGGCAGTACAAACCCAGCAAATTAGTCCCACTGATACCCATATCCCCTGCCCTCTCTTTCATGATAAAAGGCTCCTAAACACCACGGCCTTGTCATTTGAGAAAACATGTGTAGGTATTAAGCTGGACTAATATGCTCAAATCAATCTAAAACCAAAGCCCTTGCACCAATACTGCAGATACACTTGTCCTATGTCACGCCCTGCTGCAGGGGGAGACCTGGTGAGTTCGGAGGTACCAGCAACCTGGGAAGCTGCACCAGCACAGCAACTCCCCAAGCCGTGCTAGTCCTGTTTTTATTAATATGCTGATTCCTGCTATGAGAGGAGTGTCCTGCAGGGAGCAGAGCTGTTTCCAGCTCCAGTGCTGACTTTCTGCAGCGAGAGCACGGGCATATGTCCCTGGAGCCACATCAAGGGCATAACGCATACCCTTGCAGCAGTTCTCAGTTTGCAGCAGTGAAGTCTTGCTCCATGTTTCCCAGAAAATGCCTGCCTGGGATGGTGCTTGAAGTGGCACAGCCCCAGGGAGACCGGCATGAGGGCATACCTCTGCTCCAGGCAATTTTGAAAGAGGCCAGAAGAGGCCCCTGCTAAGTAGTTTTTAAAATCACAGCTTCAAGTGGTCACAGCTTCAAGTGGTCCCTCCTACTCCTAAGCACCATATGTGCCATGAAGAAGAGATAAAATTCTCCTGTGGAGATAACTGTGACCCATGTCGAGGTTTTTGAACCCTGCAAGATCTGAGTGACTTTAAATACGCTGAGCCAAGGAAGGGTTTAACTAAGGGTGCAGTATAGCTCCAAACCTGTGTATTTGTGATTCAAATTAATCATCAAACCAGGTATCTGTGATTCAAATTAATCATCACTTTGATCACGCACCTGCCATGTTGTGCTGAGCATTTTATATTGCCTTGGATCGTTCACAAAATAGACATTTGTTTGGGGTTTTTTCCCCCTCTTTCTTTGGTGGATCAGGTGCCTTTCTTTTTCCTCTGTGAGCTGTGCCACCTTGAATCCTTGCCAAGATGATGGTCGATATGTCAGAGTTTGGGGAGGCTGCTCCCTACCTCCGAAAGAGCGAGAAGGAGCTGATGAAGGCTCAGACCGTTGCCTTCGATGGTGAGTTGCAATACCTTTGTGCTGCTGGTTAAGAGGGATGAGGGTTACACCCAAGTGTAGTTAAGGAAATGCAGACTAAAGCAGGATGCAAAGCCTCCTTTGTCACTGCTGTGCTGCTGCTGCTGGAGGTAGCTGGTTCAACCAAGTTCTGGTTCCTTAATTTGGCAAAGCTATTAAAAAACTACAGATAGTACAAAATAAAAATAATCTATGATGAGTAATTATCTGGATTTAGAAGCAAGGTGTATCAATACTGCTCTGCTAAAAGGGGAATCATCTCTGTCATTTTGAGAGAAAAACAACAGACATTGATGTTTCAGCAATGAGAGATTCTGTGGCCTGACTAGATGTCTCGTTTGATTTACAGGCTGTATGACAATGTGATGATAGCTTTTAATTTCTCATAATTTATTTTTCATGAAATGGGTTTATATGAGCCCTGAAGTTTAGTATTAAGTGTAAATATGCCAATAACTTTAGCCTTTCACTATTCCCAACAGTTGCTGTAACTAAAGACCTAAAGTCTAGTGCAGCTACTCCAAATTCTAAGAAGGTACATACATAACTCGATGTAGGTTATTAATATTGATGTTTTTCAACACAAACCTCAGAAAAAATATGAAGGAGTAAGGTTAAATCTGATGGCTGGCAGGCAAATAATGTGGGTTGAATTCCTTGCGCAATTTGAAATTCTCTGTGTGACTTTTTAGCTTACGCCTTAATTTGGGCTTAGATCTCAGTTTCTCCATCTGCACACTGGTGATAATGATTATGGATTTCCCGTGGAGGCTGAGGCTTAGCCAGCATTAGTGAAATATTTTGACACCTTGTGTTGGAAGGATCTAGAGGAAGCTGAGCCGTAGTTTCAAAGGGAGACAACATTTGGGAGCCCTACTCATTTTCCTTCTTCAGGCAGTTTCCCAGCACTGCCAATCTGCTGCAATCCCAGAGGTTTTGTGTCACTTGTGCAGAAAAAGTAACCCAGAAATCTCACTTAGGTAGGCACAGTGTTACTGTTTGATGCAAGCCTGTAAACCCTCAATCTCCACAATTTCACAGGGAAGAAGAAATGTTGGGTTCCTGATGAAAAGAAAGCTTACGTTGAAGCTGAAATTACAGAAAGCAGCGAAGGCAAAGTGACTGTGCAGACAGCGGATGGAAGGGTACAAAACTGGTTTTGTCTGATCTGTGACTAGCAAGGCCAGAGCTGCAAGCTCCAGAACTTCCCTGTCTTAGTTTAACCTCAGTTGCCTGTTTTGTGAAATGGGCTATGAAAGGGAAGCCCCGGTAAGTGGTACCACATCAGGATAAGATAACACTCAGAAAACCACCAAGGGAAAACCAGTGATACAGTCATGGGTAGTCAATCGTCAGCCACTACACGGTCATGGGCAGTCTGTGCCTGGAGGTTTGCTACCAACCAGTTCTGGTTTGGCCCCCACAGATAAAAACCCAGGCTGTAGCCAAATTTCATGGCTCCTTTTGCAGCCATACCATCACGTTTCTTACTTTTGTCATCTCAGCCTTCCCTCATGCTTCTGACATCTGTGTAAACAAATGATATTATGTATGGACTGAGCTGAAGAACTTCCCTCTACAGGGGGAAATATATATTTTCTCCTATAAGGCATGTGAAGCAACAGAAAATCCCAGTGTTTTCCAGTGTTTCTGTACTTATTTGTCTTTGCAGACCATGACTATAAAAGAAGATGACGTGCAGACAATGAACCCTCCCAAATTCGACATGATCGAGGACATGTCTATGCTGACCCATCTGAACGAGGCGTCTGTGCTGTACAATCTGAGAAAGCGCTACAGCAACTGGATGATCTATGTAAGGGCCAACACAGGGTGTATTTAGCCACCTGCATTTCAAGTCCAGACTTCCTGTTTGAACATATTATGTTCTTCATATTTGTTTTACAACTTTGATAGGTCACAAAACTGAGGGTCTCGCTCATCTTTTCAAGAAAGAAGTTGCTCAGAGCTGGCACATGTCTGAATACAGACAAAATCAAATTAATAAAATGGTGCATAGCTCTGCGATTTTGCTTGCTTGCCTAGGAGAGGTGTGGTGTGGGGCATATTTTCTTCTATCAAGGCATTGGGGAGACCCAGTTTATTTTTCATCTTCTCATACTAATCTATGTCAACACCAGCCATGGGAATTTCTTTGCTAAGAAACTGCCTCAAGCTTAGAGTTCTTTACAAACACAACTTCTTTAAAGTATGAGCCTTTCTATCTTAGTTTAGTAGTTATATGCCCTTCATTTTCAGTGTTAACATCTGTCTTGTTTCGTTCTGATCTTTCCCTTTGTTCTGTATCTTTCCCATGACATGATTAACATAATTTCTGTCAGCACCAGAACAAGCTTCAGTAGAATCTAATTTTAAAGGGCCAGAATTTTGCTCTCAGCTTGCTGCATTCAATTGTGTTTGAAATCAGTCAGAGGAATCTATTGATTTTCCAGCCAATCTCTGCTCTGACTTTTGGTGTTCATCAGAATCCAACTTTTTCCCATTTAAATTCTGATTGTCAAACACTTTCTGCATTTCTCTAATAATCCCTTTACGGGCATGCATGGCCTGAAGCACAGCTTTGTTTGTAGATCAGTATAGGTAGAAAGTTAAATTTGGCATCTTGCTTTAATCCATTTTCTGGTTGGGGTTTACTGTTTTTCTTGTAGAAAACAGGACTGAGGACTCATGCCAAGGCCTAATGCTATTTTTAGGGGAAAAGACCTAGATTTCACCTGAAACTTTTAGAATTTAACTGAGCTAATTAATCTATGTGCACATAGTGATTGTGCCCATATAACAACTGGGTTTCTTTGAAGATTTTTGCCTCAAGCTGGGCTAAGTACCTGCTGACACCAATTCCCTGAGGTTACAACTGGAATCTCATTTTTCTTCATAATATCCAGGCCCCAGTGAACTTGGACTGTAGATAGTCCAAAGAACATCTATAAAGATACATTTTTACCAACTGTGTTTCTCCAAAAGCTGACAAAAGCTCCACATCTTTGGAGTATAACCCTATGAAGTTGTTTTCTCTTTGAATGTCCACCAGAAATTGTCCGAAGGTGTTCACATGAAAATAATAATGGGAGGCTTTTTTCTCCTCCTAAGAATGGATTTCAAATGGGAAAACTGTAACTTTCCATCACAATGCCCATTTTCAAGAGGAAACAACTCTTGTGGGGTAACAAGGCAGAAAATCAGACGTAGGTCTATTTGCTGGTCCTTTGTTTTACTGAAGGGGATGTTTCTGTTTCTGGTTGACATCCTAAAACCACTTTTCCCCTTTCGAAAACTTCCATATCTGTAGTTTTGGTATCAATTGCCATTAGAAAGTCAAGTAGCAGACCAGTATCTTCAGAAATTCAAATCAAAGGCTGAAATCCAAACCCAAATCAGAAGCTGGCAACACCAGTTCCTGCTTGGTTAACCATAACTTTTTCCTTATTCACTGAAAGGGTTTTTTTTCCTACTCTTATTTTGTGTTCCTCTCTAGACCTATTCCGGTTTATTCTGCGTGACTATAAATCCCTACAAGTGGTTGCCTGTCTACAAGTCAGAGGTTGTTGCTGCATACAAAGGGAAGAGGCGCTCAGAGGCTCCTCCCCACATCTTCTCCATCGCTGATAACGCGTACCACGACATGCTGCGCAGTAAGTGGCACTGTTTGCTCTCACACTGGGTTTTGCTTTAATTAGCTGATGGGGTTGTACTGGATGGAAGTCTGTGAGAGCTTTTGCAGCGTGTAACAAACGTGAAAATACTCTACAAGCAACGGGGCTTGGCAGTCTGCTGATTTCTGTTGTGTATGTGTATCTCTCTCTCTCTGTATATATATATATATATATATTATTTTTCTTAAACCCCCCTGCCTGTTCCAGTGGTACTTCTGGTAAGAGTAAGCTCCATACACGTAAGCTCCATTATCTGTAAGGTGCACAAATTTAGCTGTCTGATCTGGGTGAATCCATCAGTTTGTAACAGAAATGGGCCCATGTCCCAAACGTCTGTGTTTTCCCAACCTCAAAAATACGCTTACTGTCAGTTTAGGCTCTGTATTCTAACACTGATAAGGTGTATGCATTCCAAGGTTAGTGAAAGCCAGCTAACAAGGGTGCTGTGGGCACCTCACTTGCACAAACTTGCCACGGCTCATTGTCATACCACGTGCTGTGGCTCTGGGCACCAATTCTGTGGCACTGAACCTCAGATTTCCCTACGGAGTTTTCTCACCCTGACCCTCAAGTTACTGGGAAAAAAAGAGTTTATCAGCAGGGGGCAGCAGCAGTGTGTTAACACCAGGTCCTGCGAGACGGCAGCATAAATCCCAAAGAGGCTTGACTGGAACACATTCTGCTGTTACCTGGTTTTAATAAAATGGAAAGTGCCTCAGCTGTGAGGGGACAGAAAGTGCTGGGCAGAGGGGATGTGTGTGTGGCTGCAAAGAAAAGCCCTTTTATCAGATAAGACTATCCAATATGTAGCCTGCCATGATGACTGGGATTTTAAAAAGAAAAGAGGAATTGAGGTGAAGTGACTTGGGAAACTGCCATGATTTAGCATTTTCTGAACTTAATTAATAATATATTAACGTTGCAAAGTGTTCTAATAAATGCTTGTTTCTGATCACGCCATTAGGCCTGGACAATAGCTTGCTTCATTACAGCATTGTAAGGAGTTGCCTGTGAAAAACCAGCAAAATTACTTTGTTGGTCTGGTATTGAAGGAGCAGAAGGGTCAGATGTAAGCAAAGACACACCCAGAAGTAAGAGAAGAAACGTTTTGCTAAAAGGAAATTACTTTTTTTATTATAGTTTCCCAGACACGGGAGAATGTGTATGACTCACAGGTCTTTAATACTGATTTGAACAAACTCAAGAGAAGTATTCAGGGCAGGGCTTTCACTGAAGGAGGTCATTCGAGGTGATACTAGTTTTTATCTTTCTGTCTCTGCTTCATGTGATTCTCTACCGTCCTTGAAGGACTGATTCTGGAGTAGTTAATACTCATTTGCAATTATAATAAGCAATTTGCACACCCTATTAAGTTTGTCTCCTTTTTTTCCTCCTCCACAGATCGGGAGAATCAGTCTATGCTGATCACGTAAGTGTTTCTCTTTTGACTGATATGAGACTCTGTTGTTGTGAGAAACTCTGAAGAAAAAGAAACCTGAAGTAAAATACAAGTTGCCTCCTGAAATCTCAGCTAAATCACCTGGAACTTGATTCAAGACAATAACTGGCAATTTGGCCATCTGATGGTTAACTTGAGCTCCATGAGAAACTAAGGGTTTGATAGAGGTTGGCCCATTTCTGATCCCCATCCGGTGTTCATTCCAAGAAATCATGACAACTTGGTAGGCAGTTAGAGAAGCTTCTTCCAGGGTTAGCCCTGCTGCAGCTGCCCTCTTCAGAACACAGAGTCCTTCTTTTCAGTGTGGTTGCTCTTGCTGCAAATTATATTTAAGAATGTTATGTAGGTGCATCGAAAGAGAGGGAAATGACCAATGTAGAGAAGAAGAGGTGTGTCATTTACTGGCAAGCATGAAAGATGGAGACTTGAGGGTGTCTCTACACAGTTCATATGTGTTCCTGGATAACGCTGGCAAATTATTGCAGCTTTGCTGTACTTTTTCTAACTCATTAGCTGTATGTAGGTCTGCCTCAGATACTCTGTCTGGAAGTTTGCAATAAAACTTCACAGGCTTAAAGAAATCTTAGTGTAACGCTGGTTTGGACTGGACTTCTGAGCCCAGTCATGTGAAGAGTGAGCCACTGCTGCCATAGGAATTCACCTCTTCATTCAGTCAATTTGATGTGATTTCCATGGAAATGGCCAAACAACAGGCTGCAGACATGAGAGTCAGTGATTCTGAGAATAGCCTTGAGGGGTGGAGCTGGCTGGAAAGGGGTTGAAAGGATGAGTTACAGCTGTTTGAGCAATGCCTATGTTGACTTCCTCCTTCCTCTAGCGGAGAATCTGGTGCTGGCAAGACTGTCAACACGAAACGTGTCATCCAGTACTTTGCCACAGTGGCAGCCCTGGGTGAAACTGGTAAAAAGAATGTAAGTCTGCCAGTGGCTGTCTTATTTCAGGCTCCCAAGGTTCCCTTGTTGTGTACAACTAACCTCACAAGTTGCAGTACTGACAGCATGCTGTTCTGAAGGTAGAGAGGCAATGCACAGCTGAACTTGCCACACTCCAGATGGAGCAGAAAACACTCTTCTGTTTCTGGACAGTTGCTTGTTGCTGCTGCTCTTTTTTCCTGGAGTTTTAGGGTTTGTGTGCACTAAATTTGCTTCTAATTGTGTTGAAGCTGGTCAGAAGATGGGGAGACTGCAAAGATTAACTTTTTTTTTTTCCACAAGGAAAATAGTCTTCAAAAAGACTAGAATTATAACTTCTCAACAAAATGTCTGTTGTGGTGAAATCTTTTCTTTATTCACCAAAAAATAGGAATGTTTTGACAAAAGATTTTTTTTTTCAATCAGCTTTTCTGTATCTCTGTTTGGATAAGTGCTGTTTTTCTTATAAGTGCTCTCTAAGGTTACAGTGAATACTGTATTCATGCTACTTTTCATCTTGTGTTGCTATGAGCTTCATTGCACTTGAAGGCTCAGTGTTCTTGCATGCTAAATTAACTGACTCTTATGACCTGTATTTGTAAGACCAAAATTTTAGCCAGGCTTTGAGTCTTTACACATAACTCACACCATCAAAGTCTAATCCACATTCATCTGAGGCCTGCAAGGCTTTCTTAACAAATGACTGAGTGGTCCAGAGCCAGCTTTCTGCATGCAAACATGGGTGGTGCTCATGGTGGTTTCGCTCTGGAGATGAAGGAACCAATGAACCAAAACACCAACTAACCGGACAGGGAAAGGAGGCTGCTGCCAGATGGCAAGAATAGAAGGGTGTAAATTCAAACAGACAAGTTTTAGGCAATGAGATCTTGCTGCACTTAAAATTTTGGATTATTTGGGGGAAAAAAGGGTGATGATAATGAAAATAAAATGCAATCTGGGCTGATAAACTACATGGAACATCTTCCAGCTTCAATATCTGTTATTTGCACCATTGTGATGTACGGTTAATAAAAAGTAACTGCCACGCGTGCTTTTTGAAGGCTTCAAAAAGTACTGCTGGTGTGTTGGTGCTCGCAAGACAGCTAACCTTGCTAATCTTTATCTTTCGTATTGTTCTTCATACTAATATTTACATTCTCTCTTTTTTTTCCCTCTCCATTGTGTTTCTACTTTTTCAGCAACCCTCTACCAAAACCGGGGTAAGTCATTAGCTTTGCTATTTTACCTTTTCCACGCCAAAATGGTACTGGGCTCTGTCAGATGTGTCACAAACCTCAGCATTTCACTTTGTGTGGTTCCCCCGGTGAAGCATCCCCGGAGCCCAGGCAGACAAAGTCATTCGCTTTAGCAGACTGAAGTCTGTGCGAGTGACAGTTAAAGCTTTTCTCATCCCCAAAAATCCCAAATACTACAAGCTCTGAGTGCTTTCAAATCTAATGCATTCTAGCGCTTGTCACCGTCTTCAATAGCCCCTCTCCTACACGCATTGACGCCGGTGTCCCCACATGCTCCACAGTACATGGGAAGATACAGTGACTTCTTTTGCATGCAGATGGCACAAGATGTGAAAACTACAAAGCAAAACAGTAGGGAGCAGCAGAATGTTTGAGGCCTTTTAAGCACTCGTAATTGCCTGATGACCTTGCTGTTATGCCACTCACACTGTGCCACCCCTGGGGTGAAGCTAAATAAATCACTTTGCTGTAGAGGCTCCACTCTGTAAGTGAATGCATGGCTAAGTTATAGTTGACAGCTGACTCTGTGGCCTGTAGGTTTCTCAATAACATTTCAATCTTGATTCCTAGGGAACCTTGGAGGATCAAATCATTCAAGCAAACCCAGCCCTAGAAGCTTTTGGAAATGCCAAAACCCTGAGAAACGACAATTCCTCGCGTTTTGTAAGTCTGTAACATAATGCAGTGATGTCTAATTCAGCAATGGCCAGTTAATAATATCTCTGTCATAAGCCCTTCATAAATTGCTTCACATTTTACCCACTAATATGATTGGATTTCCACACAGAGAATGACTAAGTAGAATCTAACAAAAACAAAAACAAACAAACAAGCAGCAACAAAAAAACAAATAAACAAACAAAAACCCAAACATGCAAAAAAACCCAACACCTAAAAACAAACCTACTGAAAGGATTGAAAAATAAGAAGGAACAAAGAAAGGTCCAGTCTGAATAATTGTTTAAAATGTTTAAATTGTTTAAAATTAACAGGAGACAAGCAAAGCCAAGTTTTAGGAAGCCCACTGAACAGTAAGGGCATGTCTTCTCTAGGACTACCTCTGCTACATAGCCTTATTTTCCTACCATATTTTCCTCTAGCCTAAATCACTCCCCCTTCCTATAATAACTCTACTTTGTCACTAAGTATCAGAAATACACCACAGTCCCTGCTCCGTTTGACATCATCCCTCTCTGCAGCCCCGCACATGCAGCAGTACTCCTACTTTTTGATTCATAACATCTACCTTTTTGGCTCAGTAAGCTCCCCCTGCTTGTCCCTCACTGCTGACACGACTTTGGGCCTCTCTTCCTTTCTGTTAGGCTTGCAGGAGAGCAATAGTTTGGGAGGTCTGCCTCTGCCACATTTAGTTGACATTGGCTCAGAAGTCCAAAAAGAATGGCATGAGGACAACAGCGTGAGTTTGGAGCCCATGCTTCCCTAACAAACCTAGTTAAAAATTAAATTGGAAGGTGTGGTTGTAAGCATCTGTGGAAAGCTACACAACTGTATAAGGAGCTTGTCAGCTGGAACAGAAATTAAGCTACACAATTGTACAAGAAGCTTGTCAGCTGGAACAGAAATTAATTATTTTAAAAAGTTTTTGTGTTTGAGTATGAGAAACTAATTGAAAATTACTAAATTTTTATGAATTGGGATGGATTAATATGCAAATTTAATGAGCAAAGCCGTGTGAAATCACACCACCCTTCTGACATAAGTAGCTGCGTATAACTTAGGACTGCAAATGAGGAGAAGCCAAAGAAAGGAGCTTGGGTCCCTTAAATCCAGGCTTATTGCTCTGAGTCCTGTGTTACAGTAAACCTGCACCATGAAACTGGAAGCAGTGTGCTTTCCTGTATCTTAGCCTGGCAGATAAGTACACTGTTATCCTTTCTCTGCAAGCAGATTACATGGCCATATATACAGAATTAGACTTGGGGAAGAACAGTATCATTGCTGGATATTTCTCATTGAAAATCTGTCTGTGCAAATCCAAGGAGTTGGCATGAACTGATTCTTTGGACCAAATAATTGCTGTCAAGCAGCATCCTCTGTTTCCCTTTGTGTATACTATATGCACTAATTAGAATATTCTTCTTGTGAATTAGGGTAAATTTATCCGAATCCATTTTGGAACTACAGGCAAGCTGTCATCTGCTGATATTGAGATTTGTAAGCAGAAAACTCTCTCCTTTTTAAAAACACAATTGCTCATCTGAAAGCTCTAAGAGCCTTTCTCACTGAATTTTCTTTTGTGCAACTAGATTTATTGGAGAAGTCCCGAGTGATTTTCCAGCAACCTGGCGAAAGAGACTATCACATCTTCTACCAAATCCTGTCAGGAAAGAAACCGGAGCTACTAGGTGAGCACTATGTGGATCCAAGGCCTTTAAGAACCAACCTTCAACCGAATGGACAGTGAATAAGGAGGGGTTAGGGGCAAACTCATGTGCAGAAAGGCCCTTACGCTTCTACTTGATGAAACTGAACTTCCACTGTCAAATACAATCTTTTAGAGATGCTGTTCCAGTGGCAGCAACAGAGACCATTTTTCTAAAGTCTAAGACTTCTAAAACATAGCATTATAAAGGCAAAAAGTGTCACACTGAATTTCTGTAATACAAGGTCTCAAAACATCTGGAAAATGATATGCTTCCAAAAGCATTTGCAGTGATAAAAATTAATTATCCAGATTTTCACATATGAGAAGATCTGCTTATAGGTCTATGAAGAAAAGTTAGTTTCCTCTTTCTGCCCCAAGTGACAAAACTGGCATCCCAGCATGCTGTGTAGCAGGAGAGAATGTTCAAAGCTGCCTGCTGCTGATTATGTGGTGATTACCCCTTTCAAGATTCCCCTGGCTAAATGCGGTCCCACAGACCCGCTGCAGAAGGGCAGAGAGCAGCTGAGGTCTCTGCTGCCATCTCCTAATGCTTTGAATAAAACCTTCCCTAGTTATTTAAACGATGTGGTTTGCTAACTTCAATTTGTGCTCTGAAGGAACACATTTTATGAAATACATTGTGGAGTCACTTTATTGCTCTTCTAAACTCCCACTAGGCCATAGCAACCATGATCTCTTTTGAAGTCTTATTATCCTGACAGTGCTTAGTCAAGTCCCTAACACTCTTAGCTTTACATGGCCTAATTAATGACAATTACATTACAGGAAAGATTTCAAGGAAGCTTTGCACTGAGATTCCTGTGAGAATCCCTGTGCTGGGAAAATATGCTCTTTCTCATAAACTGTCTGTATACTCTACAACAGCACACACCTTTCTGGCCAGCATGAGCAAGTCTGCAGGCTCTTGAAGAGGCTGAAACCAATAGGGACTTCTGTTTTGTAGACAAGAAATGTATGTGCTTGTATATAAACATATACATATCTAAATATGGATAAGTATAAATACCAATAAGTATAGACAAGTATAAATGTAGGTAAATGAATATATAACATAGCGACTACATAGCAATGTGATAGACAATAAGATTTTATATAAACATATATTGATAGACATATTTACATGCATACATGCATATTTGGACATGTAGGAATGTGTGCATGTATAAAAAAGATTGAAATCTATACCAAACCTTGGTCTGCTGAACGTGGGAGAAACTTTCTGTTGATTTAAGGAAGCAGATCTCTGCCTGTAGTTTTGGAGCCAGCTAGCTTTCTAGAAAATAACTCTGCATTTGTGGGTTTTGGTGTGACGGCAAAGGAAAGAGGAGAGAGAGAGCAAGCCGTATTCAGACTTTTGTCTTCTGCAAAGAGTGATGGAAGTCACTATTTTGTGAGTCTGTTATAAAAAAGGGGAAACTATGCACGTCCTTCTTGTCTTGGATCATACTTTTCTCTACTTAGATGGTATTTTTACCCCTACAGGCACACAAGGCAGAAAGTAGGGCTATACAGGAAAGTACAAACTCAATATACTGCAATACATGCTTAATAGATGTGTATGCAGTATTCCCATATTCTTTTTATTTTCACTTTCTCTAAATTACCATCTGCAGACCAGAACAGTAGAATAGGAGAGTTGGTTGCTGCCCCGCAGTTGTTAAAAAAAACCCAACAAAACTACCCAATTGTGCAGAGCAAAATGCATGTTACTGTTGATTTTTTGATCTCCATCTTTGAAGTTAACCTGAATGGATGGAAGTTCTGACCTTGGCAGTTCTTTTACAGATATGCTACTGATATCTACCAACCCATATGACTACCACTTTTGCTCCCAAGGAGTAGTTACAGTGGACAACTTGGATGATGGAGAAGAGTTGTTGGCAACAGATGTAAGCCTGCAGGGATTTGACTTTGGGTTCCGTAGATCGGGTGCATGTGGGGAGGAAAAATCTCTGGGAGGAACCTAACTTCTGTCACCGGAATTACTAAAGAGAAAGCAGAAATGGGTCTTAATTTTATTTAGACTGTGGGATCATGAGGACTGGTAGACTATTATGCTTTTGAATCTGGCCTTACTCCATGTGCCCATGGGCACAACGTTCTTTTAATTTTGATTTTTAAAATGCTGGATAAAGGGAACTGTTTCCCCGCTCCCAGTCACTGCTGGGTCTTCAGGGTGTTCCAGGGGCTGCTTTGGGTGATAACATTCTTCAGCAAAATAGTAATATCTACCAGCAAAGGTAGATTGTGGGGCTGCAAAATACCATTGGTTTTGAGTAGGGAAGTGAAAAAATACCTGTGTTTCCTTTTCACAGCAAGCCATGGACATCTTGGGATTTGTGCCCGATGAGAAGTCTGGTTCCTACAAGCTCACAGGTGCCATCATGCACTTTGGGAATATGAAATTCAAACAAAGACCCAGAGAAGAGCAGGCAGAGGCTGATGGCACTGAAAGTAAGAATAACGCCTAAAACTACTCCTCAGCTTCAACACTCTGGCATGTATCAGGCAGTGTGCTGAGGAAGCAGCAGCCTGTTTGCTTTGTTCTTGCACATTGTAGCTCCTGCTCAATCAAGGGTGCTCCTGCTTTACTTGTAGCAGGCTTGGTGAGTGGTGGGTAACCTTACTCAGCAGAAGGTGAACATGCACAGTCAGACCAGCAGGATCAAATTCCCTTTTTGAGACCATTTGCACAAAATGGTTGTAAAATGTTGCTGCCTTAGCTTTCTCTTTCCTGTCTGCAGGTCTTGCTTCTTTACTTTCTCTTGCACCTGAAACTATCTACAATCAGTGCGGAGATATGTTCTTTTCCCTAAATCTGAAGAGTTTCTTAAGCATGATTCTTGCAGCAATTGGGGTATAGTTAGATGATCTTCTCTACCACAACGGAGAGTATAGGCACACCTAACACAAATCATTAACAGACCAAGGTCTTCATCCAATTTCTCTTTGGAAGTGGATGTACTCCATTTTATTTTTTTTTTTTGACTAGGCATTTTTCCATATAGAAGTTTAAAGCCAGTTCAAACCTTGTTTCTCTTGACCAGGTGCTGACAAAGCTGCCTACCTGATGGGAATCAACTCCTCAGATTTGATTAAGGGTTTGTTGCATCCTAGAGTGAAAGTTGGCAACGAGTATGTGACCAAAGGTCAAAGTGTTGAACAGGTAAGATGAAGCTTTCAGGATACTTGGAAACCTACCCTGCAAGCCTTCAGAATTCGTCTGTTAGATCCTACAGAGACAGAAAATTGCTAGAAATATTAACATGAGCCTCTAGTAACTGTTCTCATTTTATATCCCCAAACTTGGTGGAATAGACAGTGAAAGTGAGGGAAACTGGTAAAGAGACTGACAAAGGAATAGTGGCCAGCACTGCCTTTGATAGGATTGTTTTTCTGATGTGTAAGTAGCAGCCACTCTAGGAAACCAGGTGCAGTAAAACCACATGGGTATTTATATCTAATTCTGGATGAGAATAGTTACCTGGAAGAGTTGAGCCATGGATTATTTATTCACTCATCACTCATTCATTATTAATGTAATTTTAAGCTCTGTGTGACCTCAATCAGCTAAAGGCAATATCCACTTAAAGGTATCTCTTAATTTAGGGAAGGAAAAAAGTCCTTGGGTTAGCACTGCTGCAGCTGTAGAAGATACTGCAACATTTTGATTACAATGGAAGTTGTTGTTTGAAGATGGGCTGAGAAGCTATAAAACTGCTGCAGAGAGGCCTGTCCAAATGGTGTAGTTGTACCTAGGCTAAAGAAGAGACTTTAGACAGTCTTTTCCTATTGCTCATGCTGTTGCATCCCTCAAAAATTAAAAGCAAATGGCAGTGAGCAACCTGAGCACAGACCTCACCCCCTATTCTGGCAGTAGCTCTGGACATCATGGCTGGCATCCGGTGTGTGAGCTTTCTGATACCTAACTTCCAGAAGTATAAGGGAATAAATCATTTGCAACTTGCTGTCCAGCTTATTCCAAAGAGGTGCTTTAGGAACACTTTATGTACAGTAGTATACACACACATATACATAGTAATAATTTGAAAAAAATTCAGCACCTATAATAGGAGAAGCTGTGTGTTGTATTAAGTATACCCTGGTGATTATAAGAACCATTGTGAAATTTCATTTAAACTGTAAGCAGACATTGAAACAGGCTACTGCACTGAAATCCTTGTTTTCCACAGTGGATTTTGTCTCACACAGTGGTATTTTGAAACATGTATTTTAGGTTTTGTATGCTGTCGGCGCCTTATCTAAGGCAGTGTATGATCGAATGTTCAAATGGCTGGTGGTCCGTATCAACAAGACCTTGGACACTAAGCTGCCAAGACAGTTCTTCATTGGAGTCCTGGATATTGCTGGGTTTGAAATCTTTGATGTGAGTATTAATGTGTGAGGACTTGGTGGAAGGACATAAAAGATGTCAAACAATAGCTCTTGGATGGATATTCCTTCTTCTAAATGAACAGGAGGCAAAGTGCTGAGAAAGCCATAAAGAATATAGTGTACATGATTTTATACTTTTTTTTTCCATGAACAAATGTAAAAACCACTCAGCGTTTAGCACAGCTGGACTCGCCAATAGTTCCTGGGGACAACGTCTCACATGCTTTGGGTTATTTTTAGGAGAATGTATTGTTCCCATTCTTTCTTTTTTAGAGAAAGCATCTTTTATAGGGTTTGATATTCCTTCCTCTTTGTATCTCAATATAAGATATATCTTCATAACAATGTAAGAAAGTTTTTACACTGGGAACAATCACGCACTGAAACAACCTCCCCAGGGCTTGGTAGAGCCCCTGTCACTGGAGGTTTTCAACAGGTCATAGCACAGAGTTTCCTTCCAATCTGGGTTGTTCTGTTGTTCTATCATGGTTGTACAGGAGTGTATGTGAGAAAGGCATGTCACAACTCTTGTTTCTTGGAATCCATTCCCGAAGATAAGTGCTTAGTGCTGTTGCTGCTACATGTTGCTCTCCATACATGCAGAGCAAAAAATGCGTTGCTCTGCTTTACAGGACTGGTGTGGCACGCTGCTGAAGGAAAGGCATGTGTATCCTGAGAGACCTGAATAAATGTGGGCTGCTGACTGTCTGATATTGAACTCCCTCCTCCCTTGCCTTCAGTCTTATAATCAGTAGTTTCTCAACCAGTTACTCTTTAGAAGGTTTTAGATGTAAACAGTTTCCTTCTTGCTGTTCCACGGTTAACTGCAATGCAAATGCTTCTTTTTTTATCTCTTTCTGCAGTTTAACAGCTTTGAGCAATTGTGCATCAATTACACTAATGAGAAACTGCAGCAGTTTTTCAATCATCACATGTTTGTCCTGGAGCAAGAAGAGTATAAGAAGGAAGGCATTGACTGGGTGTTCATTGATTTTGGCATGGACCTGCAGGCCTGCATTGATCTAATTGAGAAGGTATGTACAGTGCTAAGGAATACTTACTGAATTGGTTTTAATCATGATGCTCCCTTGGATATGTCTTCATGGCCCACTGAACAGAGTAGGATAAACAGCAGAACAAGTTTCTTGCCTTGCTACACACAGTACAGAATCAAAGGAAAATCAGTATTTGTGGCTACTCAGTTTTACCTCTGTAAGTCTGCATTACAGAGCAAACAGTAACCACAAGCTGTAACTGGTAATTTGTACAGCTGTATAACCTTCCCTGATTTGCACTTTTGTCTTTCTCTGTCCCTGCTGTTCTTCCATTTAGTTTGTTCCACATATACTTAACATCAAACTTGTCAGCTTTTCAGGGCAAATGCCATGCTTCAGTCTCATGCGCTGTACCTCTCCCTGTGAGACTCCTGTTTCTCACATTACATATTGATGCACAAAATGCTTTGTGCTCTTTTTGCCCTGGAAAGGGTAGAAACCTCTCACCACTTCCCCAGCATGGGATATGCCTTTTCTTTTCCCTCCTTTGTGAGTATAGTGTGGTCCTGGTGGGGACAGCTGTCCCTAGCCGTATCTCCCTTTGTATCTCTCTGCCATGTTTTATGGCACAACATCTATCCCTGCTGATCTGAAAGGAAACATGAAATTTTGCATTTTGCACTAGCAGGACATTTGGAAGAGCTGGAGTAGAAAGGCTGATTATTAAGTGTTCTACTTAATCACTTTCTTCTGCAGGGCCAGGATATCTGTGTATGATTGTAGTTCCTCATAAAAAATCTGTCCACCGCTAGGAAGTTCATCTTTTCCTGAAACAAGAATGATAAAATGCAGTTGGTCCAATTGCCCTGAAAGATAAATCAAACCCTTTCTGGAAGCCATCATAAGGTCTCCTAAGGCACAACTGACATACTGAATAGTCAAAGGCTTCCTCCTCAGAATGAGAAAAAATTTTGCAAGCTTAAAATTCCATCAGATAAAACTTACAAGCTGCACAGCTACTGAAAGCAGGCAGCCTAAACATTTTCCAACAAAGATGTTCCTCAATCCACAGCCATTGGGAATCCTGTCTATCCTTGAAGAGGAATGCATGTTCCCAAAAGCTACAGATATGACATTCAAATCTAAACTCTACGACAACCATCTTGGCAAGTCACCTAATTTACAGAAGCCCAGACCTGACAAGAAGAGGAAGTATGAAGCTCACTTTGAACTCCTTCATTACGCTGGTGCAGTAAGTTCCTCTGCTGCCTTGTATTAGAGGTCTTCCAGGTGGGCTTTGGCCATAGCATACAACAAGAGAGGGTGGGAAGGATGAAGAGGGGAAGAAAGGAACAGTGAGGAGTAAAAGCAGGTACCTACTGTCTCTGCACAAGTATTGCAGCACAGTTAGATGCCACTAGACTCCAGGACATCTGGTCCTTGGATGCACAAATAGAATGAAAAAAACTGAGGAAGGCTAACAGTGCTTCTGCTGAAAATATGCCTTGCCCTTTTAATTTTTCCTATATTCAGATTAAGACTAGTGATTAAACAGCAGCAACAGCATCTAACTCTTCACCTTCATTTCCTGGACAAATGAACTGACAAATTTCTGCCTAACTTCAGGGGGGTTTTAAAAAAGAAAAAAAAAACCCAGTTTTTACTCATGCGAGGACCACTGTGTCAAAGTAGCAAAAGGAAGAGTGGTTAACTCTGCTGTGGGGGTTTAATTAACAGGTCTGCTGATGCTGGGGTGAACAACAATATAATTCAGTGCTGTGAAACCTGAGCCAAAACTTGCCTAGTTTCAAAGCTTTGTTTTCAGACCAGATACACAGGAAGAATTCGAGAGGGGCACAGGACATTTTTTATAGATGATGTAAAGCCTCAGCACAGCAGAGCTGGAATTTACCTGACGCTGTTAATTTCAAATTATAATTGAGCATTAAGCTCATTTTTTATTTATTAAAAGAAATAATGCCCATCTTGGTCTTTATTGTAGTTGTTAATGTATTATGCAAAGAAAATTAGAACTTCTATTCCCTTATGCTACTCATAATGGAACGTATTTTCACACTAAATAGAGCTGTGGTAAAGTCCTGGAGTTAGATTTTTAATCATTATATTTCTGTCGGAAAACCCTAATTATTTCAATGTAGCATACTATTTTGAAGTTAAATAATTACTTGTGTGGTTTATACTTCAGCACTTATTTGTAGGGTTTCTGGGCCACCGATGACGTGGTATCTCTACAACCACATTGAGTCCATGGGAAATGTAGGGTCCAGATAGTTTGGAAGGGGTGCATGGGATTCTGATGGTAATTATTAGAAAGAGAGTTTTGGGTGTTAGGAAGCAGAGAACCGGAGGGGGAGCGATGAAAAAACTGGGCAGCTGGTACTGCACTAAGCACGGCACTTCACAAGGAGTCACTGGCTTCAAGCCAAACCATAAAGAGCTCCTGGCTGCTCTGGCGAGGAACATTTGCAACCTCTGGTTTGTTTTCAATGCCTTGCTGTAGGTTCCCTACAACATCATTGGATGGCTTGAGAAGAACAAAGACCCACTTAATGAAACCGTAGTAGGTATTTTCCAAAAATCATCCAACAAACTCCTGGCAAGCTTGTTTGAAAGCTACATTGGTGCTGACAGTGGTAAGCGGAAACAGCTCACATGGGTTTTCTTTGGTTTTTGGAATGTGTGGTCGGGAATGAATTTCAGAAACAAAGCAATTCTCTCAAATGCAATTGTCTCAATGTTAGATGAGGCAGTGACTAATTAGTTAGATGCACACAGCATCTGTAGGAGTTTGCCAGTAATAGCAAGGAGACCATTAAGTCAGCTAGTTTGAATGTGTAATATCTCTGAGCAATTTTGGCAAGAAAATCTCTGTGTTGTGAACACTCTAGTGGGAGTTTAGGCATGCAAGTGTTCAGATATGCAGCCAAGTGTCACACAAATAATTGTGTACACAAAATGCCTCTGAACAAGAACAGCTCTTCTTTCCCATGCTATAATCCTCCTTGCTACCAACCCTGAAGTAAATAAGAAATACCAAGTTTAAGAGAGAGTTTTGGAATGTTTTGTTGGATTAGTGGCAAGTAGACACTGAAGGTACAGGAACACCATTTCACATTGGCCAAACTAGAAGACTTTGGCAATATGTCTTCCTTTTGTTTGCTGTTGTTTTTTTGTTTGACAAGACTAATATACATCCGAGGATGTATTTAATCTCTATCTTTTACACGGAACTGTTTTATTTGTGAGAAGACAAGTAGTAAACATCCAGCAGATTGCTCTTAAGTAAATAACTGGCATTCATTACAAAGATGTAGCTCTTATGTCCTGAAGTTGTAATCACTTATAGCCTGTTTTTTACTCACCTCATTTCAGTAGATGTTGTTGTCATGAATCATAAGACTTTTCCTGAGGAAGCAAGCAGACTGAAGACTTCATAATAGAATGAGATGGAGCTGAACATAAATAACAAAAATCCTGCCACTAGCAAATCCTTGCAAATTACTAACTGCCTATTTGCCTGTGGATATTCCTGTCTGTCAGAATACTACCTCGCTTTTCTTAGGTGTCAGGAGAAAGGAACAGCCTGTCCAGATTGGCCTTTTTCAGTCTCAGCAGTGTCGCTTTCTGAAGGGGGGAAGGCTGTGGGTAATTCCATCAAGCACATTGCACTCTCCACTTCTCCATTTATGTTGACTATTTTTGACAGGTGACGGAATGCCAGACCTCCTGGGAATGGTCTAATGGTCCACTGTTTAGAAAGCTGCAGCAACTGCTGTACATTTTTGGGTCATGTTTGAAACTTGTGCAACTTTGTAAAGGGCTTGTCAGAATCCTGCATTCTTTGGGAGGATCTGAGTGATTTTGACTTCCAAACTTTAAGCAAAATTCAGCAAAGCTACTATATCTAAAATTACAAATAGTTATTTCCCTCTATTCTAGACAAATGTTACTTGCACAAGGTCAGTGTCTGCACAGCAGACGTGAGAATCAGTGCCTATACAGTACAATGTACAGTACACATTTTCCGTAAGCATTATTTTTATTTAAGTTTTTCTTTTTCTACATCATCTCACCCTATGGAGCCTTCAACGAACTACAAATTACTTTTGTTAAAAGCTATTTTTCTGCCTTATTCATATTTATGGACTTTCTGCATAACAAGAATGCGGTATAGATCTGAAATGCAAATGCAATCCAGAAAGCTTACAGTGGTCTTTGACAAAAATCCTAAATATGGACAGAGAGCTGCAAATTCGTGATGTATCACACATAATGTGCTCAATCGGAGCTATCAGGTCATTAGCTATGCCTTTCAGTCAAAGGGAGTAGCACTATTAAACCGGTCTTCCTGTTTCCCACATCCTGCCTGCACCTCTTACTGAGATACAGATTGTTTTATGTTTCTTTGTTCCCCTTAGGTGACCAGGGTGGAGAAAAGAAACGCAAGAAAGGTGCTTCTTTTCAAACGGTGTCATCGTTGCACAAGGTTTGCTTACCTCTCCTCACCTGATGGTTTCAGTTAAGACATTCTTTGAAGAAGAATGTTAAGGATTGTAATGGGCAAGAAAAAATTGAAATTCAAATGCTGGAGTTTGATTTGGGGACTGGGTTATTGATCTTGGCTAAGGGAATACACGGCTATTAAAATTTCGTGTGTCAGGGGCTGTTGCATTTCATCATCTTTGAGCAATCAGGAGATTAAGTGGGTTTTTTATTTTGTTTGAGAAAGTATCATAAAATGTTGAGAGCAACTTTTATCACCTATTTTGTAGATTACAGATTCATGCCTGCCTTTGGAACAGGAACTGATTACAAGTAATCTGCTAATGCCTATCTTATTACTGCTTGGAATTGGATCCTAGGGTTAAAGCAGTCATGGTTGAATGAAGTGGCAGATAGTCTCTTTTTTCTTCAGTTATCCACTTCTACTGGGATTGGCATGTGCTCCTGGTGGAAGCTGCCACTAGGATTGTGCCTGGGGAAAAATGAGGCCTGTGATTTATCATTTTTACCATTTCTTATGGGTAACATTGGGGAAACTCTAATGTAGGTAAACCTAAGACAGAAGGACACAGTTACCTCCCACTCGTCACATCACTTTATCTTGTATCGAGGTACTCTTCACAATCATGAATGGGCAAGTGATGAGGCAAAAACGCAGCTGGTTTTACAGAAATGCTCCACAGGATGATACTACATCTTGCTTGCTGTTCATCTTGGTTTTGACATTTCCGGGCTTCCAAGTAAAACATATGTCTTCTTAAGACTTTACCACAACTGAGTAGAATCCTATAATAAAGTTACTTTGGTTTATTTGAACATATTTCTCTGTAATAATTTTGGCAAGCTTACTACTTGGTGATTTTTTAGAAATATGACCTTAGTAAGCCTAACAAGCAACAAACCAAAGAAAGAAATAAGTGATTGGAATTCCACTAAGCCACTAAAGCTAATGGTGTTTTTAATGTGTTTGTTCTAGGAAAATTTAAATAAGCTGATGACTAACCTAAAATCTACAGCCCCTCACTTTGTACGATGCATTATCCCCAATGAATCAAAAACTCCAGGTATGGAAAACACAACAGTCTTAGAATTTTAGTATATTTAACTCTGTCATTCTATTACTTCTAAGTCACCAGATAGTACTTAAATACTGTCTGTGCTCTTCACCTTATTCAATGGTGTTGTTCTTTCAGGAGATGATGTTTCACATTTTCCTGTTTCCTCAGGGAAATGAAAATGAAGCCCTATGGAGAAACTCAATTTAATTTAGCCTTGGTTTTCCCCTGCAGGTGAAATGGACGCGTTCCTTGTCTTGCATCAGCTCCGCTGTAATGGTGTCCTGGAAGGCATCCGCATTTGCCGTAAGGGTTTCCCAAACAGGGTGCTTTATGCTGACTTCAAACAAAGGTAATGCAGAGCTATGCTGTCTCCTGCCCTAATCCATCAGTCAAAATAGGCGAAACATGTCTTCTCATTTTTATTTGAGGTATTTTATTCCATTCAAGTTTATTTTCCATTCAGTTTGCCTGAACATGGAAGACAGAATTCTGCTCTTCCCTGTGTCTGTGTAGATGCAAAGTAGGGAATTACCCTGGGTGATTTTATTTTTTTTTTTAAAGTTCTGCAGGAAGAGGGAAGAAAAACCAAAGGAGAATTAGGCCAATTTTACTCATTGCTTATCTGTTATTAACAGGTACCGCATTCTGAATCCAGGTGCGATCCCAGAGGACAAGTTTGTGGATAGCAGAAAAGCTGCTGAAAAACTGATGGCATCTTTAGATGTTGACCATAACCAATATCGTTTTGGACACACCAAGGTAACCAGAAAAGATCATCACTGCTTATATAAAGAGAAAACCTAATATTTAATTTTCAGAGTAGGACACTATGCACTTTCTGGTGGTGCTGACTAATGGAGACTTAATAGTACAAGAAACCAGCAAAATAGCAGCACAGTGCTAGTGGGTTTTAAGCTGTTCTTAGAGGAACATTATTTCTCTGTCTCAAGCTCCCACAAAGCTTTTATTACAGCAACACAAGCGGACACAGCAGCAGCTGATGCTCTATGCCCCTCAGTAAAACAATAGCTTATTTAAGATAATATATGTACATTCAAACAGAGATGGACCACAAGATCAGCTGCAGCCTTTGAAATGAGGCCATGTGCAATTCTGACATGATCCCATTAGCAGGGATTTCTGGGAGTCAGGAGTTGTGGTTCAGCTGACCTACTTAGAACCCTGCCACAGCTGAAAGGTACTGTGGCAATACAGTAGTTTGGCCTATTCAAAAACGGGGAGATAAACCCCAGTTTTAAAACAACTCTGGAACTGTACAATGCAGTCCCCAATGCAAGTAGTATTTGGCCCTCCATACTGGTGTAGTTTATAATGTGTCAACAAAAATACCATTCTGAACTATTTCAGTAAGGTCTATGTAACTTTCAAATAAAACCCCTTGTCATGGTGAAATGACATCTGTGCATGTACCAGGTGTTCTTCAAGGCTGGTCTCCTGGGCCATCTAGAAGAGATGAGGGATGAGAGACTTGCAAAAATCTTGACGATGATCCAGGCAAGAGCACGCGGCAGACTGATGAGGATTGAGTTTCAGAAGATAGTGGAGCGCAGGTATGAAAGCACCCCCTTAAATCTTAGCAGACAATAGTAATTACCATTTAATTATAAGTTGAATAGAGCCATTAATTATGGTCCCTAAGGCTATAGATAACCCTAAATTAAAGGCTTAAAGTGGATGTATGATGAAAATAACTGTATAAAACAAAACTGTGTATTAGTTGCCCGAAGCTCCAGTAAAAATCAGATTTGGAAGTTTTTTGCATCTCTGCAAATCTGGAGGAAGTCTCTTGTATCTCTTGGAATCTAGTACAAGTTCCTAATATTGCTCAGAACAAAGCCATGAAACTGATGGAAACTGAAAACTAATCTCACTTTTTCAATTCAGGCTGAGCTTTAGGGAATTTTGTTTGTTTTCTCTTAAACCAGGGATGCTCTTCTTGTAATTCAGTGGAACATCCGTGCTTTTATGGCTGTCAAGAACTGGCCCTGGATGAAGCTTTTCTTTAAGATCAAACCTCTTCTGAAGACTGCAGAAACTGAAAAGGAGATGGCCAATATGAAGGAAGAATTCTTGAAACTGAAGGAGGCCCTGGAAAAATCTGAAGCCCGGAGAAAGGAACTTGAAGAAAAGCAAGTTTCTTTAGTTCAGGAAAAAAATGATCTCCTTCTCCAGCTCCAAGCTGTGAGTAGACACATAGATTCATATACTTATTAGATGTTCTTTGAAACTCAAGGGTTTATAGACCAGAGTTTTAGTACAATTTAATTAAAATAAGCTGTTCATCTCATCAGAGTCTTGCCAAAAATTAGAGTGGATAGAAAATCTAATGTTTTAGCATATAACAAATGGTAAGAGGTTCTGTACAAGGCACTGTCTGCAACAGTAAGAAGTGGAAGTTGTCCCATATGCGACTAGTCATGTTACCATGGTCTCATCCTGCTTTGTTAATTACTTGTCTTCTGAAATCAAGAGTAGGAAATTTTCCTTACGCTGCTCTGTAGTGTTGGATCAGGCTCTCTGACCACTTACGTGATAGGGGAAAAGTGAGGAAGAAAAAATGCCAGGCAGTCATTGCTGTCCTCTTTCTCGTGCCACACCAGGAGCAAGACACTCTGGCAGATGCTGAAGAACGATGCGACTTGTTGATTAAATCCAAGATTCAGCTGGAGGCCAAAGTCAAAGAACTGACGGAGAGGGTTGAGGATGAGGAAGAGATGAATTCTGAGCTGACTTCCAAGAAGAGAAAATTGGAAGATGAGTGCTCTGAGCTCAAGAAAGATATTGATGATCTCGAAATAACACTTGCAAAAGTAGAAAAAGAGAAGCATGCTACTGAAAACAAGGTAGGCTTAGAACTTCACCATGTATTCAGAAAAGGTTGGGCATGGATTACCTCTATGACAAGTGCTACTGGTCTTCTGATGGTTTTACAGTGTTTTACACTGTTAGTAACACTGAAGGATCAGTATATACAGCTATTTGACCTTATAAGATAAAAATTGTTAACTCTGAGCCCAAGCTTCCCTTTTTCTGAAGTGAGTTTTGCTGCAATTCAGCTAAGAAATTATGTCTATTTTGGGCATTTTTAAGTAAACAATTTTCTGCTGTAACCTAACCATGAATTCTTCCATCTCTCCTGCTTAGAGCCTGTAAATGTAAAGCTCATCTCTTGCTTCTCCCAGAAAGAATCAGAAGCTGGAGTCCATCACCATGAGAGTGACTCTGAAAAAAATTTATCATATTTGAAATAATGTACTACACTCACAACAAGAACTGGCATACATTGACTTCCTTGATGGCAATTTCAATCAAAAAGCCACAAGGTGCTGGGAGAGGAGAGATCCTTTTTTCTTCCTTTGTTTTCCTGCTTATAAGTTCAGAACAGACAATCACTTGACCCATGTTGTGATAATCCCTTCCTTCAAAATCTTACAAATACATCTTCACAAATACACAAATACATCTTTCTCACAAAGGTCAAAAATCTGACAGAAGAAATGGCGACACTTGATGAGAATATCAGCAAACTTACTAAGGAGAAGAAGTCCTTGCAGGAAGCTCATCAGCAAGTTCTAGATGACCTACAAGCAGAGGAGGACAAAGTCAACACACTGAGCAAAGCTAAAGTGAAATTGGAACAGCAAGTGGATGATGTAAGCTCTGCCTTCATGTTTCACCAGGCTTGTTTGTCCACCACTTAACAGTTTTCATGAGAATGAAAGTTTGCAAAGCTTTGAAATGTATTCCTCTCATTTTAGAAATGTAGTCCTTGTACTGTCTGTAAAAAGTATAATTACAGAAATACTATAAAATTTATCTGTGTAGTTCAACCTTTGAAAGGATTGCAATAACCCAGAAAAATCCACCCAATTTGCATTTGCAGAGTAACTGGCATGAAGTCAAACAGAACTTTGCTACTAAGAGAACTGTACTTCTTGCACAACTGTAAAGCAGGGACTAACCCTTTTGTTCTATTTCTTTAGTCCAAATGCCCACTGGCTGCTAGAAAACAAAAAATATAAAATGATGTTTGTGGGTAAAGTAATTCTGCTTCACAGCTTGCTAGAGCTCAGCACAGAACTGGGCACAGCATCCATCTGAGTGTTGTAAACCATCTGTGTTCAACATATTTACTGAATGACTTTGTTCCTAAAGCTTGAGGGATCACTTGAACAAGAGAAGAAAGTGAGGATGGATCTAGAAAGGGCAAAACGCAAACTGGAAGGGGATTTGAAGCTGACCCAAGAGAGTGTCATGGACTTGGAGAATGACAAGCTGCAGATGGAAGAAAAGCTGAAAAAGTAAGAAGCTGATAGTGCTGTACAAAATAAAATAGCACAGTTACCATTCTTATTTCAGAGCCTGCAGGTGTGTCATCCTGCTCTGATGGTGGCTAAAAGGAAATTCCTTTATGAGAGTGTGTAGCCAAGAAGGGAGGGAAAATAACCCTTACTTTTGCACAGTATACCTGAAACATTAGAATTTATTAAACTTTGCAGCACTAAAAAAAACCAAAACGATTAAACAAACAAAAACCCACAAAAAGTTATTGATGTTTTCATTGCTTAGAGAAAAAAGCTGAAGGAACACTCTAAAAAGTTGTTCATCCTAACTATCTGTGACAGTATTGTTGGAAGACCTGGAAGATCTGACTGTTAAAGTATTTTTCCATTGAGTCTGAAAATAGTGTTACTTTTGTATGACACAGAGAGCCAGAAATACATGCACAAATGCATGCAGAGGCTTGGCTTGGAAACCGCTGCTCAGAGGAAAATGTGTTTTCATGCAAATTGCAATATATGAGGATTGTTTTCATTTTTAGATACGTCAGAAGTTTTATTGAACAACTGTTTAAAAATTGCAAAACCTAACTTGAAGCTACAAGGCAAATTGTCACAGTAGGATTTTCCTTTCTATGGCAGGAAAGAATTTGAAATGAGCCAGCTGAATTCCAAGATAGAAGATGAACAAGCTATAGTGATGCAGCTGCAGAAGAAGATCAAGGAGCTTCAGGTCAGCTTGCTTTTTTTTTTCATATATCATAGGGTGAGTTTCTCTTTGTGCCTCACTGAAAGGCCTTGCAGAAACTTTTCATGGCTACCTGCAGCTCCTCTTTGAGACAGAAAGTGGTACATCTTTGTACTACTTCCCTTTTCCCTGGGATGTAGTTCCTCCCCAATAGCAGGACATATGACCACAGAATGCTAGCAGTTTCAAGCAAAGCAGAATGGCTCTGGTGTTTTGCTTTAACCAAATATTATTGTTCCAGACCATGGAGCTGAGGGTAGTTGCTGAGGAGGAGTTCAGCAGGGATAAGCATGGATTTGAAATTTAGAGAAAGGGTTTATATGCTCAGAAAACTTTTAACAGAAATGAAAAGGCCAAGTAAAGTCAGCACCATCCAAACAAAATGTCTAGACCTGAAAATATCAGCTCTGCTTTTTTTGTTAATAAAGAATATTTGTATAACCTGGATGTAAAGTGCAGATTGGTCAAAAAACCTTTTAATAAAAAAGACTGCTCCCAATGAATATTCGCTATCCATGCAGTTCTTCACACTGCTGTATTTGAAATCCTGTCTTAACACTCCTAAAGAGAATTTACTTCAGTCACAGAGCTCTTAAAATGACAATTTATTGCTGCTACTCCTACTAGCGAGTCCTCACATATACTTCAGCTGAATGTCAAATACAGGAGTATAAGGTCAATGCACCAGACCTAAATGTCTTGAACTAGAACTTGTAGAGCAAAGTACTGTGAGAAAGATATGACTCATCATCATTACTGTAGCTCAAGATCTGATTTACTGGCACAAATGGGCAAGTCCTGTAGCTGCTGAGTTGCCAGTGTTGTAAAACGTGGGCTGTCAGAGGGTATAACAATTTGTGAGTTGCTCCATGGTCTTCTGATGGGAATCTCGTGCAGGTGATCAAAAGGTGTTCATGTCTCTCTGGCAGGCTCGTATAGAAGAACTAGAAGAGGAGTTGGAAGCAGAAAGAGCTGCTCGAGCCAAGGTGGAAAAGCAGAGATCAGATCTGGCCCGAGAGCTGGAGGAATTAAGTGAGCGACTTGAGGAGGCTGGAGGAGCCACAGCTGCCCAGCTGGAGATGAACAAGAAACGTGAGGCAGAGTTCCTGAAGCTGCGGCGGGACCTCGAGGAGGCCACGCTGCACTACGAGGCCACGGCCGCCACCCTGAGGAAGAAGCACGCGGACAGTGTGGCCGAGATGGGGGAGCAGCTGGACAACCTGCAGCGGGTCAAGCAGAAACTGGAAAAGGAGAAAAGCGAGCTGAAGATGGAAGTGGATGATCTGTCATCCAACATGGAGCAGATGGTCAAGGGAAAAGTAAGGATCCTGAGACTTCCCAAAGCCCCCCAAAGCCATGTGTGGCTAAGGCTTTTCTTAAGGTTTCCCAGGACACCTGGTACAGCCAGAACTGTTTAGAAGGTGGTGTCTTGCAATTGGAGGGTGCTTATGTGCACAGCGTCTCACTTCCCCAGCTGGTGGTAAAAAACCCTTCTTACCTGGAGATGGGACAGCAATTGGCCTGTCTAAAACACATAGTGCATCCCCAGTCCCAGGCACACTGTTTATCCATGTATCTCAGAGCATAAAAATGTGTCACTTAAATTAGGCTTCCCCAGGCTAGTGACAACTGGGGTGATGCCATCCAAGGCAGGAAATGTCTCACCCTAAGCAGAGTCCTTTCAGATCCTGACCTTGGTTCACAGTTTTGACTCATGTTAGCAAGGAGTGCAAAGCAAAGGCTTGCATGACCATGCTGTATATTTTCACAGATGAACTGTGGATTTTGTTTCCTGAGTAGATAATCTTGGTAGCTTTCAGAGCACTCTAAATAGATTTCCTTCAGTGCAAATGAAGAAAAGAAATGTCAATATTCGCAGAGTTAGAAAGCTGTCATCAAACCCAATTTATGATAAATGGCAATTAAAGCAGAATCAGTAGAGCAATTTTCATTGGAGGTGATTTTCCCATCTAGCAATTATGAGGAGGCTATGCCTGATCTTCATAGGCATGTGACTGCTTTTGAAGTTTTATCAGTCTTTTTACACTGGTGGAATTCAATTTAGGGGAAAAAAATGGGGAAAGTGGTCTGATGGGGAGTCCCCTGATGTGGGACCATAGGCATGGAGCTATTCTTCCCTGCTCCACTGCTCTGGTATTTGTGTCTTTGCTATCTGCCATTTCTCTGAAAGACAAACATGCACACAGAAAAAAAGGATACATTTGGAAGGCTACAGCTTCCAAATGTCTGCCAGGAGGCTACAGCTTTCTTTGTCTTTTCTCCCGATTCCCAATAGGCCAATGCAGAGAAACTTTGTCGCACTTATGAAGACCATCTGAACGAGACAAAAACGAAACTGGACGAAATGACTCGCCTCATGAATGACCTCACTACTCAGAAGACAAAACTCCAGAGTGAGAATGGTATGTGCATGTTCAGCCCAGATAGACTGTCTCCCAGGAATTTATCAGAGGTGCCTCAGCACCACATTGGTGAGATGTGTTGTGTGATGGCACCTGCTCTGAAGGCACCTGCATTAGGATTGCTGAATGGAGCAGTAGTTTTTGTGTTTTTTGACATTCCTATCTTTAACTTTTATATAACCTTGGTGGTGAGACCTTGCCTTGGACTGGGTTTTGAAACAAACCTATACCCATATTTACTAGCATACTGTGATACCATCTCTTGAGCCAAAATGGATGTGCCAGCTAGGTAACCAGTTTCAGGAACAAGGACATGTACACCCATCCTTCAGTGCAAGAGGGATAAAGAAGGAGCTGGCATACTGTTGCTCTCTGTGTTGAACACCATCTTCCTCAATCTGACCTTGGGCATTTCACCCTAGAAGATGCTCATATGTGACCAAAAATACCACATAGCCTCTAAGTTCTTGCTACCTTTTTAGCCAGAGCAGTATTACTTAATTTCTGCACCCTCATCAGGTATAACTGTTCCATATATTTTCAAAGAACTTATTAGTTCTGTGTACTCCTTTAAGGTTGCAGTTTTCACCCTGCAGTGACACCCTTCTTGTGCTAAACTAAGTTTTCCTTATGTATCCTTTTGCTCTTTATGCTGGTTGTTGCGAGGTTCTCAGGATGCCTTGCAGCCCTCTGAAAAGAAGTCTGTGGAAAAACAATGTAAAGTAGTGAAAAAGAGTATAAACAAAGCAAGCTACAGCTGCATGTGAAAGTAAGCATCAGTCTAGCCTAGTCCTGGAACTGAAGTAAAATTAACAAATCAAAGTATTGGCAGTACAAAAAAAATTACATTAAAAAAACACAAACCACAAAACCCATTAAAACAACCCCATAAACAAACAAACAAACAAAAAAGCCAAAAAAACCTAAGAAAATTATCCTGGGGAAGTGTCTGATGGTTACAACATTGGAAGAAGCTTCGCAAAAGGTCAGTCACAATCACTGTAAGTTCTTTTCCTCAGCAGAATTGGACAGGGACTTTGATTTTTTTGACTGGGACTTTGTCACGTCATCATACTGATTTGTTTGTTTGTTTGTTGAATCTTGTGGCAGGTGAGTTTATTAGACAACTTGAAGAGAAGGAGTCACTGATAAGTCAGCTGTCCCGGGGGAAAACATCATTTACACAACAGATTGAAGAACTTAAGAGACAGCTAGAAGAGGAAACCAAGGTAATGCTTTGACTGTGTCCATTCATTGGAATGGAATGGGGAAAAATGTCTATGTTCAGTCGAGGCCTGGATAAAAGCTGAAATGAGACATAGGAGCAACAGAGATTCGTGCCAATTGTACTGATGTACTTTCCTGCCCTTGACTGAGGCAAGTGACAAGAGAAGAGTTTGGGAAAATCATCAGCATCTATAAACGTTAAATAAAACTTACCCAGTAAGATAGCCAAAGTCTCAGATCCTGCATCTTGAATGTTTGGATGTTTCTCCAAAGCTGTTAAATTATCTTCAGTCTTGATAGCTTCCTCCACATGTCACTAATTAGGGATGACTTCAAACACTTCTTACCTCACTTGACCTGGGCTGTCAAAGCCAGAGGCAAAAAGAAAAAAAGGCTTAAGCCTCCACTGGAATTTCTAGGGGCTGTTTGTTTGGGTTTTGCTGTAGGTAACCCTGCAATGCTGTGACCTTTCTATCCCTGCAGTCCAAAAATGCCCTGGCTCATGCCCTGCAAGCAGCCAGGCACGACTGTGATCTCTTGAGGGAGCAGTATGAGGAGGAGCAAGAAGCCAAGGCAGAGCTGCAGCGGGCTCTCTCTAAGGGAAATGCAGAAGTGGCACAGTGGAGAACAAAGTATGAGACTGATGCCATTCAGAGAACTGAGGAGCTGGAAGATGCCAAGTGAGTTATATATGCCCTTGTCTGGCAGTACTGTACTTCCTAGGACTTGTTACGTGCTAAGAAATGGGGCAACCTGGTTGGAAAAGTCCCTCTGACTTATTGCTGTTATTTGTGGCTGTCCTTCTGTTCTTCATATTGCTTGGGCAGGTCAGTGTTTCTGCTGAGTCCTTGTCTGTGGAGCAGTGGTTGTGGATACTGGAGTTCATTTGAGTATGAACAAAATTAGATAGCCCTACTTGGTTATCTTTCACACTTACTTGCTTTGCCCCGGCCCAGTGCCGTTTTCTTGGTCTTGACTTCCCTTCGTAGCTGGGAGATGATGGGCTGCCCTGGGAAAGTAGGGCAGAAAGTCATGTTGGCTCACACTGTGCAGCTGTTCCCAGTTACCAGGCTCAGGTGTTACTGGGCAAGGTCTCTGAACATCTCCAGGATCTGCCTCCATATATCTCTGATCTTTAGGATCTTCTCCCACTTCCAGCATGTTTTCTCCATCTAGTATCTTCACAGTCTTCTTTCTGGGCCATCCTGTCTTTGCAGGACTTCTTCTTGCCAGACCCCTTTTTTCCCAATCTAAATAGTCTATGAACAAAAGCCCAGGGCATGACCAGCCTCCTAATTGGTGGTTATCTCATATCTCTTGATTGGAGAAAAATGACACTGTCATTTAGACCAGGTCTTATGAAATATTTACAATGAGCCCATTCTGGTTACAGCTCGTAAGTAGCAAGTTGGTGCCTGTAAGTTCAAAAGTTCAGTTTCAAATATTCATACACAGGCACGCATGCACAAAATTATCTGCCACATGTCAGCATTCATAATTTAAGCTGGGGTTTTATTCCATCATAGTCCCTTCTCTACAGAGGCTTGATTTCCCCCTCTCTTCCCCTTTCCCTTGTCTCACCTCCATCCACCCTCCCCATTTTCCCTTTCAAAACTGATTTATTGAGACATTGCTTTGGTGCCAGTGTTTCTGGATAACACATCAGTGGTGACACTTGTTCATTTCACTGTGTCTTCCCACCTGGTAGGAAGAAGCTTGCTGCTCGACTGCAAGAAGCTGAGGAAGCAATTGAGGCAGCCAATGCCAAGTGCTCTTCTCTGGAAAAGACAAAGCACAGGCTGCAGAATGAGCTGGAAGACATGATGATTGACCTGGAGAAGGCCAACTCGGCAGCTGCCTCCCTGGACAAGAAGCAGCGCGGGTTTGACAAGATCATCAATGACTGGAAGCAGAAGTATGAAGAGTCACAGGCTGAGCTGGAGGCTTCCCAGAAGGAGGCCCGTGGCCTCAGCACTGAGCTCTTCAAGCTGAAGAATGCCTATGAGGAGACACTGGACCACCTGGAGACTTTGAAAAGGGAAAACAAGAACCTCCAAGGTAGGCTTCATTCAGGTCCTGCAGCCAGTGCAAGAGCCACATCAGCAGACTTCTGGAGGGATGCAGGTGCCCTGTAGTAGCTGTGGGGAAAGGTGTTTATCTCATCCTGAGATGAGCTTTCTGATATCATTTAAGACACTGACTGATGCTGGCAATGAAGGTTTTGAACACAGAAACTGGTATGGCCAGAGAAGAGCAGGCTTCCCTTTGTTCCCCTGCCAATAAAGGTTACTGGTAGAGGAGCCATTCTCAGGGGAGGAACAAGAAAAATGACAGAGGTGCAGTGGATGAAGCCTAGACAGCTCTCAAAGCAGAGCATGGTGTTGCTAGCCTGCAGATCACAGATAAAATCTAGATTACTATAACCACTTCAAAATGTATTCACAGGAAAGGCTGTGCCTTCAAGTTGTTCAGGCAAAAAAAGTTGCTGTAAGTAAACATAAGGCAGCGCTTGTGTACAGACAAGCCCTTGAGGCAGCGGGTTGAGGCATGATTCCTGTATTCACACTCCATGAATTGCAGTATGGTCCAGACACTCTGTTTGCTAAATCCATCCATCCTCTTTTGTTACAGAGGAGATTTCTGATCTGACGAATCAGATCAGTGAAGGAAACAAGAGCCTCCATGAAATAGAAAAAATCAAGAAGCAGGTTGAACAAGAGAAATCAGAAGTTCAGCTGGCTCTGGAAGAAGCAGAGGTAAGGAAAGAAGGCTCAAGGGAAGAGGGAAAGGTGTCTTTATCAGGATTTTCCATCCTTTTCATCCTCTCAGCAACATAGCCAATGTGTTGATTTTTAGCATGTGCAACCTCTCTGCACTCAGCTCCTCCAGCCTGGCTAACCAGTGTCTTCAAGAGTGACCAGTGACTTTTGGAGATGTGAGCTCTATGATTATCAGTGAAGGCCCTTTTAAAGGAGGTGCCTTGCAGCTTTCATTTTTTTGTTAGAATCATAGAATCATCAAGGTTGGAACAGACCAGTCCAACCATCCACCCAGCACTACCACTGTAACCTCTAAACCACTAAACTGTATCGCCCAGTGCCAGATCCAGATGCCTCTTGAACACTTCTCTGGGACCCCTGGTGGCCTAGTGGTTAGCATGCAGGACTCTCACCGCTGCGACCCAGGTTCGATTCCCCGGTCCCCCGGGCAGATGGAGCTCGTTAGCCCTGTGAGGCCATCCATCTATGAGAAGGTCACTCTAAACAAACCTACGTCCTGAGGACCTCACTGCCATTGTCCAAGCTTGCTTGGCCCCGGCAGATGAACCTTAGGATTAAAGGGTGGGCTCAGTTCAGCGCAGGCTGTGTCTCACCTAAAAAATCCATTGCGCAGGCTTGAAAGGTAAAAGACCTTTCCCAAAATCTTCGTTCGCGAAGACTGGCCATTATTATATATAATGAACACTTCTAGGGATGGGGACTCCACCGCCTCCCTGGGCAACCTATTCCAATGCCTGACCACCCTAACAATGAAAATTTTTTTCTGATATCTAAATTGAATCTGCCCCGTCTCAGCTTTAGGCTGTTTCCTCTTGTCCTCTCACTGCGGACGCAGTAGAAGAGACTGGCCACCACCTCACTACAACCTCATTTCAAGTAGTTGTAGAGAGAGATGAGATGCCCCCTGAGCCTCCTCTTCTTGAGGCTCCCTCAGCTGTTCCTCACAAGACATGTTTTCTAGACCCTTCACTAGCCTTGTTGCCCTTCTCTAGTTGTTTGGTTTCGTGTTTTGTTTTTTTTTTTCACTTTCAGGAAGCTCAGAAATCTTCTGCCCACTGCCTCAAAATTCAGTCCTTGCTCACTTTACTATAGAATATTACAGTCTTTTGAAAAACACAAACTGCTGAAAATTATGGTCATATACTCTTTTATCAGATATTTCTGCCATCTAGTTTCCAACAGTAAATTTCTGTTTATGAGAATAAGAAAACAAACCTCCTGATGACTTCCAGTTTTATAAGATATTGTGTTGGATAGCGCAGCCTACTTAAAAAGATGCAGTAGTCTCAGAAAGCAAATGAAAACAGGAGTTTGATAAAGACATCTGGCCTCACTGCATTAATTTCTACAGTGACAAGTATGCACATACCCAAGAGGGTTGCCTCATCCCAATTTCCAGAAACAACAATATGGAACAAGCCAAATGGAAATACTTGTTATTCACTTAAAGGGCTCAGCTGACAGGTTTTCTCAAAAGTGAGGTGCATTGCAAAGCTAAGAAAGGGTGTAGGTGGTGCTGGCTAGAAACAACAAAGCGCTTAGCAAGGGATTTTTAGTGAAGGCTGCATTTTGTTTAATTGCATCTAAATAATATCTGCTAAAATGAACATCATCCAGTGACAGGGATCCATTAACAACTTAAATGCTGTGCAACTTCTTTGGTCTGTTACAGGATGCTTTATACATTGCAGGGATTTCACAGCCAAACAAACAGGTGTCATTACCAGAGCAGAGGGAAGAGCATGTCTTTTTTCCACAGCTCTGAGATGTGGAGAACGATTATGTACTCTGCCAGAAAACCTCCCTTGCTAGAAAGAATACATCAGTTCTTGAGGAATCTAAGGGGCACACTTTACTTTCCTGGACTGTGTGGAATGGCTTCCTAAATCTCTGTGATATTAGGAAGTAACAAAAGTAAAGGGGTGATGTATCGTATTTTAATTGTGGAAGAGATGGTTTAATGCAGTTTTTCTCCCTCCCTTGTGAATTTGGGTCTCCGGCAGTCACTGCTGGTGACACAGAACTTCTGTGTGTTGTTCCCATTAATATGTTGTGGATCCTTGGCATGAAGTGTGCATTTGATTGACTTGTAGCTGTTGCATGTTGGCCAGAGATTAGCAGGGATTTTGTACAGCTCTGTTTTCAGAACCTCCATTCTGTTTCCATCATCTCTCAAGGGAAGCACAGCTAAGCTTGTGCAGTTCCACCCTCAGAGAGCACTTCCAAAAAATACGATGTTCTGTTCTGTGCTTTCATTCTCTGTTTGATCAACAAGGAGACAGAATGACACTGAGCCTGATTTATGCAAGACCTGAAAGTCAGAGGCCTTGCTATTTCTGTATGGGCTGTTGTCTGCTTAGTTCTTCACTTCCATATATGAGAGAAATGTAGCAATAAAGACATAGGAACAAAATTCTCCTATTTCACAGACAATTCATTTTAATTTGAAAGAATGACAGAGTATTTTTGCATTTTGTCATATAGAGATGATACCTGTTATTTCTTCCTTTGAAGTCATATTGCCTAATAAGATTATATAATTAGGAGGCTTCCAACACTTTGTGATTTGGAGAGATTTTTGTGAGCTGGAGGATGGATGTGTGGAGCCCTTCACCTTCCTAAAAATAATCTTGTTTTAGCTTGTTCCTATCCCTTACAAGCCTGTGAATTTCCGGAGGGTGTCTTTACAGAGGTGCAGAGCAGGGAACAGCTGTTGATGTCAAAGCCATGCAGGCAGGGCCAAAGGTGTTGTTGTTTGGGGATTTTCTTGTGAGCTGTGGACTGTTTGACAATTTGTCCTCTGAGGAGCTTGCTGCTCGATTTTCCAACTGTCAGGTTGCATTAGAAGGCAAGTAAGTGTGTTGTTTTGCCATGTAAGCTAGTCATGTCCTTGCCTAGAGAGAGAGAGGGAAGGAGGAAGTAGTGCTATTGGAAACAGGAAGAGATGCATGAAGGAATCATCTTTGTGCAGCTGTTTGTGATTTGGAAAAAAAAAAAAAGGCAATTCCTGGCTTGCAAGCTCTTGATGCTTTCTATTTCAGGGAGCTTTGGAGCATGAAGAAAGCAAGACCCTTCGTTTTCAGCTTGAACTTTCTCAGCTTAAAGCAGAGTTTGAAAGAAAACTTGCAGAAAAGGAGGAAGAAATGGAAAACATAAGGTACCGTGCTGGAAGCAGCATGTTTTTTAAGGGGAAAGTCTCAAAAGACCAGAACAATGCTCAAGACTCGAGCCAGTCAAATGCACCACAGGTAGTTATGCCAGAACAAGCAGGTACTGTCTGTACCAGAAACCAAGACAGCTCTGACTTTTTGCCAAAAGGTAATCCTATCACAATACCATTTCTTAGTTCAAATATTCCTGTCAGATCAGTCTCTGTCAGCGCACAATTAAATCCATCAAGTGTATCACGTGGCAGCTGTAACAAAACTGAGTGGCACAACCAAATTCCCAGCAGATCAAAGGCCACTAAGTTCTTATGTTTACAGTATGGAAACAGGTAGATCTAGAGTGCTGCCATCTCCTAATCCTGTAGGATGGCTGACTCCCAAGGGGAACCCCAGGCAAAATCAGCAGTACTTACCTCAGTGGTGCTCAAACCTATGTTATCTAAAGGCATTTAGTTAATTTATGCAACTACAGCTACACTGATCGTGGGAGGATGTGAGGAGGTTGCTGTTATGTGTAAACCATTTGGGTAAGCAGTGAGAACTGCAGAGGTGCAGAAAGCGTGAATATGACAGGAGAGGAGCTTGTAGGTGAGAGGGATCAACAGGAAAAATGGAAAGCAATTAGATAAGAGGAAGATGACGTTTTTTGTCTCTTCCCTCCTACCCAGTACAAATTCACTGAAGGGTTACACTCTTAAAAGGAGGCCGCACTGGGGCAGATTTTCAGCAATGTGTGTGTGCAGTCATTCAGAAAACTTTGGCCTTGAATTAGACAATGTTGCAATGCTATTTACCCAAGAATCATGTCGTTTATTGGTAGACTAAAGGGTAGGGAAGGGAAAGTCCAAGGCTCATCCAGGCCAGTGTTGTTTCACACCCAAGAATATTTTTGCCCTTTAATCTTCTGATATTCTGCAGATGTCTGGATTGCAGAGACCTAGAGATAAGCTAACCAGTGCTTTCTGCTTCAGCTTCATTATGAATGTTCAGCAGACAGGCTATGTTGTTTCCTGGGAGTCTAGGACACAGTTCAGTATCTTGCTGAAGCAATAAGGCCCTCAAGGTTTTCCTTGTTGACTCAATGATTTCCCAGAACTCCTACACTTTTAGCAAAACTTGGCCAGCAGTGAGATAAATGTTTCTGTGTGAGTTGTATTCTGTGCTTTGAGTTACCTTCTGGTTGTAAGAGAGCAAAACTTTCATGGTAGGACTTGTCTGTTGCAGAGTCAAGAAAATTAACCCCCTGTTTGTATCCATTTTGTCTTTAAATTGACACTAAGCTGCCTTTCACAGGGGGGCAAGGCTGTTAATTGGGTGGGTTTAATCTCTTCTAAATTTAGATGTCCAAAACAGGATTTCTATTCCTGAATTATTCCCCTTACCATTAGCATAAGAAAGGTTTTTTCAACATCTATTTTAAGACCCAGTAACTTGTAGCTTATACATGCCATTTACTATAAGGAGCACCTAGAGTAATTAGCTTAGAACATAGCAACCTACCTTCAGTTTGATTGATACCCTCCACTAATGTCTTCATAAAAAGGCTGAGATGTAAAACATCCAAGTAAATTATTCAGTAAATACCTTAGGAAGTAACTGCTAGGTTTGAAGTGCTTCCTGTTAGGTTCAAATCTGTACTTGCTTGCGTTTACCAGAAGTCTGAGAGTACTCCTGGATCCAGTATTGCCAAAGGAAATGCAGAAGAAGGATGTTACCGGTGCTTACAGACCAGGAGTTAGCTGAGGGTGTGAAGCACACCAGCCAGTTAGACAGCAGTGAAGAACTAGAAACTATGTATGCTATGTATGTGTGCTACACGTGGCATTCAGAAATATACTGTGCCTCAAAATGAGACACTTTCAGAGACCACAGTACTGTTGCATGGAGTTCTACATTCCTGTGCAGAGAGGAAAATTATTCCATTCATCCTTCTTGTCCTTTTCAGGAGAAACCAGCAACGTGCCATAGATTCACTGCAGTCCACCCTGGATTCAGAAGCCCGCAGCAGAAATGAGGCCATCCGGCTCAAGAAGAAGATGGAGGGGGACCTCAACGAGATGGAAATCCAGCTCAGCCATGCTAACAGGCACGCTGCTGAGGCAACCAAGTCAGCACGTGGCTTGCAGACACAAATAAAGGTACTCAGGGAACTGTCGGTCCCAAGTGCCCAACAGTACTCACGGGCTGGGTTTCATCGGCACAGATCAAAACAGCAGTGGTGATGGTAATTAAGAGGGAAGCTACTCTCAACAGTGTAAAGGGAATTAGTGATCACATCTGGCATCAGAGAATACAGAAATATGGATTTCTTCTCAGACTTGCATGCAAGCTGGATGAGATCCAGTCATAAAACCCCTGCTGGCTGCAGCCTCCTGCAGGGGCAGAAAGCTACAGCATGAGAAACTGAAAACCTGTGATTTTCTTCTGAGCTTGCAAGTCTTTTAAAAGTGGAGAGCAAGTGAGTTGGCTGGAGCACAGGGAGTGTGTGTATATTCAGCTTTGTTGTTTGCATCAATATTTGTAGTAGCAAAAAAAAAAAAAAAAAAAAAAGAAGCACTTTGCTAAGGCACCTCTTCTGTTATTGCTTCTCCCGTGCCTAAGCAGCTAATTCTGCCTCAGGTAGAACCACCAGCTATGACAGATTTGAGCACACAGATTTTCCCCCCATTGCACTGTGTACCACAAAAGCTATTCAGCTTACAGTGTGGAAATACATAAAATAAATATAATAGATAAAAAAAGGACTGAAATTCTTGAGGTGGGCCCCATTTAGCCTCTGCAATCTGGGATCCTCCTGTGTAAGCACAGCGGTTTGAAATGGAGTTATACTGATAAAAAAACCAAACACCTGCTTTGTTTCAGGAGCTCCAGGTGCAACTGGATGACTCAGGACATGTGAATGAAGATCTGAAGGAGCAGCTGGCAGTCTCTGACAGGAGGAACAATCTTCTCCAGTCGGAGCTGGATGAGCTGAGGGCTTTGCTGGACCAGACTGAACGGGCAAGGAAGCTGGCAGAGCATGAGCTGCTGGAAGCCACTGAACGTGTGAACCTGCTTCACAGTCAGGTTGGATTTTTCTGTGCCTTCTCCCTCACTGCCTTCTGTTAAGCACTGACACTGTTTGTCCATGGCCATCACAAATCAAGAGAGAAAATGAGGGACGGTTCAGTCACACTGTAGATATGCCACCTCCCTCCCTTCCAGTTAGCTGGGATTTATGATTCATCCAACTGCTTTAAACAGCTTCCAGGAAAAGTGATGATGGAAAATAACAAGAGTAAATTTTATTTCTTTCATTCTTCCATGCTGTAAAGCCAGTTTCCTGCTTTAGTTAAGCCATGTCTGGGATGGTGAGGCATTTCTTCGGAGAAGCAAAGCAGGTGCTGTGTTTGTGCAGGGCACTGATGTTGTAACCCTGTGATGCAACCACAGGGGTTGGGCTCTAACAATAGGTGGATTAAGCAGGGCAGGAAACCACCTGCAGCACAGTGCCCTCTGTGCCTTGCAGGTCTCCATTAAGATTGGCCTTTGGGCTTTGTCGAGGTGCACACTGCAGTTTTTAAGGTGCCACGGAGGGGCATGTCCTGACTCGACAGCATTTTTGCTTCTCTTCACAAATAATGGTCACAAAGAAATCAAAATGTGCTACAGGCTGGTGATGTTCTGCGGTGTTTCCTCCAGCCCACTGGTGCCGTTGAGCTTCTGTTTTAATCACCTCATTGGCTATTAATGATCATTAATTTACCAGAATGAACTGCCTTATTCATTCCTCTAAGCTTATTGCTTATTATTTTATCTGAATCAGAAGCTGAATATTTAAAACTCTGAGAGTAATTTTAATATTTCCTCAGTCTGAAGCTACATTTGCTAGTGAAGCCAGCTCTTACCATGTACCTGGGTCTCCTTTCCCAAATGTTGCTCTGTGTAATCCAGGAGTTGCAAAAATCAGTAAGTCTTGATGCTCTATAGTATTTAGAGGAACTGTCTCTAATCATCAGTTTCTCTCCTTTTCCACTGTTCCTCTGGGGAAAACTTAATAAAAGAACACAAGCCTGATCAATCAAAAGAAGAAGCTGGAGGGTGACATTTCCCAAATGCAGAATGAAGTGGAAGAATCAGTCCAGGAGTGCCGGAATGCAGAAGAAAAAGCCAAGAAAGCAATCACAGATGTAAGTAGGCTGGTTCCTTGCTCACCTCTTCTCATACTGCAATGCCTGAGGACAGCCAAGAAAGTATTTTCAGGTCACCATTTCTATGCTTGTTACAGAGCTCATAAATGCAAAGTTATCTGCAGATAACTGATGAAACTACAAAATAAAGCAGGCTAGAGGTAAAAGAGAGGACAGAATTTTTTTTCTGATGTTTAGGGTTTGGTTTTGGTTGTTTTCTCGGGGTTTTGTTTTCCCAAGAATGCAGTTTCCACTGGTCCTCAAAGTCTCAGGTCATGTCACCTTTTTATGAAGTAAGTTATTCACCTGGATACCTTAAACCAGCACAGACTGAAGTAGCACTAACTGATCTCCTGGTGTACGTAGAATATGATGTGAGAAACAAAATTACTGAATTGGAGAAACATGAAGCCTAAGATCCCAGGAGGAGAGATGGAGAGTATTCTTCTAGGGAGGAGAGGTGTTTGGGCAGGTATGGTTTCATTTCCCACAGACCTGGAGAAATCCACATCTTCATAGTTCAGATGATGTTTCACATCATACCGGCAAATAAAATGAAAGCTAAAACTGGACCTTTCTGTGAGTTATGTGTCTGGAGTGCCTGGATGAAGCTATTCCTGTATCATGGTCTTTACTGTTCTTGGCTGACAGCTCTATTTCTGCCTGCCATAGAGAAGATGCTGATTCTCCTTGATGCAGCTCCAGCCTGGATTACAATGACTGCTGTCTTTTGGTGACAGCTCAGTGATGGGTACAAAATCTGTAAATGGCTCTTGGTGGCAGGTACAAACATCAAAGCAGGAATGAGCTAATTTGGCACCCTTTTAACCTGTTTTACAGAAAGACCAGGGACTATGTAAGATGTCGATACCGAGCTTTCTATCCCAGCACAGACTGTGGAAGTTGCTCTGCTCTTACAACTGCCCAGGCAGCTCTCACCTGTGGCTGTGCAGGGAAATTTGTCTGTCAATTGTCTTAGGCTACTACCTTTCAAGAGCTCCTAACACCTAGATTAGATTTTGAATAATTTCTGTATAAAATGTATCTAGTGAGTGTCACAGGCTTACTTGTGGGCATTATAAATGAGAACATGATATAGCACAGATAATAAAACTTAAAAAAAAAAAAAGAAAGGAAAAGGGAGAGGTGGAATCTTAAAGCTTTTGAATAGGGAGGGAAAAAAGGTCTCCAAGGTTTTTCTGTTCTTCTGTTTTCTCTGTCCATGCAAGATATACACACAGAAGGTATTATCTGGAGCTTTGGGTACAGTGAATGATCCAAATAGGAGACAATTCAAGGTTGATCTTCCACCCTCTATTTCAAAACATAATCCAACAGCATAAGAGAGCTGCTGTAAAATGTGGTTATTTTTCAGGCAGCAATGATGGCTGAGGAGCTTAAAAAGGAGCAGGATACTAGTGCTCACTTAGAAAGAATGAAGAAGAACATGGAGCAAACCATTAAAGACCTCCAGAAGAGACTGGATGAAGCAGAGCAAATAGCTCTGAAAGGTGGCAAGAAGCAGATCCAGAAACTGGAATCCAGGGTAAGTTTGTGATGCAACTTCAGACCAGTGCCGCCTTCTTACAGAATTGGTACTAGGTAGGTAGCCTAGGGCTGGCCTGGTAAGTTTATAGAGGCCAAGAAGGGATAGTATGAACGCTTTCCTCTGTTTCACAAAATGCAGGTGAGCAGTGCTTCCCCTTCATCATCCAGCTACAATGAGCGACCAGCAGACGACCAAAGCCCTTGATTAAAAAAAAAAAAATTAAAAGCCCCAGCATCTAAAATCAGCAAAAGCCTCTCCAATGCTTGCTTTGTTAAACTTTTCTGGCCTTTGCATATGTCTGCACCTCTGACTGCTGGTGCAGCTTAAATACATTTAGGAAAAAGCAGAATGGAAAGGTGACATTTTGGTCTCTTCTTGAAATTTGACTCTATGGGGATGCCTAGAAAATAAGCATTTCTTGAACTGTGAGCCAAATTATCTGCTGCTTTAAATATATGTAGCACAATGGCAAGGGTTTTTCCTCTTTTGCAGGTTCGTGAGCTGGAGAATGAACTTGAGACTGAACTCCGTCGCAATTCAGATGCCCAAAAAGGAGCCCGCAAGTTTGAGAGACGCATAAAAGAGCTGACTTACCAGGTATGTTGGGGACTGTAGTAACCACTAAGTCACTGGAAAGAAACATGTCTTAAATTGCCTCAGTGTTCCAGCAAAGGATGGCATTACCCAGAGCTTTCTGATTACAACCAAAGCTTTAGGCATAGGAGAAATATCTCCCTAGGGCTACCGTCATAGAAGCATAGAATGGTTGGGGTTTGGAAGGGGCCTTAAGATCATCTCATTCCAACCTCCCCATCACGGGCAGGGACACTTTCCACTACACCAGGCTGCTCAGGCTCCATCCAGCCTGGCCTTAAACACTACTTCCAAGGATGGGGCATCCACAGCTTCTCTGGGCATCCTGTTCCAGTAATCATCATCCTCTTGCCTGATTTGTTGTAACTAGTGTTAGAAAGCCTCTGCCGCTGGGAATTTGGAGAGTTTTAGTACAGCATTAATATGGAACAGGCTTCGATGACTATTCACAATGCAAGGGAAGAAAGAGCCCAGCTGTCTCTCAGCTGTGCCGCTGTTGCCAAAGGGAGCCAGAAGGACTCTGCTGACTCTAATGCACCACTCAGTGTAGGGTTCCTCAGTCCCAGGGCCCCGTCACCTATTGCTGAGCAGCAAGGTCTAGTCTTGAGCCTCCTGCAGGTTTGCTAACAGCTGCTGTTTCGAAAAAGGCCTGCAGCACAGAGCACTGATCCTTTTGCTTCCAACAGCATTCTTAAGAAGATAAACCCATCCATCTGCTTTAGATTATTTAGCCTCCTACTTGTTGTTTTACTTTGACTTTCGTACGCAGAAGCTGAAGATTGTTTTCTTAGAATACAGTGAGCCAGTAGAATTAGCTGGTCCTTCTGCTTATTGAGTGTGACAGCTGAAATCTGGCTCCTTTTGCCAGAAATGCCTCCAAACCAGACTTCAAATTATTCAAATTACCGTTTTAGACTCTTCCATAAGTCTGTTTCCCTATATCACAGCACGCTTTATAATGACCAGAGTGTTCTTCATCCCTGAGCGAGGAACTCTGGGTGTATGTATGTGTACAGCTCTGAAAGTGTGTGCATACATATATCTGTGTTTATATGTATCTATATTTACATGTATATAAATGCAGAGGGTACTCTCTTTCAGTCCTCCACGCTTACACACATCTTCAATGAACCTACAGAATATTTTCTCATCTGTATACAGGAGGATCACAACATGGCTAGTTTGTGTTTTGAGTTATAAGTTTCTAAAATATGCATGGCATCTATACTTCATGCATTGTGGGAGATGCTCTAGGCCTTTTTACTCCAGCAGCCCAACTAACAGTGTTTTGATACAGTCAGAAGAAGATAAGAAGAATCTTGCCAGGATGCAGGATCTGATTGACAAGCTACAATTAAAAGTGAAGAGTTACAAGCACCAAGCAGAGGAAGCTGTAAGTAACTATTTGGGCCTTTTTACCTTTGAGAGATTTACTGTTCTAAATCCACAGTCTTTTATCCATAGAAGCTTCTAGTACAAATACATGTTTTTTGTGCATTAATATTTTTATTTCATATAAACCCCAGTATATAAAACTGTATTTATATTTCATATAAAATAAAACATTTGGCATATTTTTGATTATAGTTAAGATATTCAATTTTATCTTATGATTGCAGTATAATTTGCAAGGGAAGGGGGGAAGGGAAAGAATAGGAAAGACTTTTTTCCTCCTAGCCCCTCAGAAAGCACATTGAGAGCCTCACAGTTCACCTAAAATGGAGAATACCACTGGAAACATTAGCTCTGTGAAACAACAATCTCAGTTCTCCAGGAGGCAAGTGGTCCCCATATGGCTGTTAACTCATCCCGCTGAGCACTTTCCATCCCACTTCAAATGAAAAGCTTTGTTTCATGTGGACAGGAGGAAATCTGCTGCACTGTTTTTTCTCACCAGGAAGCTCAAGCCAATCTGTACCTCTCGAAGTACAGAAAACAGCAACATGATCTGGATGATGCTGAAGAAAGGGCTGAAATAGCTGAATCTCAGGTTAATAAGCTGAGGAGCAAGTCAAGGGATATTGGCATGAAAAAGGTACAGTAATACTGTGTGGGGTAAATGAGACTATTTAATACACAGTAGTGGATGCTATGTATCTGTTACATCTCTAAAAATAGCATAGACTGGAATAAATTCTTGTTTACTACATTTTTTTAGTTTCATTAAGATAACCCTTTAGGACAGCAATCTGACACTTAGACAAAATATATTCTCTGTCCTTTTGATGTTGTCATTTAACCTCTGTGCTCAGCAGCAGAAGGTTGGGTTTATTATGGTCGTTTTTTTGAGTTTTTCTTTTTCAAGGAATATTAAAAGACTCCACATTTTCCTCCCTCTGTTGTTGTAGCTTTCTATGTATGTAATACAGCCGGGGGGTTACCCCATTAGCAGATTGCCAGATATTTTAACATTGCTCTTTTAATGAACTTGTACTGATTTGAAGAGCTGGACAAAAATAAAATATTAGTGATTAGTCACCTACGTACTGGGAAGTCATTAGTTACTAGAAATATATTTGTGGTGTTTTGCAGTTGATATGAATGGTAGCAGAATAATGTTGATGAACCTAAAAGGTACCTAAGCTCTTGGTCTGGAACTGAAAGCAAACCTTTGCTTATCTATGCTTGCCTTGTGGCAAAAAAGAGTAGGGTTCTTACTTCTAGGAATGACAAAAAGAGGAGCTGGCTCATTGCTTTATCTCTTTCATTTGCAAGTGAAACATAAACTTTCATGCTTAACATTATTTAAGTTTTATGGGGATAACAACTCCTGAGTTAAGAAAGAGGTGAAAAAAAACCTTTCCCTATAATTTTGGTATTTTTATCACATGTGATTCCAACACTCCCCTCTTCTCTTCTGTAGCCACCATTCTATGGCAGAGAACACTGTAACTTCTGATTTCATATTGGACTAATAGAGTCACCTTTGGCTCATATAAATGACTGTTGCTCCACCATCTAGAGCACAGCTACATTAAAACTACATGAATATCTGGTCTCTCACACATTTACATATGATGGAAGCAGTACTGTAACTGAAACTTAAAGAAGATTTGCAGCTTTTAAGAGTAAAAAATTTCCCTAGATTTTTCTTTAAATTATTCCAGCCCTACAAAAAAATGAAAACTCACAGATTCACATATGATGCCATGGCATCATACCAACACCATACCTATTTAGGTAAACCATGAGAGTAAATTATTTTTTTAAATACTGTTAAGATTGCTGTTTATTCCCTGTATCTTAGTAGTACCCTCTTTCTGCCTCAAATTTGCAAAAGTCATAGAACAGTGGATGTCTGGTTTTATTAGTCAGATGCTATTTGCCAACACCAAATCCAGCTCTGGTTTATAGCAGTGTTGCACTGCCAAAAGATGGGCTCCACGGTGCACACAGAGGTGTCAGCTCCAAAAAAAGGGTTTTGTGGCAGTAACAGCAATAGCTGCCAGGAAACATGTTCAGGCAGTGAGTGTTGTCCCAAAAGTCATGACACATCTTTGGGGAGAGAAAGGCACTGTAGAGACTACTCTAATCATGTAGCATTAGAAATGCCTTGTTTACTGCTACTAGTGCCCATTATCCTGGAAACACCATCTATTGAAACAGGGTTGTATAGAAGTCCTCTGCTCTCAAAGGGATATATATAATCTAGAATCAGGACAAGACAGCTGTATTGTTAGCAAAGGTTGGCTAGATTGCTGCTACTCTATTTCAGATACAAACTGAAAATATCAGGAAGTAGAAGCATTAGTAAATAGAAGCTTTTGTCATTTACTTGTGAATTTACCCTAAAACCCCTCAACACTTTCATTTTCTTTTTAACAGTTGTATACTAACTCAATTGCATTTCAGGTTCATGAAGAGGAGTAAGTTCACTCCAAGCTGACAGATATGAGAAGATACTTGATATAATCAGGCACAACTGAAAGCAGATATAGAAAAAAAATAAGCACTTACAGAAATAAACATCAAGTGAAAATCCAAACAGACTTTATAGCGTATTTCATTCATTTATTTGTGTTTCTATTTTGCCAAGCCTCAAGGATCAATAAAAGATTACATCTTGCCAGCAGCCCACTTCATTATGCTAGAACAAATCCTAATTGTCAGATCTCTGACAAAATCAAAACCAAGGGCAAATCCAGTAATGCTTCACAGCCTCACATATGTCATATGCAGATTGTTAAAGTAGCTGTTGTTTCTGGGGTGCCATGTCCCCACAGGACTTGATTTTCAAGGCCCAAGGAAGTGTTCTGGGCAATGGAGTGAGGTGCAGGGTGCATCTCCAGCCATCCAGTGGTTCTCTCCACCACTGTCAGCACACAGCACTTGCCTTGGGTTTCCAGGAGAACCTTTGACACCTTCTAAGATGTTAAGGCTGCCAGTTATGTCAGCACAGGTGCATCCACTATGGCCAGCAGCAGAGATGAATATCTTCAGGCCATGTGCAGTGATTTGTCCTGATGCCTCCCTGAGAGGAGTTACCACAGATGAGTCCCTTGTGTGAGAACAAAGAAACAACATCCAGCCCTTAGCCTGAGGTGGAAGGTGTGCACACCTGGATTGTCTGAGTCATCAGCATCCCAGTCTTTTCACACTTGTGGATACCTTCTTCTCCTACAGTAATAGAGTACCCTCCTTATCTTAAGTCCCTCCCCAGAGTCTAAATTAGCATATCTGGGGAAAAGAGAAAAGGTGGATACCAGAGTCTTTGTGTAACCCAGGACAAATACTAAATGAAATGAAAAACAGTAAGCCTTCTCTTTCCCTAACACTGAAAAAAAATCCCTCAAAACTTAGGGATTTCTTCTTCTGTGGAAAATTCTTTGTTCCTTTAGGAAATCCAAGTTCCATTTTTTCATGGCAACTTCTCGCATACAAGTGTCAATTGACTTTTTTTCCTCCTATCACTTCCTTTGTTTGTTACTGTTGCTCAGAGAATCATGTTTTCATGTGGCTCTTGCTGAAAGGGGAAGGTGAAGGAACTCTGTCCTTTTCATCAACAATTTCAATTGCACCTGTGCGCAGAGAAGCATTTTCTTCTGGTAGGACATGGACACGGAGCTCATAGGATTCCTGCTCTCTGTTTCTAGGCAAAACAAAAATGCTTGTAAGAACTACTGAAGTGTAAAATTAATCCCCTAGTGGGAACAGAACAAGATGCACTCACTGAAAAGGTAAGTCACCATTTTCCATTTTAACGTTATCTAAATAAAATAAGCATCCACATAACAGTGCAGAAACATTCCTGTTTCTTCCATCTAGTCCTTCATCCATGGAACCAGAGCTGAGTTACCCTGTAAACTGTTCCACTTCCTCTGATTATGGTATGTTCAAGGTCTCAATAGGTCCCAAGATAAATTAATCTTGCTTAAATTCTTTAGAGAGCTGCATCGCAAGAGTATATTTTCATCTCTAAAGCATGTTAGCGTTAAAATTGACTAAAAAGCATGTAAGTGAATCTCTAAGTGAGAGAAACGTGAAAAAAAACCTGAGGCATAATCATGTGTTCTTGCTGAACCTCATGGTAACCATCATCAAATGCTCCCTGAAGCTTACCAAATTCAGACTGTGACAAAAACCCAGGGAGTTTGGAGGTATATCTCTCCATGGCTAGGGCTGTACTGTCAGGCACAGAAAGATGGACTAATAATGAAAGTTTGTTTTTCTTAAGGGTACTCACAACAAATGCAGAGGAAAAAGACAGAATATTCTAAGACAGAGCCAACTTATAACAAATGCATGAGAATAAAATGCATCCACTTGAAGATGCTGTACTCCAGTAAATGGGAGAGGTGTGCAAAGATATGAGATTAGGGACCATATGGTTATAACAGTCTCCAAAACAAAGCAATGCAGTATAACTTTTCAAACTGAGGTTTTTATGAGCTTTGACACTGGATACAACCGAAACAGTAATTTGGGCCCTAATGAAGACTCGGTATATGAATTGTTTGAGGGATTTTGTGCTTTGGTTTGGGTTTTCTTTGGTTTTAAACACCAGTTTGATTGTTCTTAAAGCAACTTACTGGAAAGTATTTGTGAGGGGTAACCTTTCCCCCAGTGACAGCTCAGTTCTGCTGATTTCACTCCTGGTGGCTCCTATCCCGCCAGCCCAATCAGCCCTGAGATTGTCTTCCCTGTCTCTTAAAACAAAAGATTATCCTAGCTCATGATGCTCACAATGCAATTGCTTAATCATAAATGTCAAGCTATAGCTACTGATTAACAACTTTATAAAAAGTTGCAAAGTTTGACTCAAACCCCTATGCAAATCTTGAGGGGCTCAGTATCAATAGTACCTTAAAAAAATAAATACTCTAATGATTGTACATACCTTGATACAGAGGCCGTAGTATCCTGCTCCCAGCACCACTGCACCTCCTACCGCCACCGCCACCGCTCCTACTACCACTCCTATCCAGGTGTTACCTTTAAAAATAAAAATTACAAAAAGTTTAACAGAAGTGCTTTATATCACAAATTAATGTTCACTATTGTTCAATAACTATATCAAAGCTATGATTTTGGGAGAAAGAAACATTAAAAGGAAACTGAGACAAAGACAACAACGTTCAAGTAATTTGACTCATACTGTGTGACTTTAAAGCAATACTTTACTGAGTTAAGCGTGAATAGCCTAAAGCACGTTATTTTACTTAATTGTGCTGATAAAGAATTCCATTTGTGCTGATGTGATATGATTTGATGACTTCTTAACAGTAGTCCCATTTAAAACTAACCAACTGCCCAGTATATTAAACACTGTCTCCAGGCACTGTGTCAGTGCCATTAACGGCACTGCCGATTTTCAGTAGAGCAGCTCTGTAAATGTTATCCAGCCTGGACCACAGATTTCATGACTTCTGTTGCAAAATCTTTGCAACTTCAATCTAAAACATTTCCCAGCTTCTTAGTGCAACCATGCAATCCAGGTGGACACAAGAAATCCTGAGGTGGGTGGTAACAATGGATTCCACAATTGCCCATCTAGCCCAAACCTCTGTGTGGCACCAAACTGTCAGAAGAGCTGTATGGTTCTTCTACTTCAGGCTACCTTTCCACTGCTGTGTCTAGTCCAAAGAATTGAAAAATTCTACACTCCTCTGGAAACAGTTAAAAAATGAGAACTGCTAAAACAGAGCATTTAACCTAGTCATTGCCTCTAGTTTGACTCTGTATCCACATCTTGTCAGTTCCTCTGGTAGAGCAGCTTTAAGCTGCAACCCTTTCTTACACAGGAGAGACCCTCTTAAATGATTGTGTATTCATCTTTCTTTTCCCCTTAAAAGCCTTCTTTCCAGTGACACTTGGAAATCCTTCTGATGCTTGAGCAGCTGCTGTGCCATGACTGCTCTGCAACATAATGACCTGTCTCGTTCCCTTCCACCCTGCTGTCTATCCACTTATCTGCTTTCTGCCTATGCTGCCACAAAGGTGCCAATCTCTCTGGTGTCTTCTCTGTACTCTATAATGTATTTCTGGTCCAAGAGCAGGAAGATTCTGTGAGCAGCACAGGAATTTCGCCACTAAAGAGGGGATTTGTATCACCTATGGCTATTGTAAGGTCCATCTGTAGAGAGCAGCCAGAGAAAGGCATTTGTAGGGGATGACTCTGATCATATTTGGACTGTCTCTGTAAACATATAGGGAGACTGATGGACTTGTGTATGTAACTTAGGAGAGCCAGTTAAATGTGTGACTCCTTGGAGGTGTTCAATGCTCTCCACTTCAGAAGCGCAATATTAGGTTTACAGGATAAGGAAGATCATGCTGGAATTTGATCTGTAGGGAAGTATGTTCGGCTGACTTCAATGTTTTCTTTAATCTAACTCCCCTCCTTCAGGTTGTGTATAGCCACTGCCATTTAAAACATCAAGTTTTCAGAATGAAACTAAGCTATCATGGGGGAGGAGGAAGAAAGGAAGACAAAAAGATGCAGTTATTGTCACTTATTCTAGCCCCTTTTCTCTTATGTTGCCACTATTTTTCACGTCCTGGCTTGTTTCAAATTCTCTTCTTTCTTAAAAAACACCAATGAGGTGCCCTATATTAGTTCTCAGTCTTTTAGGTGATTGTATTTAATTGTGTAAAATTAAAGTAGCCTGTGTGCTACTGTTGTTTTATGTGCTACTGACAATGAAAAAACTGTAACTAAGACTTCACAGCTGGAAACTTACTACAGTTCATAAAAACACAGGCATGCATTTAAACTTATATATACCCAGGCCTAAAAGAGGCCCACAGTGTAGAAATAAAGTTTTGAAAATAGCAACTGTGTGTTCTCTTCAATCAGGTTTCTTCTGCAGCCAAACTTATACCACGTCTTTGGGCTTCCCATCATCCCTCTGCCACCTTTAAAGCCATATTTGCTGTAAGCAGAACATTTAGGACAGGATTCTGAGAGTCCCCCTGTCCCCTCAGCTCTGAGGGCAGTTGGTGGCAACTGAAGGCAGCCACCAATTTTGAGACCTTGGCCACAAAAAAGCTGCTGACTGAAAAATAAGAAATGTCTAGTTTTTAAATAAAAACATCTTAGGTAACCTTTTTTTGCCTGGGACAACAATAATAAAATATCTCTTCTACCCAACTGTACCAATTATACAAGATGATTTTTCTCAATATTTTACAGATTTCCAATTGACTCTTCGGCTGTGCATTACCCTACCTGGTCCTCATCCTCTGAAATGAAAGAAGTGGCAACTTACCAACTTGCAAAGTTGTCACAATAACTTTTGTGTAGTGAGGTGTTGAAATATTACACAGATATTCTCCACTGTCAGCTGCAGTAAGTTCACGCAGGATCAATGAAAAGTCACTTCTGTTTATCTGGGCTCGAGGCTGGTAAGAGTGGGATGTACCATTGAAGGAGGCCAGGACTGAAGTCACTGAATTTCTGTTTAATTTCCAAACAACATAGACACCTTCAGTGTTTGCAGTGTTATTGATGTATTCACAAGGAATTACAGCGTTACTTCCTTTTGTCTTAGACAGTTGGTCTGAAACAGATAATTAAAGAACTCTCTGCAGGTTATTTTGGAAATACTCTGAAGGTTATTTAGACGTTTTCTGGGTTTTTTATGAGGTCTAATACTACTACGGACAAATATAGATACAGAGTTCACTACTTTGATATCATATTCAAATATCACAGTATGTTTCTAGAAGCATCTGAAGATTTTAAAAACAAACCTATCTTACACTAAGAAAAACTCTAATTGGTATTGGAAATACTTAAAAAAAATTCTTTCTTTTTCATTTGACTATTTCTCCTCTAATTGGGGGGCTCATTAATAGAAGTGATTCAGTCTAGTCTTAGTTACTGTGTAAAGTAGCATGAAATCCCACATGCTGGGAGCAGAGAGAAAATGCAACTAATAAGATACTTGCACATTTAAAGCAAAAGGATAAAACTCTTACAATATAATTTAATAAAAGAATAAAAACATTGTATTTAGTTATAAATAGCTTTCAGCTACAGTGGACTTAAGTATTTTACTTGTCTATGTTGAACATTTAACAGTTAATGAATAGCTTTAAAAAAACAAGAAGAGGAAGGAGAAGGCAGGTAAGTGGAAAGAATACCTAAATTATAAAATATTAAGATAAGACAAACAAGCACCATAGCACAACTATCAATTTAACAGCAGGGATTTTCTGCCAAGAAAGGAAAACCAGAGGAGGCTGTGGTGGCTGGCAGTCAGCTGGAGAGGAAGCTAATACATTATTTTGACGTGGTATAACTATGCTTGGTTTCTGTGTGTAGGGCTGAACAAAGAGAGGTGTAGGGCAGAAAATCATGAAGACAAAACAAAACAAAACTGTACCCCACACTACTCTTACAGAAGGAAAAGTAAAGCAGTTTGCTTTCAATATGTTCTACTGAGGGGATAGATGGATGCAGGGAAATTCAAATAAAAGTGTAACCAAATGTAGCTTTTTCTCTCGTGGATCAGAGGCACAGATTAACAAAACAAACACTTACAGTGCAATTGTTAGCTACTATGATGCCATACTTGAAACTCTCCATATTGTAAGCCATTCTATGTATTAAAAACTGCGCTCTTGTTCTGAAGCACATGCAGTGGATTAGGAACTGAGAGCATCTGGGTACATGTTAGGGGGAAATCAGGGTGATGGAAGCAGCCATGCACATCTCACAGGGGAACTGCTCTTGTATTGCTCTTCGTCCAATTAAAAAATATTTCCTAAGATACAGGAGAGGTTGAAAAGAACCATTTATTTACTCGAACTGAATTTCCAATGAAATTCAGGAGGACAAAACAGAGAGTTGAAATTTCATAGTCCTGATTTTCCTTAACTAACAAAATGAGCTGCTGTTTGCTAAAATCCAGTGTTTGCTGCTCTCAGCCCAGCACTCAAACTGGCACCTAAGAATGCACATACAGTGGAAGGATCAAACAGTACTGATAAAAGTCTGGCAAAAGATGGGAAATGGACTGAGTAAGGACCATACACATCTAGAGCAGCAGGCAAACTTTCATATAACCCACATATTCCACATACATTTCTGTGTATTTTGTCCAAGTTCATTCTTTCCTTGCTGGACTGTAAAGTTTATTTATTAGGTACCTCTTAAAATGTGAAACTGATATGGAAGAAATATTCAGAGTAAAAGCAACTTAGAGAAGAGTGAGCTAGCCCCTCTCATTTCTACTTCTTGGATTTAAATTGTAATGCTGCTTTGTAATCCTAATAGATGAGTTTCAAAGAGAAAGGCATATCCTTCTGTGCTATCCCATATCCATGTTGCCCCACTGCAGAAATACTGTCTTCAGTTTGGCTCTGAAGCCAGCTGTGACATTTAGAAATGATGCAGGAAGAGACTTCCATTCATTCCTACCTTGCATCTTCCATTCAGCAATCCAGTTTAAACGATGGACATGAATATGACAGTAGTAAGGATCTGCTCTTGTGTTTATAATGTTCTGGTCACTTCTAAGAGAATAGAGAACTCCATCCCTGGTTTCCTCACGATCTGTTTCTTGGATGGATATATTACCTTGTACCCAAGATATATTTGGTGCTGGATAAGTGAGAAAGGCATAGCACTTCAGTTTCCTTTCTGTGTCTGTCTTTTGGTATTCCAGTGCATAATAAGAGGAAACTGTAGATGAAAAAAAAAAGTTTAAAAAAATAAATCTTACTACTTTCAAAATAGTTTTTAACTTGAAGTGATTGCTCTTGTGAAATAACATTGGGGAGAATAATTAGAACAACACTTAATGTGTGTTTGATTTCAGAAGAAAGCATAGCGACTTACTGTCAATGCCAGGGTCTATACTATTCTGAGAAGACCCATAATGTATACCACCTAATAACCCCTTAGAAATCACTGTGCAGTAGGTTATGAAAACAAGTGCTGCACTGTAATTTTTCAACTCATGTTACAGTGTTTCACTAGAGTAAACAAATTGCTTCATAACACCATCAGGCCCAAAATGTGCTCTATTGGGTTGGAGGATTTTGATTCCATGTGAGAAATAACACGAGAAAATCATCCCATTTCCACTGGTGCAATCCAAGCATTTTTGATGTCTTACTGACCTTTTACACGTAGTGTGACGTTCTGGTTTGTACGATTTTGCTTTGTTCCCACATAACATGCATAAGTGCCCTCATCAGTCACGGTCAGGTTACAAATTTTCAAGGAGGCGTTTCCACTAGTGATGTTCTCATGGAAAAGCTGTGTTCTGTTAATGTATTCTGAGCTATCTGCCGGCTGATCCTTCTGGTAGTAGTAGGAGTGCACAGTTTTTCCTCCTTTACTCCAGTGAATTACAACATCATCCCCCCGTGGAAAAGAACAAGGAAGGATGCAATCCTCAGAAAACAGCCCTGTAACTTCTTCCTGTTCTGTAAAACCTAAAGTCCATAAGTACAAATAAGTAAGTTTAATCCAGTCTACAAGTATATTTCTGCCCTTCCTTATCCCTGACAAAAAAAAAAAACCTCTTGCAGGCAGCACTACCCAGTGTGTCAAGGTCTCTTTCATGGATTTTCCATTGCATGAGTCCCTTGGGACAGAAAGGGTCTTCATTCAGTTTAATCAATATTATAACACAGAGCTCTGGTCTTTAAACTTACAATCAGTTTATGTAGAAATCCTGAGTAAGCACCTACATGTTCAAATCAGCACACTGCCACCTCACCACCTGAGCTTCAAATGTATTTCCACACCTTTTCCACCTTGAACTTCAAACCCTTCTGAGATGCAGCTTGCTGCTTCCTCATACCTTCACAGTGCCATGCTGCAATGACCCACCTTACCAACCACCCTCACATGGTGCCAACCAGTTGTACCATCACAGGGAAAAAGGACGTGACAATGTAACTGGCAGAAAGGACAGAACTTCTTGAAACAGCTTTGCCACCACAGACAGGGAGCTCTGCCCCAGCCCCCAGAGATAACTCGGGTGTGCATTCCTTGCACATTCCTCGATTCTTTGCCGTTAATAAACAGTGTTTGAATTAATTAATTCTCCCTATTAGAAATAAGTAATAATTGTTGTCTTTATTATTTTTCAGCTAAAACTTACCCCAAAGTGTAGCACTGATGTAAAATAAATAGATGGTAAGAGTTGGTATGTTCTGTCCCTTCAGGTCTCCACTGGTTCGTAGTAGACTCATGTCAAACTGGTAACATAAAAGAAGGGAAGAAAACTTGTTTAAAGGCAGGTAAAAGTCATACCATGATGATATCATTTCCTTTGTACATCTTATTAGGAACTCTAGGCCTTTGTACCATGTTTTTTGTTTCCAACAGTCTTGGCTCAGATTTTTGGCCTTATGATCCTATGCATTTCATAATGGCTGAGGGCCTCTCATTACCTTGCAGTCCCTTGCAGATTGATATTGCATTTGTAATAAATAGAAAGTGTTTACTCTCAGTGTTCTTGCAGGGCTAGGGAATATTAATCATCATTGTTTCTAAACAGGACACCAAGGAAAAATGCTCAAGTACAATTTGCAAAAGGATGTAATATGTCCCTTGTCAACCCTGATTTTTTTTTTTACTTAAAATATAATACTGATTACTACCACATTGACTTTCTTGGATGGGAAATTTGACTGTATTTGCAAATATTGGAGATATAGAGAACTTTTCACACTTTACTTTTCACCAGATCAAAAGGACATCAGCTGAACTTTCAAAAATGTATATATAGAAGTGTAGGGTAGGAATGCAAAGGAGGAGGAGAGTCTCTCATCATATCTTCTGGTTTGTCAATTAAATAGCAATGAACTGAAGGCTCTCATGCATAATAGAAAAAGAATAATCTTATTGTAACTGATAAACTGCACTCTTCCTCCATTCAGGCATAACATCCTAAAATACAGCACACCACAGTGGAGAAATTACCTCACGAATCAAATAGCTTGAAAAGAGTTTAAAGAGTTTTCCCTAGTCCTTTTCTTCTCTTCAAAAGGCAGCTATAGGTACCATTCCTAACTTACACAGGGCACAAGTTTAGCCAAGCTTGCTAGCCAGTTCTTTTAATATTAATGAATGATTTTGACTAGTGCGTGACTGTATTTGTGGTGAACGTAAATCCTACATCCCAATGATTTTTGCATGTTATTTCTTTTGTAAAGTTACAGTGATTGTTTTACGGATTCTCACTATTCATTAGGAGAAAAAACCAAACCAAACCAAAAACAACAAAGAGGCACCAAGATATTAAATCTGAGACAGAGGTGACGCAAGAGTAAACCAAACATTTATGATATATAACTTTGCTCCATGTCAGCAACAGCTGCCAGTATCCACCTTCTTTTCTCCTTCCATTTGCAAGTGGTGTACATCATGTTTCATTGGATTCTTCACTCATTTGTCCATCACTTCCAACTTGTGATTGATACAACATATTGTGCCTGATGTTTGAATTTCAAAAACTGCAATCAATGCTATATTTCCCTTAGTGAGTGATGTGCCACGTTTAATAGACAGTCACATTTAATTGGCAGTGACGGTCTCAGAGTAACGTAGTTCCAACAGTACCTCTGTGATGCCTTTGGGGGCTGCATGGGCAGCAAACACTGCCTCCCATCTTCTACTTGTACTCAATAACCCTGCTCTAAAATACAGAACTACAACTAGTCAGCTGAAAATTTTCATGTTCAGCACAAATCTTAGCTTTGGATTTTCCCATTGCACTATATTGAGAAAAATGTTTGTTGGTCTGCAGAAAAACCTGGGAAGTGTAGGCTCTGGCCAGTCTTTTCAGCTGGTCTGGGGTCTTACAGGCATAAAGTGTGTGTATGATAATAGTTAGAGTCACACTACAAAGTACTCTACAAACATGCTTTTCCTGTTTGTTACACAAAACAAATGGTACAACCAAGAAATCGTGCCCTAAGGCTTTGCAGTGAAATATGAAATTATGTATACAGACAGTGTACAACTAGAATTAAGATCACTGTAGTCATGTTAGTTACTGATGCTCTAGTTTTCAGGAGAATTACTTCATACAGAATCACCACAGGCTCAACTGGTAAGCAGCTCAGCCAGGGTTTCTGAGAGCAAGCCAAGGTGCTAAAATGCATCTCCCAAGACATATTGAACAGCTCAAATAGTGGTAGGGCCACTAGGCCATTTGCTTTGGTCACTATAGGGAAAGAATACATGCTCTCCTTTTCTTCTGTTAAACAGTGACCAAACCACATATCCTAAATCTTTCCTCCTCTTTGAACTCTCATTCAATCTGAAACCTGGTAAGACCACTCCCCTAGCAAAGAGCAATCAGCTCAGTGAACTTTACTCTGTGACCTACTTTGAGAGCAGATATATAGAAATATTCTTCTAACCCTGTCAAACAAAATTTATTTATTTATTAGTAAAACTGATTCTGACTGATTCCTTTTCAAGGTAACTATACAACACCACATTTCAAGCACACACACTTATGAGGACTGGAAATACCAGAGGGTTTCAATTTTTACCAACAAGCAAACAAGAAAAACAAACATGTAAAGTTCTAAAAAACACATATTAATCACACACTGCCAAAATCTCATACCTGAAATAATGACACTAGCTTTTCAGGATTTCCTCACTGACTTTTCAGAGGCATTTTCTGTAATAGAAAAGAGAATTAATTCTCTATCTCCCTTCAATGAAACCCTTACAATTTAAATACTAACTTCATACTTCATTTGTTGAGAAATATTCTCAATGGAAGAAGGTTCCCACAATCTAAACATTCAAAACTGGTTTAGGAAGTAGACCAAAAATACTGTGTTTTAGCTCAATATACACCTATCATATTCTCACCCTCCCCCACTCTGTACACTTACATTATAGAGCTCTCATAAGAACGTCAGGGATTTTTTACCTCCTCTTATTTCACAAGCAGCCAAAAATCAAAGTCGTCTTGCCGTTACTAGCAGGTAGGGCTGGTATATATAAAAAACCAAATATACAGCACTCCCTGTTGATCTTTGCCTCATACACATGGCACAGTTCATTCCTTTCCCATAAAGGAAAGCAGTTGTTTCTGCAATGCAAACTAAGTTTCTATACATGTGAAGCTTTCACACTTTTCGCGTTCCTTTCTCCCTCTTTGGGATTAAAAGACTTTTTCTCTTAACCATTTCTTTTGCCTGGCTTTTAATTCCTGCAAGCTGCAACTGAGAAGAAATCAGTTCTCATCAGTAATGTGAAACCTATAGCAGTGGCGATCCCACTTGGGAATGTGCTGGGGCATCCAGAGAGCCAGAGCACCGCAGCAGCAGCGAGACCGACAATTCCCTTACAGTGCCAGAACACTGGCATGGGGAGCGAGGTCAGCTCTGTGTGGGCACAGGAAAACAAGAATATAAGATTGAAATCATCATGACACTCTTCTCAGAAAGCTGGTAATGTGAAACAAGAGGTAGGTGCCTTGTGTTGCCTGCACTGTTAGGTGATTATTTTCTAACAATATTTCCCTAGTGCTTCTTTTTCTCTGGACAGCTCAAGCCCTGCATGTGCTATCTGGTCTCCAGTAGGAGAAACTGACAGAATAACTGGAGTATTTTTGGGAAGAGGGCTTACAAAAAACCCAAACAAAATGCAGGAAGAAGTTGGAAGAAGAGGTGTCTCTCTTCAAAGACCTTGTCTGGTGTTAGCAGTTCACAGGTGAGGTGTGTTTCCTACATTCACTGAATACAGATTCATTTAGGTTGGAAAAGACCTCTGAGATCATTAAGTCCAACCTTTGACTGATCACCACCTAGTGAATAAGGTGCCGCAACCAGGCGTTTCTTGAACACCTCCAACGATGGTGACTCCACCACCTCCCTGGGCAGCCCATTCCAATGCTGGACAACACTTTCTCTGAATTCCTCCTAATGTCCAACCTAACCCTCCTCTGGTGCAGCTTGAGGCTGTGTCCTCTTGTCCTGTCACTAGTTGCTTGGGAGAAGTCACTGACCCCCACCTGGCTACGACCTCCTTTCAGGGAGTTGTAGAGGTCTCCCTGAGCTTTCTCTTCTCCAGGCTAAGCCCCCTCAGCTCCTCCAGCTGCTCCTCATCAGACTTGTGCTCCAGACCTTTCCCCAGCTCCACCGCCCTTCTCCGGGCACACTCCAGCACCTCAGTGTCCCCCCTAAACTGAGGAATCCAGAACGTCACACAGCACTCGAAGTGCCTCACCAGTGCCAAACACATTCCCGGGAGTCCCAGCTTTCCCACCCGCTCCCTTCCCCACCGCCCCACGGCACTTCCAGCCGGCGACCGCAGCTGGTCTCCCGCTACAGCTCCTCAGCTCCCAAGACTTACTCTTCCACACATCCAGCTGCAGAGTACCGCACCTCAGGCCACAAGGTGCTGCCCGCCCTGCGCAGGCACCGCGTGAAGCACTGGGAAGTTTGTATTAAACCGGGAAAGCCTAAAACTTTAGTCTGACGAAACCACGGGAATTGCTCCCGCAAATCTTTGCCAAATATGGTATTGGTGGGCGGGGTTACTGTGCCCCGTGCGCGCTGATTGGTCGGGGGCGTGGCCGGACCCCGGTTGCCCTGGGTTACGTGCAACCAAGATGGCGGAGGAAGCCGGGGTGGGCCGGAGAGGGGAGCGGTCGGCGGAAGAGGGGCTGGCTGAGCGCGGCCCCGGCGCGGCCTTTCACATGTTCGTGCTCATGGAGGACCTGCTGGACAAGCTGAAGCTGCTGAGCTACGAGGAGGAGGCGCTGAGGCGCCACAACATGCGGCCGCTCTCCAGGTGCTCCTGGCCCGCGCCGCCTCCTCCGGGCACTCGCGCGGCAGCGGGAGGGGGTCGGCGGGGGAGAAATCCCAGCGGGCAGTCAGAGCCCAGGGAAGGAAGGAGGGCAGGCCCCGGCTGGCAGGTCCAGCCAGGTCCTGGTTCGAGGCAAAACCAGCCAGAGGCACAGCTTCCCGTGTCATCTGGAAGCTTTCAAAACGCCGAAGGCTGAGATGTGATAAGTAAATAGCACTTGACCTTCCCTGCCCCTGGCAGGTACTGGATAGCTGCATGCCAAGGTATCTGTGCAAAAATTAATTCTACCTAAGTTCTAAGTAGTTCTAAATAATTCTTGAATTCAGAGTAACTATTTGTGGTGAGTGTATATTTTTTTACCCTGTACAAAAAGGGTCTTGGATCCATTCTTGTTAAGTCTGGGTTTTCATATCCAGTATATATTTGTTTCATATGTAATTATTTTTTTTTTTTAATTATAGAGAGAGGCAGGAAACTTGGGAAATGGGACCAGTACGTTCCCAGCATCCATCTGCCCAAATAACTTTCAAATCCATCTTGTCAGGTTCAACCAGGCTCCACAGCAGCGTGTCACAGAGTTAAGCTTTCTATAAGCAACATTTTGGTAGGTAGGGGAAAAAGAGGCAGTCCAGATTATTCCCTTGTTGGGAAGGAGGCTCAAGCACGAGCACAGCGGCTGTAAGTTGGTTCTAGTGAGCTGTCAGACCATCAGAATGTTTGGAGCAGGGAAGCAAACCTTTGTGTACTGTAGTGAGCAGTTGTGTCTGTAAACAGAAGGGTTTGGTCCTGAGTTGCCAGTGTGAACATGGTTTACTGAGTATGTGATTTACTGCATATGTGGTTTACATTTTTGGGGGACTAACTGTGGTCTGGTTCTACGGACTGAATTCTTCTTAAGACTATATATTTGAATTTAGTGCGATCCAAAGCAGATCTGGTTTGTCTAGGTTGCCCTCCAAAGCAACCCAAGGCATAGTAAGTGAGGATGGGTAGAAGGATCACTTCAAAACGTGCTCCTGACCTGAGCTGAGTGCACTGATTTAGGTACATCAGCTTCTTGCCACTCATGAGGAATGTATGAAGGGCAAGTGCTTGGGGGAACTTGGAATAAAAGGAATAGGATGTATTGCTGTTGTCAAGAATAGAATTTGGGGATGTTAAGAAGGGAGGTGATGTTGCTGTGGAATAATGGCAGGGATAATGCCAATATGTAGAAATAAGACACATCTCGTGAGGCAGTGAAGTTTCCATAAATTTGTTCTTCCCTCCACAAGAGAGTGCCATTCAGGTTTGCATATGGTCACTTGGTGCAAATTTTATTTATTTGTTTACTTGCTTATTTTTAAAGAGGCATAGTCATATACCCAAATATAGATACCTTTCTTTGTACAAGCTATTGGCAATTGCAGATTTTTGACTTGGGATTCTTTTGAACTTCCAAGTATTTTATGATATGCAAGGGATACTTGAATGGATCTATTGCATCGTGGTAGTATTTTTATGAAGTGATGGGATTCTGCATCTCTAAAATGGTAACAGAATTGAGTTTATCATGATTTGAGACTGTTCAGGTAAACAACTCCTCCAGGTTGCTCCTCAAACAAGAGGAGTAACTTGGGTTTGTGTGGAAATGCTAATTTGGTGGTGTTTAACCGAGGCTATATAATGGTGCTGGCAGGAGAGAGGAGTACCCAGTTTCCATTTGATTCCTTGGAAGTTAATGTTGATCAATAGCTTACTCAAAGCTGGAAACAAGTGAGCTGGATGTAGCAAACTTAGTCTGCTGTGATTATGTGTGAAACGAGGCATCCTTACTCATTGAGAAAGTCGGGTAAAGAAACTGCTCTGTGGTGTATGCTGGCCTGTAATGCTGTAAGAGCTCCAGGAGCTCAAAATATTTGCTAGTCTTTCTGCTTTTTAAACAGGCACTACTTTGCACTGCCCACCAACCCCGGTGAGCAGTTCTTCATGTTTTGCACACTTGCTGCTTGGCTGATCACGAAAGCGGGACGTCCCTTCGAGCAGCCCCAGGAATGCGATGACCCCAATGCAGTGATATCAAACGTGCTCTCGGAACTGCGGTCGTTTGTAAGTGTCGAGCAGGCTGTTTTCCCAGGCATATGTCAAACATGGGCATCACCTTCAGAAAGAACTGCAATCACACACTTCCTCTCCTCCCTGCTTTTGTTTGCAAAGACCGGACAGACTTTTCCTATTTATAAGTTTCTACTATGTTACTCAGTTAATTGGAAGTTTATACAATCTATACGTACTTGCTAATTTTTTAGCACTGCAGAAAATGGTCTTATAATATTATATATGATTCCAATTACTTTTGTTCTACAAAATGGATTAAACTGGGTTTACTTTTTGTAGTGCCACATATGTTGCTCATTTATAGTAGCATAATTTACAGAGATTTTGTCTGGAAAGTTTACACAGTGCATGTGATCCTGCTCCTGCCATAATCAATGGTATAATTCACAGTGAAGGAAATGGTTTAGAATAGTGTTCATGTTTTCTTCTTTTTTTTGTTAATGAGTAAAAGGTTGTATAAACTGCCAGGAAGTATTGGGATTTTTTTTCAATATTAAAAAAACCGAAAAAAACCTAACAGAAACAAAGGTCAGGAGAATATATCAACTTACCGGAAGTATGATCTTAGGGAAGATTATACTACAGTGGAGCTGTGAATGATGTTAAGACTATTCTCTAAAGGAGTTAAACCATAGCAAACTAATATTTTTATTCTACAGGACAGCAATAAATAAAAATATTTTATAAATAAAATCTGGAGCAAACAAGACAATGTTGAAAAGCTGGTATTTAAGTCTCAGTACTGAAGTTTCTCCATAGCTGTTCTTACCTTGCCAGCTTGTCACTTGGTGCTTGACCATCCATCTCTCTTGTGGCTTCTGACTCTTCTGCTCCTTATTAGTATCCTCATTACCACGTGCTTTAAGATTTCTACACTGCATCTGTTCCTTGGGATGTTTTCTCTTCCCTTCTGTTGCCTGACTGGAGCTGCGTAAGGGAAGAATGTGAATTAACATTAATAAAATCTTCATACACAAGAGACACTTTGGTTTTAGTGTAAGAAGATCTTATCTCCCTGCGAGGAATCTCGGATCAATGGGCCATTAATAAACAGCACATCTCTTTATTTTAGGGAAGGCCTGTGGATTTTCCTCCCTCAAAATTAAAGGCTGGTTGTGGAGAGCAAGTGTGCTATGTTCTTGATTGTTTAGCTGAAGAAGCCTTGAAACACACTGGCTTTAGCTGGAAAAGGTACAATACACTTTCAAGCATCCTCCCTTATGCATTGTTTTCCAGCAAACAGATGTAAGTTGTAATGGTAAAGACAAAACATAGTAATGACTAAAAATGTTTTACTTGGCGTTTCATGAGATGCAAAATTCAACTAGGCTTGAAGCACTGGGACCAATTAATTCCTAATGCAATTTCACACAACTTAGTCTGTTACCAGCAAGCTTGAGTTTGGACTTAGCTAATTAAGATTTAACTGATGACCTTTTTTTGCTCATTTCCCTATGCATAACTCCCTGTTAATCTGACAGTTGAGTTGAAACATTTAATGTCCTTTTAGGTTCTATCAATCAATTCTTAACCTCTTCAACTGGAGGTAGGCACCATATGATCATGTTACAAGTAGGGTACAGTAGTTTTATTTAATATGAAGGAAATCTTAGGAGAAATTAGATCACAGATAATTTCAAGTGTATGAAAATGTCTTTAAAAGTGTTCTTTATTTCATTCCTTCACTCTGATGGGTTTTGAAATGGATGTAGCAAAGTAATTTCTACCTTAGAAATATTTTCCTGTTACTTCTGTTTAATACACAAATTCTAATGTGGGCTGAAAATAAGTCTGTGGTGACTTGCACTTGAATTTTAAGAGGTTAGACCAAAAAAGAAAACCAAAATTTACTCCCCAGATGTCTTTGTAGTATGAATGTACTGTTCTGCCTGGCATAGTAAATAACCCTTACTTTTAAGACAGTCCAAAATAAACAATGCCTTTTAAGGCTGTTAATTTATTTGTTTAAATGTGTGAGATGCTAATCACTGTCTCATTATAATCCACACCATCCATACTTCTCATGAAATGTTTTTTTTGCTAAGGAGCAATTTACAGAGGTATTTACAATTTACTGTGTTTAAAAGCTCTGCTGTTCTTTGAATTAATTTCAGGCCAGCATATCCAACAGAAGAGCTAGAAGAAGAAGAAATAACAGAAGATGATGCAGAATTAACACTTAATAAATTGGAAGAGGATGTTGCAGTAGGTTTATGTCATCGCTTTTGATGATACTAGTATTGGCCAGCCATGGGCAAGTTTTTATTCACTGTTCAGTTTGTTTGGCTTTGTTCAAGAAGTCCTTTCTATTACCTGTTCAGTTTTTTCCCTGTGGCTCCATTCTTGCATCATCAGATTCTCTGTAGTTTTTTGTTGCTTTTCAGATAAGGTTTTTAACTCACGGAGACAGAGCACATGTTCTTATGTGCAGTGGAATCTAACCATGCATTAAAATCACAGAGATTCAGAATTGTTTGTGTTCTGCTGATACAAGCTCTTGATGTTAAACAAAACTTCAATCCCTGTTTACAGAATTGGCTAATATTTGGTTAAAATTTGCCCAGTGCTTAATTAATAGAGTGCTCACTATTGTAACTTAGATTTCATGCAAATAGGAAGTAGTAACTTTGGTATTTAGTTTGTCTGAAATTTGGGGACAGAGTAGATGGAGAAGAACAACTGGAAATAGAACATTTATTTAAAAATACCAACAAAGACCTAAATAGAGGTTGCAGAACTGTTGCTGTAGACAAAGGTCACAGGAGCTCATTGATATATATTCCATGAATGCAGTGGTAATAGTATTTCATCATTCATTCTGACTGAAGAATAAGTCTTTCTGTGTGCTTTGAAATACCTTTTATCAAAAATATGGCAATGTTTGAGGATCAACTGTTTCATTTATTCCTACTTTTTAATTGTAATAATTACAGTGAAGTTGTCATGGCTATGAAACAGCCTATGAAATACACCTGAAAGTTCTAATATGCTTTTAGGACTTTTTGATGGGAGGATGTTGAAGAGAAGTTCTTTCTTGCTGACTGACTTTCTCAGAAGATTAGTTTTATGAGAGATGGAGTCTCATTGTAAACTGGTAGCTTAATGTGATCACAAGACATTGGCATGTTAACAGGCATGTTTGTCTCCATGAAGTGAGTCTTTTTGCTGTTGACTTAAACAAGATTTTTCTGGAGAGGAAGTTAGCTGAGGACAATTAAAGTGAAAATTCCAGAAAGAAGTTAGTTTCACATCTGATTTCTGCAAAAATTGATGATTCTGTGCAAAATAAATGTAGATCAAAACCAAAATACTGAAAGCTGTGAGCCTGGGAGTGGTCATTTGCCATGTCAGTAAAAATTACTTGAGGGAAAAACAATTTTCTGGAGTGCTAAGGCCCAGCAATGTTGGATAGAAAATGCCACAGCTATCCCACTTTTGTGTTCAATTGCTTGGGAAAAAATAAAGGTCAGAAATGTTGGAAATAGAGTGCCAGTAACGTTTTCATATGGTTCTGATTATAGTCCCAATTTGTAGGACACAATAGTCCACAATAATGTAACAGTTGAAGAGTTTACTTCTCTTCCTCCTTTTCTCTCAGTTTTCCGAAGTATTACATTATTTTGCTCATTTTTATTAGCCAAGAAAAATTCCAAACTTTCATACAATATGCAAATATTGTGATGTGGTTTTCTGGTTGCATTTTTGTCAGCTTTCAAGTCTCCACAGGAAAAGGTCTTGAATAATTTTGAGAAGAATAAGAGACATTCTGTGTTGCAATTTTGACCAGCCTCAGAAACGTAAGCTGTTGGCTAAAAGGTTTAAGTAGGAAAACAGTCATCTGTATCTTGTTAAGGTCTAAGCTGCTTAAATGGGGAAGCAGGCATGAAACAGTTAACCAAAGCACAGTTGAAGCCCTTCAAAGAACCTCTGGGTTTGCTCTCAGGTTTGCTCTAGGCCATGATTTTCACAACTAAGGTGTTCTGTTGGCTCTCCTGAATGTGTGTGTTAATAAAACCATTGAGGTTTTATTGCCTCATTCCCAGGTATTTCGTTCCCAAATGGTTTATACCAAGTGGATACTCTAGTTTTAGAGTACCTAGTGGTTCTACAGGGACTAATTATAGGCCAATGTAAGTTTTTCCCCCCAGTCCATTGTTGCTGCCAGTATACTGATATTAGCTGTACCCATAATTGAATTTAGCAATATTTCCAGTAGTTAAATGCTAGCAATCAGGTTCGTTGGTTGTTCTTTTGTTTTGATTCTTCTGAATAAAATTGGTGGGGCAGAGACAAGCCTAGTCTGTAAATCAGAACTGTAAATTTTTTTTAAGTCTTGGGGAATTGGGTGGCCTGTACTATGTGACCAGCAGTAGTCAGTGAGGCTGGGTGTGCAAGTAAATCTACACAGTTTGGTTTCTCAGTTCTGATAACTAGTCTTGCTGTTCTGGTAGGAAGGTCTTCTAAGTGCTGCACAAATACATATTGTCGATTTAGCAAAAGATAGTCCCAATCTAGTCACCAGTAATTTCTTGCAAGTATTCGGGGATTAGGGGTCAAACATGCCAGAAGAAAATAGTGGTCTCTATTTGGTTACAAACTGGGTAGAGTAGAAGCAAGAGGAATAAGCTCCAAGGTTTTCACTGGGTCTTGAAGGGTTCTTCACTAAGACCTGTGTTATTGCAGCTTTCATGATTTGTCTGGAAAGGAGGTGGATGATGAAATTTCAACTTCGATGGAAAAGCCAGTTAACAGAGGGACAAGGTGTATAAGGGTAAAGTGTATGGGTGATGAGATGGCAGGTGAAATACGGTGTAGATAGATGGAGGGTAATGTACAGAAAATGCATGTTATGGGTGATGGGCTCTGGGCTGATCATAGTCACTGAAGAATGCAATTTTGAAACTATAATAGAGAATTCTGTAAAACTGTCAGCCCAGTGTGTGGTCTCACAGACAAGAAAACAAACCAGTTGCCTCAATTTCAATTGTGTTATTCTGAACACTTAAAATGTGGCATCATTCTACAACTCCAAATATGTAGTGCAAACAACATCTCGAAAACTATATTCAGGTCTGGGTGTGGTTTGGTTTTTGGTTTGGTTTTATTTTTAAGGTAAAGCTTTAAGAAACACGTAGAAAATTACAGTTACCATACAACTATTGATAATGGCCCATTTGAGGAGAGAGGGCTTAGGTTTAGGGGGATTTTTTGGTTGTTTGGTTTATTTTTGTAATACTGTGGCACTCTGAAGGAAATATGGGGTAGCTTTCATCTTTCAGCTTGTCCCAGGTATTGTGTCTCTTCATAAACTCTATTATCATAAACTCTCTATGTCTTGTTTTGCTCAGAAATATGGAATTTAATACTTCTTCTTCTGTGCTCCTGCAAAATAAAACTATGGAGAAAGATTTACAATACTTACTGAAATTTAACTTTGCAACTTTCCTTAAGGAAGAAGAATCAGACAATGAAGAAAATTATATTGACCTGAATGTTCTAAAGGCACAAACATATAGATCAGTAAGTTGTTACCCATCAGTCCTCTCTTGAAAGGTTTTTACATCTGTAGCAGCAATTTGTTTCTGTTGATTTAAATCTGAAAATCCCTGTGTAGTCTAGACTTGAAAAAATATTCCAACTGACGTGAATCAGCTTATTTTAAAGGAACCATGTGCACCCAGTTTCTAAACTGAAATCACTGAAGGACTGCTAGACACATTTGCAAGAAATTTTTTGCAGAAACTTCTAGGGAAACATGATATTAGTTTCTTGAATGTATTTTAATCTCACAGACACATGCAAACACCATTTCTGAAATGTATTGTAATTTCTTATTATACATTTAATTCTTTACAATTTTAAGTATGATGACAAGATATATGTTTTAATTTCTAATCTTTATGAATTCAAGGAAAGCCATTAAAGAAATCTGTTATGTCTGTAGTCTAGATAATTCTTGATATAAATATTTTTCTAAATATGAATTATAATGATTTCTAACAGTTCTCACTGTGCATAACAATGATATTTCCTATATAAACTGTGATTTTTACACAGGACATGAATGAAACTGCGAAGCAAGAAGAGATTTTACAGTCCACAACAGATGCAGCAGAGTGGAATCTGGAAGTGGAACGTGTGCTTCCGCAGCTGAAAGTTACAGTCAGGACCGACAATAAGGTACCTGAGAATGGATTGGTGTGTGTGCACATGGTGATTAAAATGTTATTTCGGTCAGTGTTGTTTACTTTCCATTTACAGGTTTTGTCTTTTGTCATGCCAAGACTTGTGAATAAATGGGCTCTCCAGTGCTGTCTTGTCTGAACCTTAGCCACTTACTTTGACTGTAGAAGCAATAATTTTCAGTAGGGTGTTTTTTCAATGTTATGTAATATTTTTTTCTGCTACTTACAGAGCCCCTTATTTCTGTATATTTACTTCTATATATTTATTTCTGTGTATTTGCTCAGTGGAAACTTCTTCAATCCTTTGACATTTCCAATGTAATCACACTTCTGAAAAATTATACCCTCAGTTTACCAGCTATTAAAACATTGTCCTGGAAGAGAGTTGATGAACTTCTTTCAACTGTTCCATTTGTCTGCCACATGAAAGGTTGATTGTGTGGAATTCATCTTTCTGAACTTTACATGACAGTAAAGTTGGTCTTTAATCTGGTCATTATGTGCTTTTCTTACATTTAGCAAAAAGAAATTTTTCAACAGATTTTGCTTACCATATCCAGATAACTATCTCAAGGGGAAATTCATCATGTGTATATACCCATATGTATATTCATCATGAGTATTTCTCTCCAAAATCTATTTCAAGTAGTCTGGAATGAGCAGCTTAGAAGTAGACATCTACCTTTGGCAAAATCAAACCTAGGACCTATTCCTGGCATTGCCATAAGCATTTTTTCTAGGAGCTTGGGTAGCACACACAGATCAGTGCAGTATTGAAATTGTTCATTTGTAGTGATCCAGCTACTTGGGGTGTTGGAGCAATCTGCAGCAGTGATATATCAATACAATACATATACATGAATACAATGAAAGATAATTATCTTGCCAAAAATGGGGGGAGCTCTCAACTGTCTGCTGAACTGCTTGCCTGTCTTACACTATCCTGCATTCTTCTATGTGAAGAATTGCCTGGTTCAAACAATTTTTCTGTGATCGTCAGCAAGCCCATCTGTTGCAGAGAACATGATGCTTGATTCTCACAGTAAGGAATTAAAACTTAATAAAGACATACATGAAAAATTAAAGCCACTGTGGGATCTAAGGTTTCCTATCTTCCAGCTTAATGCATCATCTCTTGGCCGTAAGGAATACGTCAAAATGAACATGAAAAGAGGATTATTCTTTTTCTAGCTTCTGTGCTTTCATGCTTTCAGAAATAGCTGGACAGAAGTGTTTGGTGTTTTTCCATTCTACAAGAAAAGCATCATATTCTGTTTCCTAAGTTGTGCATGTAAAAGTAGTACCAGGAGTGTGTTAATGGTTTAATCGATGACATTAGAAACTAGAACTTATGTGTAAAGTCCTGTGACAATTCACAGCACCTTTTCTCATCCCCCAGCCCGGAGTCCATATATGTTTCCTATGATCTAGAAGGTGGAAGTAATTTTCCCTCTTTTAATTGTGTCCCATTATCAAAACTAAGTTTAGGTATTTCTACCTCTTTCATTTCTTTCCATTCTTCTGGTAACAGTAAGGGCTAAAATAGAAAGGGAAGAACTGATAGTCTGGAACTGTAGGATTTGGGCATCTGAAGCATTAATTTTGTCTATGAATAAGCTGAGCTAGTGCAGCTACATTCAATATTTTCAGTATTTGTGTCCGAAGTGTTTTCTAGCAGAAATAGTTCCATGAAGATCAGACTGTCAAAAGCAGAGCTGCTGTAGTGTCAGTGAGGATGTCAGTGTTGGTTTATCGATCTCAGTGTCACGTGGCATTTAGGAGATTTACAAATTGTGTCACATTGAGCAAGTGCCTCTGGCTATGAACAAAGCAGTGGCAGGATGATATGTGGTAATAAATAAAAGAGAACTCACCCTACTTTGCATACCTGCCTTTGTTTAGTAACCAGAAGAGGATAAAAGTTGTACTTACCTGTGTTTTAATTTGTGACATCTTTTTTAGGATTGGAGGATTCATGTAGATCAAATGCACCAGCATAAGGATGGAATTGATTCTTCTTTGAAAGAAACTAGGGTATGTCTTGTATGTACAGATTACTTCACTGATCTGTCAGCATTTTTATTTTCTCTTTTATTTGATATACATTAAGAACTAAGCTGTTCTCTTTTTTCTCCATTTTATTTGTGCTATTGCTGTAAAATGAAAAAGGGAAAGATATGATAATGATGATTAGGGACAGCGTGACTGGCAAAATACCTTGTGGGAAAGAGTTGTATGTGTGAGGATTAACAGGGATATCAGGATTCAGTAATGTATGCATTACCATAAGTACATGCTGACTGCAGAAGGCAAAATAGAATAATAGAATCTGAAAATAAGTACTGGTAGAAAAACCAAAATACTCTCAAATACTGTTGCTGGAGTAACATGCTGACATTGACATTTGTGATGGAAGCAGTAAAGCTTGAAATATGTGTTTTGGAGGTGGGCAAACCAGAACACATTGGGAATAATATTTTGTTGGCTAAACACAGCATTTCTGTACTATTTTTCTCTCTCACTGTAGGTTTCCATATCCTTTCTTAACTACAGCACCATTTCAATACTCTTTGTGTACTGTCTGTATACCGTCAACCCACAGAATGTGATTTTCTAGGGTTACCTTGACAAACTCCATAATGAGATCAGCAGAACATTGGAAAAGATCAATAGCAGGGAAAAGTACATCAACAATCAGTTGGAGCACTTGGTTCAAGAATACCGTTCAGCCCAAGCCTTGCTGAGTGAGGTATTGCTGGTCTTTTGTTGTTCCCTTCTCTAGTATTAAGTTGCTATTAAGTGAGAGTTAGAGGCCAAGAAGTGGAGTGAGTATCTATGAATTTTGCTGTTGGATATAAAGCAGGGGACATGTTGATTGCTTGTAAAATTATGTTTTTCCTAAGCTAAACTAGCAATTTTTATTCAACTGTTCTACAAGGCAAAGTAAATGTTTTTTGCTTGAGTATTATCTAAATCTGTTCCCAGTCTTGAACAGCTAGTAAATTGCTAGTTCTGTTTTCCCTGTGCAGTTCACACATCTGTCAGGACTGGAGAAGCTACAGTCTCAGTCCAACATCCATCTCTTAGACTAAGTACTTGTGCTAATGTGCACAAAGCACTCTGATTGCTTATTTGCTTTGTTTAGTTTTTATGCCAATAGAGTGTTGTCTGAGAAGCTTTTTGATACCCTAGTTAGGAGGCCTGTTTAAGCTGCCTGTTGGCAAGCCCTCCTGTTTGTGGCCGTGAGGACAAGATTTACAGGATTTGACCTCTGTGCTTTCTGTTTGCCTTGCTGTTAAACTTTTAAATATCTTCAAGATAGTAATTTACTGTTGACAAAGTACTATTCTGGGCTCCGGAATTCAGTTCTGTTGCGTTCTGGCAAATTTTCTTTATGTTTATTTCCTCATGTCAATGATTAGAAAACATACTCCTTATCTGGTGTGTATTTGGGCAATTACAATTTTGAAAACTGCTTTTAAGTTTTGAATGATAGTCATTACAGGGGCCAATGTTTCAAGCCTGTCCTCATTTGTAAATGTCATTAGGACTTTGTGGGAGAGTTTCTGGAATTGGAACATGTGAGAGCAAGTTTTGGTGTTTTCTCTGAGCTATCTGCATATATCTCTTCAACTCTGTCATTATAGCAAGAACCATGTTTCTTTCTAGGCTAAAGAGAAGTACCAGGAGGGAAGTGGAGGAGTAACTGAAAGGAGTAGAGTGCTTTCTGAGGTAAAACATATCTTATTTTAAAACAGTCTTCAGGGAGTTGGCATTTAGTATTTGGAGTTCAATGAAACCAGTTCTTTCTGATTTGTTCTCATGTTAAAGATTAATGTTTGTTAAGGAGAGGTGATCTAGTCCAGTCCCTAAATTTTAAACCCAGGCTGCCATTGATTTTTAAGTCCTGAATTGTGAGCTCAGTTTGTAAGTGAGGGTAAATGTTCTGTATTTTATAACCTATGTCCTAGAATTATTGAGGAGTAATAAGTCATATCCATAAATTCTTTGGAAGAAGAAAAGCTTAACTGTTATTTTTAGTTCAAATTAACAATTTGAAATTTTCATCTTCCAGGCACTTAAAAGCAATATTTGGCTAAATATTAACTGTTTCCATACATAAAATTATACCCAAATCTGTTTTTCTGGTGTGGGGTTTTTTTGCCTTTAAATCAGTGCTCTGACAAATTCAAAGAAAAATCTCCAGACTCCTAACTGCCTCCACAAGTTGAATGTTTCATGGCATGTCACGTAGAATTATGGCCGATTTCCAAATACTTCAACCCTTTGTCCAATTCTGAAATTATTTTTTTAGTGGCTCTGTTTGGGTTTGAGCAACCCACTTTATTTATTAAACAATAAAGTCTCTGGAATAAGTAACATAAAATTGATTACACATTAAGAATATGCTGGAAATTGTGGAATAAGTTTGAGCTGTTTTAGGACAGTATAGTTCAGTTGGGAGGGACCTATAATGATCACCTAGTCCAATTGCAGTAAGTAATACAGCAGTTTAATGGGAGTTTTCCAGGAAAGATTTCTGAGCATATGAATTCTGCAGAATTAGAGCTGCTTTCTATCTCACTCTCAAGGAAGTAGGTTTGAAAAAAATGTATTTTATGTTGACTTGAGATTTATAATGTGTTTGTGCTTTGGAAGGTGATAGACTGATTAGTGATGATGAATATATTAGTGGTTGGCATCCTTCAAACTATGTAGATGCAGTGCTGCATATCTGAGATAAACTAGACATGTTGCATGTTTCTTCTGATGTGCCTTCAGTGCAATCAAACCTCAGCCAGCTTGGTGATACCGTTACCACTGCAGGTGTGCAGTAATGGTTCTTTTTGGTTACTGAAAAGGCTTATTGAAGCCTTAATAAAGGGCTGCTTTTAAATTATAGACAAAAATACTGAATTATTACCTTGACTGTGCCATAGAATGATATATTTGGTTTTTCTTCATTGTCTACAAAGGCACACTGGGCAATAGATAGTCAGTGCTGAAATGCATTTTTATTCTTCATACATGCACTTTACATACCTGTACCTGTGCCAGTGCCAGCAGGCTTGACTGCTGCACCATCTTGTGCTGCAGTGCTGCTTCTCAGGTTTCCACTGTAAGATGCTGAAGTCCTGACACTTCCAGAGGGGCAGTGGGCATGGCTATTTGGTGAATCTTGGTCTGCAAGGATATGGATTCCTATCTTTTTCCATCCAGCATCACACTGAGACACTTACATTGTTGTTTTCATTCGGGATGCACAGACTCTCAGTAACACCATGCTGTTTGTTTAACTTGCTACTCTTTTTGCTGTAATTCTTGACAACATTAACGTAGGTAAAGTTAAATTAAAATTTTCTGAATGTTTGGAAAAATTTTTTCCTCTGTATTCAATAAGAAAGATGGATTATTTAATTTTTTTTAACTAATGCAGTTATTCAGCAGAGACTTTTTTTTTAACTTGACATTCATCTGGTTTAATTAAGAAAAAATATCTATTTTAAGATTACAGAAGTATTAGAGAAAGTAAAGCAAGAAACAGAAGAGAAAGGAAGCAGTATGACTGATGGTGGTAAGTATGTTTTTGCTTCAAACCAAACACTCTTTTTCTTAGTGACAGGTATATAATTTGTACTTGATTAAAGAAAAATAAAACAAGAGCAATTACAAGGAGCAGTATGATGCAGCAGCAGCATAATGGTGGGAAGTGAGGGATTAGAAACAAAGTGTTGGAGCAAAAATTATTTAATAGCTTTTCACAGGTAAGATGACCCTCTATTGAAGGTGTTTTCTGTTCTCTACCAAACCTCAAGACAGGTATGGGGATGAGGCTTTCAGCTGAGCAAAACACATAATTGAAAAACCTGTCTTAGTGTTGATGCAAATCTTTATGAAGATCTTAGATGTCAAGAAAAGAGCAAAATTATCATTGCCAATTTCTGTCTTTACAATTCTTGCATATTAAAATGATGTATCAGTACAATCATGTCTTTAGAGTAGAACACCCTTTTGTTCATTCAGCTCTTCAATTTTAAGGAGTGAAGTATAGAAAACAATGCTTTTGTGTTGAGCAGCTGTCAAGAGTTGCACTGTTTGTCTTTTTTTTTTGAGCAGCTCCTCTAGTGAAGATTAAACAGGCCTTAACAAAATTGAAGCAAGAAACCATTCAGATGGACATACAGATTGGTGTCATGGAACACACATTACTCCAGTCAAAGCTGAAAGAGAAGTCCAATATGACTAGAGATATGCATGCAACAATGATTCCAGAAGCCACAGTAGGTGCCTATTAAAATTATTTGGACCTGACTTGGTTTGCCCAAAATACAGTTTTCTACCATTTGCTTTTTTGTGAGTTCAGAGGTTTCCTTTTTGTTGGGAGAGGGGAATTATGTTTTTTCTTGTTCCTTTTTAACAAGATGCTTGTCATGCACTTTTTTAAGAAGTAACATTCACACTTTGGACTCAACATGGAGCCATGTTTAGTTTTGTGCTGTAAAGATTTACTGCAGATCTCTTCCAAATATACAAATAAATTCTTATTAATGAAGATGTCTCTACTTCATTGGAGAATGTTATATAGTGTGGAAGTCTGTAGAGTGATACCGACAGCCTGCAATCTTGATACTCTACAGTGCTGAAAGGAAATTACTTGCAAAGGACTTGAAAGGAATGTAAAATGTCTGTTATTGCCATTTACATAGATTTAGTATAAAGTATTTAATTGATGAAATTGAAATAACACAGCATTACCTTTTCTAAAAGGCTGGGTCAAAATTGATATCAGCTGCAACGCTGCCTTTAACAGCAGCAATGATATCAAAATCTATGTAAGACCAAAGAAGATGGAAAGTACTGTTTGGAAATTACTGTGGCTTTCTAATTTTTTTCCATGTGTCATCACTGTTTCAGAGTCACTTTATATTAGCATTGGGTCAAATGCTGCTTTCATTTATAGTGTGTCATAGAGCTCCATGGACATAATTTGGATTATTCTTGTTTTCTGTTCTTTTGTAAGAACACCTAATTTTGAACTCTGGGAAGGAAAAATCTTGCCAAATCTAGTTGAGTAATATGGAATGAGAAGAAAAATGTAGGCGGAAGGGGTTGGAAATGTTATGGCAACAGGGGAGCTCGCTTTGTCTTAGTAAATGTGTCGGCAGGGAATGATTCTAGATGTTATTGGTAATGAAGGAGCATGGAACAAAGAAATAATCTTATTAAAGTACTACTACATCCTTTTGGTTCCAGTTGTTCATAAGCCATGGACAATATTGGTGCAATTCCAGTGATATTAAAATCCTCCCCTAACTATCATAGGCAATTCCCTTCATCTTACAATCAATTTCTCTCACTTAAAGGTGAACAGTATTTTGTAGAATCAGTGGATCAGTTCTGTGTCTGAAAGTCAAGATACTTGACACAGTCAGTACCATGAGCCAGTTCAAGTTTGTTGTGCTTGAGTATTTCATTTACCAAAAAGAAAAAGCCCTAAACCCATTAGATTTTAATAAGTGAAAAGCTGTATGTAAATGTCAGCTATTATAATTTACCTGTGCAAGCAACTGCTGAAAATCTCCATGAATCACATTGGAAATCGGTTTCCAACTCTTTTTGCTGCCTACCTATATCCTCCCACATTCAGCTGAAATTAGAAAAGTTATTATTCATATTCCCTTTGTTAGGTGGTGTTGCTACTGCGTATATACTTTTAGCAGTGGGGTTGGTTAAAATTAAGCTAAAGCAACCCCCTTCTGCATGGCCTGCAAAGCAGCTCTCTGATGCCTTGAGATTTCAAATGTTGTGCTGTATAAGTGCTTTCCCCAAAAAACTCCTCCTTCATGCTAATATAGCAAACACAATTAATGAAAACCCTTCCCTTATGAACTGAGCACTCTATTAGAAGTGAATCTGTTGAGACAAGCATGGCCAAAAACCCTCTAATGTGACAGAAAAATCACCGGAAGAAAAGCTAGCCGCCTTTATGCCACAGTAATTCTAAAATAGCATGCTAATTATCTGTAATTGATCTACATTATTTTTAATGGTACTGTCTGAAACTGCGTTAATCTAAGTAGGACACTTCTGTTGTTGTCTCAGGAGTGATACATGGCCTTTGCTTGTCATCTGGCAAAGAGTGGCATTTGTCCCTTTAGACAGTAAAACCACTTGATCCTGCTTTGAAAACAGTCTTACTGATCCGGCAAGCGGCCACTCCACCTTCCTTAAAAGCATGAGGAAAGCAGTGAGGCCTGTCATGAGCAGCCTGAAAGGCCCTTCTAAAAAAGCAATGATCTGTGTAATTACTCCACTGCTGAATCAATGCAGGAAGCAGAAGCCACATTAAAATTAAATCACTTGATTCACATTACTTCCTACATTGCTCATTATCTAATGCAGTGTCAGAACTGAAGAGCAACAAAATAAGGTGTCCCTAAGTTAGTAAGATGCATTTGAAGCAGTGCTATAAAAGAATCTCTCTTCTGAAGAATATTTAGGGCAGAAGGACTATTCGTAAGAGTTAACTTTTATATACAGCTCTCCTCTTCCAAGGTCTCTTAACATTTTCAGCCCTCTGAAACACATCAGCATGGAGGCATGGTGTCACTGTCACATGTCATCGAGAAGCCAAAGAGAAGCTAGCTGTAGACAGATCCAGAAGTCATGCAGAGGGACAAAAAAAGGAGCTTCATTTGCTAACTGGTCAGAGAAGCCATGGGTTTTGTCCTTGCCATGAGGACTGCAACAGTTCTGTCTTGTACATGGCCCCAGGAAAAGCTGACGCTTGGCTCTTAGAAATGAGTTTTGAGGAAGGCTCATATGTAGCCAGCCCAACTCTCTTGCATGTACCCTCCAAAGCTCCAGGAGAGGAACACTAGCAGCATATTACTTCTCAGAGTTTCTGCAGCTTTGACATCCCTCTGAACCTCATAATATGACTCAATGTCTTATTTCCCTGAGCTGTCTTTTGTCTAGGCTAGGATGTAAGTGCTCTGCTGGAAACTGGAAATAGACTTTTAGTGCATGGTACCCTATTAGAGGTGCTGTTTACAGGCCATTTAGGATGTCTGAGAGTGATGTTACATGTATTACCATCTTACTTTAATAAATATAGTATCCCACTCCCCATTCTCTTCTAATGACAGCAGATAGCATAAATTGCTGAATATTATGTGCTGTGCTGGTGGAAAGTGCAAAGGGCTGGATTTTTATCTCTTAATCCAATTCTCTCATAGAGGACCTTGGTGTTGGTGACTCATTATTGAAATTGCAAGAGTTTAATAGTGGTTTTCAGTCTTATGCTGAGAATTCAGTGTTTCAGCAATGAGACAAGTTAATAATGTGAACTTGCACCAGGCAGTGCTGTTCAGGAAGGTGAATGAGAAGTTCACGTGACTTTGATAAACCACTCCCAAGTTAGAAACAACTCCTGGATCTGGTCAATATATTCTCACTCCTGTCTGCTGGTGGCGTTAAAGGCCTTCCCCTCTTCCCCCACCCAAAAGAGAGGAACGTCAGGGAAAATTCTTCCTTGAAAAGGAAAACAAATGTCCACCTACTATTAAACTTTGCCCCTTTTTTTTTGAAGTACAGCTCTACTGTGCACTACGACATACAAAAAAATCCCTGTATTGCTAATTGTAGGTTACAATAAGAGCAATTAAGTCATCTCTGCATGACCTATAAAAAAGACTAGGCATAAATGAAGAGCCTGTTATGTGAATGTTTCCAGCTTCTGCGCTCTTTGAATTTTGCATCCCAATTTTGCAGCCTGGGCTTCTCTCCAAGTTTGACAAATGTTAATTAAAAAAAGAAGGCATTAGTGTGATGCTGTGTCTTGTCACGCTGGCTCTCTGCCCGCTCGCGGGATGTCAATGCTGCTCTGTGCCTCCGCAGGCAGCTGCACGTGCATGCGCACACTCCCGCCTCCCCTTTGGCTGGGACCAGCAGAGACCTCGGCAGCATAACAACATGCCTGTGAAAACCCCGTCCTAGTTCCTGCAGCGTCACCGCTTTCCACTTGCTTGTTGATGAATTAATGTTTAAGGAAATGGTTGGGTGGCTGCCGACAAAGGCTTGCAATAAAACTTGGGAAAAGTTCATTGGCAGCTGTGAGGCTGAGTAAACAGAAGATATGAGCACTGGCTGTTTTGGATCTGTACTGTTCCACGGAAGGCTTTGAGATAGCAAAGGTTATTTTCGCCTGCCATTTCCTCCTTCCGATGTATTTCTTCATTCAGCAAATGCCATTACCAGGGCTTTCTCTGGTATTAGCTAATGCTTAGCTATTGCTCCAGGGCTTGGTGTTGCTGGAAATGTCTGTCTTTCAGCCTCCTAGTAACAGCCCTGCCATTTTGCAATGATTCCCACGCAACACTGAGCAGGGTTGAGAGCTTTTCATTAAGAGAAGTAACAATTTGAATAATGCTAGTCTTTCACTTGCAGCCTAGTTTTACTCTGTTCTTTTTCATTCCTGGTCTTAGTAATTAAGAATGGTTGTGTCTCAGTACTCCCAGAAGTGGCTGAGACCTGCCAGTTCACTCACGTCTTAGCTACCTGTTGTAAAAATCAACAAAGGTGAATATTCTAAGGTCAGAAGGAGAGAGTAATTATTTCTGATAATATTCGTCTTGATGACTCACTAATTGCAATTGTTCATTCAAAAATATTTTCCTCTTTCTGTGGCTTTCAATACTTCAAATAGCATCTTAGTGTTATTCAGTAGTAACACAAAGAATTAAACTGGCATCCCTGGGATCAAAAGTTTTCCATCCCTCCTCTAGTTTTAGGGCGGAAGTTTCTCGTTTTGTCTTGGTCGGGGGGCTCCTGTAAGTTTTTAGAGGGTTCTCTCTATTCTTCTCTCGGTATTGCTGGCCCATGAGCATTTTATCTCTTTTCAAATAATCCATTTGGGAAAGAATACAAGCCAGTAGTCAGATCAGGGGAGACAGACTGTTTGTGAAATTTTTCTGGAAACTAGAGCCAAAAACTGGTGCAGAAGGTTTCAAGAGGTTTGTCAGCATCTGTAGATCATTGTGTCCATTGTTACAGGAAGTGCACAAGTTCCTAGTGTGACGGCAGGAAGGATTTCTGCTGCATTTGACAAATGCTATCTAACAACAGTAAAAACAATGAAAACTCTGTGATCTTTGAGTGTCACTCATTGATTTTGTACTGATCTGTCCAGCAGCCATTTCATTACAGCCTTCTGTAGAGTGCCCATATTATAAGCTCAAGTAAAACATTCTTGAAGATTTTCATCATCTTCAGCTACATCAACAATACAGAATAAAAAGTATTGTTCTGAGAAGACTTTTCTTGGGGCAGAAAGGTATGTTCTAGGCGTGGCAGGTCTGGAGGTTTTTTGCTATAAGTACTCTAGTACACTGACTTTTCTCTTTGAATAAGAGAATACTTAATACTGTGTTTGGGTTTGGGAGAACTGTGCTGAAAAAAGAAATGCATGTAACTGTGTTAGAGAAGATAAAAGTTATTGAAAGTCAGTTCAATTTTCTCTCGCTTGTGAACAGGATTGATACACAGGTAACAAATTCAAATGGATAGAATGAAAAAGCTTCCTTTAAAAGGTCTTCCATATTATCTTTTCTTCAATATAGAAAACATGCCTTCACTTAGTTACATTCCATTAGTTGCTTCTAGTTACTCTTCATCCCTCTGAGGTGAAGAGTGTGCTCCTCTGTGATGGTGTTTCCCTGCCAATAATTGGAAGTTTGACAACATGACCTGAATAAACCGATGCTGTCAGTCTGTCTGAGCTTCTGCTAACCTGGGTGGAACTGACATGGTGTGTCTCTGTAGCGTGCCAAGTGTAAGCAGCCACTGCTGACATCGATTCAGTGTGGGTGTCAAAAGGAGATGAGAAGCAGGAAGGTGCCCCTGCCTATACTGCCACAGAAACCTCAGCTTTGCAGAGTATTTACAAAAACCCTGTAGAAGGCTGGTCAGACTGCATTTGCTATTACAGCAACATACAGCAGGAGGGTGAACACCATGGTGTTTGTCACTCTTCTGCTAAAAGCAGCTAATCAAAACTCAGTATCTCATCGATTGCTCTAATTGAGGGGAGGAGAAAGTGGTGATGAAGCCAGGTGGTAACTTCTGTGCCCAGACAAAAAGCAGAAAATAAAACACAGAAGCTGCTTACAAATTGAAGTATTCTCCGGGTAGATTTGCTCTCTTGGCTTGTTCTTGGGGTCAGGCTAAATGTTGTTCTGAGTCTGGATTGGCTTTCCTACCTCACCTGTGTTTTTTAGATCTTCATCACCTCTCTCTTTGTATGCCTAAAGCCTCAGAACTCTGGATGGATCTGCTTATCTCTTTGTCTGGAGGACAGACATTTTTATGTTGCATCTTTCAAAGTCGCTTATATTTCAACCACCTGCTTCTGCCAAAGTCCTCCTTTTTGTCTGCACCATGAAGAGCTGTACTGATAACCCAGAGTTTCAAAGCAGCTTAACTTGACCTTTATCAGCATGAGGTTTGGCTAGAAGGAGGGAAACTTTCATTTGTGAAAAAAGTTGTTTTGTCCAGTGGTGGAAGAAAAGGAGAAATGCAAGAAGATACAGCCACAGAATGTGGCCTTTCGAAAGCTGTAATATTCCCTGCAGAACCCAGATTTTTTTCCTGTGGCCTCATACTCTGGGGTGTTTCTGAACACCCGAATTTGCCATTCCTGACTTTAGCAGAGTGACAACAATAAAAAGCTTTAATTTAGCAATGAAAAGGACCCATGGCATACAGAAAGATCTGTCACTGCACAACAGAAACTGAGTCTGGATCTGAGATGAACTGTGGCATTTATTTTGTAGTTACTCAGAATACAAAATACCAGTTTATCAGTGAGGGACCTTCTGACAAGCAGAAGATAAAGCTTTACTGTGATGAAGAAAACGCAACCATGGTAAAGGGTTAGGCAGTCTTTTTATAACACTATTCTATATTTCATCCCAGAAAATGCTGGTACCTCCTTTTCACTGTGGCTTAAGTGTGGTGGCTCCATTATAGAGATCCTGATCTTTAAACCATGCTTTGGCAAATGTATCCTTTGTGGCACTTGTGTGATCGATTCTGCTTTACTCAGTGCCATGATTGTTTACAACACACCACAGTCTTCCACTGGGTGAAGAGACATTTATTGCAGACAATGGTGCCAGTGCTGATCTGTTCTTATTGGCCATTTGAAAACAAAAGCCAGACAAAAAGGCATCTGTTTCAGAGGCTGGGCAGGTTAGTACTGGAAGTCACTTCTTGGTGCTTTTCACCCTATGTTGGAATACAGCTGCCAGCACTCAGGGCCCCCTTTCATTCAGGTCCACCTCCCTAGAACTGCGGTGGACTCTCTTTGAGGCTAATTCTAGCACCGACCTGCCTTTCCCAAGCTGTTCAGGCAAATTTTCACACTTAGTCATTGGAGCCCTACAAATGGTGTATACAGTTAAAACAGCCAAGAGTGTCAAAATGAGTCATGTTTTCAAGTGACAATTGCTATTCTGAGTGACTGTTTTGCATTACTCTTACCAGGACATCCAGAAACCAGCAGTGTTTAAGATTTCTTTGCTTCTCCGTTCCCACCACATGACCAGCGTGGGCAGTTACGTCACTAGAATCGCTGAGCCACACCTTGCTCTTACCCAGAAATCATACTCTTGGGTGTACACGTCACCTTGTGAAGAGGGAGTGACTGTGGGTATCTATGAAAAGTTTCAGGCACAGAAGGGCATTGCTTTCAGTGGCCAGCCTGACTTGCAGACTGTACACCCAGTGCCTCGGCCTTGGAGAGAGCTGAAAGTGGAACTGAGACCCTACAGGCATCTGCAACAGTCTCAGCCTGCAGAGGGAAGAAAGGCAAGGGTAAGGACATGGTAGTTGTGATCACTTCCATGGACAGACTCAGAAGACAAAAGCTGGTGAACATGAGGAAACAATTGGACATGCCCATGCAGAGAAATAATCCCAGAACAGAAATGGTAAGGCTGCAGCATGGGAAAGTCATCATTAGCTGGAGGAGGCTCCTTCTGTGATGGAAAGGGGCAGAAGGGAGCTGCAGTTGCAGAGAAAGCCAGCAAGGAAGCAAAAACATCGGAGCAAATCTATTTGCTATGAGAGTGACCAGGAAGAGAAAAGCACACCTGATAGGAAAAATATGTAGCTTGCTTACAGGAAGAGGTAAAAAAGTGCTATTGAGAGTGGGGAGGACAGACTGATAAGAAACTGGAGTTCACTACAGCCTTAATATAAGCTCAGTCACAGGACATTCCCACCAGCCTATGTGCACATACAAACAAACCAACCAACCTGTTTACCAGACCTATCTTTGGTGTCCAAAAGCCTCAAGAAGAAATGAAATAAGGAGAGGAGAAAAAACGGGAGAGTCAAAAGGTTAGGTGAGGACAGAGTCTAAGGCACTTCAGAAACAGATACACAAGCAAAGGAAATATAAACGGAAGGAGAAGAGGAAGGGGGGAGGAGCAGAAAGACAGAGGCCAGTGAGCTGAGCATGCAGGAATAGTGCTGGTTTTCACATAGACCTCCTTTATTAGCAGCTCTTCAATTCTGGACTCTGAATAGCTGGAAGTGTTCCCGCTGTTAGGCAGGGAGATATTACATTATCTGCTGCAGCCACAAAGAAACAGTTAAGCGCAATGTAAACTCTTGCAGGAGTACAAGCAAGGGCCTACTTGTAACAGCTACAAGCTTTGTTTGCCTACAGCCTTGAGGAGAAAGGGTACAAAAATTCTTAGAGTAACCTTTTCCAGGGCACTATGTTTTGCCTCTTGCTTTTTTTTTCCTTCTCTTTGGAGATGAGCTGCATTTAACTGCTGTAGATAAACAGGATTTAGTTCTTTAATGTTGTATGTTCGATATAATTTTTACAAGTAATAGGGAAATTTCAAACAAAACTAAAGCTGTTTTACAGTTTTTTTCAGTTCACCAGTGGTAACTGCGGTGGAGTTCCTGTTGAGCACTTCCTTTTTTTTCCTGTTTGCAAGCTGAATTTGGTGTCAAAGAGCAAAACCCACAATTATCACTTCAGGAAGGTTTAAAGGCAGTTATAGTGAGAGCCATAAGCTAAATTTACAGTTGTTTCATATAACTTAGAAAATAACTTCATCCTTGTTTCTTCTTTGTCCCTACTCCAAACTGAAGACTTGTGATGACAAGCTGGTTGAAAATACTCATGTGTAACCAAACTCAGGTGGAAAAATGCCCACATGAAGAGGCCAAAATGCTGTACTTGAAAAGCCAGTTGCAGAGTTCCAGCTAGGGTTCAGCTGGAGTGCCGCCTGCATCCCTGGCATCCTGCCCCAGAGCCACAGACCAACCATATGTCTCTGTGCCCTGGGCCTGGGCCAGCCTGCCTGGGAAGACTCCTGACTCCACAGAGATTCACCAAGCTGGAGATGGCAGTGCCTCGTGGACTGCCTACACTGTCTCTGGAAGCCTTGAAAACCCCAGCTCCAAGAGCCACTCGGCTGTGCAGGTGTGTGTTGGGATGAAGCCTGTCTGGAGATGCAGCACTTTGTTGCAGTTGGAGAAGGAAAAACCAAACCCACAGCCCTGGGACTTCAGCTTTGCTGCTCACTTAAGCTGGTCTAACGAGAAGCTGCTGCTGTGTGTTCAGCTGCCTGTTTTGTTTCCTGATCTCCACATTTCCATTACTTCCCCACACGAGTTGCCAACGTGCAGCAGTTCGATGAGCAGGAACAGCTCACAGATCAGGCTGAAAACTGATCTGGTAGAAGCCCCCTCTGCCCACCCACCCCATGCAGTTGGCTCAGAAGCCCCTTGGGAAGACACAGAATGGGAAACAGATGAAAGGAAGGCAGTGGGGAATTTTTTGTTGGCAATCCACAGTTAAACCAGCTTGCACTGGTGGTCTGGCTGCAGCCTACAAGGCTAGAGTCTGTGATTCTGCATTAGCCATTATTGGCTCCTACCAGTACTGAAGAGCTTCACCATACAGGCAGGCAAACAGTATATAGTAACTAAAACACTCTGCTAATTATTCCAGTACTTAGTTTTTCTTACATTTGAATATAATCTTGAGAGGTCCTGTCAGATAAATGGTTAAATGTTCCCACCTCCACCTCCCAAGAGCTTTTAGTTTCAAGACAGAATTGATTCCTTGCCCCTCACTTCTTTCTGGACTCTCTTGAATATAATAGTGAAAGACCTTTATGGCTAAAATAAACACTGGGCTAAAGAATGGGAGAATGACAGCCACTTGATCTCATAGTATTATAATAATAAAGATCTTGTATGATACTATTACCCTTTTATACTCATTTTGGCCTTTTCCCTATTGTCTTGGAACATCTCCTTCATCATTCATTGGTTTTATTCTTAATAATAGCATTGCAGTGAAGCACAGGCTAGGCTGAGGCTCATGCATATAACCATACAAGAAGTCAGAGCAATCACATTCACCCACGGTACTTTTCAGTGTAATATCTGTTGTCTTCAGTGGAAATTGCACCTCCTCTTTCTCTCTCTCTACATTGTGGGCTCTAATATATGCAGAAAATGGGAGCTCAGAGAGTCTGAGCTAAAAAAGATTGGAGGCTGAGGAAGTATGAAAGTAAGATCTACAGTATATGTCTGCCCTCATCCCCAAGCATCCACATCTGGGCGCTGTCATTACAGAACACGGGGCTAAATTGTTCTTAGGGCACACCCAGCGCAGCCAGTTTTATATACTCTACAGCACCTGAATTTGGCTCCAGGAAGTGGTAAGAATTAAAACCTGAATCTCGTGGAGTTTTTGCCATCAACTGAAGCTTTGTGATTAGCAAACTACACACTATCACATATATTGTGTACTCGCTGAGGAAACATTCCTCAGTCAGTTCTGCCTCCCTATTCAAGCAGCTTCATGTGCTATTCATAGTGCTGTATAGAAATGGCATACATGACATTACATGCACATAAAAATTCTCTAAAAAAATTAGACACTTGCTAATCTTGCAGGGACATTGTGCTAAAAGTGGTGTATCCATCCAAAGAAAACCAAATTCCATTTCATGCAAGCTTATCAAGAAAACATACACAATATGCAACCATTTCACAGCTGCCAAAAGAGATCAGTCTAATTTCTTTTTTTAGCTGGAGGGAGAAATTTAACCAGGCAAAGCTGTTGGAAGCCAAGAAGACTATTAAAAAAAAAATAGAAACCATCCACAATTTCATCCAAAGGTAGAGGAGTTTTTCAGTGAAATGCAAGCACTAGACCAAGTGAAATAGTTGTGACATTAATGTGGCTGTACATGAGGCATACCAGTTAGTGATTTCATTGACAGGTTGGTTGTAATCCTGGGAACTAGACCTACAGAAAACATTTTATGCAGTTCTGTTTCTGGTATTCCCCTGTCCTTATCTCTCCCATCTCCTTTCTCTCCGTCCTCTTATCAGCCCTCCCCCATGCAACAACTGCTTGCATGCCAACAATATATTTCTTTGTGCCTATGCAAATACCAAGAGATCCAAGCATGTCTCATGGAATTTGAGGCTGTCATCTGTTCACATGTACTGGGTAGTCAACAGCTTACACAGGAAGACCATTCTCCTCACACAGCTTTTATTTTCTTAAAAACATCTCAAGAATTGCTATGAATTGTTTAATTGTTTTAAATTAGTACCAAGAGAAGTTCTCCCACTCACTTCCCCAACCGCCCCCAACCTGTGTGCCGTTAGAAACCTATTCAGCCCGAGGAGAGGCCAGATGTCAAAATAATTTTGAAAAAATTACTGGTTGAACTGTGGGCAGGGTGGCTGGATTATCCTGCCCTGTTGGAGAATGAGAGCTACTAAACCAATTAGAGGGAGAATAAGGCTGAAGAGATTTGGGGTTGTTCAGCCTAGAGAAGGCTACAGGGAGACCTTGTAGCCACCTCCCAGTACCTAAAGGGGCCTGCAAGAGAGATGGAGAGATACTTTTTTGCAAGGGCAGGTAGTGACAGGACAAGGGGGAATGACTTCAAACTGAAAGAGGGGAGGTTTACATTAGATATTAGGAGGGAATTATTTAGTGTGGGAGTGGTGAGATACTTGAACGGGTTGCCCGGAGAAGCTGTGGATGCCCCATCCCTGGAAGTGTTCAAAGCCAGGTTGGATGGGGTTTTGAGCAATCTGGTCTAGTGAAAGGTGTCCCTGCCCCTGCCAGGGGACTTTGAACTAGATGATCTTTAAGGTCCCTTCCAACCCAAACCATTCTATGGTTCTAAGGGCTGCACAGTCCTTGCCCGGGCTCTGCTAGGAAGCTGAGTGGAAAGGGCACAGGCTTCTCCTGGGGATGGCATGTGAGCTGTCACATGAAAGATGGCTCCAAGAGACTGTGCTTCAGAGATATACCTAGGAATCAAAACTTTCCTGCTCTCTGGGAGAGGGCAGTTGACGTACTCCAGGAATAAGTGATCCATGTCCAGCTTTGGATCCTCATGTAAGTAGCCCTTACAGACACTATGGGGATATGCTTACATTTTTCTGTGTCTGTGGTGCAGTCACTCTTTGGGCCCACATGGCTTCCAGCCACATAATTAACCTCTTGGGACCTCAGTCACTGCCTCTGTACAGAATGATATGTCCCTAGCTAGGTATTCCTCAGATGAAAGGAGTGATATTATAATTACTACAGTATTATCGTGCTGCAAATGGGCTGCCTGTGCTTGGTTACCTACCACAGATTTAATCCATGGGCATAACAGTCTTCTCTTTGTGTTTTCACAGCCTGCCTCTTCAGAGGAAGACCTTTTGTTTCCAACCAGGATGATAAATGGGTTTTAGCTTTATTTTCTCAGAGGGAAGCTTATGTGATTGTGCTGTCTGTCATCTGTCTACTCCGATAAGTTTTAACTGCCACAGCCAATTATAATTATTTCCAAAGAAAAAAATCGCCAGAGGCAGACATCTCCATGATAATTATATTTCTATGGATTTTGTGAAAGACAGAAGCAGAGTGGGTTGGGGCTAGGAAGGAGGAGGGAGAGGACAGAGCACAAGACCACACTGAGAGCGTGTCATGTCACGGAAATCTGGGAGGCCTCAGCTGATCCCCAGCCCATCCTGGCTGAAGGCAGGCAGGCAGTCTACAAGCACTGGAGAGTCAGTTGACAGGAGTGTCTCTCCAAACATCTCACGAGATGTTTGGAGATGATCTCTTGCCCATGGGTGTTGTTTCACAGGGGACCTGGCTGTGTCTGCGGCTGCCGCTGTGCAGAGGGGGAGCAGGGAGCAGGCACACACCTCCTTTCTGCCGGCTCTGATGGGGGAAGAAGATTTAGTTGTTTTGATGCAGGCAGGGGCACTGTTTTGCCCTGGGCCTGTACTTGCAGGCTGCAAAACCCGGATGGCGGCTGGGCTGGGCTGGTTGGTGCCCCCAGGGAGGATGGATGGGCCAAGTGCAAGGCATGGCCAGCGTATGCTCTGCGTTGTAACTAATTGAACATAATGGGTACATTGTTAAAAAAGGCTTGTAATGTGTGGGACAGTGTGTTCTCTGTGCCAGTACACTAATGAAAGCTGCTAAGGCCAGGTTTGTAAATACATTTAGGTGACTGAACAAAGACACCTAAAGATAGGTAGAGGCTAATTCTTTCTGACATCAAAAGGGACTCTGACTTGCACTGCATGGGAAGTCATGTCTTAAACAGCTTTAAAGCTGGGAACATTTCCTCTTAAATATTTTAGAAGAATTGACCCCGTCTCTGAGTGAATCTTGACTGAAATGAGAGGTTTCTGGAACCCTTGAGAACCAAGTAGAAAATTGCAGTTTTTGCTTAACTGACCCATTCCCTGGAATGACACATAGTGTTTCACCATTACAGGACTTTCTTGGAAGGAGCAAAATGCTTGGAGTGAAAGCAGATCACCATCTTCATCGCCTAAATACCGTAACATATAATTTCCTTAGGCTTGTCGATAACCTGGTCCAGCTCTCCAGGCATCTCATTTAAGCAGAGGACAGCTGGAGGTAACCCCCAAGACAGCTGCTCTACCTGGCTGTCTCAGCAGTGGCCTGCAGTGGGTGTTCAGTGACCTCGAACGTAAATCTTCTGAGTTCAGGAGCCCTCGTGAAAGGAGAGGGTTTCACACGCTGGGGTTTCAATTGCCACCAAGTCACTAAGGTTACCTGATGAATCCCAGCAGCTACAGCAGCAGGTGAAAACAGGAAATGCAAAAAAAAAAAATCACTCAAATACTCAACAGGAGTATTTGAATGCATTGTAAATCAAGAAGGGGAAGGGGGAGCATGAAAGAAGAATTATTTCCCTAAAATATTTTGTTTTGAAATGGAGGACAAATGACTGCATTTTAGCCCCATCAAACTGTGAAAGGTTAACACTTTTTCACAGCATTGCTTTATTTTTGCCTAGGTCTCCAGCAACTATTACTCAAAGTTAATTCAGGCTTTGGCCCTTGGGAACTTATTTAATGTGCTAGTGCTTAGAAGTCCATTAATATTTATAAATGCCACTTGAATTCCATTTTTACTTTCTTCCCAGGCAGGAGCACTCGTAAGAAGATAATATTGTTGCTTTTATTTTCCTTTTTTTTTAACCCCCCCCTTTTTTTGTTTTTGGTTTTGTTTTGTTGTTGTTGTAGTTTTTGTTTTTGTTGTTTAGGACTATTGTAAGTTCAGGGTTGAGCCTGTTCTAAAAATGTCATATTCTATAGAGCTGTGATGTATAGTTTTGGTAGCCTGCCTATGCCCCCAGGAAGGGCCTAGGAGTTAGATCTTAGGCCTGGAAAAATGGAGATGGTGTCTATTCTCAGCTCTGCCACTGGCTAATTACGCAACCTTAGTCAGTTCATTTAACCTTGGCATGACTAGGTTTCCAGATCAAAAGCGAAAGGGATAAAAGGCTCCTTTGTGAAGGCTTCCTGGTGCTTGAGGGAGAGCAAGGTATTTACTCCCCATGAAGTTGCTGCCCTGTGACTTCTGGGTGTGGGTGGTTCCTGTTAGTTCTACCATACGAATGTCGAGTGAGTCCAGGAACACAGATGGAGGCCTGGCCACTGCATTTCTTGAGTCCAGGAACATGGATGGAGGTCTGGCCACTGCATTTCTTGCCAAGGGAGACAGCGCTCACAGTTGGTTTGACAAATCACAGCTACAGACACCCTTTGCTTTAGGCACTCAGGCTTTTATGTCACTCTTCAGCAGTTTCCTGCCAGCCACAGCAGTCGCTGCCTCCTGTACATTGGCTTGTGTATGTGATTCATGCCTGTCACAGCTTCACTTGCTGACCCCAGAGAGTGATCAATGGCACTCCAAAGAGCAGTAAACCAGTATAAAATAGTAGATCAGTGCCTAGTAGTGGTAATAAAATAGTTGCCTAATTTAAAGACCAAAACTGTGCCTTGGAAGTCATAAATAAGAGACTGATTCAGGAACAGTTTTCAAAATATATGACTTCTCACTTTTGGAGCACTTGGACTTAATCCATGTGTCAGAGTTGTGCTTTTCACAGCTTCTGAGATATGTTTCTGTACGAGCTTCTACAGCATGTGTGCACTGGGTGAAGAGAGACATTGCTGGGCAAAACAAGAGGGAAATGGTCACAGTGATGTTAGAAAATGGTTAAAAGCATGCAGCTCTTCTATTTCAGCAGGGTTTGCTTTGTGTTCCTGGTTCAGAAAGGAAAGCAGAGCTGCCTGACCTTTGTCTCAGTGGGCACCTGAACTACCTTGTGCTGCACAATCCTGCTGTCTGAAACCACCAGCAAGAAGAGGCATTGCAGACCTTTCTCAGCAGCAGAAGGCAGAGCATTACAAGACAAAGTATTTCCAGATGGACACCTCTGTGGATGGCATGGCTACTCCCAACAAAACCAGGGAAACTGCATGCATAGAGAGTTATCTTTCGGGGATTTGTGAAACCTGGTTCAGTAGTACAGAAGGCAGCACCTGAGAGAGCAACGCTCTCCCACGCGAGACTCCTGGCCGGATGAAATTTCCCATGTGCGCTGTTTTGCTTTTAGGCCAGCGTGGGTGTGCTACTGTTGCCTTAGCAACAGGGACAAATGCATGCTGCAGCTGCAGCCTTCTCCTCTTTGCAGTGGGAGGAGAGCATCCCCAGTTTGCTTAAAGAAAACACGCTGTGCAGCTCCCCACAAAGGGGACCCCAATGCCTGTGCCTATCAGCACGCCAGTGCTCAGTCTGGGCAGAGATGCACGAGCTACAGCTGACGCAGACATGTCTTCCCTGCTACCCTCTGCTCCAGCTCGTTTCTTCTGGCCTCCAGAGAACATCATCTGAGTCAGTCTGGCAGAAGCAGGATCAGCAGCTTCATGCCAGCCCCCTCCATCATATCTGGAGTCAGATGGCTCCCACTGCTCAAGGCTTTTTACTAAACTTGAATGCCTGAGGATGTCTGAGTGCTTTATGAATATCTGGAGGAAACAAACTCAGCAGTCAAGGCATCTATTAACCACTTACAGGGAAGAATCTAGAAGAATGGAGTCTCAGGAAGCAGGGGTGTGTGGGGGGGGAAGAACCAGCCAAGCCATTATTAATGTTGCCGCTAAAAACCCCCATAAATGTAGTAATCCCATATAAGACATATGGAAAATCAGTTCCTCACAGAATTTTGATTTCTGCCCTGGTTTTCGTCCTCTGTTGAACTTTGGGACTTGTAAAAACATCATGTCTATCTATAGATAGATATATACTTATCAGTCCTTTTTTAAAGCTTCACCAACACATATGTTCTTCACCTAAGAACAAAGTATGCATTTAGAGTGCAAGTATTCATAGAGCCAAAATTTTGAGACATTAAAAAGAAAGGTCCTAAAGAGGGCTACTCCTGGAGAAAAAAGTCCATTGCTGAAATAGTCAAATGTGTGTATTACAGCAGACGTAGAAAAAGGAAAATGGAGCATTTATCCTCACTTTTAATTGACAACAGATCACTTACAGATTTGTCAGTGTTTTTTGTGCTGTCTTTACGTAGAGAGTATCACTACAGCCAGAAGCAAACGTGCCCCTGGCAAGGGCTGGTTTTCCACAGGCTTTTAGGGACAAGGAGGAACTCCTCGGATCTCCTCGCCGAGATTATTCAGGCGCGCAGCGTCAGCTGACTGCCGGGAAGGGACCCGGGAAACCACAGGACTCCCTCCGCTCCCTCCCGCCCCTGCCCCGCGGGGCCACAGCCCGGCAGGCGAGGGCGGAGGGCTTTAAGCCCCCCAAGGGTGTTTTATCCTTCACAAAATAAAGGGCTCGAAATCAGTGAAACGATCAGGAAGTCTCTTAAGAGGGGGCCCGGGAGTCGCCCTGTCAACAGTTCCCCCGCTGCTAGGCGCTGCACCTTCCCCTGGCAGCCCCGGCCGCCTCAGAGCAGCCATTTTACCCGACCCTCTCCCCTGTGCGTGCGGGGAAAAGTGAGCCGGAACGCCGGGCCCCGGAGCTCGCGCGGGTGTGGAATACGCGTCCTGAAAATTACTTTAAAAAAAAAAAAAAAGGCAACCAAAACCAAAAAACGAGCTTTATTGCAGCCGTTCCCGCTGGCTGCAGCAGCTCCGCCGCCAGCAGGAGGAGGAGCAGGACGACGAAAGCAGAGCTGTCCGTGGAGCTGCCCCGCCCCTCCCGCCCCCCGCGCCAGGGGCCGCAGCCAATCAGCGTCGTGAGCGCGCCCCCCCCTCCCCCGCCCGCCCCGCCCGCTGCGGCGCCGCTCCGAGCCCGTCGGTCCGGCCCGGCCGCGCTCCCGCCGCCGCCCCGCCATGTGGCTGCTGGCCGCCTCCGTGCTGCTCGGCGCCCTGCGCGCAGGTGAGACACCGCCACACGCCCTCCCTCCTTCCCTCCCTCCTTCTCTCCCCGGCCCTTTCGGCTGCGGCCGCGGCAGCCGCCCCGAGACGCCTCCTGTGCGCCCCCGGCTCCAGCGGGTCCCGGCGCAGGCGCCCCGGCGGTGTCCGCGGCGGTGTCCCTGGCGGGGCCCCGGGGGTGAGAGGCAAAGGCTGAGCCGCCCTCCTGGCCCGCGGGAAGGGTTAGGGTGCGTGGCGGTGGCGGGAGGGCTGTTCCCGGACTGAGCCGAGCGGGGCGGCCGCCGCCTGTCCCGGTCCCGCCACCGCTCCATCCGCCTGGCGCGGGGATTCGCGTGGCCCCCGCCCGGAGCTCCCACTGTCCCTGGTGGCAGCAGGAGCGTGTGGGACTGCGGGAGCGCAGCGGGAGCTCGCCGTGCTTTGGGACGGAGCGGGGACACACATGCTGCCGTCCAGCCCCCCGCCTTAGCGCTTCCCGCACCCTCCCCGGGCCGGGCGTGCGCTGCTTCCCGCAGAAGTTGCGGGGGAGAGAAGGGACGCCGTGCGCAGAGCTCTGCTCCTCGCCTTCTTGTGCTTGGGGGCAGCTCAGCTCAGCTCAGCGTGCTTTCCTGAAACAATCCAGCTGGCCGCCGGCTGCGCAGGGTCAGTGGTTGACGACGTTTCTTGATCTTGGAAAAAGTTCGCGTGCCGTCGATATGCAGTTGGAACCGCACCGTCTTAACTTCTTCTCTGCCTTGAGAAGAAATTCGGTGGGGGGACGGAGGGTTAAAAAAGTAGCGGCACTTTGACCGAGGTGCAGGTGCTAGGGGCTTTTTCTTCTGTCAGTAAGCAGCACATCTAAATCTGCATGTTTAAAGCTTGTATCTGTGTTTAAAGCTCGTATGTACGTCTGGGTTCCTGAGTTAGCAGTAGATGGGCTGAAGAGGTGATTCCCCCAGCATGGTTTCTAGTCAGTGAGATCTGCAAGCGCCCATCAAGTGACCAGACTGAGCCAGTTTTGTCAACCCTGTGCAGTATTTCCGAAATGGCAGGGCATATATAATCTGAAACAGCCTTTCTGTGTCAGCTTCACAATTGCATATTTTTCAGAAGCCCCCAAACTGCTTAGTGTAAGGCTCTGAAATTGTCACCTTAATGTGATGCCTCTAAACTGATAATCCAGGAGAAAAGCCCGCCCAGTAGTCCGCTGCCTGCGGGATTTGGGAACTAATGCCAGAGGGTTCTATTGGCTTCCTCTTACCGCAAGAAGACTGTTGGAAGCTGATGGTGGAAGAACCATCTGCAGCAAGCAGTGAGGTTTCCTTTAGTGCAAGAGCAGCCGCACGAACTCTTGTGCGAAAGCAGCCGCATTCGCAGAGGGCAGAACCCGCACGGACGGGTCTGTTCCCTGCTGGAGCCTGTGCCTCATTCCCGCAGCACTCGGCTGTGGAGCAGCTCACACCGACACTTCTGCACTGGCTGCAGGCAAAACAGGCCAGCTCTCATGGACTGCACGCCAGCAGACCGGTGGAATCAGGAATTTACAGTTCGCTGCCACTCTGCTCTAATACTAGGGAGAAAATTTTAATCAATTCGTTTTTATTTCCTTCAGGGTGGTTGGTTTTTTATTTGCTTTGGTAAATATTTGGAAGTATAGTCCCTTCCTTTAGTGAAAAATCAGCTTTCTCAGTGAAATGAGGCTAGTGGTGAACAAATTCTTCCTATGAAATATAAATGTATTGGCTCTAAAGGAGAAAAAAAAACCCCAAACTTTTATCTTGAGGTAGTGGGAAACACATGTGAAATCTACTTCATGATGAACCGTTTAAGCTTTTAATTGTGTACACGTGTTTTTTTTAGGGCATAGGTTGAGGTTTGGTATAGTTTCCCTTTGTTCTGCTTTTGTTACTTTCATTATTTGAGGTACGGTTTAAAAATGCGATACAGTGAGTAAGCCAGAGAATAATTCTTCCTTCCTTCTTCCTTGTAAGGCACTGTCATGCATAATACAAACGGAGCCAGTTTATTATAAGCTTTTGATATTCAGTAGTAATCCAGCGACCTCTGTGAGAATAGTAAAGCAGTATTTCAAAGATGAGTGCTTTTTAAATTTGATCTGAGACTCTTGCTTTGACAAAAGGAGCTACGGCAAATAGTGACACAACTTTTATTGATTTTATTTTTTCTCCTTTCTCCCCTTCCCCTAATGAAGTTTAATAATCAAATACATACGACTAATCTGAGCTGGTTTTATACATGTGAGTAGCAGTAGTTCTCTGAGGTCCCTGGAGCTTCTCCAGTGTGTAAGTCTCTGTGCTTACAGTATTAGGGGTTGTGGTCTTGTTTTACATACCTTTTCCCCTATTTGGTTTTATCAGATGGATGTAGTAAAGCATTTTGGTAATGTCTGTGGAACTTTAGGGAGAAATTACTATTAAGAAAGCTATTAAACTGTGTTATGATTTCCCCCAAAGAAGGAAAAATATAGAAAATAAAACATTGAAAGCCTTTCATTGTTACAAATTCTCCATTTTCAATTCTGCTGTGTATACACTCGAATAAAAATAATTACATAATTACACTATAATTACACTAAGTAATTATCTCATTTAATATATGGTATTGTGAGTGCACCTTCTCCATTGGAAAGGAAAAGAGAGAGAATTTGCAAGAAATGATCTAAAACTGTGGGAATTTGGCTCCACCTTCAGAGATAAGAAGGAACAAATGAAGAAACCCTTCTTGACTAAGCTGCCCTGCTTGCCTTCTCTCAGAAGTATAAAAGTAGACTTTTTTTAACCTGTGTGCTCAGGAGCAGAAATTTGAACATCAATGGCACAACTTGTGGTTAATGTTGTGTGTGTGCTTTGCAGAAACCAGGCCTTCATGCAGTATTTCTGCATATGGCATTTTGGGGGAAGTGTCCAAGTAAGCAGCAACCCAACATTTTACTACTTTTATTTTAAATTTATTATAGGTTACGATATCTATACATTAAATGGAGGTGAGAATGGCTAAGTCTGTGCAGAGGAGTAGAATTATAATAATGCCCTTTTTCCCTTCTTTTGTTACTTCTTTAAAGCATGGTTCTCTTGTTGTGGTTTCATGGGAGAGTTTGTTTTGTTTTCCCAAGTCACATGTTGTAATATTTTTTAATTTGTTCTCCTGTGTATTAAGAAATAATTCTGAATGTGTCAATTCTCATTTTTCTTTGTAGGTTCTGCCCAGTTGATACTCACTAGAACAGACGTTGTTGAAAAAAATGACTGTAATGAAACTGTCGTTTTACCTTGTTTTGTGACTAATCTAAGGGAGAACAATGAAAATGTCATGTTTGTTACATGGAAAAAAGAAGGAAAGGTAATTTTTTCTTTTCATGGAGGAAGAAAAGAGTTTTATAGAGATGGAGACTTTTCGTCAGCAAAATTTTTATCTCAGGCGGATTTAACCAAGGGTGTGGCCTCTCTGGTGCTTACCACTAGACAAGCAACTGTTGGAAATTACAGTTGTGAAGTAACAGAATCAAACAGAGAAGGAGAAACAAAAATGGAACTTAGGCAGAGCTCAGGTGAGTTGCCTACTATTCTTTTAGAACCTGTTGGGATGGAAAACAAGGAAAATCTTAAGGGAAGGAGAAAAACAATGACCATGTCAGTGTATTCCTTGAATTGAAAAATACAAAAAATGTTGCGTCCAGGCCTTCTAACTTGAAAGTTAATAAAAGTTATTTTGGTTTAAGTTACAGGGGAGTGCTTCTGTGGGAAAGATCTGAATGCATTTTTTCAGTTTGTAATAATGTCTGAGAATGATTTGTCTACTACAGGAAAATCTATGCTTTCCCACATTTTCTTAGATTATACAGTTTTTGATATACTCATGTTATTGCATTACGTACTGAAACATATTCCTAATATCTTCATAATACTGAAATGTGTACGTTCATTACAGTGTCTGCAGAGATCTTTTCTTTGAAGAATTGCTTCTTGCAATCTTTTATCTTTGCTGGAAAATTACAGGTAGAACTAATAGAAATTCTGTATAAAAGCTCTAAAACTTGATCAGAAGTTACACAGTTTTCCAGTGAGGTTGAAAATGCAACTACTAGTTGATAATGTGTTATGATTTTCCAGGATTAAGTGTCATCTTCAGAAGATGATGTTAAAAGTGATGTTAAAATTAATGAAATTCAGTAAATGAATTTCTCATCCATTGCCCATTTGCTCCAGCACCTCAGTTGTTGAATAATGGGTTCTGCTGTACATGGATGGCCTGTCCAATGCTCTGCAAAAGTGATAGAGCACTTTTCTCTGTGTACACTGTGTACCTGTTTACTTGCTTCTTGCTTCTGGAGGGCTTCTCAGAAGCACCACATGTTGCTGCATCTGTGTAGGACATGCTGCCTTACCCATGCACTCTAGAATTATCCTGTGATGTTTTTGTTATTAACTTTTTACATTTCACGTTAAAATCTTTAGGAAGCTCAGACAGATGTCCTGCTGTGGACATTTGTGTAATTCTCAGTTGGGTCTAGTTATTCAGTTAGCCATATACACTGCAAAGTAATTGTGATCCTGAAATGGATTGAGAGGGGCACAGCCACTGCAAGTGAAGATGCTACAAAATCATTTGTTTCTTAGAACACTGCAAAAACAGGAAGAGGTCTACACAGTTCCCTTTCTTCTTTTACAGTTTATGAAACCTTTTTTGGCTGTTTTTGCCATTCATTGTTAAGCTCTACAAGAGGAAACAAGGCTTGAGAATGTAGTGGAATCGAGTTCCATTTGTGTATTTTATTTTTACTGTGTTTACAATTTTGAAATTGGTACAAAGACAACAAAGCTGGAAACTGATGTAACTTTTCTGATTTCATTTTCTAGTTGTCAGTTGCGGCGATGAAAATACAACACCAAAGGAAGAAGGTGGTTTGTGAATAATTCATAGTTTTAAGGTCACATTAGGTTTGAGAGTATATGCTAGAAAACATAAAAGTTAATCTTATGTTTAAGAGTTTAGCTGAAGGTAACACAGCTGCTTGCTCTCTCTTGCTGTTCTTCTGTACAGCTTTCTCTTGCTTGTGCCTCCTCAGTGTTCTAGAGAAACTCTTGAGACAATAAGGTAATAGAAGGAAGTGTAGCAAGTGAGTCTTGAAAAGGGTTAGTGAATTATGGAAATCCTGTACCAGTCTTCACTCTGTCATTTCTGAGCAATGAATTCATGCTGTCACTACAAGCATGTTCCAGTTGATGCTTTTACAAAGATAGCCTTAGAAGAGCCAACTATTCTCCATCTCACTCTAGAGAATTCCTGGATTCACCTAGGAATTGGGTAGCAGAGTGAGCAAGATTTCTGTCCAAGTGCCATTGTCTTTGTACACACTCTTTCCTGATCAGGACAGCAACTGTCAAATTTCCCCTTTTTCTTTTCTTTTCTACTCTTCATCTTCTCTTTTCTCCCTCCTTTTTCTCTTCTCCTCTTTTCTTCCTTCTCTTCCTCCCCTGTTTCCTTTCCCTTTTCCCTCTTCTCTTTGCTCTTCTTTTGCCTCAGTCTGGAAGTCTCTCTCATGACTTTGGAACTGACTTGCTTATATTGGCTCTCAAAATATTACTTATTGCCAGGAGTTTAGTTTATTCCTATGAAACACCAGAGTAAGGGAAATATCTTACCAGGAAAATGTGCTCAACTGTTCCTCTTATTTGCATGTTGCATGTATGCACAATATTGCAAGCATTTCTGTACAGTAGGTTCTTTTATAGTCTAAGACTGGACTATACGTGGTTGTGTGTTGCTGGCTGAAGTCCTGGCAGATACCAGGCTTTGTGGCTGCTCTTTTTCTGTTTATAATACCAGATAGTGTCATCTGGAAATGCTACAGAGGAAGTGAAGTTGCTTCTAAGTTTCCGCTTGCAGATCCTTTTTTTAATTGATTATTCTCAGTTGCATCGAACGGTATTTCTGGGATTTGGCTTATCTAGAGAATGGCAACAGTGCATTGAAGCTACCGTTCAATATTAGTTGCGTTTTTGAAAACACAAATGAAGCTGAAAGCCTTCTTTTAAACTATTCAATAAATTAACTTTGTTTTGGTGGTTAGGAAGTTGGCAGATATTCTTCCTGTTTCTTTGCCTTCAGTCTATTTTGTGTTTGTCTTTATTTCTGTTGCATCCACCAGTATCTTCTTCTGTTACTCTTGAGGGAGGTGGGGAAGGAGGGGAAAGAGGGGAATTTAGGAACTAAAAACCTGTCCTCAGGGTACTCATTTGGCATTGAAAGTTATAAAGTCTTGCTACTTAAGTCCATGTTTCTGGAGCTACAGATACAGCTTTTGTATATGGAGAGAAAGTGCAATGAATATGCATCTTAATGAAGATTAGAAATTTCTTTGGAAGCAAATGTGCAGGCAGAGGAATGGTGGCAAGTGCAATGTAAGAAATGGAGACTTGAGATTCACTGAGTGAGTCTAAATGAAGATATGAGCGGAGATGCAAGAATTAACTACATTTTCTAGTTCAGTGGAGATATTTTCAGCATTTTATGTTGGAAGGTGGCTTACAGGGTCTTACAGCACGACTGACTGAACAGCCTAAGGCATCCAAAATGCAGGGGGAAAGAAGACTAAAGGGATGATGTTGGGAAGACCTAGAATCAACAAAACAGTGTTTCCCTCTCACTTAGGTGAGCTCCTGTATTCCTTACCACACACCTGGATTTCTTCAGGAGTTGCAACAGTTGAAAATAGAATAGAATAGCTGAGAAAGTATCAGATCAGATTTCTCATATCTTCTCTGCTTGACCTAAATACATTTTTCCTGATCTGCAGTGCTGTTTGTAGTTCCACAAGCTCACTAGCTTGTAGTGCCAGAAATTAACACCAACATATCCTCTACTCCAGTGGAGGATAAGACCTCCAGTTTGGAAAATGTTAAGGTAACTGGAAATACTGAAAAAGTAGGTTGTCACACACAAGATCAGGGAGAAACCTACACAGGGAGAGGTCATAGCTTTCTTAGCCTATTATAACTCTTAATGCTAACTTACATATAATACTGAGCAATCTAGGGCATAGCCTAAAAGGAACAATAAATGCAAAGCTAATAACCTCACTTTTTGTTCTCTTCCTACTGTTTTTCTTTGTTCTCTAGGATCATGGTTCCTCCTAGTGGAAAGGGCTATCATCATATCATTGCTGTGCATAGTTATTATTTTGTGTGCGGCTCAGCTCACTGTTATTGGTAAGTGTTGGCTCTGCAATTCTTTGCAGTTATTGATTTGTCCTGAAATCACTTGCACGCATACAGGCATCTGTGCAAAATGAAAGATGGTGCTGGCATCTGAAAGATGTGGGTGGAATCAATGCAGATAATACTCAGGGAGGTGGTGTGTGTTTACCCCTAAGTAGTCTGGGCCACACTGCTCATTTGCTTGGAGGCCAGGGGTTGCTTTCTGGGGTCTGTGTTTAGAACTCGTCTGCCATGTGAGGCTGTTTTTGCTGCCAGGACTGTATCATTTGCAAAATGATGTGCTCTTTTGCAGGTATATAATTTTTGTGGCATGTAATTGATAATGAGTACTGTGGTTCATTAGAACAAGGAAACTCTTCTTCACAGTTGGTACACCATGATTTTATTGTAAAATTAGAAACAAAAATGTTTCATTTTATGGTCATAAAATCAATATTAGAAAAGGGTGGTTCTGTCTTCCTGATGTAAAATTGTTCATTAGTCTCTTAGCACTGTCTGAGTTATAATTTAACACCAACATCTGTGATTTTGTTAGATGTTTTTAGAGGCAATACAATCATTCACCAGTGTCAGACATCCTTGGGTGCTCTTTATGCAGTGGTGTCCAACTGCTGTGCAATGTAGAGTGTGCTTTGTTCTGGCCTTTCAGATGGATCCCTTGTGGTGCAGTTTGTTACATCAATCTCTGAGGTTTTTCAGGCTTTCTCAATTTGTAGACTTCTAAACAATTAAAAAAACAACTCAGTTCTGCTAAGAGTCAAGTCCATAAGAAATGGAAAAAATCGCACTCAGAGTGATTTGTAATAATCAGATATGTATCCAGCCATCTATATGTAATTTCCTTTATTACCTTTTCATGAACTTCTGGAAGTGGTATGTGACTTTTCAAAGGTCCATCCATGGTCAGAGCTTGAAAACTAATACAGTTTTTTAAAAATTCTTTTATTTCCATCATGTTGGATTAATTTTTGGCTTAGGAGTCTCTGATATGTTCAGGAATTGTCATTAGATTGTGTAGAGAGGAGAACTTCAACATTTTTAGGAAAGCAATAGTTTCATGGAGAAGCAGTGTCATTTTATAGGAGTAATTTGAGTGTGCTTGGATGTTTCTGCACCTGGGCAATTTATTGAAAGGTCTTTGACCTCTGTGGGGAAAAGAGTTTTGCTACCTCTAACTTAATTGTTGGGATTTTTTGGTTTGTTTAGGAGGGGGTTTTTTCCTTTAAAAAAACCTGTGAATCCATCAATGCTACTTTTAGGAAACCTGTGAATCCATCAATGCTACTGTATACCTTTAAATAGCTTGTTAAATTGGGCATGGTTTTTCTGTGTAACACTTTGGAATGTATGGTTTTTTGGGGTTTGTGGGTTGTGGGGGTTGTGTTGATTTGTTTGAGGTGGGGATTTTTGGGGTTTTTGTTTACAGGATTGGCTTTTAGGATTTAAGTTCCTTTGGGGACAGAGGTGATATGTCTGAGCTCACACAGAGTCATGAGGAAGAGAATGAAACCTGGAATTTATGAATTCCTGTCTGACACTCCACCTGAGTAACAAATTCACTGTAACATTTAAATGTCAGTAGTGCATCTACCTGAGTTAACTTTGGGACATGGCACAGGTTACTTTAACATATCACCTGAATTATATGGAAGGAGAAATTTAAGAATTTGACCAAAACACCACTGCCAGGTTTCATTTTTCTGAGTAAGCCATATTAACCATATCCAGGAATGAAAGCAAATTAAATCTTGGGAATGTATATAGTTTTAATTTTTAGGAGTTTGAGTTTCTTTGCTTAGGAACAGTTCTGATTGTTTTCCTTTCTGTCTCCCTTTTTTTTTGTCTTCAAGCATTAAAATATGATATTGAATCTCAGAGGAAAGTGTGCATTATAGTAACAGTTGTCATCTTAGCAGTTGTAGCTGGTGTAGGCACTGCTCTTTTCGTCCAAGGTAAGTGATGAAAATTGCTTTCTTAATTTAAGGGAAAAAACAGCACAAAAGGATCTATTCCATGCTGTAGTATGGAAGTTAGCACCACCTATTAATTGCCATCTACTTATTTTAAATTAAAAAAAATTATATAGACTACAACAGAAACAATGTTGGGGTTGTAAGGCCCTGAAGTGATCATAGGAAGATACAGCCTCTGAATTTTATGTTTTCTATCCTACTGCCTTGGGTGAAAATTAGAGACTAGAGTGACTTCTGGTGGTTCAGTGGGATTTTTTCTGAACCCTAGAAGCTTGATGATGCTAATGATTTATGTTTGTTGCTTTGTGCTTTATTCCAATTAACGACTTCTGTTTTACTAATTTCCGTATAAATTTTTGTAGATGGCTACACTGCACTGAATCAAGCTGGTCTTGGCCTAATTGTAGTCCCTGCTGTGATTTTGGTACCACTTCAATACTTCATGTTTGGAATTGGTGAGTGTTTATTTATTCCTTAATATATGGATGGAAAAAATTGAGCTCTCCCCCCATAACCTACAGAATATTTTTAGTTTTATAAATAGGTGCTACAACAGCATCCTGCATTCCTGACATTTCTCATATCTCAAAATAAAATGTTCAGCGTGTTTGTTTGGCTGAGGTGCCTACTTGAAGAATGAGATTTAGGGTAGCACATTTGAGTGATTTCTGCTCTTCCTTCCTGGGTTTAGGGATTGGGTTGAATAACTAGCTCTCAGAATGTGTGTGTAATTTTTTTTTTATTTGTGGTTTATTTATCATTTTATTTATATTTACATAATTTTTAGGTGTGTGAATACCTACAAGAGCCCTGCCTTACAGTGGCTTTTGAGTTTTGTTATGACATTGACTGGCTGAGCTTAGAATTTAAGAGAATCTGCTTTCTAACTTTATGTGAATTATCTACCTTTTGTGTCTCTGTAGTTAAACTTGAAAAACTACAGTTTTGTTTGTCTTTCTTTTTTTCCCAGTTTTTGACAGCCTACCTCATACAACACTGGCTCTGATAGGTTTGAAAATTCTTGGTTATATAATTGCAGTGGTTGGTTTTGCACTGTGTGTCCCAGGTAAGCAATTTGTCTTCTATGGAAGTGTTTTTTAATTTTGTTTACACCTCATGTTCTTTATTTCTAACCCTAAAAAGCTGTGAAAATGGCTACTCCACATGGAGTGTTAGCAAGTAACTTTTGTAAATGTAGTTTAGGACTGCTGTGTTAATGCCCTTTTATCTGGTGAAAGAAGAATAGCCCATAGGCACTATTAAATATATCGGTTTCATAACTGCATTCTAGGAGCAGTTGCTTTATGAAAAATAAAATTTAATTGTTTTAATTTTGCATGTTAAGGCCTTAAAAGTCAGTGTTGATTTTAGGTGACTATTATTGTTATTCTGAGGATTAGGGTATTTAGAAACTAAACTAGAGTCATAATAATTTTCTCATGTTCAATGAGTAAATCAGAAATTCCTTGTTAATCTCTGCTTGTATGCAACTGAGTCCATGAATATTTCAGTGAATACCATTGAAACACATTAAGAAGGTAAATGTAGAGACAATAAATGTGGCAGTGTTCTTGGACTATTTTAAATCTGGTTCTGGTTGGCATTCTGTTTCACCATTGAAAAACAGTCACTGTGGTAAAGGGACTAACTAAACACCACACACAGTGATATCCCTTATTCCTGCCTCTGACCCTCCCTTTACCCCCTCCCTACCTTCCCCTGCACCCACCAGAGAACCCTACAGCAGAGAAAAGGGTGAATTTAGGACTAGGCATCCTTGGCAGTATATTTAGTAGTAGAATATACACATACTTGTGTTCCTTGTAGGTGCTTTATGCTCCTGATTTATTGTTTCTTAGAGACATTCTTCATTTTAGTAATTTATTTGGTTGGGGATTTAAGACCTATTTTTCCTTGAAATGCTTTTTAAAGGTTTGTGTAATCTGAGTGGAATGATAGACCTTTCAGTGGGGTTATGATTTGAGTTTTATGCTTATTGTTTAGTATTTACAGAGGTATTTTTAAGGGGCACCTAAGTGTTTTAAGATGTAATAGTAAAATAAACTGATAGGAGATTTCTGGTAAAGCATTAATGCTCTAGAGTAACACAAAATGGAGGATGTTTTTATTACCCTCTCAATGAAAAGCCTCTCTGTTTTTTCAGGGTGGTCTCTTCCCAGGTCATACATGGTTGATGTTACCTGTCTCTCTGGAAGTTTAGCTCAATGACCCTTAAGCTTCAGTAGAAATTGCTCATCCTGGGTTGAGCTTGCAGATAGTTGCAATGACTTTTAAGTGCCTGGAAAGGAGAATCAGAGAGAACAAGGAGTTTTAGTAGTGAAGTATGATTAGGTTTTAATAGCCTCTTCCTGTTCTGGTATCCCTGTAAACATGGAGCATTCCTGTTACCTGTGGTTGATTTGCCCCAGAACTGCCCACATATTCTGCACCCTTCTTCTCTTTTTTAATCCTGTTTTTTCAATAGCAGTATTGTTTTCTGTAATCTGATGTGATTACAGTTCAAAACAATTGGCATTGAAGATGTAAAGTTTAAACTTAAAATACAGTTAATGAAAGAATGTTGTCAATTGCAGTGAATGTCAGTAGAATACCTAAACTAATAGAATAGTACATGTAATTAGAATAAATCAGTAAATGCCTGTGTATCACCAAAGAATGTATACAAAAAAAAGAAAGATGCAGTAGTAGTTCTTGGATAGCTTTGAAAGAGAAATTAATCACATCTGTTTTTATCAGGCTTATTTATTTTAATAATGAGTTATACCTGAAAATAAAAGTTTGTGCTTTTACTTGTGTCAGATGATACAGTTGCTTTTATTGTGTTTTAAACAGCCTGTCCTCCATTACATGCGTCTGTTCTGATTGCTGGCTTAGCTATTATGGCTACTGCAAGTTTGCTCAGTCTGGTTTACGTGTTTATTATGGGTAAGTAGCACCTAATATTTTGCTTTTTTTAAAATAGATGTTTTTTATTTGAGCATAAGGTGTGATTTCATAATTACATAGTTTTAAAAATGACTGAAGAGTTGTCTGTATGTGTTGGCTCTGTTTCATAGAGCCTGTAGGGAATCTTGAGTAAAGAAATCTGCAACTGGTCATAAACTGTTTTGAGAAAACACAGCCAGGTTTCTTAAATAAGATTGTTTCAGTTGTAGGAGGGTTGCTGTTTAAGTTCTGCATTTACACAGTTGGGGTGCTGAAGCTTAGAATGCAGACAGCAAAGGGATATCAAGGATTTCATGGAGTGGGTTCAGGATGGTGATGACGAGCTTGTCAAAATACAGATTTAAAGAAGCAAAATCTGCCTGCTGGTTTGCACTGGTTATTGGTGGGTTAAAGTAAGACCAATTTCAATGCACACCTTTCATTTTTAGTGAATCATGGGTTTACTTATGCATAATTTTAAAAACCAAGAGAAAAGAATAGCAAGCCTTTGTTTCAGAAACTGGTCTGGTCTCTTCATCAGATCTCAAAAAGATGAGAGATTTAAAGATCTGCTAAATAAGCAACAACCACAGCAATGCTGTGTGGTCGGAATGCTGGCACAACACAGCATAACGTTATGTGGACTCCACAGCTTGGGTGGGAGAGCAGAGGGACATTATTTGTGTCAAGCTGTGCGTGAAGGCTCTTCAAGCAGCTTGTTAGCTTGGACACAGAACCCTGAGTTGAGGATATGTTGCTTCCCCAGTCTGCACTGAACTGTGCAGGCTTCCAGGTTTAGTGCGTGCACACCATATGTGGGCATGGCCAGAAATAATGGATGCTGAGACAGGGAAGATTTCCAGTAAAGACGAAATTAAGGCAGCATGCCTAATATTTGATATCCAAGATAGGTGAAGATGAGTCAAAAATGAGACAGAGCCGAAGCAAGCCTTTTAATAACAACAATAAAAGTATTTTTTAATTGATTTTGGTCTACTTGTATATGACTTAAATACTGTGTGCTATTACTGGTCTGCATAAATGTTGTATTTGCGGTTTGGTTATACTGGCTGAAGAAATCAAATGTGACGAGGGGTAGACTAGCACACCAAAATAAGCACAGTGAATAGTGTGTAGTGTAATTCATTTTTAGAGCTGAGCGCATGAGTGAGACAATTTGCAGACTGTATGTGATAAGATTATTCAGTTTGTAAACAGAGGAGTGCTTAGAGGCTTTAAGAATTTGCAGGTCATCAACTTAAGTCATTTTGGATAGGGGAAGCTTCAATTTTGTATGTTGCTACTCTGTTGCAAGATTTCTCAGTAGATAATACCTTTTCTCAGATAACAAGTAACAGGATGAGAGGAAATGGCTTCAAGTTGCACCAGCACAGGTTTAGATTGAATATTAGGAAAAATTTCTTCACTGAAAGGGTGGTCAAGCATTGGAACAGGCTGCCCAGGGGCATGGTGAAATCACTGTTAATGGAAGTGGCACTTGGGGAGATGGTTTAGTGGTGAAGGTAGCAGTGTTAGGTGAATGGTGGGGCTTGATGTTCTTGGAGGTCTTTTCCAACCTTAACAAGTCTATGATTCTTTGTTTTTTATTTGGTTGATCGTGACATTTATTCATCTGCCTGGTCACTTTTTTGTAATTATTTTAGGTTCCAGAATGAAAGATCATCCTCGTCCAGGGGTAAGCTTAAAATTAATAAATTTGGGGTGACTAGATGGCTCAGGGGATTGTAGTGAGATACTGAACCTTTCTTCACTAGTTCGAATTCAGACCAGGTTGGTAGCAAGCAAAAGTTCTGGCTGTGTAACAGATGTCTAATGTTGAGTGAGTTGGTCTTCATTGTCCCTATTGAGTGTGTCTGTAGTACTGTAATTGCCACCCTTACCTGGTGGCTACTCCGACTGTTGTGCCCAAGTGGAGTTTCCATTGCTGTCACTAAAAGGTGGTGGATGTCAAGGGCATTCTTTTACAATGCAGTCTTTCATCTATATTTCTAAAGACCTCCTGCTCACCTTCTTGAAAAGCTTTTTCATTAAGGTGAGTGCAAAACATCTAGGTGGCTTGTAAGAAAGACTTAGGAGTTTTTTTCTGTTGTTTTGTACATCAAAACTCTGTGATATTCTCTTTTAATTCCTGGCTATGTGGATGGTATAGCCTTGACCTTTTTTCTGATTTCCCTATAATGCCCCTTAATTTGATGAGACCTTCTGAAAACAGAGTTCTGTCTTTAGGTAACACAGAACAAATCAAAAAACACCTTGGTTTTTTTAAAGAATGTTTTTTGGACAGATGTTTTGAATTCTAGAGTAATAATTTCCAAAACAGTAATTTTCCTAGGCTTGGGCAGTGCTTTCGATTGACTCATGAATGTGAACTGCCTGATTTCTGGCGTTTTTGCACAAGCAAGTAAAGAGGCACAACTGTAAAATACCACTAAAATACCCTTGTAGCAGGGGAACATCTCTTTACTGGCAGCCATTGTTTGAGGCACCTTTCCAGGTCTCCAGTCTACAACCTGAGAGCCAGCTGTTAGAGAAAGATGGTTTCCAAAAATGGGACATGAGAGCTGACTGCAGTTAGGATAAGAGACTTTTAATTTTTGATTGCTTTTTCTCATCCATTGTCATTTTAAGGAGTAGTATTTCAGAGGATTGGTTTCACTTATGGAAGGAATATAAATGCACAGAGTTTAAAAAAAAAAAGAAAAAGAGATTCAGAAAGGTAATTATGTTATAAAAATGAGCTGAGAAATTTAATTAAAGATCTCCTTTATTCAACATGCAGTCTTGTCTGTATCTAACATCCTTGTGTTTACTTGTAGAACAGAAGTAAACAGAGTAAGAGGAGATTTTTTTCCTTAACTTAGTTTTGTTTGTAAATAAACTTTTAAATAGAAACCAGCATGCAAAATAGCATCCTTTGATGAGGACTCTGTCCTCTTTGTGAGCTGTTCAGGATCCTTACAAGGTGGTTTTACATTGCAGCAAGGATTTGAGAAATAAACAAATAGCCACAGTAAGGTAGTAGTGAACATTGTGTTACTCTCTGAATTGGAGATAGGAATGAAAGCAAAAGAAATTTTGAAATCTTAGAGGTCTCTTGGAAATCTCAGCCATTAAAAATATGTTTTTTGTAGCTGCTGTTAGTGCAGGATTAGATACAAAGGAATTCAGGTGATGTAATTTGTGTCCATGAAGTACATGCCTCAGGGAAAGACTTAGTGGAAACTGAAGTGTGTTAATATGTTGCTTGTTTCCACCCAGGGCTGTTCAGCAAATATTACTGTGCTTTGAGGCAGTAAATGAGTGTGAAGGAATTCTGAAAATATACTTTGATTCTGTGTCATCTAAAGACTATGGAAAATTTAATATTGGTGAAGGGCTTCATTTTGATGCTGGGGCAAACTTACAAAATGATTGAGATTTTCTTGAGTTGGAGGTGGGAAAAGCTGTGTGTTTTGAAATCTGCCATCTTAACCAAGTACTGGTATTTTTTTAGCACTTCTGTAATTGCGTGTGTTGTTTCTAATGATTGTCTTCCAGACTAAATGCACAACTGTCGTGTATTTCTTTTTGAGGAGATTCCACTTGATTGCTTGGCTACTAATTTTTTTTTCTTTTTAGTCCTGCTGCTTTGTTACTAACCATTGATCAAATGGCACAAATAATCGGTTAGGTGTTGGAGCTTAAAAGTAGTATCTGCATGCCTTCTGCTGCCACCTAGGGGTATTTCATCTGAGCCAACATTCACAGTGGGGGATAACAACCTGGAGAATGCAGCTATTGATTGATTTAAATTTCTTTTCAGAACTCTAGTCAGCAATTTGATTAACGTTAAGCTTTCTTCGTTTTTGTAGAATCACTACTTACTGTATATGTCAATTAGAGTAATTTAACTGTGGCGAGCCAAAAATAAACATGAAGGCTTTTTATACATATATATATTTTTAAATGTTTTGCAGAAAGCTGTAGAAGAACCACTAAATGGTAGGTGATATTCAAGGCTTATCTTCTAATTAAGGGATTAATGTTGGAAAAAGGTTGAACAATAATTGTAGTTCCCAGTAGAACAGCACTGAAATGGCAGATCAATATGTCAATGTATGTGGCTCTGTGAGTCACAAGAGTTTGATCTCTCAAGGAAGTTATGGCAGATCCAGGCTCCCTGCTTTATGCTACTTTCCTTGCTAACCAGTGGCATTGTTTGACTGTTGTAGGACAAATCTAATATTTTTAGGATATTTTATCCACCCTCTCTGCTTTGTAAAATATCCAGCTTTTAAGAGAAAAAGAAAGACAGGTGTTGATATTAATTCCTCAAAACCATTTGTTTAGGTGAAATACTTCTGATTATAGTAAAATCTATCCTTGCCACTCTATTCTTGCCATATTTCTTTGGGTTGGGGAAGCTCTGGCATGGTTTGGGGAAACTCTGCTAGCACTTAAGGTGAGGGAAGTTTACAGTGAGAAAGGGATGATTCTAAAATTCTATTTGTCTTTTTTTTCTTCGCTATTATAATCACTAATTGGCATGCTGAGTAGTGGCAAGTTCTAATCTGAATTTTAGAATTAATCTGAATGTTAATTATGAAGCATTTCTTGCTGAATCGTTACTAATCCATTTGCTTGGCTTTTAAAGATGCAAAAGGAGTGATGTTAGAATGATGGTAAGTCCAAATATATCTCAAGATATCTATTTAATTGAATGTGTATTTGAGGATGTTTACAGTTACTCAGTGCTAATATGATGAAACTTGGAGGGCAGTTTCAGGGCAGGTGCTGTTCTTAATTCAAATTATATTTAATTGAAAAGAAGGAGAATTTGTATTCTATATCATGCATAGGGGAGGAATGTGTATTCCTAAACAGTGAAGAGAATGAGTCAGTGAGAGAACTATTCAATAGGATGTTTCTGATCAAATGCAGAAAGTCAAATACCTTTATGCTTCCTTTATGCTCATACAGTATTCAAGATGCATGGACTGTTTCCTTGGTGGTGGGCTGTTCTATATGAGTTTTTTTGGGTTTTATTGCTGGATTTTTTATATAACTGAGCTTTCACTATGCATTTAATTTGTGATCACCCATGGAAATTCACAAGAAAGTGGTCTAAAAGTAACTTTCTGTCCCTCTCCCCCTCTTTAGGTGCTACTTTATTTCTCTTGGTTTCATTAGATTGCTTGTATTCCAGTCAGATTTCACTGAATTTATTATTTTTTCAGATTGCTCTCATTGAAGAGCTTCAATTTTAGGTTAGATGCTAACATTTGAAAATCAAAATGGTTTTGTTGATCGTTTTCTATTCAAAAGCTGTACTTCCTTTTCATGGGAATAGGATAAAGGAGCACTTGTTGGTGCTGTTGGTATTTATGTTTCTTCCTGGAAACTGAACAAGCTTGTGATGAGGTATCACTAGACCCTTAGCCTGGTACTCCTGCATTAAATGACAACCTCTTGCTACTCAGGATAAAGAGTGAGGCCACTCAAATCTGTTAGTTCACTTGAAAGACTTTTATATCATGCCACTTCTAGGAGGCGTGAATTGACAATGTGACAATAAATAAGGTCCTAGTTAGCCCTAACTGGAAAAAGGTGTGTGAGTTGGTTTTTAAAACCAGACTTCCTTACAAATACTATGTGCTGTTTATGTTACTATATGTAACATATAACTTTATGTTACTATACTGTTTATGTTACTTACGACTACTACATGGTTCATCCAAGTATCCAGTATAATTATTTTCTAAACCAGTAGGAATACAAGCACTTCTACAGTACCAAGGGCAACTGCATTGGTGTCTCCTAAATGCATTGATAAACGTATACCAGTTAGTAGAATCTGAATTAGGAGGAATGGAAGGTAGATCTTACTCCAGAAGTGGCTACTGCTTGTTCTTCACAGAGTGGTTTGAGATCAGGAAATAAATAGATATTTGTTAGTTTATTGCATTCAAAAAAGACCAGAAGGGAGGTAAGGATGGGTCCACTGCAGTTACCACATACTGCTAAAGGACAAGGTAGAGTTTGGCTTGGAGATCCAATTTCAAAAAAGTTGACTGTTTCTTCTTGAGTCTCCTTTAGGCTTATGAAAACCCACCTCCTCTTCTAGTGCTGAGGTAGAGCTTCCAAAGCCCAGAAATTGCCACTTATCCATTTCATTTTTCCTTTCAGGGTAAGGCTAGAAATCTGTCTGCTTTTTCTGCCTAGAAAGAGGGCTCCTAAAAATTAACAGAAGGTTTTACAGATGGAAGGCAAGTGCTCTGACTCAAGCTGGAGGCAGTAACCTTTGGAACTCTACCTGCTTTGTACCCTTCCCCTGAAAGTTCACACACACACCAAAGGGGGGTTGAGTCAGATGCTGAAGCACACTAGCTTACAAAATAGCATGTGAAAGTAAACTGGCATTAGGAGTAAAGACAGGGTGAGTCAGACAGCTGAGTCTGGGAGCCACTTCAGCTTATTCCAATTCATAAGTGAGAGAGGTCTCCAAGGCAGCGTCCACTTTTCTGTAGTGGAGAGCCTGAAACATCACTTGCTGTTACTAACACCCTTTTCCATTACTTGACCGCTAAACATGCTTTCTAAGTTTGAAATGAAAAAAGAAGTGATTTTTTTTTTAAGCTGTAACTTGGGTTGCTTTTCTTCCCAAACAATCTTTTTTCTTTTAAATTCTCAGAACTGCCGAGTTATGTGATGCGCAAACAAAATGTACACCGTTGTTGATACACCGTGGCCTTGAAGATGCACTACTCAACGAGAAGAAATTCAGGAAACTGGTTGTTTTGCATGTGTGGCAAAAGTGCTTTTGATATAAATGACGTAATTTTATAGTCACAGCAGCTGTAGCAAGGAACATGTGTGTTTGCCCACATGTGATCTTTATTTTCTTTTGTTATGGTATATATGGGATGGTTGAGGGTGAGAATATAGAAAGCACTGTTTGCCCACTACAGGGTCTCCCTGCAGTAATCCTTAGTGGTATTATTTTCAAAAACTATCATTAGTCACTGCTTTGATAATGGGCCTGCTCAGCCCAGAGGTTGCAATACCATTTAGACTATTGTTTTCTTTATTTGTGTGCATGGGCAAAGTATGGTCTATGTGTGTGATACAAGCAGGAAGTAGAGATTGTAAAAATACATCTTTTCTGACATTCAGCAAAACTTGTATAAGAAAAAGTAAAAACTTTTACACAAAGTTGCATAAGTACAAAGTTTACTCCCAGTTCTCCTGAAGTCATTAACAGAGTTCTAATTCCACAAAACATTAGTATTCCTCTCTCTGGACAGTAGCCAGGTATGCTGTGGTGGCCGGTATTTTTGTCCAGTGAGAGAGCTCTCCGTGCCTCCTCTGTATTCCTGGATGAGAAACTGCTCAGCTGTTGGAGCCTAATTCAGCACTGGAATTACGGAGCACAGCAGTTAGTAATTTTCATGCTGAATGTGGTTCTTGTGTGTGTGTTCATGTTGTGCAGTGTGTGGTACTGGAAGCAATTTCAGGCTTTCTTAACTCAGTGAATTTGTAAAAGTCGTGGATGCTTCATAAAAATAGGAGTCGTCCAATTTAGTGTATTTTTGGCAGAGTTTTAGAATCTTGTTTTCTTGAATGGAAAAAAGGAGCTATATAATTTTTCACCGAAGTTTATGTTGTTGCCATTATATCACAAATACATAAAATACAAAGTAAGTAGGAGGAGCTGATGAGAAATGAGGAAGCTCAGTTTCTGTATATATATATATGTGGTACAGTTAAAAATCAGTTTTCTAGGACTTGCACATTCCATGGGATTTTACCACATTTTACAGCTGTTATGAGAGTTGTTCCAATATACTTGGTTTCTCTTGGACTTTGTGTATACTTTGTAGAAATCTTGACACTGTCTGCTGTTTGTACTAAGGTATTGTATTTCAAAGATACACATGGTTTTCTCCTAACAATTTAAAACTTGGTTTGAAAAGCTGTTGCCAAGCAGTTACGTAATAAAATCCACGTTTTTAAAGATTCTGAGTAATTTGGCACTTCTCAGAGTTGAATGTTACAAAGTAAGGTTCCATATCCATATCGTGGGTGCATGTTGCAGAAATTTGGGTCTCTGCATGTTGAGCTCCAAGTCTTGATGCACTTGGCATCAAGAATTCAACAAAACAAAATTGAGATACCTGATTTTACAAGAGGTGCTGTTGTAAATAGCCCTCTTGCTAAGGCTGCAGGATTGAACCATTTAAAGCAACCTGTGGTCCAGCCCTCACTAGGATCAGTGGAACTGGGCACAGAGAAGAGGATCATTCATGTGATAAAACATGGAAGAAGCATGTGTGGCTTACACTCACTGTCGTACTTTGTCAGTGGGAGTGTTCATGTAAGATTTGAGCTCTTACCTATGAATCTTTTGATACAGGTTTTTCCATAATGTCAGTGATCTCTAGCTAAAGATGGGAGATGATTCTCCATTAACAATTCAGTGTAAGAATTTATCTGATTAGTACTGTGCAGTGCTCCCTATTTATAACTAGTGATTCCCTCTGGCAAGTTGAAAGTCTAGCAGCTGAGGAAATAAAAAACCAAATCAACTGGAATTCTGTTGAGGTATTCTGCCTTATAAAAACTGTTATGTACAATAGCTTTATGTTAACTTCTGTAAAGCAAACTGCAGCAGAGCCCAGTTTGTGTCACCATGGGATCAGGCCGAGCTCAAAACCTGAGGAGCTCAGTGTCCATGTAGGAGCTGCAGAATCAGTTGCCCCAGAAATGGGAGAAACCCACTGTCCTGTTGTGTCAAGGGCTGGATTTTTTGTAGGTACAAACTTAAAAGCAAGAGTTTAAAAAGTCATTGATACATCCAGCCCTTTTCCACCAGTAATTTAAGACCAAAGTTGTTCATAACTGTATGCTTTCATTTGTGTGTGTACATGTGTGTATATATAAACATACAGACATTTGAAATATCTATAGATCTATAGTCTTTACCCAAGAAAATGTTTTTATTTATTAAACAAGAAATGATTTTGTAAATATCGTGCTAATATACTTAAAAAATAAAGTCATTTTAAGTTGTTTTTGTGGGAGATTTTCTTGTTGCTTGCACATTGCAATTCTGTAACTGCTTCATAAATTCACAGTCATAGCTGCTCTTCTCCCTGCCTTTATGTATGACTTACTGGATATACAAGAATGTTCTCAGTGTTACAGAGGCTGCTGCAGATGGTTTTGGTTGGGTTTCTCCTTCAGAAGGTCATCTGGTTGGTGAAGCAAGTGTGTAGATTGCCCTGTAATAACTTCAATGGCGCTGACCAACATCACCCATCAGATGTTGTCACCTGGAGTATGCTGTGGGAGGAAATACGAGCTGAGGACTAACAAGCTCCTGGAGTAACTTGAAAAGCACAGCAGAGCACCGCATATCTCTAGTCAGTCTTCACAGTGCTGGAGTGGTGTTTCCATGAGAAGAGGATTTCTTGTGTTACTGCTAAAGCACTACTGTATAAATTCTGGATTTTCTGAAGTTACATTTAATGTTTGACAGTGGAGAAAAGACAGAAGGCCACAAGTGCTGACCGGTAGCACTTCCACTCACACATCCTCTTCGGTGGAACTGAGCTGATGGGAACAGTTGAAATTATTAGCAATTCCCTGCTTGTTCAAGGTGATTTGAACCGTGGCTGTTGAATTTTAAAGATCCCTTCAGAAATGTTTTGTGACTTCCTTAGACACACTTTCCTCTCCAAAGGAGCCGTGAACCACAGTTTGAGCGATGAAATTTTAGTTTTGCTGTGCGGGGACCTAACTGCAAAGTGAACTGTAAGCTCAGAGTGGCCCTGGTTCTAAAGCTCAGGAAAACTGCGTGCTTGAATTCTGAGGTGAGAAAAATGGTGCTAATCTAAGTGTATGTGGCTGGAGGATATCTCAATGCAATATTGTCAGGGATACCTAATACCTGTAATCCTGACTGCTCCAGTCAGTTAAGCCAGGAAAACCAACCTCAGCTGTCCAGTCCAGAAGCCTTCTGACAGAAGCTTCAGTGCTTTATCAGAGCTCTGTAAATGAATGTTTATCACCAAGCTACCTGCCTAATAGTAGAAGTGGGCATTCTCTAGTTCATTCTGCTTTACAGAAGACTTTTTTTCTATGGTAAATAATTCTTTTGTGCTTTGGTGCTCTGTGCCTGCGTCATAGATACAGCCAGTACTATCTTGGACTACAGTACATCTTGCTTCCTGTATCCTTGAGGATTCTTGCAAAGCTTTCATGATGAAAAAAAATTGTGAGCTGGAGTGTCTCTTGTTTTCTTGTTGGTTGTCTACCGTGCCTGCTGCAGAAGTGGGGCAGTGGTCCATCATGGCCTGGTAGGTGTGCCCCAAATCCTGCACAGGGTGCCTGCACCCCTGTCTCAACCCCCTTCCCTGCTGTGGCTGGGCTGTGGTATAAGGGTAAGGAGTAGTTATAAAGGACAAGGAAAGGGCAGAACCAGATTACTTTTCAGTGAAACGATGAATTGGCAAGAAAATTTAATACACAAATGTAAATAGCAGGGAGACAAGGATCATCTGCTTTGGGGGTGGAAAGCTGCAGTGTTGAAACACGTTTTGGTTTCCTTCTGTTCTTTTGCTTGCTTGTTTTTTAAAGACTACAGAAAGGAGGCTTTTGAAATTACTGGGCTGGAGAGTGGGTGCAATGCAGGGAAGAGAGTCTGCCATGAATACACAGTTGGTGGGAGAAGTATTTTAAAGGGTGTAGGAACTGCAGATTTGTTGGAAGAGCGGGAACAATTTCTCCTAACTTGTCTCTAACAGTGGTACTTTTGGACCCTTCAGGAGTTGTGGGACTATTTCTGTTTCTTTACTGAAATGGGTGTCAAGCATTGGAATGGGCTGCCCAGGGAAGTGGTGGAGTCACTGTCCCTGGAGGTGTCCAAGAAACAACTGGACATGGTGCCCAGTTTTGTTGGCAAGGTGGTGTTGACAGGTTGGATTCAGTGACCTTGGAGGTCTTTTCCAACCTTAAGAATTCCATGATTCTGTATAGTGCAAGCATGTGACCCACCAGCTGACCATGTAGAGGTCCTTGGGGACATATAGTTGTCAAATGAAGTCAGCACGCTACCTCCACACCTCAGTGATGTCCCCTGGGCATAGTAACTGCCTGGTGCAGGGTAAGGTCTGGCACACCTTCAGCTTGAATTAAAGTACTGAATTTTATTGTCAATTTACGTACCTGCACTTAATGAAAGATTTTTAGTCGACACTCCCTGTGGGTGCAGGTTAAACTAGGAATTACCAGACATGTGGAAAAATGAAGGATGACCTTTCTCAGAACTTCAGCCTTAGGGTTGGCTTGAGGTTATATTTGGTTGCATTCATTTGCCTTTCCTTTTTGTCTTCTAGAAGTGCTGAGGGAATTGCTTTCAGAACAAGAACATTTGGTTCTGTTTTGGGCATTTGGGTTTTTTGGGGTTTGTTTTTTTGCTGTGTAAGAAAGCAGTATTCTTTAATAAATTAGATACATGGGAAAGAGAAAAAGCAACAAACCAGCAGAAGTTTACTCTGTTGTTGACCAGAAGGTTCATCCAAGGACAAATGATGGAAAGTTCGAAGACAACAATAAGGAGAAAAGGGATCTTTAAGGTCTGTTCTTTACAATTAATTTTTAAGTTTGAGCATAGCCAGTTAAGATAGTCTTACTGAGGCAAAAGGTGATTCAGGATTCTCTGACATTTTTTACTTGTTCAGCTGCGTGAAAAAGTGAAAATTCACCGTATTAAAGATGAAGTGGCAGTAAAGGAGCTGTGTGGTGTGCAGAGCTCTGCAGGTATGGGGAGCTGGCCTAGATAGAACTTGGAAGATTTGATTTGTCCCACATTAAGAAACACTGAGAATTAAAGGATCATAATAAAAGTATATAATTAAAGGAACCCCGCTTGGTAACAGATTCCTCTGTAGCCTGCACTGCAGTTATAAAACAGTGAGGTTTTTGGAAACATGATCCCTCTGTAGCTGGAGCTACAGTTAAGAATGAAAACATTGCACCGAGTATGTCAGGCTTTGAGAGCCAGGCAGTTTCTGGTGTAGGAAGTTTGTGAGGTTTTGGCTGGCATAGATAAATGGGTACCACTGTAGGAACCTAAAATGTCCTTCCTTACTGGTGTGTAGGTAGGAAAAGACAGGGTAATTTTTGATAGACTGAGCAAGCTGAACAGTACTGTGATACTGCTATTTAACAATATAAAGAAATGTGGATAAAAAAGGATGTGAGAAGGAGGAGGGCAATTGCTTTCTCTTTACAGTCCCCTTTACCTGTTATTTCCTCTGATCCTGCCGTCACTGAAAAATCTCATCCCAGCAGAAGATTGGGCAGGGGGCACTGGGCTCCTGCTCCTTTCCCCCTCCTGACAGCGGCAGCAGAGCCGGTGCCCTCCAGGCTGTGGGGGAGAGGTGGCCATACAGCTCATTATCTCCTGCCTGCCTGCAGGAGCGGGGGGGGGGGGGGGGGAGCCCCAGCCTAGCTTTGAGGAAGAGGGTGAGGATCAGGAGGGATGGATGAGCCTTGGAGCAGTGTGTTAGATGTGCCACCCTCCCACCCTTACAGCAGTGTTTATTTAATAAAGGTGATGCTTTGATACTTCCATAGCCCTGTTAGGTTGCCCTTTATGCTGCCCCTTGTTCCTCACAGCAGTTCTCCAGGGAGTGATAAAAACCAAATAGTAATGGGCAAGTGGGGAATAAAAGAAACTCACCAAATTCTGAATGAGGCAGCTGGTTGACATTTGCAGTGGCATTACACCAGAGCACCAAAGCATAAACAGCTTTAAATGTCCTACTGAGCATGCAATGAAGGTGAGGAAATATGATTAATGTATGATAAAATATGTCATGACTGTGCCAGTCACGCTGAAGGCGACAGAGGAGAAGATGGTTCCTGTCCCCCAGGGCCAGCTACAGGAGCCACATGTGCTTCATTGGTGACAGTGTGAGCTCCTGACAAGCTCTGCAGGTGAATGGATAGCGCAGTGCATGTCAAAAAACAAGGAGGGAAAAGATGCCAAACCCCAAAACAAGCAGCGGAAGAGTAGAGCCCTGTGCTGAAAGGTGCAAGTCACTACTTGTTTATTTACCAAGTATATGAAAACAGCCCCTTGACCACCTGTGCTTGGAGAGGGACTGCTCCACACTCTGAACATGCTCTTAATCCAGGTTACAGCCTTGGGCTGGGAAACCTGAACAAAACATCCTTGATGCATAGCAGGATCAGCCAGGCCAAGAACTTGGGAGCCCCAAGTGAGCAGCAGAGAGAAAGTGCTGGGAGCTCACAATGCTTTGGAGAAGAACAGAGACTGGGAAGAGGGAGGAGGAGGGGGAGGCTTCAGTGGTATTTTCTCCATGTCAGACTGGTTGTGGGGGGTCACATCAGCCTCGAAGCGGCTGTAGTTGTTGGTACAGTTCACCAAAGTATTGACTAGGCCTCTTCTACCCTTTAATGCAGCTCTGTGCTGCACCTTTCTTGAAGTGCATCTTTTGTTTTTCACACAGGAGAAGAACTTCTACTATTGCACTGTGGTATATAAGGTAAGTTATTAGATACAAGCACACACATTACACGTATGGGTATATTACATATATTATACCATAGAGGAGTGGTGAATGCACCATAGCCTATGAACACAGGCAAGAGAAGCCTTATTTTGCAACCAGTGATGGTCCTTCAGCTTGGAAAACAAGGAAAGAGATGGTTAATCAGATCTTTTTCACTGTACATTTGCTTTCCTCCAACAGCTTGCAGGCTTTATTACTGGATTTGATTGAAATCCAACCCTTCTTAGTCCACTCAGGTAAAGTCTGAGAAGCTCCTGCTGCACAGTCTTGAAAGGAAACCTTCAGTGGAAACCAAGAAAGCAAATGTAACAGCCCAGCCAGATATTTTAAAGGCCAAAATTATGGTTCCCCCCTGGAAATCTTCTACTTAACAGCAAGCCATATATAAAGTTTCAGAAGGAGAGGTGGAGCAGCAGGTATATATAGGTATATAAAGGTAGCCAGTGGAAAGAAAGAAGCAAAACCAAAAACAACAAAAGGAAAGATTTCAGTGAATTTGCAAGGGTGGAAAAGGAAGGGCGAATTAAGGCATAAAAGCTATGGCAAAAATACCTTGTATCCTATAAGATAAACCTTTTTATCTTTTAAATGGGACCTCTGAGTGCTTTTTTTCCTCCCTCCATGTTTCCTAGATAGGCTCATCACCATGGTGTGTCATTTTTTCCTAAATGGCAAACCATGGTTGTTTTCCAGCTAGCTTGTAGCAGGGGGAGTATTTTGTCTGAGTCACCAGAGCCATCTGTTCTAGACAAATATTTTAGTGAATGATCTCTCCTCTTGCTTAGACTGTTTTTACTCTCCTGTTTAAAGATCGATTCTGTAAAGACAAAGGCAGGGTGATCTCTCATTGACTTGCTCACCCTCCCTCCATGAGCTGGCATTAAACCATCCCCCAGCTTCAGCACCAGCAAACATTAAAATGGTCTGTAGGTGGATTTTCAAGCTGGGTTAGATCTATGAATTAAAGTTTTAAAAGAAATGGTTTTGGCTTCCTGGCCAGTTGCAAACAACTTGTCTTCAGTTCCCTGCAGATTGCTCGGGGTATAAGAACATATTTTGGAGGTGAGGGTTCCTCAAAACATTAATCTGTGCCTGCTTCCTGCAACACTTGGACATAATTCAAGATTCACAACTAACATTTCCATGATAAGGCGAGTTCCTTCCCTTCTTGCGAGGGGTTTGGGTGGCTGCAACTTCAACTCCTTCTCTTGGTTCCTGATTGATGTTTGCTTCCCCTTCTCCTTTCTGCCCTCCCATGAAACCCCAAGTGAAACAGCCTCCACAGTGCATATGCTGGGGTGCCTTCCCTCACAGCTGGCAGCATGAGAGTCAGCAGCATCCTCTCGTCACACTGCAAGCAAGACCAGTGCCACTGAGTGGCCACCTTCCTGGAGTCCCTCCACACATGGCTGTGCAGGGTGGGTGGCTCCAGCCCAACTGGGCGTCTGGCCCCAGGCTCACTGCAGTGCCAGGCCAGTGTCCAGGCTCCCAGCAGCAGTTTTGGCCAAAGCCAGTGAGTGAGCTGTAGCACATGGGGTTTCTGTCACCCATAGCTGTGACCATATCCATCATGTGTCTGAGACCAGCAGTCCCTGAGCCTCGGGGTGTGGCACACCATGATGGCCGCCCCATTTTCAGGCCTTCACAGCCTTGGGATGTTGTTTGATATGATGCTTTAATAAAAAATAAAAATCCACTGGTGCTGGTTAGTAGTGGTATTACACATTGGGTCTTCACCACCAGCCTGGCCATTCTCACACAGCAAATGTTTGATATGATATAAATATTTGATCTGATAAAAACTTTACACAGAAGGAACATAAGAAAACTGTAAAGCAGTTAGTTAGAAATAACATTTCCTCTGCATAGCAAGTAGACTGGCTGCAGGAAAAGCTGCTGTTCCAGAGACTTCTACATTTACTGACTTAGCAGTGCTAGAGATGTGCTAACACCACATGGATACAGCTGGAAAAGAGATCCTGAACTTGCAGTTGAAGACCCTGCAGTGACATGGTCCCAGTGGAGATGCTGCCACTGCTGTGTCTCGCTCAGTTTGTGTTACCTGAGGCACACAGATCCAGCCACCAAAACCTCTCTCCCTGCTTGTACACCAGTCACCAGACCCCAGCACTTGGAGACATGATGCTCCTAGGAAGGGGACAGAGAAAATGCACAAGGGTTTTTTGTTACAGGCCAGTGTTTGTCCTCAGTTTCAGCACTGCTCAAAGCCAACTCTGCACAGAAATGGGTTTGACTTCCACTTTCTGCAGCACAGCAGAAACTTGGGATGTGCACACATGTGCACCTGCTGAGGTGTGTGAAGGTTGGACTTTGACTTGCACTTGCTCTCCTTTGCATCCACAGGTGACACTGCACTGGTAGCTCGATGACCCTCCTGGACAGGCACCTGAGCCCAGGTGGGCTCTCTCTCCCTCCCCACCAGCCAGCAAGGCCAAGCAGTAAGACGAGGTCAACCATGGCTAAGTTTTTGAATGACTCATTGCAGGTAGTTTTCTGCAATGGGCTAAAACAAGACACCCGAGTTGTGACTCTATTGAAATTTCAGGGGTTTTGCACACAGCTAGGGTGTCTGTCCATCTGTCCCCATGCACAGGCACGGAAGGTCCCTGGCATACATGAGGCTGGAAGATTTCCAAAGGAGGGTCCTGTATGGACCAGTTCCCCTTTGGAACTGGCTTGTATTTGGGGCATGCCTGGCCCAAAGCTGCCAGTTTATTAAACGCCAGAAGAAAATTAACGCACATGCACCACCATTCCCATGCCAGCAGTTGGTCCAACATCACACAACTCCTCCAAACCAGCAGAACCAGGAGAAGATGAACTGAGCCAAAGCATTACTGAGTGCATCAATTTAACAGCAAATCGAGTGCTATGTGGTGGTTGCATGGGGGCTCTTGGGTTTGAATTGGATTTGTCCCCTCTTACTGGGTGTTTTTGGCCAGGTCCACTCTGCTTGCCTATGATAATCTGAATAATGTTTGTCTGGTCGCTGGACAATGAGACGCGCAGGCGACAAATCCAGGGCTACTGACAGAGGTCTTGGGTTTCTGTCACTGCTTTCACTCAGGGGTGCCCTAGACCCCTGGCAAAGTGATTTATGCGCTCTGGGTTGAAAGGCTCCGCCTTCCCCCTGCAACTCACAGATCAAAAGCAACCACCTCTGGGCTGGATGGTGGCAAAAGTGGTGTGGCCCAAAACCGGCTTGTGAGCAACAGGGACACCAGGAGAGCTGAAAGGGAGAGATGAGCACCAGCGTGCTGTTGCCACCATGTCATGCCACCATGACTTCCTTACATGTCCTAGAAGGTTGGCACAGTTAAATCTCATTGACTAAAAGCAGCAAAAGCACAGTAAGACACTGCAGAGATCCCCATCCCTCCTACTGCTCACAACTGCTGGAGATCCTGGGAGAAAAACTGTCTTCCCAAACTGGTACAATTAGAGATTTCCCTTCCAAAGGGATGTCTGACAGTGAGAATATTTGCATTTGGTTTCCCCTTCCCCAACTCTATCTAAATAAAAGGGAATTGCCAAAACTTTGCAGGCAATTTCCTCTCCCATGATATTTTAAATCTCATTGTGTGCCACCAGGAGAAAAGCAGACCATGTATCAATCATTACAGCATAGAAAACTCAAGAAAGTATAAGAAGTGAGACATACAAATGAAGAAAAATCCACTTCTAGTTAGCTAGGGAGACATTAAGATCAGAAAAGGTGGAGCACTTTGGTTAAGATTTTACATCCACAAGCACCACTGACACCGATGGTTCCTCTCCATTCCTTTCAATATCAGGCCTTTAATTTAAAGGGTCCAGTCCTTACGACAAGAAATTAAGTGCCAGCCCAACTGTGCCCTCAAATCTCTCTGAACAAATAGCAGGAAGCTGACAAGATGCAGTAAGGGGGAGAAGGAGGATTCCTGCCCCAAATGGTTCGTGGTGCCTAACTTTTTTTTTTTTAATTTAATTTTTAAATCAGAGGTTATCACTGCTGCTCAGTGACACACAACTGAAGCCTTCCTTCAGTGCAAGTGTTTCACCACCAACCACACTGGAGGATTTGGCTGCTCAAAGGAGGCCTGGCTGGCACAGCCTCAGGTCAGGAATGAGCCTGGGTGCAGGTCCCTGCCTCAAGGCTCTTGTCCAACACGGCCTTGGTGCAGCAGATGGAAAGCCACAAGTGGTGATGATGCTTGCAACAGCTGAGCCCCAGGACTTGCAGGCTGAAATAGTGTCCATTTTCCGCCCTAAACCAGTTGGCTTAATTAAAGATACTCCCCATAACCTTGCCAATCACATGTCCTGAGACCACTGAGCTGATAACCAACACTACTACCCAAAACCAGCTGGGTTGGTACAGACTGGTGGGTCATTCTCTGACTCACTCTGCTTTTGCCCAAAACAAGCAGGTCCACACAGACATTTGTCAGACTTCCAATCAGTTTGAAAGTGCTCCTCAGTCCTCTGGGATGCAAGACCTTGACTTTGGCAAGCTGGTTCAAAGTGTTCACCAAATGGTGAAACAGATTACAGAAAGGCATTGGTTTGTGGCTGAAGACATGGGGTTTACTGAAGCACAACTGCTGGAGGAGCCTGGAGCACACCCAAGCCTTCCCTCTGCAAACCTTGGAGCATTTGCTGCTTGGGGCTTTTTCTGAGGATTCAAGGCCAGCATGAAGGCAAGATTCATTTTATTTGTACAAATGGTCCCTGTGATTGCCAGCTGGACTAATCCAGAGACGAAGACATTAACCTCCCTAAGTACCTGCAGCAGCCCTTCTTTTTGTACATCTCATTTGTGCTGGCAAAAAAAGCTTCTGAGGATCCAATTTGCACTATGAAAAAAAACCCCTCAAACTGTCAATTATAAATATGCCACAATTAGCAATTTTAAAAAGGAAAAAATATACAATATAGACACATGCATATAAAATATGTTTCATAATTGAGATTTTTCTCCAGTGCTCATTAGTTGCTGAATATAGATGTTGTGGGCTGCTGTACCCACTCTGAGCTTGCCAGCTTTGCTGCTGCCTACTTTACCAACTAATTTCTCCAGGCAGGATGTGCAAGTAAGGCCAAGTCCTGGCACAGGCATCTGAGGACACAAGAACAGTGTTTGAGGGGGACATGATCGCAGGGAGAAGCCCCACTGCTTAGAAATGAGAATGACCTTTTTTCCCCATGATGCATCAAGCAAAGCAAGATCAAGCCAGGCATTTCCCGGATGCAAGTCTCTGGTTCGTCTTCTCTGTTGATGCCAAAATAAATGAAATAAACCTCTAAATACTTTTATTAATACAAAAAAAGCCCACATTTTTTTTTCCCAGCAGAAGAGGTGCAGATGGTAGGGGACCATATTGGAGGTTTGTGACTAAGGTTTTTCACCTGTCCCTCCATGTGTACTTGTGTGTAGCATGCACACATATGCCCATGCAAAAAACAGCAAAATATGTGAAGGTGAAAACTGAAACAAAAGAATTCCATTTGACTTAGGAATGAGAGTTTTTTACTGCTCTTTGGGAAGCTCTGCTGCACAGACAGCACCACCATTTAAACTTTTGCTTCAGGGTGGAATGGGGGAAATTAACACCAGAAAATTATGCTGATTGACAAAAGCTAAGTTTTTTAGCAGCTTCATCTTCGCAGATGCCAAAGTTGTTTGTTTCTTAGGAGATTTAGTGGGAGGCAGCTTTGCTCTCTCACACCCTGTTCCCTGAGCTGCTGCTTGGGAGTGGGGACATGCACCCACATCCTGGCTCCTGGAGAAGGACTGGTTTCGTGAGGTGAGTGACCTGATTGCAGCCCCTCGTGCTGTGCTAAGGCTGTTGAGAGGAGGGCAAAGCACAGGGTGAGGCCATGGTTCCCTTGGGAGGTGACAGGTGACCTCCGAGCAGCCACGGTCGAGGAAGAGGAAGGGAATGCGGCAGAGAAGGACACGCTCCTCCAGCAAACGGAGCCAGGGGTGCGTTCCCACCAGTCACTTCTGGGAGTGAAATTTTTGAATTGCATACAAAAATGCCCCAGGTGTCAGGAGGGAGGAACTACCACGCAGGACTTGGTTCCCTGTTCAGACCAAAACAAACCAAAGCAATACAGCCCTAAACAAGCAGAGCTGGTACATTTGGGCCATTTGACACTGCATGAGTGTGTTGCCTGGAACAATGTTTCCGCACACTCTGCCTGGGCGTGTAGCTGCTGAGGATGGAGGATGCATTGCCTTGTGTGCAGGAGAGCAGCCCCTGCTGTTATTGGCCAGGCTGCAGAGCTGAGCCTGGCATAAGCACTGAGCTCTGCCAAAATCCATACCATGGGGCAAAAACCCAGCACCACAAGGCTGTTGAGAGAGCCAGAAGCTGCCAGTGACAGTGATGGTACCTGCCACTGCCACCACTGTCCATATGGAGAAGTAAAAAGAGTGATTATGTGAGTTTAATAGATATGCAGTGACTCTTCTGTGCCCACAGGGTCTCCTCTTGTCCTTAGGGATGACTGGGAAGCAAGGCTATGACTGCAACTCCTTCCTTTTGAGTACAAAATGCTGGGTTGTTGCAGTGGGCACTCCCCCAGGCCCTGACTTCTCAAACAGCTGCCCCAGGAGAGGTGCCAGCCATGGCTGGAGAGCTGCCCTCCTGCCAGGCAGCAGCTCCAGCTCCCTCCACTGACACAGACTCCCCGTAATGGACAAGTAAGAATCACACCACTTGGCTTCAAAACATACAATATACTTTATTGCCTGCTAGATAATCAAAGTGAGGAGTAAACACCATAGCTGGAAAAAGCAGAAAAGGACCAGGAGAAGGAAAAGAATATCCAGTCACCAAACAAGTAATCAGGCAATAAACCATACACAATATAAATAATCTGTTTTCCAAACAACTAAATCTTTATTTTGCTAATGGCCATTATATGGTTAATTATCAGTAGTAAAATCTCTGGATTTCCTTTTCTACACAGCATTAGTAGTAAGAAATATATAAGGGACTCTGCAGAAAGCAATACAAAGGAGTTATATACACAGGCACCTTCTGTGGAGCAAGAACAGAACCTCATCTAATAAGGAAGGGCTATCTACAAACCAGAAGACCATGGTAATACAATATTAGCTCAGACTTAGTTTAGCTGCAGCCTTTCCACAAGGTAGGCTAGCCAACTTATGTATACATATATATTTTAATATAGATATATATAGAGAGATTTATTATTTTAAAAATAATGTGAACTACCTGTAGTTCCTAAACTAATTTTAAAGAGGCAGTGTACCTTTCTGAAGCTTCATTTCAGGAAGTATATTAAAAATGGTATATAAAAGACTAGCAGACCCAAGCTCATATATCGAGTCTCGATATCTTCCCTCCAACTTTTTTTTTTCTAATGCTATAGCTGCCACCCGCATTGACAGCAATGCCTTTAGTCATCTGGATTGCTATTTATGTTGCTGTAATTGCTACCACTAAGTTTACTGGGTTATAGTGTTAGTAATTGTTGATTATAAATAGCAACAATGCTGCAGTACACTGTCAAAGCCTGGCTGCGTTATGAAGATCTAGTCTGTATGTGCATGCAGAGTTTTGTTGTTTAATCTAAAAGAACATTTCTCAAAGTGCTTCCCCTGCTAACCCCCTTCCCTGTTGTTCAACCACATTGCAAGGGCTCCTCTCTCTAAGGAAGATGTGATGCCTCTCACCCCACACCAAACTCTCAGCAGCCTTTCAGACGGCATCCATCCACCAATCCATCCACCCATCCATCCATCCATCCATCCATCCAACTTTATTTTCAGGACATAACCCTTTCCTCTCACACAGCCAGTGTCCTGAGGGCTATTAAATACGACTTATAAAAACTGCCTATTTGAGGAAATGCTTTTAATGCATTTTGGGCCTAATCTCAGCTGGGCTATTTCAGCCTTATGCTCCCTGTAGCAGGCGGGCAAGCAACAGAGCACTGCTTGTTGCTGCTGCCCAAGAACCAAGCCCAAACCACCAAGCAAGGAAAGAGGAAGGGAGAGACCTTTGCTGGGGACACCATGACGACTGGCAAGACAAAGGGTGCCTTTTGTGCCACCCTTTTCTAGTCTGCTCCCTGTTTATGTCTTGGGGTCCATTTACAAAGGCAAAGCAGGAGCATGCACATGCAGACAGGCAGCACCCCTTCCATTGGATCTGCACAAAAAACAGGGGTAGAGGGAGGAGGCCCCTCTTGTAAGTGATGGCATTCTGCTCTCAGCCCAACCCTCCACAGGCTTCACTGCTCACATGAGGTGCAACATCACCTCTGTTCATGACACAGATGTTCCTTCACACACTCCTTGCCATGAGGGTTTTAAGGAGCCTCTTCCCAAATCAGTGATGACACCCTGATACACAGTTACTCTACTTCAGGTACCACCCCAATGGGCAAGAGCTGGGTTTGTACGAAGCAAGTGGCTCAGACCCAAGAATGACCTGGAACACAGCAGCACAGGCACAGGGGGTCTCCCACTGGGGCAGAAAATCCAGTGGGGTGAGACAGTTGAGAGGGTGGGGGGGTTGTTTCTGCTTTGGCTCTGTTTTCACATGTGCCCAGGTATCCCCCACAGCCTGCAACATTTCCTCATGACGTGCCAAACCAGGATCCAGCCCATGTGACTCAGCATGGTCCCACCAGCACAAGGGACCACTCTGCTCCACCAGACCCCCAGCCAGGCACATGCCACTGGCAGAAACAACCTCCAGTACAAGCACCAACACCTGGCCAAAAGTGCACAGCACACCCTCAACAGAAACTGTCTTTTGAGTATAGCACAGAACATGTATCAAGAAAAGTGAGGTAATAAATAAATTGTTTCCCATAATCATTCTGACATTTTGATAGGGGAGCTTAAAAATGGCTATTTGAAAGAAGGACACCCTAATGGAACAAGATGTATTTGCAGTATTAGGGAAGGAAGGATGGGCTGTACCTAAAAGCATACTTGCTGTGAGCACTTGGCCAGGCAAACACATCCTTGTTGAATTCAGCATTGCCCTCTGCATCTTTGATTATGAAACAGTAAAGACAGAAAATTCCTGATTGATATTTCATAGTAACCTCAGAAGCAATCTTAGGTATCCAAGCAGCAGGTATCCTCTGCCTCCTCCAGGTACCCATTGGGAGCAGGCAGGTAAGAACTGCAAGAAGAGAGACACACAAAACCTAGAAGCTGAGCTGTGTGGTGCACGATGTGAATTCCTCTGCCTATATCAGGAAAGTCACTGTGTATGGACGCTGTTTAACATTCAGTCCCTTCAGTTCCTGCATCATGACAGAGCATCACTTCACATTATTTATGCACCTGGACCTTGCTTTACCATTGCTGTTACACAGATTGTGCAAGGACAACAGAAGAGAAATGCCCTTTTTTTCTTGTACTTTGCTAAGAATTCTGTGCCTGCAAGGGTAACAGGATCAGTGTCATTTTTCAATTCTTTTAGTAATTCCTCTTCAGCTCTACAGGACTCAAAGCACATACTGGTACTCAATAGCAGGGAAAATGTGAGAAGCATCCCGCTATGCTGGGCAGAAGAGAAAAAAAAAGACAAATTTTGAGAGAGAAGTGCTTACACTGGATATAAAATCAACTGAAGATTCATATTGGCTGCCCTTGTTTTTTGACTACTGAGGAAGAGGGTGTAATTTGGAAGTCATGCTGCGGTTGATCCGCTGCAAAGTACAGCTTTTTTGTCACTTCTGTCTCCACTGCAACTCAGTTTTTTTGCTTATCCTAGGTAGGGTCCCTAGGTGCAAGCAGGAGTGAGAAAATCAAGGGGAGCGTGAGGGATTAAGAGTCTATCAGAATAGGAGAGAAACCGTGAAACATGAAGGAAAACACTTTTCCTTCTCTAGGCATTGCTGAAGATTATATCGATCACGAAAGTCAAGGACTGCTGAACATGCTGGTTAATTTGCAACTGAAGTGCAGCCTGATGGGCATCCACCGTATTTACTTGTGTGTGTGTGAAACCAGGAGCAAAAACTCATAGCACTAGGCCATCCTTGCAAAGATGATTACTGGGCTTGGGGAAAATCAGTTCATCCCTTCCACAAGTTTTGTTTCCCCTTTCATAGCGTAATTTCTTCTACTCACAAGGTTGTTGAGAAAATTGCATTTTTAAACTGTTCTGTTGCCCCCCTTTCCTTTTTAGCCATTAAATGCTTTCTCTCTCAATGCCTGGAGATTGCCAACTACTGCAGGAGGTCGTCTGTGGAGATACTGCCCTTAAAAGTCAGTCTTTGGTCAGCATGCAGTTGCACGGAGTTTCATCAATGGCTCTTACTAGAACTAAACGGACCTGGATCCCTCCTCCATCCAAGCCCCTTGCCATATCCGTGCCCGTAACTGGGACCAGGCATCACCTGGAGCAAGCATCCATAGGAAGCCAACATTTCTGAGGCCTCTGCTTTGTGTCCTGCCTATGGTACCACTTATTTCAGCTCTTCAACACAGTGCCCAGTCCCTGTGCTGCTTTGTTGTGCCTCCCTGGGCGTCAGTGCCCGGGTCTGTAGCACCACACAGAGCAGCTCAATGGGGCCACAATGGCAAACGATGGGCACTGTGTGCCTCCGGCAGCGTCGGAGCTCTGCCACAGCCTGCAGCTGGTTCTGCTGCTGTTACAACGCCCTGGAAATGCACAGCTGGGGCTCAGCAGCACCCCAGCACCGTGTGCAGCCCTCGGGCCCTCCCATGGCAGTGTGGGGCTGACAGGGGGCTGCTGTGCATTGCAGAAGGCACTAACGGCACTTGCTGCTGGAGCCAAGGGGCTTCGCCGTCGCCTCCCCCACCTCTGAGCTTTGTGTGGCCGTGCAGAAAAGAGCAGAGCTGGTGGGCCTGGGGCAGGGTCCCAGCAGCACGCCAGCACAGCTGGGGCCATCTTTGTCCAGTGCCTGGACCACTGGAGTGTAAGGGGTTTGACAACCCATTTCTTGCAAGCCTACAACTTCTGCTGAGCGCAGTAAATCCCTGCCCTGGCACCAGGCACAGCAGCCGGGAGTGCAGGCAGGGAGCTTCCTGATGGACTAGGACAGGCTGAAAATGAAGGCAATTCCACCCCTTGCTTGAGGGATGTGCTCTCTCCATTGCTTCCCTAGAGGATGCCTGTTCCCAGTAATGGGTACTCAGCGTGAAGAGAAACATGATCTGTCTCTCAGAGACTCCTTGATAAACTATGGTATTGTCCAGAGTAAATCTGTGCACCAGCAGCAACAGAACTCACGGTTCTTGTAACACATTGGACTTGCTCCATTAGTCTCCGAAGTGTTTCAAAATTGTTCCGCTAGTCCTGGTTTTGGAGCTGGAGAGTATCGCAGGTACAGGGATGTCCTGGTCCCTGCACTGCATCAGAGGCTGCTTTTCCCACATCTTCCAGGTAGAGGCTGGATCAGACCCAGGCAGGGACCTCGCTGTGAGCACAGGTGATGCCAGCAGCATCTCATCAGAGGGCAGCCAGGAAAATGCCCATTTCCGAGGCCAGAGGCAGTTGAGAGAGGACAGCTGTAGAGCCAGGGCAGGCTCTGGCACCTGAAGGCTCTCCAGCCTCTTGGTGTGGCTGGCACAAGGACTGCCTATTGGAATGGATGCTGCTCTCCTTTGGTTTCCTCCTTGTAATATGGCTTTAATGATGGATTCGTGGTATCGGAAAAAGGCTGGAAAGCTGGGTTGGTTTGGTGATGCTGGGGGTTTTTTGGTTGGTTGGTTGGTTGGTTTTATGTTTTTTTCACTGTCTGAACTCTATAAAAAAAAAATTGAAGGCAACTACTGGATAGAAAACAGCACGAGGAGAAAGGCCTCTTTGAACCTCTCTGGTATGGCTATTAACCATCAACCTGACACACAATTTGAAGGAAGAGGTTTGCAAAGGCATGGAGGAGTCCTGTGGCAAGCATAAAGTTGGGTTGACGCTCCTTGAAAACTTTGTCTCAGATTTTATCTGACCGTTATTTCTAAGGTTGTATTTATAAAACCAGCTAAAATGCTTCTCTGTCTAATATCTTTCAAGGATACTTTTTCTTTTACGATTCTTTTTCTCCTATACCCTAAAATTTTGTACTTAGGCACTGGGGGAATAAACAATCCTCAAAAGACAGCCAAACTCTGGAAAAAATCATCATAGGGAAGTGGTTGATTCTCCACTATTAGAGGGTTTTAAGGACATGTTCAACACCCACCCATTAGGTCTGTGATAAGTACGGCTTAACCTGCGTTGGAAATTCTCTAGCTGACGTCTCCAAGTCCCTTTTGGCCCTGTGACTCTGTGCCAAGGAAATACTGCCAAGATCTCAACCTGCCACAACCCAGGATGTGTTTAATATCCTGACTGGCTGCTCGGTTTTCTGCCTTGGCTTGCTGTTTGTGCAGGAACACACAAGCACTTCAGACATCCTATTAGGAGTCAGCTTACACTTTCCTCACACCACCATCAAAAGCCTGTCTACTTATACAGTCACCCTGAAAAAAAATGACAAGGGGGAGCAGCAAACCAAGAATAATGCAGAGAAATGTCCACCCTGACATTCAAAAGCTGCATGGAAAGCTTTTCTTCGGTCTTTTGCCATTTTGAAAAATGTTGATTGAACTGTTGACAAGTTGATAATGAACAAGAAAACCCCACATTGACAAGAATCACTACATCTTTCCTTTGCCGGTTCTTGCTTGTAGCTTGCAGGGGTTGGGTATTCCAAGAGCAGCTGGTTTTTAAAATCAGCTACAAGTAACTCATATAAAGACCTGGTTTACAAAAAAAAAAAAAAGGAACAAACCTCGAGCTAGGAGCCTGGGACATTTTAAAACAGCTACTCACAAACATCGAGATGAAACGCCATTAGGAAATACCAACACTACTACACTACAGTGCTGATGATGTGCAACATTGCGTTTCATGTAACACAACTGCCCAAAGCTGACCTCGCACACCAAGCCCTACAAGGAACTACAGGAAGTGAATAAACAGCAGCAGCACCGGTCTGCCACGCTCACCTACAGATGGCCATGGGAATCAGTCTGTTCATCATTTCTGCAGTGAGCAGTTATTTTAGCAGCTTGCTGACCCACTCCCACCATAGAAACACAAGCAAAAAATGTAGAATTTGATTTATGAAGATGCTGGTCTTTCCTTATAGATCTGCTCGCACCCTGAATTACCCCCCCACTTATAAATTTCACATGGGTGAAAAAAGACCATCTAGTGATACATTTAATTGTGAAAGTCTGTGGCATCCTTCCCAAATTCATGTTTCTTGAGGAAATCAATGCTCAGTAACAATGAGGATAAAAATGTCTTTGCATCAATTATGCCATGTGCACAGAGCCTTGAGACAACCACCACAATTGCATTTCAAAGAGATGAAAGGAGTTTACAACAGCAAGCATCTGATGCTTCTACTGCCAAATCTTTGACCATAACAACTGAAATCCACAGGGAACTGCTCTCCCAACACAGTCTCTGCCATGCAAAGTGCCTGGGACAGCTTTCAAACAGGAGTAGGTGAAAGACGCAGAAATTAAAAGCAACATTTTAGTGACAAGACATGCAGAGCAACAGCCCTTACTTTGATATGTGACTCCCTCAGGCGCTACTCGGACTGCACTCCAGGGCAGCTCCGCCAAGGGGTCTGTCTGCATCCCTCAGCCGGCACCCCCATCCCACCCGTTCGCATGCAGAGGGGCTGCTGCGCTGTGCTTCCCGAAGGCCAGGGGGCCTTCTCTGGAGCGAAAGCAATGATGCTGCTTGTAAACATGGTCCTGATCCCACAGGCTTCCCCCACGTGTGCCTGCTGGCCTAGGGGAGGTTGTACCAGCAAGGGAACTGGAAAAGCCCATATCATGTTTATTTGATCTGAAAGTTTCTTCAGTAGTTATGGAGAAAAAAAATTTCATTGTCTGGGGACTTTCATTTCCCCCCACTAAGAAAGCTTTCCTACAGAGAGCTGGGGGACAAGAAGGGTCCAGGGAGCTTTGCTGCTCTATTCATTTCACTGCAGGATTCCACTTCCTTGTAATTATCTTTTTGCAGAAGCTGCGTTCAATGCACAGCCATGGCTGAGGAAAATTGTTGTTAAAATACTGCTAATTAAAAAAAAACACTCTGTGGGTTTTTCAGAGTTATGCAGTAGCTCAGGAAGGTGTGGGATACTGTCCATCCTACTGAAAATCTGTGGATGTTTTGCTACTGATGTCCACCAAGTGTTCATCTGCTCAAGAAAAGAGAGGAGAAGAAAGGCAAGATGACTGAAAAGCAAGGTTAAAGATTTGCAAGTGAAGCCTGATGTTCCCCACTTGCTGCAACATAAACAAAACCATCCAACGAGACGATTTGTCTCTATGGAATGTAAAGCATTTTCAGTTGGACAGCAGATTTGCTGAAAGTGACAAAACCCAACCAATTCTTATTTTTAAACAGCTCTTGTGCTGTTTATGCCCCTTGTATCTTGATGGCAATGGATTTCCAATGGCTGAGATTTGTGGGATGATGGTTTGATGTTGAAGGCAGCTGCACGTTCCACACAAGCCACCACATCCTCCCACAAGCACTGTCAAGTGTGACAGGCTAATGCTGCCAAGAGACACCCATCTAGGACTCAGGCAACACATGGCATCTAAAAAACTACATTCACCATTTTCTATTTACCTGAAGATTGTTAAAACAAATGTATTTGTACTTTTATTAATCAAAAGAAGTAAAAAATTACTCATCTTGCACTGAATATTTTCTGAATGGTCTAAAAGGCCAGAAATTTTTATTTGAGAATACACTTTTATCTCATTAATAAAGATGCTTTTAGATTCCTGCTGGCAACCCTTGGCCATCAATTATAGAATCACTGTGCCCAGGTGGAACAGCACAAATATATTTTTTTGTCTAGGTTTTTAAACTAGTCGCAGATTAACAGAATCTCTGAATGTGAAACTACTGCTTTTATATTGACTGGTATGTCTTATCATGTTTTCATGGTTCTCACCCATGAAACCTATCATGAGTACAACCCTCATAATCAGTTATTTCAAAAATGCATCTGCACATACGCTACCTGTTTGAAAATGCTAAAGCAAGGATGCAGCCCTACAGATAATTTGGAAATTACTGTCTTCTAACCACCTGATGACCAAGGTATGTCAGGTACATTTTGCCAACAGGTGGATACAAAAATCTGTAAAACATTTATATATGTTCCCCTCACTCAATTATAATAAACCAAGTGCACAGTGCATGCTGTGTGAGCAGTGCAGCTGCCAGAGCTCATGGCAGCAAACATTGTGTATTCCAAGCAATTTTTATATAAAAGCCAAGACTGAATCAATCCTGCTGTTATGTGTATGGATGCAAATGAGTAAAATTGTGCTTCACTTTTATAAGGACTTTTCATAAGCACTCTCCAACTCTGCTGTTCCCAGAGCCTGGCCCAAGTGAAGCTGTCGGTGACCTAGGGACAGACACAACCTTTTTGCTCAGGCTTGATGCTGCTGCCACCACAAACCCACACCCTGTCCCCCAAAGTGGCAGTAACTGCACTTGGCCACCCCACAGAGGTCCCTGGAGGACCTCAAGAACTGCTGGCTCCACTTCACGGCTTTAAGCTGCTGCACCTGTCACTGCACAGCACTATTGTACCAAATATCCCTCACTACATATACGACAGCTGTGATGGACCTGGGCTCCATGACTATCTTTAGAGACAGGGCAAGTTAAAAATGCTGAGTTGCAGAACATCAAAAAACAGCAATTGCTCAGGACAAGCAGTGCAGCAATGGTGTGTCCCACTTCAGCAACCCTCAAACTCCCCCAGCACGAAGCACACATGATGCTGACAGCAACATGTTGGGCTCAGTGAATCACATGGGTTTTAAACACAGCCCTTTTGTTTTCCCTTCATGCAAGCCAGCACACTGTGAACATTACACTGTGAACCTGTGCTGATACCTGTCAACAGCCTGGTTCCTAGGCCTGCAATCCTGCATCTTGCATCTCCTGCATCTAAAGAGATCCAGCATTTGCATGCAGCATCCTTTAGCAACCACTCATCCCTAAGATATTTATTTGCCCGTGTGGATTTCTGCATGAGAAGTAATCAGTTACCTTTACTTTAAAAGATCTCAGAGCTGAATTAACTATGTCCTAAATATGGTACACTACAGACAGTTACTAGCAAAGATGTTTTGAAAAAATTAAGTACCGAGATCAAACAGTCTCATAGGAAATGCTTCCCTCCACTACTTTCCAAGGTGAAACTATGCCTTGTGCTAGCCAAGCACAGTATATTTTCCTAAAACATAGCAGGAAGAATTTTCTTAATTACTGATTAAAATAATGATGAACACTTTGTATTATTTATGAGGTACTTGTCGGGAAGCACTTGTTAGCAACACTTACACCACATGCCAAATACATCTGTCATCTAGAAGTGAATGGGATTGTTTAGAACTGCATTACACCTTAAGTAGCTCACACATCACTTCTAACTGAAAAGTTATTGCTACAGTCACTGAAGCAAAACACAGCATTCGTTACAAGCCACAGACTTGAACTGCAATTTCTCCTTTTTTCAAACTGGTTGGCAAACCTTGCTCTTGAAATTGAAGACAATGGAATAGTCCATCTGCTGCGATGGTAATTTTCCTGCCACCTTACTTCCATTAGAAAACACGGCTCTTCAAAACAAAAGGAAACGCAGCCTTGTTGCCATAACCTGTCAATCTCTGCATGCTATTTACATAGCTGCTCTCACTGGAGACACATTACACCCCTCACTCTCAAACTACCGCCTACTGAAACCTGGAAGCTTGTGAAGGTCTGACTTTATCACCGAGTTCCCGGCTGGGTTTGTTTCATTTTGTACTACAAAAATCTGAGTAGCTGCAGGCAAAAAGAGATCCCACACAAAGTTGTTGAGGAATAGATAAACTTCGCCATCCTGAAGGGGAGAGGCTTGTGGTGAAAGAACCTCCCTCTGCCAGAGCCCTGCTTCATGACAAATACCACAACTGGAAATCCCACAAAGGTTCACTCACAGGCAAGAATAGGTTTGTGAGCAAGCCAGCGAGGACCAAACCAGATGGACCATCTCAGAACATAACAGGGAACCGTCTGTCAGAGAGATATGCAATGAATTTGCTTCACATGGCATCACCCTGACCAATGCTAATGGCAATGGTGTGATGCAGGTTGTCTGAATCAAAGTCATTAATTGTGCAAAACTGTAAACACGTAAACTCCAGATCCCACAATGTGCATAGCTCACAGTGAGCTCATCACTGCAGAAAGACTTAGTGGCATTACAAAAGCCACTATTACTGGATACTGACACCAAAACCAATTACTGACAGATTGGGACTACCTGATTTCCAAATTCTCCTTAACTCCTAAAACTGGCAAGATGTTTTAATAATCCACAGCAATGCTGACCACAGAACCTGCCCAGACCTTGGAAGGAAGGGAATTGATGCTCAGAATTACTGACTGAAGCCTGGTGGTCTGCCATAACTGGGAAGCCTTTGGTGGGCTTGTTATTGAACTCCAAAGATGTACTCAAAAGACATCTTTTGGATTGGAAGGACATCTCCTGAGAGCTTAGATTTTTCTTTCCCCTACCTTTTTTTTTTCTTAAACTGGATGTTGTTTGATGGCAACACTGGCCTTCTTTTAGTGTGCTACAATGCTAAGCCTGTTATTCTGACTCAACTTGTTTGATTTCTGGGTCTATTTCAACTAGTTCCTCTTGTTTCACAGGTTGATGAATAAGCTGAAGTGTTGCTCTATATAGAATGTGTTTTTTGGATTTTGGACTTTATATAGGCTGGATTTTCAACTGGAGTTTCAGCTGGGCTTGTGGCAGCTATAATGTGAGTCAGCTTATTTCTGCTTATATCTTCTCCTATCAGAAAGCAACCAATGAAGCCCTGCTGAAATCTGAAGGACATTTTAAATACAACTGTATTAGAGCTCAATTTCTTACTGTTGCTGTGCCAAGAACAGTCCACAAAAAAGAAGTTGACACTGAATAGATGGCAGACGTTAAATCTTATAGGTTTTATTTCAGAAAACAAAACAAAACAGAACTTTGCAGCAGATATAGGAATGCATCTCGTATTTTGTTACAAAGTGCTAGTGTCCTACTGAAGAACTGACAGCTTCACAAGCTGGTATACAGCATGGGTATAGTATGCTCAGGTATACTTTGTGTCTCACTTGACGCTGTCACATCGTAGGAAAAAAAAAGTCTCTCTGAAAGCAGGGTTAGCTGTGCATTGAACAATGAAAAGGACGTGACAAATGGTATCGAGGAGTGAACATCGGAGTGTCTGGCAGAAGCGTGGTGCTTGAGTAGAATGATGCCTTTCCACCCTGTGTTTTTCCAAAAGTATTAGTGGAAATTTATCTTACCTGACAGTTAAGAGTCAGTGTAATGCCAAGCAGCTCCAAGAAGCAACATGAGCAAGAGCTGGGTAACAAACCAGATCTAGGTGCACTGAGAGTTAGCCGAATTCACCAGGTCTTTCATTGGAAGAACAAAATGAAAGCAGATGAGAAGATAGGAGTTTGAGGAATGAAGACAACTGGTAACTTGGTAATAAAAAATATAGAATAGTGACTTCAAAGTCCCTGACTGGGCATATGACACTGATAGGATATAGATTTCTTAAAATTCTTCCACTTTTTCTGCTCACTGAACCAGAGTATGATCTTTACATGGCCTTTAATGCTGAAGCTCTTCCATTCCTGGTGTTTCTTTGCAGATATACTGATGTATACCCAGTAAAAGGCAGCACAAGATTGCATACGTTTCTTCTTTCCTGAGTAAATGGCACATAGTTAAAAAAAAGCCACAAACCTAAAGGTTTCCCTTTTGCTACTTTAGATTCAGAGACAGGAGTTCTGCTCCTATGTGAACAGCCGGTGTCTACTGGGTTCATGAAGACTGTGCTTGGGTCTTCTGTGATTAAAAAATCCATTGCAATCAAAGGGGTTTCAGGCATCCAAGGACAGAAAAAGAGAAGATCCTCAGCAGTCTAATTTTCAAGCCCCAAGAGGGTAAAATATATGGGTAAAACAGAGTTCTGGTTTAAATAAGTTTCCAAAGTAGTGGGGGACCTTTAAGTTTAAACATTGATGTCACTTGCTACTTATTTCTAAAAGAGAATCCACTTTTGAGTAAGTTCTCTTAGTGCCCAAAGACCAAAAACATAGCAAGGGCTTCTTCATGTGGGATGACTTCTCTTATACCTTTGTGGACTATAAACAAGCTTCCGAGTTCTGTAAAGAAGATAAAATCCAGAAACACAAAGTGGATACCTGGAAAGTTCAGGAGAAAAGGGAAACTTTTCTCCCATAGCCTAACTGCACCGAGTCCTGGTGCTCTCTGTCCCACAACCTCCAGCTTTATGCGATATAAATCCATTGAATTCTGGGGCACTTGAATGGATCTGTGGATCTTCCCAACAATGTCAACAGTACAGAAAAATGTAAGCAAGGACAAATGGGCAGAATTTTTTGCAAAATAAGCGACATCTTCACAGTCATTGTGTAGAAGCTGAGTGGATGATCTGACAGGAAACTACAGCTTACAGTTCTGAGGATCCATATCTGAGTTTTGGTATCTTCCATTTTCAGGTGAAAACAAGCTTGTTTAAGTATAAAAAAGCCAGCAAATTCATACTGTAGCCAAAAACAAATTCTGCAAATGCTGTTATCTCAGCCATATGTTAAAGTAAACAATCATTTGATAGTAAAGCAGGTGAAGCATCAAAGAAGCTCCATTTGAATAGTATTTATTTGCAATCATTAGTTTTAAACGGGAAACTGTTTACAGGCACACACTAGGTAACCAAAATAGAATGAACATAAAGAAATCTATTTAAAGGTCCTTATCAAATATTTCAAATATTTTATTAAATATTTTATTCAGTTGCATTATCACAGTTTAATGTACTTTAGCATGTTATACACATGACTTAACATGTGCACTTAAAAGTATCAAATTAGAGGTTTTCGAAGAAAGTATGACATTCTATAAATGTGCTCATTGACTTATCTACACACATCTAAGAAGGCAGTAGCTCTGTTATACCACTGATGGAGATGAACTATTGTAAGGCATGTTTACACCAAACTTCGGAGAGAATAAAGCCAAATACTAGGTCAAAATTCACTGGAAATATATGTGAGAATAGAAGTTGAAGGATTGGGCTCTAAGAAGAAAATTCATGGCAAATAAGTTGTGTTAAAACTGTCAACAGATTCTGGTTATTAAAAGCAAGCACTGCTGAGAAAGAAGGTTTTTGCAGCATCCAGGTCAGCAGGATCTGTGTTTTTTTCAGGTGTGATTTTTGAAACTCACACCTTATGGTGTAATGTGTAGGGAAGAGACCAAAATCTAGCAAGAAAGTTGGAAAACTATCATCTGAGAAACCTCAAGTTGTTTCATGATCTAACATGGCAATACTTTTGTACAGAGTACATGTTGCAAGTCACTGCACTCCCATGTATGTATACATATACACACATGCAGACACATGTACATATATGCCTCTTGCTTTTGTCACCTTCAAAGACCCAGTCACTGATTAAAGTGTAGCAGTATGAAGGGGAAAACACAGTTTCAGTTGTGGAGGTGAAAAGAGTAGACTAGACCATTACATTTGGAATCCTGGTTAGTTAACCTGAACAGGTGTGGTTTTCCAGTACAGTGAGGGTCTGCTGGTATGTGCTAACAGTCAAGACCCTGAAACTACAATGGAATTCTTTGGAAGAACTCAACAAATGTTAAGCTATTTGCAGTCATTTTAAAAATTCCATCTGAATGAAGGCCCTAGGTCATAATGACGTGCCTCCCCCAGGAACATCACGCAAGCCCAAGCTTAACTCCAAGAGCATAGTGGTCCGTGATTGGGGCTCCTGCACTGTCACAGTGCCAACAATGCTGCCCCTTAAGTAAGGAGGGTTTTCAGCCTAAGCTTAGGTGTGTTGCTGAGTGGAGATCTCATGTCAAGTCTTTCTAGATTTCTGCCTTCAAAGAATTAGTGGGGGAACATAAAATATTCATCCATCTCATAAGCTTCTTCAAAGTTGTCAATTCATGAGTATATAAATGACTATAATAGTACTTAGGTGAGAGCATAAACCTCACTGCGCCTTTTTATTGGGGAATTCGGGGGAGGAGGCAAGTAACTCTTTCACAGCCTAAATGGACTCGTTCATGGCACTCAGTGTCCTGAAGTGCCTCAGCATCCTGGCAGCTCTAGTTGACAGTTCCACAATATGTACAAGGTAAGGAGAACGCCACGAGTATTACAAAACATGGCAAAGACACCTAGGAGCTCTACAATCTATCAAACAAGCACGGCAAACAAATAGCATCTAATGGATAAGGTATGGAATACAACACACAAGTTGCACAGTTATGTTTCCTTGTGAAATCAGGATTGCAAACGTAAACTCCAGAAGAAGTTTCAAGCGCAGCACTTGGCTTACTCTGTCACCTCCGGAAACATCAGAAGCCCACCACCCCATGATCACTGCATTTGCTGCTGTTACAAAATCTGATCTCACTGAACCAAGGAGAGCTAGTAGGCCCACATCCTGCAACCAATATGACTATGGCAGAAGATAAACAAAAAAGCTCCAGCAACATAGTTTGGCTACCACCGTATATTCAGCCTTTACATTTTCTGCACTATATAAATGTTGCTCTTGGAAAATAAAGCACACAGCAATATACAAATGGTATCAATGGCCAAAAAGATTACATGATCGAGCACGAAAGCAAATGGAAGTTAACGAAAGTAGTCATTTAGGAGAGGTAGCCATATTAGACTCAGCATTCAAAAAAAGGGAGTGCACTCAAAAGGGTCAACATACATTATAGTGTCTTGTAGACCCATCATGTCTCTGGTTTTCCTACATTATTTTTTTTGCAGAATGTACACACCCAGGCAGGCACACGCACACACACACACACACACACACACACGTATAAATATACATCTATCTTTTTTTCTAATTCCCCTTTGTTGCCATACTGAGAATAAAGGCCAGCTTTCCTTTCATGCTCTCTCAGCTTTCACAAGTCTATAACTTTTGCCTTCAGTCTGTTCAGTATCTGTACAGTAGCTAAACAGGCAGTGGAAATTAAAACTGCTTCAATTTATTATCCTGTTGCAAAAATCAGCATCCAAACTATAAGGCATTCCCTTGTTCCTGATGTGAGTTACAACTCTCTACTTGATACAAACTGCAGAATGCTCTTCTCAGCCTTGTGCTACAGAGGCAGCTTTCACTCAAATAATAAAGACCAAAGCTGAAATTTAAACACCACAAATTCACACACTTCTACCAGTCCCTTGTTCCTGTGCCCCTTTCCAACAATGCTTATCACTTAAATTTCAAAAGTCATGCAACAATGCTATAAAATAGAAACCCAAACTACCAAGAAGTCTCTTGCTCATGACTTTGGGATACTGTATCAGTATAAAAGAGCATTCAGTCATCTTAAATAAATATATTCTTTTCTGAAATCACAGCACATTCAAGGGGTAGGTACTGCCATAAGCAGAGCACTAAGTAATCTCCATAGATGTTTTTAGAATCATTTAGTCGGAAAGGACCTATAAGATCATGGAGTTTTGATTGATTTGGTCTAATATGTGGAAAATAGCCTACTGTGAGGATAAGAATCTGCATCTCAAATGTTCTGCAGAACGTTTTTCCCATATTGGTATACAGTACTAGAACAATTAAGAAGACATTACAGTAATTTTCTCCCAGCTGCTTAGATCTGTAGCTTCAGCTACGACAATGTATTTTGTTTACCTCAAAACTACATATGAAATATCGAAGATGACTAAATAAATAAAAGCCAAGGAAAACTGGGACAGTACTGCAATTTACACTTGAGACAAGATTCCCCCCTCCCATGGATAAGTCACAGAGGACGACTACAGTAAATGCTTGTCTTTTTTTTTTTAAAGAAAGATTTATACACAGGTTCAGATCCAGAAAATAATGTGAAATGCATAAATATTGATAGCTTTAGCTAAGTTAAAATGGGTTCAGTAAAGTATGATACAACATATTCAGAATAAACAAAGCAGAAAAGCATCATATTTTGGTTTGCTTGAGATATACATAAGGTGCAACAATTTCTTCTCTAGAGGCATTTGTGGACAACGTTTTAACAGGTAACAGTGTTTGCTGGTATACTGAAGTACACACAATAGCAATAAGATTTTCCAAAATGAAAGCAGCTGAAATTAATAAAAATTAAAACAAAACAAATAAGGAAAAAACCCAACCCCAATACAGTAAGATATTGGTCTGAAATTTTTGTTGTGCTAACAGACTTTGTTACCTGAAAATACTGATACTCCTTCTAGTAGATTCAGGGAAAATTCTAGCTACTCAAATCGAGACATCACTCAGAGAACCAACAAAGGCAAATGCCTAGTGAACTATAAAGCTTTGCAGGATTTCTGCTACTCTCAGTGCCTAATCGCTTAAAAATTAAGCATATCTACAAAAAGGTTTATAAGTATCTGAAAACAGTCATATCCAGTAAACTGACCCAACCCTACCCCCTCTCTAAGGGAAAGTCAAGGAAAAGCAGATCAAGTAAGATATTAATTTATATAGAAAAAAGTAATTTTCTGTTTCTTTTAAAAAAGGTACCATTAATATACAGAAATATCTCCAGGAACAATATTGAAATTTAAATCGAGGAAGGATGGGGTGCTTTGACAAAAATATATCTACTCTAAAGGTTTCTAGAGAAATAAGTTAGTACCATTGTCAACGTGAACGGCCTGCACTGTAACATATTTGGATTTCAGCTAATTATAAAGTGGTCCAAAACTCCAAAAGCCACCCTGCTGTGACCCACAAGTTTTAAGTCTTTTAAGTTTTTCCTGTCTTGTTAAAATAACTTATAAAACTTTAATAAAATCTTATTTCAAATACCGCCATAGGCTGCAACGGCATTCTAGGGGCTCTTATTTACCTGAATTTTTTAAAAAACCTTTTCACTGACTCATTGGCTTGTAAATTTTGTTGTTCTTCTGTTGTTCCCTTCTTTCAACACGTGCATCCTCAGTGGTGCTGTTTCAGTGACACTTCCCCAGCTACCTGCCTTTTGTCAGACCTTTAATCCTTTCTTAAAACTCATGTGGTACATTGTATATTGTTTCCTGACACTGAACCAGAGACTTTCACGTAACTACAACAATGAAAGGCTAAACCTAGCAAGCATTAATAGAGTTACGGTCCATATGGCTATTACATCAAATTAGTTACAAAATAACCCCAAAACACATTATCAATTCAGTCAAGTATAAATAAGAATGCCTGATAGAATGATGTAAACTCGCATCATTTAAAGACTTAATTCAAAGAACTTCAAACGCAATCTAATACTATCAAAAGTTCAGCCGGTATGACGAAGACTAATAGAAAATTATTGCTGGAGTCCAATTTGGTAAATTGTTGTGCTACAATGCAAAAAGTAGGGAAACATCTTGTGCTATAGAAGAAGTACCCTGTTGAATTTGTAGCTTTAGATCAATTACTAGTGATCGTTTTGCATCTATTGGTAGGAATCAATGCTTGGTTATACAAGAGTGTAAGTCAAGATAGTGAAGATAACAGACCAAGTGATACATTTGGCCTGCTTTTGGGATGTATTTATGAGAGCAAAACACAAAAATTCAACACAAGCAAAGACAGAAACTGGCAGATGGATCTGTTTGGTAGTCTGAATTCAGTCAAATGCTATTCTTCGGTCGTAGTTTATCTGTATGCAACTTGCCACTTGACCAACACGAACTGTAATTGGCCCTTTATGCAAACTCTGAAGCTGATTTGGACTGTGCATAGTAACTACAACAATGCCAGTGTCTGTAAAATGTAAAATGTATGTGTATTGATGTACACGTATATCGAAAGTCATGGTTTTAGGTTTTTCAGAACGGTGAAATAATACTAAGGTCACTTTTGAAAAACGCATTTGCAGTACTTTTTGTTTACAGGAAAGTTTCACCAAGTCGCTCAGGTATCTATGCAAAAATAAAGGAACCCTCCAAGGCATGAAAAACAAGTCAATTATCTGCAGTATTTTCTTTTCCATACACCACTCCTTTTTCTAATGCACATCATCCTGGTTATTCAAAGCTAAATTAAAAAGAAACAAACCCAAACATAGCCTGTCAGAATTTTTCCCAGTAAACTCTACCACTCTGGTGGCAAATATAAAAGTGCAGAACATCTGGACCACATGGCTGCCCAAACACCGCTAACAATGGTACATCTGTCCAGGCTGCCTTGAGTTCTCTGGAACAGGTTTTAAATTCACTCTACAATATAAACGTAGGCATACCCTATTAATATAAACCATCTTAGAACTTAAATCTTCATGTACAAAAATGACTAAGAATATCTAATAATAACTAGTGCAGTGCGTCAGTGTTTTTGTTGGTTTTTTTTCATTTTTTCATTTTCATTTAGAGTAACTAGGTATTATATGAAACTAGTTGCCGTACTCTCTGGTTGGTAAAAGAGATGCTGTGTGAGCTAACAGTAAAGGCAGCCTTTTTCACACCAACCATCTATTTACTGTTTAAAAGCCTTCAATAGAAAGCAAGCTCTGGGATCATTCCACTCCATTTCTGTTCATTAATAGACAATTAATATCACCCTCCTACATACTGGGTTCCGATTTGAGGACCTGGCCCAAGTTGCTAACGTCTGGCTTCCAGTGAATTCTGGGCCACTCAGAGCAATAAGCACTTTATTGCAGTCTCTAGTTCCATCATATGGACTGACTAGCTTCCCTTGGTAAAGACAAGGCTAGGATATTAGGTAAAGCACAATGTTTTACAATAAAGTAGAGCTTCACTGGTCAGCGCAGGAAATAAGCACTGGAGCCTGAGACATTTCATTTGGCTGTCCATCATGTGGGAGAGGTGTGGCCCTCTGACTTCTGCAAAAGAAGAAAAGAAAAGCCACCCATCAATATTTGGAGCATGGGAGGTGCTTTTATCAGATCAGAAGGGATGGAAAGCAGCACGTTGTATGGTTTAACATCCGACACTACAGCATCATGACTCCTTGCTTGCTGCAGGTGCTCACATACTGAGGTTACATGCTCTTTTTAGAGGTATTTCTGCAACAGTAACACAGTACCCTGAGGACAGCCTACACAATGCAAAGGCAGGAAAAAACAAGACATGATGGTATTTAACAACACAAACCAAAATGCACAGCTGAAGAGGAAGGTAAGAGCGCTCAGGTGCTGCTACTTATTTTGTAAGGGCTTCAGCCCTCAGAAGCAAGAGTATACAGCTCACGTGTGGCAAAAGAAGGTAAATGCACAGAGGGGTGTATCATGTTAATGCAAGTCAACAGCCAGGTTTTAAGCAATATGTAAATATACCCATCAGCGGAACTGCACATTGGGATTACTCTGAGTTATGTGACTGATCACTACATCAGCCCAACACAACATCTCTTTCATTACTACAGCAGTGTCACTTTAAAAATGATCCCTTGGCACAGGCTATCATAAAAATAAACTGTGCCAGAATTAAGTGCTGGAAATCAATATTAGTCTTTGCAGCAAATGGACTTGAAGAACTCCTTAGCAGCTTGCCTTTTAAAATACATACACAAAGCACGTCACCACCTGTTTGTTTGGGTTTTTTTTTGGAGGCCCACTTCTTATTTACACCACAGCCACTTTACCTCACTGGCACAGCAAAGACCCCAGCAGAAACAGAGGTACCAACGTGCTTTGCACAACTGGAGTGCAATGCAGCAGCCTTGGCACAAAATGCAGCTCAGGCTCACAGCGCTTAACCAGGGCATGCATAAGGTAAATAAAGCTAAACAGAAGATTTGAAATGAAAACCACACTGTCAAAAGGCTTCCATGGCCCAAGGCTCTGTGAAACTATTTAATAATTAAATTCAGACATTGAAGAAACACATCAAGCAAACCTCTAATTCCTTTTTCGTGTTTCTGGCTATTTGCAAATAAAGTGAGTTGTAAACAATAACAGTCAACAGAGTAGAAAACAGAGAAGCATCTAGCTGGTAAGATTTAAGTTTCTGGTTTGACTTCCATTTGCCAATTATGGGAGGGACATGGTTAACTTTGTACTGGGAGAGAGTCTTCCCCTGTTGCCATTTCCCCCAGGGTGATTACAAGTTGGCATTTCCAACAGTTGCCGGACAGTTGCCAATTTGGTGTTTTTGGGCCTTACAGAGGGTCCTGCATTATTTTAGCTTCATGATGACATGACAAAAGATGGGATTAAAAAAGGAAGACCAAAACAGAAGGCTCTGCAAAACATTTGGTCATTTCAAGAGAGACAAGAGAAGAACTCTTAGAGAAATAAAGAGGAAAAAAACCACAGCAAAGTGAATCCTGTTGCTTTAGTATAATTCTGGTCAGTGTTAATGGCAATCAATGAAAACAAAAGGGTGAGTGAGAGCAAAGCATAGCACAGCACTTCTACAAGTCTCACTCTGTGGCTTCTGACTACAAAAAACGACAGAAACAAGTTCAGACTTTCATCATGGTAATAGACACTTCTTTTGCAATTCTGTAAGAAAAGGCCAGGCTGACTGCAGTGTGAAAACACTCCTCACCCAAAACAACGCTGCTTAAGCAAGACAATGGCTTCTGTAGAGACAAGCTAGCAGACAGGGTGTTTCTTTTAGGGTCCCTAAGTCCTTAAAAAGTTTCATGTCCAGCCTGAACACACAGGACTGGGTTCACCAATGGAGGCCATGAGAACAACAGTAAATTGAGATTGTGGATGGTTTCATCAACTGCTGCCTTGTGGAGTTTCTTAGGCAGCCAGCAATCTCTCAAATGCCATCTGCAGAGGCTGTGATGGTTTCAGACTGGCCCAGCGCTTCCTCACTGATTTTCCACTGCAGGAGAGGATGGGGTTTCATCTCCAGTAAGCTGCACCATCAAAGAACAACACTGAACTATCAAGAGTCAAGGAGGACTTGCTGTCACCAGTTTCCTCTCATCACAGGTCTGACCATGCTGAACTGATTAAACAGCCCAAGTAACCTGTACGTTCCCCACCTTATCTCTGTGGACAATCTACTCAGTAACTGAGAAGACCAGCCCAAACTACCATGGCTTTCGATCACCCAAATTTGTTCTGACCCATGTTGTTCTGCAGATGTTTTGCCTTCTACACAGCAAAACACAAGAGTAAAAATAACAAGTTAGATTCCTTCAGCCATGCTCAGCATAAAAACTTCATCTCGAATTGTATGAAATTTCCTCCAATGTCTTAGGCCACAGAAAACCATGAATGAGCATGCAACAACTATTTAAATCTGCTATTATCTGACAAATAGCATCTGATAATTCTCAATCATTAGGATCTCAAGCAGCATATGAACCTGTTTTTATACAAAAATGCATAGGTAGGCTTACCAGGAAGGGTAATTTTACTGACTGCTAAATAAGATTACACTCATTTAGGTGAAGACTTAACACAACTAAGCAAGTGGTGTAAAATAGACATTCACAGAAAGCTGAGGAAGAGGAAATGCAGGCCAAATTAAACAGTCTGCTATTCACATGCTTTCTGAACAAGTTGTCAGTCACACACTATTCACTTAGACAACAAGGGGAAAAGGAAACCTTACCTGTGCACATTTTCCATGGCTGCTACTTCTGCCAGAGCAGCTAAGCTAAAAAATGCAGACACCGCTGGCATATCTGATGTAATACTATGATTTTCTTCTGTCTCTGCATTTCTGGAGCATTCACTGTTGTAATCTGTTTCTGCACTTGATGTTTTTTGAAGAGTACTTTGTGGCAGCTCTTTTGGCTTCTCCTCTGCAAAGAAAGTAAGTTAAGTTTGCAGATATTAAATTCACAGCAGCCTACTGATATAGTGACTAGTCTGGTGTTAACAGAATCTTTACCTTTAGGACTTCGATTATGCAAGTGTAATCTGACTCATGCTGCAACCTCTTCTGACCCAAGCTATTGGCAGAAGCACAGTACTAAGGCTTATGAAGCAGTTTACTCATTTTGTATTCAACTGAATTTGATCTTTTAGGTCAGGTCAGAGAGCTTTTGCGCATGCAGTAGTCCTGAAAGATCACCTTAACTGCAGAGAACTGTGACAAGGACTCTGGCATTGACTGTCATAGTACAGAATTCACTTTTACAACCTATAACTAGGTGCAGTGTAATTTCTTTGTTGAATTGGAAACAAGTTATGAAAGGTAACCATTCTCCATTTCTCTCCACATCACTTCTCAGAGTGAAATATCCAAGGAGAGAAGACATATCTGGTCATTCAAACTAAAGAAGTTGGCCATCATGGACTCGCTGATTTCCCAGGTGATTGATACCTGTATTTTAAAGAATGACCTTTATAAGCAGGTACGAGAACAAGCTAACTGAAAAACATTTTCCCTGATAGGTTGCTCATACCCTTAAACCTTCTCCAACCATTCAGTTTTAATAAAATTCAAACCCCAGTTTCCTTACCCAGTGTCCCTCCTGCTGGTGACACTCGACCATCTGCTGTTCGGACAAGATGCGTGATCTTAGTTTTCCTTGCTTTTCTTTTCTGGCTGCCAACTAAAGGCTCTGGAGTGTTTAGGGCAGATATAGAAATTTTATTCTTCCAGGTAGACTCACTGGAATTTCTGTCTTCTAATAGTATGGCTGGAAAAGGACAGAAATGCAATTTTACATACAGAATAATTCAGCTTCCAGGTATGCTCATTTACCACTTTGCATCTTTCTTCATAAAACCTTTCCTCACAGGTACTCAGAGCATAACCCATGGCAAGATGTGATATGAATGCCACAGGTGTTTGCAGGGGAGCAGTAGCATCTGCTCTTAAAGATGTCCTGGAAAGTAGAAACCTGTGAGACGGGCAGTAGCACTTCAGTGGGAGCAGGGTATCAGTCTGTATAAAACACTTTGCAAGAGAAGACGCCAGCAAGTAGTTAAGAGACAAAATGTATTTAAGGAACAGTAAGAATCCTCATGTAAGCTTATCTTAGCTCACAGATGGACTCGCAAGCAGAATTCAAGAATTCCTGACTAACCCCCAGTCTTGCCTCTGTAGTCACTCTACATCAGCTCCTCTAAGCAAAGGTAAATACTGCCTTTTTACAAAACAACAAACCTTAAAAACACCCCAAAGAGGCAGCAAATACAAAAGCAGAGCTAGATCACAGCTGAAGGCAAGAATGCTAGAAAAAGGAAGTAAGCATGGGATAAAAATACTGTGAAAGAAATACTGCCCACATAAAGTCAGAGAGTGAGTGTTGGCATTTTGAAGTAGCCTTTTGACCTGAACTAGAAAACGATCCCAAATTTTCACTTGACTAAAGTTACTTTAATTTTGTTCACAAAGAAATTGGTCAGACAGCAATCACAAAACATATTTATTTAAGCTTCCAAAGCCTAAGAGCAGCGTGCAGTAGTCAATTGTTCTCAATTTGCATTGATTTAATAAGCCATACTGCTGATCTCATGGGGTATCACTAGTCCACAGAGCAAATCTGTGACATCATTTTTCCTCCTGTGATAAAAGCATTATGAAGCCTACCCCATGTGCAATCAGTGTCAGCTAGGGTTAGAAAGAAGCTACAGGTAGCAAATGAAATGCCCAATTAATTTTTTACAGATGCCTATCTAACCTGTTTTGAATCTGGGAACACTCCTGGCATCTGGACCAAGTCCTTGAGGTATTTTTTCCCCAGTGTACTGCCATCCTGAATGATTAAACATTTTTTTCCTAATGCCTGCCTGCACCTCCTCTCCCCAGCTGCATTTTCCACTTGTTATTTTCTTTACTACCTGTCAGGTTATAGTCCATCTCTTTGCAACAGTCCTTTATATATTTTTCACAGCTGTTACTGCGTCTCCAGTTAGCTTTCTCTTCCCTCAAGTTTCTTTTAATCTTTCTTCCCATTTTAAAGACACATTTGTTCACTTTTTGGGTGGTTGGACCAGCAAAAATTACACACACAAAACTGAGGCCAGAGTGCAAACAGCTGCTCTTTCAGAAGGGCTAAGCACTGAAGAAGACCAATTTCCTGCACTGAGACTGGCTGTGTCATGCAGGAGCACCCTACCCCACAAACTGTGCACAACAGCAAGGCAGTCTGCATGGCCTTTGCCCTCTTTCATTTTAGTGCGTATTTCTGTTTATTGTTTGGTTTGTAGATTTAATGAGCTTCCGATTCAAAGATACAGCTAATAAAACCTTTATCTTTTGTGAGCTTCTTTAACTGTTCACTGTGTGAAGATTTGGACTGGACAAAGAGAATAGCTGCAGCACATTTTATCTTGTTAGCGGTTGCCCTTTGCTCTTTTGTTTTAATAGGAAGGGACCTTTCAATGTTTTATGGCACAAGAATACAATCAGGTCGAGTACATAGGTGTAAAAACATTTGGAAACATTTCAAACCGTAATTTGTTTACGACCTTAATTCACCCTCCTATGTTCTCTAGTAAAACATTTTTGAACTTGTGCACACTCTTTATTTTGAAAAAAGCACAGAGCTTCAAGTAGTGCTTCTCAGCTATAGCTGCTAACCTTTCCAGAGCAGAGCTATGCTGTAAAACTTACTTTTTGTAAAGAGAGTAAGAGAAAGCACAGAAAAAGATCCACAGTCCAATTAAGCAGAAGCACCAATGACTGCAAATATGACTTTCAAGTAACTCAATTGGACTAATAGCGAGATGTTCAGATAAGCTTCCCACATTGAGACAAAAATCTTAATTGGAATGTATAATTAAATAGGCAGCTTTCTCTCTAGATTTCTAATTTGAGAATTCAAAATCGTTGATTATGTATTAATGTAATGGTCTGGTTGTAGTCCAAGACTATTTGTTAATTCTGATTTGCTCTAATTAGTACTTTGACAGTGCTGTCTAATTCTAGCTTGAGTGAGTTTTATTGGTTTTAATCTTAGTACTACAACTCACTTTGGTTTTTTTACATTTAATAAAAAAATTAAGATTATTTCAAACTATAAACAACATATGATAAAAAACAACAAGATTTGGTATGTGTTTAATTAGATGTGTTGTACGTCAGGGCACTAGAAATCAACTTTATTGATCACAGCCAAGAGCTCCCTTTTACATTTTTCCTTTTCATACTGCATGTGTCAAAAAAAAAAAAAAAAGAGCAGAAAAAAACCTTGAAAGCTAAAATAAAAAGAGACAATATTAAAGACATAAAGAGTATACAACATTAGTGTGTTTGACTAAGAAACAGCAGAAGGTGGCTATACAAACTCAGATGCAGTAAGCATATTCCTTCTTCAGGTTTTTAAGTTTTTCCAATGTTTGAAATGAGACTTGAGTCCTTTTCTTCTCTAGCTCTAAAATAAGCTTATCATCACCTCATCATAACATTGTTACCATACAGTTTTGAAGAAGGAAGGATTAAAGGTGAACAATGAGTAGTTTTTCTGTGTGTCGGTACAGGGTGAATGTGGAAGGGAAGAGCATCTTTATTCCTCGCTAGCAGTCGTAGTGGACATTGGTTTAAGAAATCATTTCACTGACTTCTTCGTAGAGTATTATTCAAGCAGACATAACACCTAATTTCGAGGAAATCACACAAGGGCTTCACTCACAAGACCCTTTGCGCTGACCTCCAGGGGAGAGAGGAGTCCATGCTTCAACAACTGTAAAGCTAAACCAGGTGCTAATAGGGGTCCTCCTGCACCTTCTTCAAGAGAAACAGCATTCTACTGCTTCAGGTATAACCACACAGATACTCCAAATCAGGACTTGGCTTTGTTCTGCAGAAAGGATAGGGCTAAACAGGTTTAATTCCCTGTATTTTTCTTTAGTAATGCCTTTAAATCCATCTGACATCCATTCTGCTTCCACATCATCCTGTGTTCAAGAGCTGTCCCATGAGGAGCTCAGCTAATCTTCAGGAACATGCTGCCTAGAAAGAGATGAGATTCTGCAGCTACTTGTGCAGTCCTGCCAACAGGTATCTGCATGCTCAGCTCTCCACATGACTGTGGCACGTGCAGAACTACAGACTTATTTTTGCAAGCAGAGTTGAGAACATGACATGAAGATGTGGGCCTTCTGCCATGCTTATACCACAGTGGCAAGAACAACTCTTGAGAGTCTTCTGAGTACTTCTCTGTATCTAGAGGTCTATGCCAGATGGTTTCCTGAGCTAGATTTGTTAAAGGTTTGCACGGACAATTTACTCTTTTCTGCAGGCATGCAGAGTACATGTAGCCTTATTTCCCCCCATCTCTGTGAATAAGAAAAATGAAGTCAATTGAACTGACCTGGCACACCACAACAGAGGACAAGCTTTTCAGACCAAACTTCAGCAAAACACAGATTTAAAAGAATTTCTTTAGTGATGCCTATCCGTTATGAGAGAGAGCTGCAGAAGTTTAACCATGTCTAGTGCAGAACGAAGGCTCTGTGGGTCTAAGCACACTGGTATCAAGAAGGAAAGGTGGGCTGTAATGCTTCAATGGGCTTTATGAAGTCAAAAAGGAAAAATCTAGCAAGGTAGAGCATAGCTTCAAGTCACCAGTGCCTAGGGAACCATTTCACCAAGGAAGTGATGCCAAGCACACTCTAACCGATGTGCCGGCGGAAATTCCAGCTCTCTGACAACAGGACACTGCTACAATACTGCTTGTGGGGTCAGGCAGCACATGGAGCTGCAGCAAGGGCTGGGGACTAACAAGCAGAGGCAAAGAAGCAGATGGTCAAACCAGGTGTGCAAGACAGCTGCCTGAGTGGGAAGCTCTGCTGTGTGAGCCTATGCTGACCCAGCCCTCCTCCAGCTGGAATGGATGCCCAAGGCACAGAGCTACTGGCTGCCTCTGGGCTGCAGGCCCCACACAACAGGGCCCTGATGTGTGCATGGGAAAGCTGCTGGAGGATCAGTATAAGGCACAGGTCTGCTTCACACATTAACTAGTGCTGAGACTGGTGTATATATTCATCTTCTCTTCTCCCCTTCTGGTGCCAAGGTCAATATTGCAGCTGGTTGTTACAAAAACCATGCACGAGCCCTCAGCACAGCTCACTAAGAGTATATGCAAAGAGGCAATTGATGTTTTTAAGTACTGCTTCCCATCAGAAAGTCTTGACAGAGTGGCAGAAAAATAAAAACCCTCAGCTGTGTGGTGTTCAACTTTCCTGAACAGGCATAGGTCCAGCTGTGCTTCTGTCAGCCTTCCTAAGGACGGGATGTATCTCTTAACATGCTGCATGACTGTGTACTCTCTGCTAGGAGGAGCAAGGGGTGCAGCATGTGCACTGGTGTTTTATTGGGCTGTATCTAGCTCTATAAACACCTGCAAACTCATAACATGGTGACTTGCACTGGTGCTGCTGTGTACGATGTGGTCAGATGGAGTCAAAATTCACTCAAATTTTCATGTCAGAGACACAGACAACATGATCCAATCACATCAAAATATGCCTTTACTGCACTTACTTTTCTTCGTTCATAACACAGATGCACACAGGCACACATACTTTTCAAGATGACAAAACACGAAGTCAGCATGACCTCTGCTGGCCTTCCTAGTGTCTCCTTTTTGATCTATATGAATATTCAAGCTCCTTCTTCCAGTAAAATTAACTTCATAAAAAAACAAAATCACATATCCTACAGATTAGTGATTCACCATGAGTACAGATTAACTACAAAAAGGAGTTGAAATTTTCATTTAGTGTTTGATTCACTAAATCCTTGAAAGAATACTTGAATTGAAATGAAGATTCCAGGATTCCCAGCTTGAATGCTGCAGAAGATGGCACAGTGTAGTTCAACATTTTAGGGCCCTGTTGCCTAGGAACTTGTGAGAGGGTGAAGTTACGTGGGCAGCACACGACAGCAAGGCTGTTCAGGGCCTGCCAAGGCTGTGCCCACACTGCACTTTGATCAACACTTCCCTTTCAGTGTCACTATATGGCACACATAAAAGTCAGCAAGACCACAGATTTTTTTTTCCCTTGTAACTCAAGGGAAAATGCAGTTCCTCATATATATATATATATACATATATATATATACACACATACACATACGCACTGCTTTTCCTCTGATGATTTACATGTGGGCTGTGTAAGGCTCCTAAGTTTCTCATGCCTTTGCTTTAGTCTTGGGAGACACTTTGCAAATGCACGGACACATCTTTAATGTTTAGAGAACGATGACATTATTCACATGCTTAACTTCCATGGACATGCCTCTGCATTGTGCTGGAACAAGACCAGTGTACTCAACACTTGCCAGGCTTGAATCTTTGATCATAGTGCACACTTCACTTGGTATCAAAACAAGCTGATTTCTTTTAAACAAACAGAGGGTTTGACATTTTGTTTAGCCACATTTTTATCTGCAAGTTTTAAGGGATTTATATTTTTCACTCTTTACTTTATCATGTATTAAACACTTCCTGTTTCTTTTTTCATAGGAGAATCTGAACAGCCATTTTTCTTAATAATTTGTCTACATGTCTATTAATAATTCAGGAACAAAATCTGAATGGCACCCAATAAAAGCTATGTTAACGTATGATGCCTTCTTTACACTGGCATCGAAGCAAGATAGCCAATTCTCATAAGCAACTCACACAACATGTCTGTTGTACAAATACAACAAAACAGAGCAAGTAATTTCAAAATACTTGCAGCACTGAATGCAGCAGAGCTGGCAGAGGCTATGTGGGAAAACAGTGCATGTGCATCACGGGTGACAGAAAACATAGCATCAGGAAAGGAGAGGAAATTACATGGCTGAGCCTTAGGGAAATATATTAAGTATAAAGGTAGCTGGGGGAACTAGAGATAGGAACAGCGATTTTATTATCTTAGAGACAAACATGGATGGGGAAAAAGTAGACAAAATTAACGGAGCTAAGTGAGCAGAACCAAAGAGGTTCTTCTACACAAGCACAATGTGGGAGAGAACTCTCTCTGTGGAACAGCTAAGGAACAGCCTGGGCATGACTTGGACAGTGTGGGCAACATGACTACAAAGAAAAAAAACATGGAAAAGAGGGCCCAGGGAAGCAGGCTAAGCTATAATCCTATACCCTTGAAAATGCCTCTCAGAGTTCTGAACGTATAGGTGTGCAAGATCACAATACTGTAACAAGAGAAAGACTTTGGAGAGCTACCAGCAGGACAGCGGGCAAAGCAAGTCTAGAATATACCTTAAAAGAGTGTGGAAGGAATCTTCAGTTTGAGGCAAACAGAAAGCTGGTTAAGATTTCTACACAGGCAGGGTTGGAGGTTAGTATTTTTGAGATGTGGTGCAAAAACACGCACTTACATCCTGACCAAGTTCTTACACCCTGACCAGGTGTAGTCTGCAAAGCTCTAGACAGCAGGAAATCACAGGGATAGGAGATAGGGACACAGATAAACGCTCTAGCAAAGGGATAAATAATATGGTCACTGATATAGAAGGGATGCAGATAAGAGCAACTAAAGGACTAAAGAGCCATGGGCTGTGGAAGATAGAGAGTTCAGAGCCAACTGCAGAAATGCCCCTGCTTTGCCAGCTCTGCTGCATGGTGTCTGGAACAGGGAAATTGTGATTAAATGGAGATGCCTAGTAAAAACAAAACAGCATCGTACTGGAATAAGGTAATATGACCATCTGGAGCCAGGAGGTAATGGAGTCATAGCAGGGAAATAAGGGACAATCAAAGACTAGAGAGCTGAGGTGTCTCTGTCTGGAAGCATTTCTCTGAGACTGAACTGACAAAGAAGGCAGCCCAAAACCTCAACTAAGTAATGCACCAGTACCTGTATCTGGAACATTAAGCTTCTTTCTGTGCTTACCTTTTCTGACAATTTTGTGGAATAAGTTCTTTTTCTGAGACTGGAATGAACCTACAGACAACATCAATACATACTTTTCATTAGCAGCTTCAAAGAGAGTACAATAGTTTTAGTATGTACTATACAACCTCCCCTTCCACTAATACAAGTTGCCATTTCATGGGGAAGCACAAAACCTGATCTTCTGCCAGAAGGGACCCTGGAGGCTAACAGTAAATAGGTCAACATGTCATTCTTGGACCTGAGAATATAACTTCTGACTCCATGAGAACCTTCCATACACCCTGACTGAACAGTTTAGGCACAGTCACCATGGAGGAATTGACAGGATGGCTGGCTGGGCTACACCTGTTTCATGAGGACAGCAAGTCACGGAGACTTTAAACAAATGCCGCTTGTGAACATTCAATCCAGAGAAAATTCATGACTGAAAAAACTAACCTGAAACTCTTGTTGTTAGGCAATGGACCCTGATTTCCTATAGAAAGTTGAAAACAACTTCTAATGTTACTTTACTTCTTATTGTTATACAGCCATCTGCAAGTGTAAAGTAAATCCTTTTCTCCTGCTCATCTCTCTCTATTGGAAATATTCTACATGGCTCTTCCTCTCCCTAGCACTTCAGCAATTGCCACAGTATTTAATTCCTGGCTTGTCCATTATGCTCACTGAGGGCGGTAGGGATTTCCTCCTGGGAATACTTGCAACGGCCAACGGCAGCTGCTCGAGGAAGCAGCAGGCAGGAAAATGAACTGTAACTGCAGTTCCTCCACATTTCTGGGCATATGCCTTCTCCGCTCTCACGAAGTTCCCTATCTTAAAGGACCTAATCAAATAGAGAACACTTCAACAAGATCCTAAGAAAATCAGGACAAACAGTCTGTGCATTTCTGCATCTCTCAGGAGGAAGACGCCGTATCTTTTTTAGGCCATGATCTCTGGAACATTACGGCATGCGATCCCCAGGCATCCGAATGCTTTGAACTGAGCCAAAAAAGCCCCAGAGCGAAGACCGAGAGGAATGCCACAAAGCAGCATCCATTTTAAGCTGATGCTTTATTTCTAGCCCTAGAGGCCACAGACAAAAAAAAATTGTAGACAATCTCTTTCCCAAATAAAAGCACACTATGCATTCCTCTCTTTGCCTTCCCCAAATGAAAGCTTTAGTGCAGTGCTTGGTGTATAAGTGAGCATTTCTTCACAGTACAAGGCAGAAATAATGACTATGCCTGTTGCTCACTTTTGCATACAAGTGGATTAGTGAGTCACTGCAGACAGCTGACTTCTGTGTGGTGGGATGTTTTGGCACATATGCCTTTGGAAAGAAGGGAAAAAAAAGAAAACAGTCACAGCTCCAGCAAATGTCGGAGCAGGCCATCTGCACAGATTCAGTATAGCTGTATTTTCCAGCCATTTGGTGACATTATTTTTGTATATGCACACTCTCAATTCAAAATGCTTGAGGTGGATTTTGTCAAAGCCTTTTGGCTTGTTCAGTTCTGCTCCCACTGCAGAAAGACCCTCATTGATTTCAGAGGGAGCAGAATTTGGACAATTTGGAAAGCTCTGGGGAAAAAATTGCTTCTGAAATTTTCCTTTATACATGTGGACCTGAAACAGCTTTCACATTACAGGGTTCTTCAGGTGTTTTTATACTAAAGAATTGGTTGAAGTGAGGACTGGACATGACAAGCACAGTAGAAGTAGATGGTGTGCACTGACCCACTGATTTTCCACTCAGGAGCAGGAAAACATCCTGATAATCCTGCCTGTGTGGCTAGGTAGCAGATCAAGCCTGTTGTAGGTATAGGTTAACGACATTTGACAGAAAATCAATCTGGTACCATTTACTCCAAAATAAAAACTTATTAAAGCATACAGCTACAGTTGGGGGTGAGGTGCTGGGAAACACCCCAAACCCAACAAACAAAAGCATTTCTCCATTTTTATTCACCTAACATTCTGGGGAAGGTTTAGTGTGCAGCACTCCAATATATTTTCCAGATTTTAAATTTAGTAGGCACTGATCTGTAAACTGCAAAATTTAAGTACTTATCTGTGAACTGAGTGAGAATGCCTGGGAAGTTTATGATCTTGCATGTGCTCATTCAGAAAAAGCAGGGAATGATTTCAAAGCATGTTTACTAAACCAACCCCTACTGATTATTATCTGCTGTTTGGAAATATCCAGAGTCCTCAACAACTTGTAGGCACTATTTGTGCTGGACATCTCTTCCAATTACCTTATAGACAGAGAAACCCATGGAAAAGCCAATCAGTAGAAACAACTCCATATAACACAGTAACACAGAGCACAGCAGAGCAAAGTCAAGGTCTCCCACATCCCAACACAGTCACACCACACCCATAAAACTATATTGACCCTTCACAGTTCATCACACTGCAAGAATTAGATGTTAATTTTGTTTAATTCTAATAGTGTAAAAAATCATGACAATTAAAAAAACCCAGAACCATTCCAAACCAAGCTCTATTATTTTGCACAATATATCAATTTCATTTCCTGCAATACTTGCAGGACCTTGGCACACAGACCTTTATGTATTACATCTTTGGAGGTCAGTATTCTCTAACAGTCTTTGGACTCATCACATTTAACGGGCAAGCCAATAGGACAACAAGGCTGAGTAGCCTATCAGTACATCACAAATTAAATTGAGGATTCAGCTTAATAAATATTTGGCTCAGCTGGAACAGTTTCCTTACTAAGCTAGTAAGCTTGCTTGTATGCTCTTTGGGTCAGGTCGTTTCAAATCCACAACCTGCATCCTAATTTTACACATCCTAACAAAATAAACCACATTTAAATCGACCTACTGTCATGAAATATTTATTTTTTAGCAATCTTTCTTTTCCAAAAGAAAAGCAGTTTGTTAGAAAGTTTTTCAACTACCTCTTGAAAGCCGACCTCTGCTCTCCAGGGAGTTGGAATGACTGACACAAGCTGTCAGCTTGCCCAGCTAATGTGAGTGAATTCAACATTCACTGAAATCAGGAGCAGATATCACCAGCTCCATCTGGATTTAGTTCAGAGCTGCAGTTAGATGTTCACTACAGAAAAGCAGTGTCACTATCAGATATTCCTGCCCTGGGGCTGCTTGTTGCAACCCCACAGCTCAGTTGGTGGAAAAGTTCATGTGACTGTTTACCATCTGCTTCAGCGCAAAGTCAGCTGGCTTAATTCAAAGAGCCCTTATTGTCAGCCAGAGGCAAATGCTCCATGGTTGTCTCTGCAGGGCTGTGCCAAAACTACTCATATCAGGCTTGTAACCTCCCTGCAGTTATGTTTCTGACCTTCCCTTGAGACATGGCTGTATATATTCCAAAGCTTTTTAAGTAATGCTGATAAAAATAAAAATTAAATTCTAATGTATAAGCCTAATCAAAAGCAGAATGCAGTTCTGGGCTACTTGACTTGAGGCAGCATTCTAGTGTGCCATTTCTTAAAAACACAGGGCCTGCAGAGTTTTTAAAAATACAGACACCCGAACAGGTAAATACTGTGGCGAGAAATCCAATGAGCTGCTGTTACACCTTCAACTGCCAGATCATGCTATATGAGGAGATCTTGTTCCCAGCAGATGTTGCTTAATTAACCAGTGTGTTATCATAATGTAAAGCAATTCATTCGTGTTCATTTAAGAAGTTCTGTTAAATACACACCATAAAAAAAAAATTAAAGGCAGTTGAAGTCAGAATGGTATCAGCAGAAGTCTAATTTTGCAAAGTGGCTGTCCCACATCTAATTACATAAATACAAAAATCAATATCAAAATTGGCATGCACTAGAGAAGAACAGCTGCTCAATCCTGCACACTGTAATGTGATTATTTGTGAAGCATTCAAAAGGCATAGATCTAATCCAGGGTCACCTGTCTAAAGCAGCCGTATTAGATCTGAAAACCTGTCAGTCAGTGGAACTACCACAGTAGCTGAAAAGGAAACGAGCTTCACAGTGTGAACTGTGCCTAATGAGGATTCTTCTGAGCATCCTTTTGTCTTGTGGAATTACTGGTACATCACTCCTTCATTTTGTGATGCTTGTATGCTGTATGTATGCATCAGTATTTCTGATGTAGTCTAAAAGTAGTTTTCCCTACCACACTGTCACTTCTCTACCATCTCTGTGTCACAGGTTGTCTGTATATGAAACAGCTAAATGTGTCAAGAGTTTCTCCCTCCATGAGCCTCAACAGTGGAGCGGGGTATGGAAACGGTTTTTGTGTCCTCTAACCTTTTTCATCACGTCAGGACATTGTACTCCGAACTTATGACGGAGTTAAAATCTTAATAGAAAAAAAATTCCAAATGTTTCCTTCAGACATCTCTGGTATCTTATGTTTTAATTTACAGAGCCTAAACTTACAGTGAAATGCAAACTGGCATAAAACTACATTTTGAAAAATGTCAAAATATAACCTTGAATCATCTGCCTTTTTTTCTCCATTTTCTCTTGGGAAAATTTGTCAAATTCACTTACCTCACAAATATTCATGTTTTTGATAAACTTTCTTGCTGTGAGGAATATATTTCATGCACAAACTCTAACCAGTTCTAGTCTTCATGAAAATCAGGAGTCAAGAGTACAGCCTGAAAACTAACCCAGGTGAGAACCAACTAACTTCAGTGCTAGGAAATTTTTTCTTTGATTTCACACTTTTCACATGTAACAGTGAAGTAAGGATGTATAAATTCCTGAGCTTGTCATAGCACTGTTGTTGCTTAAGAATGTATCGCACATGGCAATTTACCTTTGTTGGATTTTGGTAGTTCACATGAGCCGCCTCCAATCTTTCGCTTTTTCCTTGGAACAGCTGAATTTTTCCTGTCAAAGGTAATAGGACTGTATTGAGGGAGGCTGTTGAATTTCTTTGCAAATTCTTCTTCCAATTTTGCTAAGCTAAATGGGAAACAAAACCAATCAAATTAAATGTAACTCTGTTTCTGGAGAAAAAAATATATTGTTTAAAAGCATGTGTGAGTATATACACACGTCTACACAGAGAGAGGGGGGAAAACAGATAAGCACACACACTGTAAACATTAAACCAGTATATATTAATCCAGCTTTGGAATGAGAATGTACACTCCAACTTCTGCATTTGTAGCTCAGTACAAATTGATTACTTTAGCTGCATATGTTAAAATTAGAAAAAAAACCAAAATCAATGTCATACTGGTGACATTTATCTCTGTTTGCTGCACAGATTTGTACAAGAGATTTATCTGTTCTGTGAGGAGAATGAACAAAGACAGTAAAACCAATAAATAAACCAATAAAATAATTTCACATTAGTTTTCTTACACCAGAATGAAAACATTTCAAACCGGAAGAAAAATGTCAAACTAATCAGTCTTCTGTGAATATTCTGAAACATGATGCTTTGGGGTGGGAATTAGTTTTCTATTTATTCTGGGTGATTATATTTTCTCCCCTCATATTTTATTTGCTGTGAGATGAAAAATGCAACTAGCTCATGCTTCCGAGAAACCCAACATTGCCTCATACTTCAGCCCAACCTGATCGACTGTCACTAGACTGCCTGCCTACAACTCAAGAAATCCACAGAAAGGGTAGTACTGTTTCTAATAACCAGATGAAAACAAAGCACTCGAGTAGGATGACTATGCTGGCTTGCATAAGCACTCTGTTGCAGCAAATTTTTGCAGCCAGGCAAGAGTACGAATTGTGTTTTAGTACAGGGTGGTGTGCACAGCTGGGCAGGCTATAAATAGCACCGCCAATGACAGGGGAACAATCACATTTTCTAATTGTTTTTAATTCTCTTTGCTATGAAAAATCTCAACTAGAAAAAAGTTTGAATGACTGTTGGAGGGATAGCCCTTACACACTTGAAGTGTCACAAGAAACATGGTGCTTCTCTCTGCTCTCTGAAGCAGCACTTCAAATTGCATTCTGAAAGCTTTGGTACACACAGTGATACTTCATTTTATCTCTGTAATCATTACTTCTTTCAGCAAACAAACTTCCATCTTAAAATACAGCCTTGGCTCTTGGCAGACTCTGTGTATGATGAGGTTTTTGTTTGTGTGTGTACATGCATGTTTTGGTTTGGTTTTAAATCACAAAGATATCTGAAATTAGTGGTGCTTGCTACTGCTACCTTTCTCTTCCACGTGGATTTTCCCTGACAACCTCAAAACCAGCTGATTTTCTGCTCTGACAGGTGTCATGCAACTCCATCCTCTGCCTCAGCTCCCCTCCCACTGTCGGTTCCCACCTGCCTCAGCTCCTGCCCCAAGGGCACATGAGGGGTTGCAGCTCTAATTGGGAAGGCCCAACCTCACCTGACAGCAGATGAGCTGCCATCCTGGCTTGTAATTCATAGCTTGGGTGACATGGAGACAGTGGGGAGTGCAGCTATCTCTATGTCAGTGATTAATTATTAAAAAAAAAATTAAAATCATTCACTTTGTCATGAATTTTCAGAGCATCTCACAAGGCTGGTTGGACACATGTAGCTGAGCTGAGGTCTTCACGCCGTACAGCCTGGCCCTGCCAGGAGATACGTGCAGGTACAGCACTGCTTGGCAAAGGAGTGGGTTGCAGATGGAGGAAGCACACCTGACCCTGACCATCAGGGAAATGCAGGCAACTGCTGACATCAAGGTGAGAGGACATGGGGAGAATGACATAGTTCTGAAGGGTTTAGGACCCTTTCACCTACACACACAAAATGGGGCTGAAATGTGATGCTGAAGGGAGCAGAAAGAGTTTAGTGGAGCAGGTAGAGGTAAAACCAGCTCTTCAAGTAGCCAGAAGATCAGGTAATGCAATGAAGAGGGATAATGGATACCTTCTCCAGCACTTATGCTTCACAAATTCCCCATTCTGCTTTTACAGAGTTCACTAAATAATATTCATTTTTTATTCATACAACTGAATAAAGATGAGAGATTGGCAAATATGTATTTCCCCATCCAGTCAGCTAATGAGGGAAGAACAGTGCTTGTTGAATGAATTAATTATTTAGACAATTTTCCTAGCTACTTTGAATAAATAATTTACAACTATTTTTTTTTTTTGCTATAAGATGCAATCAGTTTTCACACCCTTATGTGTGAAAAGTTTTCAATCATTCAATTTAAACTTAAAAACATTTACAAAACTAATTCAAAGCACTGAAGAGGTAAGACGTTCCATTAATTTTTCTTGACTATTCCAAGCAAACAAGACTTGGGGATTTTCATCGATTTAGTATCTTTGCTGAAAGTGAGCTGCAGCTAAATTTCACATGGACTAGGTTATAAAAAAGGCTACTTCAAACCCACAAAAAGAAACATACAATTTTAAGCAAGAAGTATGGAAAATCTACTCCTTTTTAATTAATTTTCACATCTTCAAGAATTTGCAAGCAGGTATGAATAGCTACACAGATTTTAACTATTGTGCCTGAGGTTAAATAAGTCTGTAATACTCTGACAAAAATCATTACTCGTATACTAGAAAAGGAATTCTGTGCAGCCTTGCTAAATTTTAATGCATCTATACTCATTAATTATTTTTAAGATATATTTAACTTCTTCATGGTGTACATAAACAGTTTAAATATCTTTTCTCTACAGTGGAAAAATAACATATTTATCATAATTATTTGCCAATGTAAGAACATTGTTTACTATTCCTCTGTAAGCAATCTCTTGAAGCAGGCAAAGAGATCTATTTTTTCTAGTCTAATTTAATTTATGACTAAACACCTACACAGAACTTTAAATACTGCTTTCAAAATGCTTTGAAAACATAAGCAATCCTCTTCACCACTTTTTTGAGCAGGTAACTATACTGTGTGGTTTTTTTAGAACTTAGCAAAATAACATCATTCACATTTATTTACAGTGGTGTAAGCCAGGAAAGATCTCAAAGGAATTACTTTGCTATATAAAAAAACCAGGTATCTAAAGCATGACTCAGTCCAACAGGGCTTATAATTTTCAGGAATGCTGTCTAATTGTGATTATTTGTGTGTTGGACACAGTTCACTTGGCTGCAGTGAGGTGGACTCTTAAATTACTAGGCTGACCTAAATAAAACTTTGAACAGTGTTAAACCACAACTTACCCAAAAACAAACTCTTCCTTTGGCTTAGTCTTTTTCAGCTTTTTGTTCCCACTTGTCCCACTTGGGGAAAAGGCCCAGATTTCTTCATTCCAGCATCCTTCATGATCTGAGGAGTTGCCTTTTCCTGAGCTTCTTTTTCCTGTGATGAAGGCAGAAAATTGTTTCTCATCTTTAAAAAAAATGTGCCAAAACAAAGTGGGCTCAGAAGAGACTTTTGTACTTCAGTACTGCAACTTAAGATGCTTGACCTTCTTGAAGGCAGTTACAAAACATTTTTTATTTCAAATTGTGCAGTGATGATATTGGCAAGTATTCAGCATCCCCTGTACCTATCCTTCTCCATCCTGCCTCTAAAGCCAGGATCTCTTGAGGTATAAAGGAAGAGAAAGAGATGAGAAGAAGTAAAAAACTTCCCTAAATTACAAACATCTTTTTTCTTTTCTGACTGTTCTAATTGCATATATAAATCTACTAGTCAGAAAAATACATTTCAAGACATCTCACTGAAAGCTTCCAGAAATTATCTCAAATTTATCTTTCCAAAAGGTAAAGGGTTCTTGCTCACTGCCTACAGCAAAACTAGCAACCAAAGCAAAATAAGAACAAATTTGCTTCTTGTAGGGTTGAGAACTATGCTCACAACCACAGGAGTTGTTTATATAGAAACAAGGTAATTGTCCAGGTTACACAGATCACAAGCCCTGCATACATCTATCAGCAGGCTGACAAATTAACCAACAAAGCCTTCAGTCAAGAAGTTAAATCTCAGGTCAGGAAAGACAAAAAGGGAGAGGTTAAGAGTTTGTAAGTAGGAACACAGATGGCAAGACTTCAAAAGACCTGCCCTGGATCATGGAGTCCAGCCCCTCCACCCGCCCCCAGCATCTCAGGTGACCAGACGCAACACTCCCATCACATACTGCTAAAACTCCAGCTTAAACATGGACTTTCACTTTTCCTCCCACTCCAGGCAGGCTTTTGCAATTCATGCTGTAAAACACTCAAAGCCACCCACCTCTGTCCACGTTAGCACGCAGAGATGTGAGCATGCCCTCTGACACCAGAGTTTTATAAAGAGCACCTTTGCAAGATCTCTCTGACTTCCTGGAGCCACAGGTTTCTATCTTTTTAACACAGTCACTCTCCTCAGTTTTGACCTGTTCTGGTAAGCTTTGGGGTACCACCTCCTCTGTTGGGGTAAGTGGTTCCACTTTAATGTTATCGGAAGCCTCACATGGTACTTCCTTGCTGGCTGCAATACTAAGGAAATCGGGAGGCTTTGATTCTTTGGTGGTCTCCATCGGTTTCTCCTTTGATGTTTTCTTGTCTTTCGATTTCACTTTTTTCTTTGGTGATTTTGTATCCAACACGCTTCCCTTCACACTTGAGACAGGGCGGTTTTTTTTGCGGGGAGTATCTGTGAGTCTCTCAGCACCCCAGTCCCCCTTTGCAACAGCTTCAATTGTGTACATTACACTTTCAATGTCCGACTCGGAGGACTGTCTTTTTTTACAAGATTTCTTGGGGGTGGATTTTTCGTTTGTGTGCCGGTCCAACTTATTTTTTTTCTTTTTCTTCTTTATTTTTTCCGGCTTTAGCCCAAGGATATTCATGTCACCCAGGAAAAGTTCTGGAGAACAGCACATGTGATCCTTTGTATTATCCTTTCTGTCAAAAGGACTGTTTTCCATTGCAAGACTAGAAAAATCTCTGCATTTTGCAGTTTCTGATTCCTCAGTTTTTGTTTCATCCCGGTTTTGAATTTTGCCTATCTCTGATTGTTCTACTTTTCCTTTACAGTAGTCTTTTACTGTTGTTTTCTCCAGTTCTACTTCCATTTCCTCTGAAACTTCCCCTCCCAGATCTTCCAGTGCTTCCACTTTTGTTTTCCCAGGTTCTTTCACTTTTACTCCTTCTGAAGCAAGGCACATCTAAAACAAGTTAAAAACAAGCCCCATGAAACAAAACATCAACTGTTAACATTACTTATATTAACAGGAGCATTAAACAGGGAATTCCCCCGGCATTTTAGTTCAGGAAAGCAAACCGCAAAAGGACAGTACTGAAAAACATGCTGAAGCCCTATTGACACTGATGCAATGTGATGATGGCTAAGTGCTAGAATAAGGCTGGTGGGTTCTACTGCTCTAACAGAAAAAGACTCCAACTGATCTCAGTGGTGTTTCCACAATCCTTTAAGAGTCTTTTACATAATCTGGAAACCCAGTGTTAGACTGATTTTCAGAATACCCTAAGTGCAACAGCACAACAGAGTTATCTCTGACTATTGCCACAGACAAGTTACTTGAGATCTCGCATCCATTCCCCCTTCAACTCTCAAATGTCCCTTATACAATTCCTTCCTCCATTTTCCAAGTGGCCCTGAGGGAGGGAGGGGAAAAAAGTTAATTGAATCTCAGTAATCGAGATTATTTTCTTTTACTTGAATGTGTGAAGTAATTTGGGAGAGTGTACAAAAACCTTCCTTTCTTCTCATGTCACAGACTTATTCTGCAAAGAACTGCAAAGAACTGCAAAGCAGCAGTGGTTGCCATGGTTATCTTCTCCTGGATTTCCACTAATGGCAACCAAAATCCTCATACTGTCTGAGGAACACTGATATTCTAGAAAAGAGCTGTAAAAAGGTCCTCAAGCTGCCATGTTCCTGCAGTACTGACTTGGGAGATCCTCTCTGTTTTGGATCACCTGTAAGCTATGCTGACATCACTACAGAGGGTAGTCCTTCACAGCACCAACCAGTTTGCCCTTGGGAAGACATGACTTCTTGTCACTCTCCCCTCTCAAAGCCCTCAAGCTGAATTCCCAGTGCTATTTTGGTTTTGAAGCAAATGTCAACTAGTCACCTGGAGCAAAACCAGATGGAAGAGGTTTTCTTTGAATCAAACATCAGAAGTTTCCCACAGATGAGCCCACAGGCCATGTGGTCAGTATGGATGTACCTCCCCCAGATCACTGGGCTTTCTTTAGGTCAATTTTAGATTTTAGACTTCTCCTTGCAAAGTAGAAAAATCACCTACACCAACCAATATATACATGAGCATAACAGTGATAAAATGTTTTACAGTAAGTTTCCAAAACTCTTGCTGCACAGGGTAGAAATTAATGATCTGGTTCAGGTCAAGCTGGGCTGAGCACTGCAAAACACCAGAGCTTGGGCAGCACACAGTGTTTATTAGGAAGCAGGTTAAATTATGCAAAGGAGAACCCCACAACTCTGCTGATATGGGTTCCTGGTACCAAGGTGCTTCGTGACTTTTTCACTATGCTGCAATATAAGCACAGCTGGTGATTTCCAAAATCTAAAGATCAATCTTTAAAATGCAGCTCATTGGACTAATAATATTTTGTCAATTCAACATACACATTTACTTCTTCTGCAGTAGCCAGTAGTATAGAGGTATGGATGTGGCTACAAAAAGATGACTTCTGTTTTGTGAGCTGTAAATAAACCTGTAATTAGACAGTCTTTAAGACTGGGAAAGCTTAAAAAAAAAGTTTAGAAATGAAAGAGATGCAAAATTTCAATAAGATGCCATTGGTTTGAACTGCTCCCAGAAGGAAGATCTGCTGAGAGTATCATAGCAGAGTTTCTGTAGAAGTTATTGAGCTGTTAATTCCCCACTGGAAAAAAAACAGTGGGCACAAAAAGCAAAAATAAATGAGAACAGCTTATGACCTTTAATAGGAATTTGTAATGGTAATGCCCTAATTTGAGTAACAGAGTAATCCAGCCCTCTCTCTCAACTATCTGTGACCCTCAGCCAAACCAAACAGTCAAACCCCACAGCCTAAACCAAGAAATTGAATCAAATTCAATGGTGACTGGAAAGTCCCTTTGCACCAGGAAGTCGTGGTATCAGTCAGCTGCAGCAGACTCTTTAGAAACTCTCTCTACGTTGATGGCTAGTCTGGGAAAATCTTGACTTGTGGCACCCAAGCCATGATAACTTATGCTTCTATAAGCAGCAGTGTAATTATAACTGTAGCACTGTTCTGCCTTCCAGACTTCAGCAATCAACAGCATTAACTTCTCCATCCCACTGCACCTGCAGTAATTAGTCATCAGTGTTTCAGTATTACCTCTGCCAGCTGAAATAATGCTGATGTTCCACACTGTTTTGTTAAATCAGAAGGCCCTGAATGGGATGTAGTTGAAGAAATCTATGGAGAAAAAAACCAACACAAATAAAACATTCTTTTATGAGCACAATTCTTTTATGTTTATGGCATAGCTTTTGAATGGATTGCCCCCCTCCTTCCCAAAATCAATTCATAATATTATATACTGAAAAAGAAGTGCAGACCTGCGCATGCTGTTACAAATAAAACCCTGCTCCACCACTGCTCTGGTGGATAATACCACGTACACTAAAATGTATTTGCAGATTTGGGGTTCTTCTTGTCAGGACGCCCTTTGAAGAGCAGGATGAACTGAAGCAGGTGCTCTCTCACACATGAACAGACTCCAGCAGCTAAGCACCAATCTACACCAGCATGCAACCCAGCTGGTGGTGTTTCTGAAGGCTTAGTAGGTCATTTGATTGTAAAATCGTTTCACTATCATAGGTTAAGAAGGCTACTCCTTTTAAACTATGGCATTGCCTGTTGCTGTCCTATAGGACTCATATAAAAGAGATCCTACGAAACCCAAATTAAGACTCTCAAGCCTCTGGTAACCTCTAGTACTGCTCAGAGTAAAAAGAGGCTGTCATGCAAGCAGGTTGCTTATTATCCTCCAGAATCTTTTTCTTGTATCAGGCTGTGATCCTTGTCAGTACTTTAGAGTGTTTTGTATCAGTTTTGAGCTAGGTGCAAAGAAATGATCTTTTTCTAATCAAATTAAAAGTATCAGTCTCAGGATTGGCCATTAGTATGAACAAAATATTCTATCTTTAAGGACATAACTCCATCATCTATGATCAGGCTTGCGGGTTTCTTACACTTGCTTCCTTAGAAAGTGTAAGAAAACGAAGTTATAAGGGACTGGAGAACTGTAGCATTTACATCCTTTCAGCTCTCCCTTTCCCCCACACTCAGTATTCATTGCTCTGAACCAACACGGGCCCACAAAGTCAACTTTGCAGAATTCAGCCCATCATTGCCATAAAGCAAATAAACAAAACCAAATGCCATCTCTACATCTCCTGGAAGCTGCAACTCTTCACAGCATCTCCCAAGCTCCGATCATTACAGTTCAAGTCTTCAAATGTTGCTTATAACCAAGTGTTGTGAGTGCTCTGCAGCAGAAGTGGCCTCCTTGCCCTGTGGAGGTGATGCTCAACCCCACCACTGACTCCCTTCACTCTCATGCCTCCACTCTGAAGCCTAAAGACAGAGCAAGCATTTGGGCACAGCAAGAGACTCTGCAGAGCTGATCAGCAACAGCCTCCTAGGCTGCAGGCTGCAGAGTGGAAACTTAGAAATCCTCAGGATTTTTTAGGAAATAACCCACTTCTGCATTTTATTTTAATCACCATCTGTGAAATACTGAGAAATACCAAAAAGGAAGGCATAAAGAAGACGGAAAAAAAAGAAAATAAAATTGGTTAATCCACACAGCAGAAAGATGAAGGAGGAGCAGAGCAGTATGGTGTGCTGGAGAAGACAGGCTCCCACACACCATGCACTTGCCATGCCAGCAACATGGAGACATCAGTCCAGTCCCCTCCAGTGCACAGCACCTGCAGTTTGGAGTTACAGTGGCACAGCACAGCTGTCTGCCAAATCAACTTGCAAACCTAAGACACCCTTGAGGTGATAAAGAACACAGTTTATTTGGGATGCTCCAAACCAGGTTCTGAACTGCTATCTGAAAACTTAAGCTGAATGTCTCTTAGATTTTATTTATCCAATTATAATCCAACATTAGAGATCCCCAAAACTGGGGGGAAAAAAAAGAGAAAAAAAAGAAGAAACAAATCAATAGCACTAATGTCCTACAAGAGCTAGAGACGAGGATGTGCTTAGCACATCTGCCATGCTTTTCTCTGTTTGAATCAGAGCCTTTAACATTCATTTTGTGTATTAAATTAGGCTTGCAGGAATCCATCTGAGCAATCACTGAGAGATCACACAAACCTGTCCAACACACACACACGTCATGCTGCCAGACTTAGCTTCACTTTTTCTGCCACCTGCAGTACAAACTGTGCACTCCTGCGGACAAGCACCTGTCCCTCCCCTAAATTAGGGCTTCACAGTCACATCACAACTTCTAATGCTGACTTCCAAAAATCAGACTGCACTCAGCCAAAGCCTTACTCCAGAACAGCACTACTCATAGCCTGCTGCTGTCCTGTAAGAGGATACCTCAAAAACCTCTGGTGTCCCTGACTAAATATTATCTGCCCTTCTGCTGTCCCAGGGCTCCACCAGCCAAAAACCCTTATGGATAACTGATTACGTTAGGTGTAATCACCCTTGCACAGTCACTGCTGACAACACAGCACATATTCACAAACTCTACTACTGCCAGGGACTGCCTGCATGGTAAGGCAGGTTTTCTTCCACTCATTTAAGTTCCTATAGCTGCATTACTATCCATGGAACAAAGCGTGAAATACTTTTATTTCAGCGCTTCCAACCTCTGTCTTTTTTTTTCCTGAGAGGGACTGACCTCACCAGCAAGGATATAGGGCTGGATGTCACTAGACAGAATCCAGAAAACCATTTTCCTCACTGAAATAGGATGTGGTTTTGAAATACAAAAAAACCAACAGAAAACAAGCAAAAAAAAAAGTGTACAAATAACTTGCTACCATATTCCCTTATTTAACTGGAATACAGCATGTATCTTCATCTTTCAAACATCATGAAGAATAGTACTTGCACATCAAGCCTCAAAGGGTTTTGAGCGAATAATCCGTATCAAAGAGGAGACCTCTACAAGGTTATATTTAGGACTTACAGGGAATTTCTAGGACTTTTGGGAAACCTGATCCAGCATTCTTCAATTTCAGAACTTAATACATTGCATCAACTTCCAATTCTTCACACAGATTTCTGATGACCTCAAAGTCTATTTTTCTTTTCCTATTCTCAGTCCCTGATTAAGCAACGCACCTTTCAATCCTTATAACCGAAGCTTTACTTTTTTAATCCTGGTATCCAACTCCTCATTAAAAAGAATGCTGTTATCTCTTGTCTTTGCTATTGTCCTGTGCACTGTTTTTACTATAGTTATAAAGCTATTTTTTTCTAAAAGGAAGTGTAACTTTTTCTGTTCTGTCTCCAAGAAACTATGCACATTGTACATAAAGGTGTGTAAAAAACCCCTAGGTCCCTGGGGCCATTGCCACTGCCTAATTCTCCTGCTATTTTATTACTTACTAATCTATGTTTCTGGAAATACCAAATTTGATTCTAGGGCAAACCTTACACATCATTTTTTGGGGGGAAAAGATACACACATCTTCCCATAGTGATGCTACCGGGTATCACTTTACCTCTGCCAACTGGAAGAGTGCCGACTTCCCACAGTGCTTTACTGGCTCAGGACTTGGCAACTGGGAAGTATTTGATGAGATCTAGGTTACAAATGAACAGAAGAGAAAATATTTCAGTGGCACACAGGAAAGACAGAAAGGAAGGGAGAAAAAGAATGAAAAATTAAGGGGTTAGTTAAATCAGTCACTTTTACATCCTTCTGGCAAAAGGCCCTACTTCAGATAGACAATCCCATCCAAGAAACACTTAACAGGTATTTAGAAGACAGTGCAATACAAGCAAAACCAGCATTTCTTCCTTAGATTAGGCTAATGGATACTCAATCTATGTTTGTACTAATATTCCATCATGCTGTGAGTTTTATGTGTGTTTTTTGTGACTAAGTGAACAAGATATACCTGCTGCTTGAAAACATGAACTGTGGTGGTCAAGGTTAAATGAAATTCTCCTGGAAGGTCTGGGCAGTATTTCCCATTTAGTCAGACATAGAAGAGGACCATCTGTCCTCACAGGCACCGCTAGTTTCATTTTCTTTAGTTAGAAAAAGGAAATAAGACCTTACGTCTGGAGATCAAATCTAGCCTTCCAAATAGCTGTTGGTGTACCACCACCAGCCCTGAGTAAATAACTACTGCCACACTTCAGGTAATTGCTTTTACAGCCAGATTTCTTCAGATGTGCTTCCAAGTGCAGCGTTGTAAGTTCACCAACGCAAGAATTAATAATTATTTATCAGATTTGACCTTTTTTGACATGGCATTACATGGTAGTATTTGACCTGGAAGCCTTGAAAAGCCTTGGGGCAAGATCTCCAGTGTGTCCATGGGATCTGCCTCATCACAAAAATCACACTCAGCATCATGACTGGGCAAATAGTGACAGGACAAGGGGCAATGGTTTTGAACTGAAAAAGGACAGTTGATGTTAGGAAGAAATTGTTTTCTCAGAGGGTTGTGAGGCATTGGAACAGGTTGCCCAGAGAGGTTATGGCCCCATCCCTGTAAGTATTCAGGGCCAGGTTGGATGGGGCCCTGACCAATGTGGTGTAGCAGAAGGTGTCCCTACCCATTGCAAGGGGTGGAATGAGATGGGCTTTAAGGACCCTTCCAACACGAACAATTCTATGGTTCTATGATTTCTCTATGCAAAAATTATCAGCTTTGTCTTTCTTCTTATATTTAACTCTTTCTTTTGAACTAGATTATTTGAAGAATTTACCTTTGAATTGTCAAAGAGATTTATTACACTCCCCACTCATCCCCCACTCAGGACATTCATTTCGCTTCAAGCTATTTAAAATGCAGTGAATAATACCCAAATGTACCCTAATAATAATTTTTAATATTATACTAAAATAATTCAACATTCTAGTTTTGCTTTCAGACTGTTCAGTGAATCTGCTCAGGTCCCCACTGAACTAAGTGATCTTGTACACTGCACTTTGCAGGAAGAAGGTCTTGACTTTTTAATCTTTCTACCATAATAAATTCTCACCTCTTAATGATTTTTTCAGCACAATATGAATGGCAGAAAAGGGACAGAATAACACCCACACACTGAAGCATAGCCTGAGAACATACAGGCATATCTTGCCTCCTGATGCACTAAGTGAGGACAGAGCAAGCAAATTCTGACAAGACAACAGGTGCTTCTAAAAAAATGTGAGATCCTTGTAGCACTAATAGAAAGAGATTAAGCCAAAAATTCACTTCAGTGCAAAAAGAAAATAAATTTCAGAGTTAAGAAAACAAATTGCAAGTGACATAACCGTGTAAGTCATTCTGCTGAAGTTGCTGGCCAAACATCAGAAGGAAGAGGATGGCTGATCAATCAGCTCTCAGTGAGATTACAAATCCCACTCCCTGTCTTAACAACATGTTCCAGCTTTAATTAGAATAATCAGAACCTGCAGTACTACAACCACAAATAGCCCCTTGTTATGTAGAGGTTTAAGTTGGGTGATCATTACAATCAAGTTACTATCTTTTATTACAATGCAGGTATAATTTTAGCTACTATATTATATTTCAGTTTGCATAAGAAACATGTGCCATGGCACCACATTTTCATTTCCCTCCTAGAATAGGCACTGCACTTCAATACAAACATTTAACAATTTCAGCATATGGGCAAACAGCAAATACATTCATTTTTATCTGGGAAGATTACAGCTTTCCCTATGGGAAAACTGGAAGAGAAGACACGGATTAATTCTTACACTCACCATTTCAAGGCATTTTGACCAAAAGTTTTGGATTCAAATCTTCTGTTTAGCACAGAAATAAACAGAAAAGACTGCCTGCAAGCCTTCTCAAAGTGAGTATGTGAGAATGCAGGAGGGACAAAATCATCTGCAAGCATGCATTTTTTCTTAAGTGATAAATAAGCTGCTGGACTAGTAAAAACAAATCCACCTTGTTGCATACCACATGTGATTATTTTTTTTGTACTATATCACCTAGAGAAAAACTTAAGAAAAGCTGCTGAATGCAAAGAGTTTTTGGGGTTTGGATTCATTTTGTTTTTAAGATGGCTGAACTAGCAATTTTTCTGCTTCCACTCCTGGAAGCCTTTTCTTTGTTTAATAACAGATGAGAGTTTAGCTAAGTAAATCCAAGAGGTACTCTTGTTTCCTCTCAACGAAGCAATCGTCACCATCTGTGCACGTCTGCCAAACACATACAGTAAGACCAAGAGAGCAAGGGGTCCCATCTGCTCTGCTTCCCTCACATGGCAAGGAGGATGACAGCGACCAGCCCATGTGAGCAGACAGCTTGCAAACAGCCACCACGCTAAGGAACACAGCTCACTGCTCAGCAATCACTGGCCTATATAATGGCTTTCCATAAAGGTACAAATGAGAAGGACAATAGTAGGGCCAAGTATTTGCAAGATCAGAGCAGCATGAGAAAGCTGAAAGTGTAACTTGGCAACACTCCAAACTTCAAAAAAACTCTTACGAGGATGTCACATCACCTTTGAAGGCCTCCAAGGCACTTGCCTGCACACCCGCAAGACCCAACAAAGTCTTGCTCCCAGGATTTTCATCATCTGTAGTGGCAAGTCACTGGGCAGGCCTCATTAGCCATATCCTCAACAGCTTTAATTGACAACTATAGCACTTGGGACAGACAACCAGATGAAAGACTAACTAAGGTTGTAAAGACAAAAAGAATCCCACCTACTCTGCATAAATCGAGTTGTTTCTGAGTGACAGGGCACTTGTACTCTGGGGGTAAAGGTGTCCATTTTAAATGACACATCTACTCAATGGGATCACTGTCTTCACAAAGAGGCACTCTTACTCACCCATCTGCAAAGGCGGTGAAGAGAAAGGGAACATATGAGGAACACCCAGCCAGAACCAAAACTGAGCTGGGATGGCTGCCAGAAGTCTCCAGGCACATGAGACCACAGCACACTTCACATTTCTTCACAGGTCTACTTGGCTAGTGGTTAAATAACTACTTTCTCTCCCTCTGTTTTTCTTTTGTAGCACTGTACATTGCTGACAGCAGCCCACTGCAAATTGCTTGCCATAATTTAGCTTACTAAATGCAGTAATGCATTCATATAGACAGGACCCAGTAGGAAGTGGAACAGTAAGGAACAGGGACTCTTGCCAAACTTGACAAAGACAGCCTGTGCAAATGAAAGTCCTTATATTTGATCGAGCACAAGCAGCTTTAATAGTGGGGGAGAAAGCTTAAAGAGGTTCTGTAATATGCTCAGTACCTTCCCCTGGAACAACCTAAATGAAATCAGGCTGCAAGCTTAGAAAAATGCCATTTCTCTACTGCTACAGATAAAACATCATGTTCATCACTGCCATTAAGGTTTTATGGGAGGAATAACCATGGCCTACAATGTGGGCTTTTTCTGTTCTCTTTTCTTTTCCAGATTTCTGTACCTTATTTCTAGCCACAGAACAAACCAAACCCCTCCAGATTACACACACATTTAAATACTTTTATAAGAAAAAGAGATTAACTCTGACTCTAAAACCGTCCTCAGCAAATTCTAATAAACTTTCTAAGCACCTCTTCTGCCTAACATTTTATGATTCATACATGCACTCCAATGTGCAAAATGAGCTGGCTCAGCGTAGTGGCATGCAACTCAAAGCACTGCCACATCCATATGACAATTTTCAGGTTTGTTATTTTGTTGTTTGTTCAATTAGAGATTTTAGGTTCTGTGAAATTCTGAAAGTATGGCTAAGCCACATTTGACAATTTAAGAATGTTGTACTAAATGCAATACATACCCTGTTCAACTCTGCAGATATCCAAAATTGGTGTTTAATTAAAATGTAAGATGGCTAGTATTTTTAAAACTAAGTTAGCAGATTCATTTGTGCAATATTTTGCAATAAAATTCACAAGAAATGTTCTCCAGCATGTATCTTTTAACTTGGTTTAAAAGGCAGGCTTCAGCACATATCTTCACCCTGCTCAATTCCACTAATTTTCTCAAAAGATTCCAAATTGACTTGTAACTTTCAAAAAAAAGGTGATACATATGAAAACACCTTCATGATTAGAGATATTAACTTTATTGTACCTTTTGCAGTGGTGTTTGTAGTCAGGTATTTTATGGCACCTGAATCAGTAAATTATTTCTTCTTCATTGGCCCTCCTAAGAAAAACACCAAGGCCCATTCTAGCTAAGCTAAAAACACACAGTGCACATTAGCTTAACATTTCACTGAAAGAAGCACGTTGTATGTAGTCAAACCTCTGTAAATACACAGAATAACAAACAGGGTATCTTTAAATCCCATTATGCTCCTCTGCAACAGTGCCAGCTCCAATCCCAGACTTTTCAGAGACACACTGAATATACCTGTACCATAATTGATTCTGCAAGAAGTACCAGACTCCCCCAAATGGGCAAGAAGAGTATATGTGTGGAAATTCAATTCACAGAGAAACATTCAATACATGGGTAAAGAAATTCTTAAAAGCAATGTTTAATGAACTCCAAATCTTCAATATGTGGAGGAAGGTGCATAGGTTATATACTTATGGGTAATTTATAGTTTTGATAAGTCACCACCTAATGATGCTGTTAAATATCCTTGTAGCTGCTGTGATAAGCTTCCTTTGACCTGCAAGGATCTTCAAATGCTCCTGCCTCTAGGGCAGTTGCTATTTTGCACTGCTGCAGCCTCTTCCACAGGCAGTGCTTAGTGTAATTTCAGAATGTCTTTTAATTGTTGTTTTCCTAGATGTAAATTAAAAGGCCATTTGGAAAACATGTCTGCAGTGATCCTTTGGTATGGAACTTCTCTCATATATGCTCCAGCTGGTACAACTGGCCAACATCTTGTCCATTCCACCCAGGATTTTCTTTACACAATGGTGAAGAAGACAAACATCTACTGATGAGAATCCCTTGTAAGACAGGGTGCTTAGCCATTCAGTGACAACTCTTACCAGTTCCTTGATTCCTCCCATCCTCCCCCACCGTATTCAGCCATTATACCTCAGCAAACTGAAACAATGCGGACTCCTCCGTTTGTTTTACTGCCCCCGGGACTCCAGGTTGTGATGTGTTTGAAGAGATCTGTCAGGAAAACAATTATGCTTGCATTACCTAACTCCTCAGTTTCAGTATCAAACTTCAATATATTAAATTTCTGATCCATCACACACAAAGACTCCTGGTACCCAAGAGCAAGCAAACGACCCCCAGCACACCCATACAACAATCAGCTTTCCAGGAGGCAGGTAAACAGGTGATCTGTGAAATGGTAATCTTAAATTATTTTTCAGAGGGAAAGCCTTTCCTAGGATCAACAAAACAGGCTTTTTTGAAGGGCTTTTATTTGCTGGCTGATATGTCAAAGGAGGGTTAGCAACAAAAACTTAACACTATATTGTATTTCACAGTTCAGTGAAAGACCTGAGACTGCAGAATAGTGGTGATGACAGAGCACAGATTGCTACTTTGCACAGAAGGTAAGTGTGGACAAGGACACGTGTGCAAGTATTTTGAGATACCAGATCTATCCCAGACACTAAGGTAACTGCATTTCATGCTGCTTAACTTGTGCCAATTAGTTTTATTGCCAGTGACACATCTGAATAATGTTAGGCCTTGGTACGAGTACTAATTATTTTGCCATTGACACACACCTGCAATGCACTTGTTAGGTGCACCCTCACTACAGGCTGTTTAACATCCTAGAAAAGTAAGACTAGGTAAGATGCATTGCTAATTCCTGATCATCAGTAAGGTACTTCTAAACCACATGTGCTTGTTTCCTGGCACCCAATGAAATTTTTCTTCAATGGGTAAAGAAAAGGGCTTGTGACCACTGGCTTAGCAAGAGCTTATCTGGCAGCACACAACACAATTCCTGCCTACTACCACATGGATCTGGCACTTCCCTGCTTCAGCACTGTAAAATGAACTGAAACAATTAGGTGAGCTGGTATTTGTCTTACTCTTTAAAAGATTCAGCAGTGAAATTCAAGAAACAGACCATTATCAAGAAGAACTATGCAATGTATGACATTGCTCTACTGACAGTGTACGTGTACAGAAGCATCTCAGAAATACTGGAAGATGGATGTTGAGTCATTACCATAGAAGTGTCATAAGTGACACTGGAATTAACCAATTCTAAGAAGCTTCTAAGTATTGCTTTTTATTGCTGGCACACCAGGCCTCTCCTCTTCTTAACAAGAAAAGCCAGCAGGCTGTTTAAGAGCCTAATTACAGGTTATTTATTTAACTCTGGCCATTACCTTTAATCAGTAGTAAAGGATCAGTGCTCCAATTTATTTCTAATAAATTTTGAAAGCCTCAGATCTTAAAATGGAACTCAAGTTCTTGTGCGTTAATGTTAAAACAAACAAACAAAATTATCATATTTTCTGCGTGTTAGGATTCCAATGTATCTGGTCCATAAGTGATGGCATTTAGGGAGGAGTATGAAGGAGCACATATCAATGAATATTAAACATAAGGGAGTCAGATTCACAGCTGGTGTGGATACAGATAATAAAAAGAAGCTCCGGCTACGACAAAATTTCTTTCTGTATGCAGTTAAACACCACCCAGTGTTCTGTACAATCAATATTTATGCAGCTAAATATTTCTATGTCATTTGATTACGACTATTTCAAAAGTTGGAATGATACAAACAAGTGATGCTTGCAGATGACCAGGATTCCTTGCAATCTTTTGTGGTGTTATTTATATCAATGAAACCCACTAACACTCGGCTGAAGCAGAGTACACTTTAAAGAAAAAAAAAAACACCACCACACCACAGTTACACTTCTAGCAGTAAGTGGAATATGTTGACAAAAATATTATACATTGCAAAGTTAAAGCATAGTTGCATAGAGCTATTTGGTGGTTATAGAATAGAAGAAAATTTTGGAAATTCCAGCACTACAGAAGCTGATGACTAAAGCCACCATAGTAGATTAGAAACATAATGTAACATCCAAATACACATCTTAAAACTTTGGTTAATAAGGTTCTAGTTTAAAACTAAGTGCAGGAATGACATATCTCTAAATTAGAGCTTAGACCACAGCTCCATTATTGCACCAGGGTTTCCACCACGCTCCTAAACACACTCTCCGCACTCAAGTCTGACCTACCTATCTATGATAGGTCTGACCTACCTATAAACGATTCAATAGCATAAATCCAAAAAGAAGAAACAAATAAAAGCACAAATTTTATTTAAAGAATTTTGATTTTTCTTTCAGCTGAACATCAGATGCTTCCTAAAAGGAAACACTTGGGAAGAAAACCCTTTTTAAAGAAACTCACCTCTGCAAACTGAAACAATGATGACTTCTGACAGGCTTCTGTAGAATTAGTTGCATCAGACTGGCAGGTACTGGAGGAAACCTGAAACAAGGGGTGTGCAGAGTAAGACCTCAACAGTGTTTCTTTCAAGCTAAGAACAACAGTGAGCAAAATAAAATAGAGCATTTAAGAGAAAATGGACAAGCTAATGTTTCACAGTCCTGGAAAGATTAAATCATATTTATAGATGAAAAGATAGTTTAGCACTCATTTTAATGCATTTGAAAATCATCTAAGAAGAAAGACTACAAAAAACACCAGGTTTTTTTCTTTTATAATTCTGAACTTGTCAGAATAGTTTTATTGAACAGAATACTAAACGGATTATATTGGGCTACACACTCAACTATCTTGTACTGGTGATGCTATCAACACTGCTATATCTGTGGTTGGTACTATCATTCTGAATAAGAAGATTACCTAGAAGGTAAAAAATGTTTTGAAGACACTGAGAGTTACTAAGTGATGGAAATACTTATTAGAAAAATAATTCCAAATCTTGACAGCATGAAAGTAAGTAGATAAGGGGAGCCCAAGCCTAAAATTGCTAAAATAATGTACCTAAACATCCATCTTAGGGGTGCTTTTGAGAAGTAGTGCAAGAAAGAGTCATAACACCTGAAATCAAAATACCAAAAACTGATTGTTCAAAACCAAAAGCCTTATTTGAATTAACACTGAGCTTAGCCATACTATTCTTATTAGCTAGAAATGTTTTAATCAAGCCTCATTCTGTAAAGGATCTCTATCAAATATGATATATTCATTAAGTACTACATTTGAGTGTGAAAGATGTACATATGTAACTCCTAGGAGCATAAAGTACCTTTAGTATAAAACAAGGTGTGTAACATGGCTTTTAAGAAACAGAAGAAAAGGAAGGAGGCTTTGTAAGATTTTAGGAAAAGTAACAGGATGGAAATTTTTTTTCCTAACAATTTTTACTTTTTCCACAAAATTTCAGTTTATTTAAAACACTGCAACGCAAATGTGGGTTTTTTTTTCTCTTATTTATTACCGAAACAAGTATATCAGTAGCTTTTACTGGTGAATGCAAACAAGATACAGCTACCAACTGCACCTTTTGCTGGTAAGCACGTAGCAGAAAATGCAGACCTACATAACGTGCTGTTTGCACTGCTGCTGTTTGTCTGAGATGTTTAAGCACCGTAATAGCACCAGCGGTATTTTGTTTCAGGAATCTGCTACCCACGCTCCCTTGAAAACACTAAATCTGAGTGTAGCAACCCACAGGCCAAGGGGAACTCTACCAACACGACAATTTACTTTCTTGTTTCTTCCCTGACATAAAACCAAGCAGCACTAGTGACTCCTATGATCTATATTTTCATTATATTTATCAAACACTGAGAAGGATGTTTTATCAGCATACTGTGGAGTATACCAGCCCAAAGGGTTACAAAGAATGTATCTTTAATGCCTGTCTTTTGCTTTTTCAATGGCTCGTTTCACTGTTTGTTACTGTTTTTTCTCATGTTTCTGTAGGATCTGTTTAAAATGTCTGTGCCTCAGCAGTGGTCAGGATTGTTCTGGGAAAGCATCTTGCTGCTGTTGAGTGACCCATCTCTGCAAGTCTGACACTCTGCAGTGGTGTGAAATATGTAAGGTTGCCACCTGCATGTCTGAGCACTCATTTGGTTATTTTAGGCCACTTCACTGGTGGGATTCTCCCAGGAATAACCAAATTTGGGGTTGGTTCCTCATATAACTTAACTTTTCTGCCTTATGTAGCTTAGCTTGCAGTGTCCACTGAAGCAGTTTGTTCATAAGTGGAGCCTTTCCAATGCACCATGCAAAAGGGCACAACTTTGCTTAGGAGAAGCCACGTGAAAACTCCCAGCTCCTAAGGTGGGCACTGCAGGGCTACGCATTCCTGAACTCTGCCCAGCTGCCCATACAGAGGCTGGGCTGTGGCTCCGCAGCTCCATCTGCCTATCCAGGGCCATGTCCACCGGAACACGTCAATACATGCCTGAGATGGCACGGCACAAATCAACTGTGAGTTAGGAGCCACTGACCCATGGACCCCAGGAGCACTGTGCTGGAGTGGAGATGCCCTCCCAAGGGAGGCTATCCCGGCTCAGCCCCTGAAACACCAGGGCTGTAAGACATTCCCTCCCTGGGCAGGCGCAGGGGGAAGATGAGTGTTCTCGCTGCCTCCTCTCGTGCTGGGGGTAGGCACAGCTTGTTCACTCTGTGGTACAGGAACTACTTACTGTGGAAGATGCAAAGCCCAGTTTTCTACAGATTTGTGTGTAAAGGACAGATGGACAGATTGATGGCGCACAGTAACTCAGAGGAGATTTCATAGTTGGAACCACTACACTTTTCCTATCACTTCCTCTTATTCTTTAAAAAGTTGATGCTGTTGCCTTTGCTTGACAGAGAACTAATTTGAGCTTGTTTCTTCTACTCTGCTGCTCCGCAAACACTCTTGACTTGTGGGAAACTTATTATCTCTAGGACTTCTAACCTTTGCCAGGCTGAACCCGATCAAAGCATTAAAATAATTACCAGAGGGAACAGATGCACAGATAGTGTCATTTGGTATGTCTCATTTCCTGCCGTAATAAAATGTCTTCAACATCTCATTGCATCTCCTCTTTCCTCCTCCCAACTTACCCTCAAGCTGCATTGAGAGATTTTTCACTTCTGATTTACACCTTACACAGACCTGGCATCACGTACAAGATAACCTTTTGTTTAAAAAAGAAGGAAACCACAAGAATAACATCTCTGTGGCCTTCCTTTCCCTCCAGGGTACCGTAACCTGCTCTAAAATGATCACACCAAACAAAGGTGGAGGACAGACCCCAGGACAGCCTCTGGCTCACCTGCCACTGCCTGATGTGAAGCTTTAATGCTGTCCCGATGTGGGACAGGAGTCTGCTGCTGGGCAGTGGAAAGCCTGGAAACTGTTAGAAGAGACAGGTTTTGGACCAGACTATGAATTCTGGGATTTCTGGGCAGTAACCTACAGAGAGGCCACTAGGTGCTGCTGTAAGGCAAGGAAAGGGCCCGACGGATCAGTAAGGGAGATGTGCAGAGAAGCAAATGGGCAAGCAAGGAGCGCTGCTCACCCAGCTTCGGCCGTCCTGCTAATAACCCGCGGTGAGGATCAGGCTCTGCCTGGCACAACAAAAGCAGCTGGAGCAGACCCATCTTTGCTCAAGTGTTCAACAAAATATGCTCATATACACACCACAGTCTTGTGATCCAAAACCTAGGTGGAAACTCCCTGCATATCCAAATCCTTTGTCTACTTGCCCTTAAGGTCTGTAGCTTCTCTTGCTTATCTGCTTATTAGTAACTCCAGCTGCTGCCTGGAAATCAATTATATGCCAGCACTGAATTCTGTTAGTAGAAGAAAAGCTCTCTAGTCTACTGAAAAAAATAACGAAATAGGAACACACCGAGAGATGGCGACTGAAGCCTCAAAACAATTCTGTAAATATCACTGTTGTGCCTCTTCCCATCCTCCTGCTGGCAGGTCACTTTGTTACCTGACATCTGGGTTTCTGACAACCCGAAGATTAAATACCTTACTTGAAAAACCCCTATACATCCATTTAGCATAATCCTGACAGAACATCAGCAGATGTTGAAAATGTTTACGTGGGATTAATAGACAAGTGCAGTGTCCTTCATCTTCTCCCAAGTTCTGAGCAAAACTATGCCAGTGCTTCCCTCCTCTCCACTAACAACTTTTAAGATAACAATAGTATTTAAGACATATTACAAGGCCACCCAAGCCTGCATAATCACACATATGCACAGCAGTCACACTGCATTTTGACAGGTAATCTGTCTGGCAGACTCCCAGTTTAAGAACCATATATATGCATGTGTATCTTAAATGTATACACAGCCTTTAATGATAATGAAACCTATGTGATATAATTTAGAGCACTCTTTTAAAAATGACAGTGTCCATCCTTTTATTTTTTTAAAATAGAAATGCAGGGGTTTAGATGTACAACATGTATTTATATACTTACGTGCAGATAAAAACAATACATATATTCTCCATAGTTAACCAATTTCTGAACCTCTGCACTAACCATACCTCAGCAGTCACCTCAGTACATGAAATTCTCCGCCATGTCGATACCAACTCTAAAGCAATACAACTGACCCCTCTCCACTGAAGAACAAAGCAGCCTATCAACTCCACGATGAATTCTTGAGCTTCTTTCTGAGCCTGTCAAACCACATCCTAGCATGTTCTGCTAACCTCCCAAACACTGGTTGGAGTGTAAACCCATAAGCGTGGAAATCCAACCAAAGATTCTCATAAAGGCATGCAAAGATGAACATCCTATGCCTCGTCTGTCCACATGCCCGACAGTGGGAAGACAGAAGAGCTGTTCAGTTATTCAAGTCTAAATAGGTTTAGTATCATTACTGCATTTCAGAAACATGGGCCTAAGAAATATTTGCTCTGTATCTAATCATTGCTGAAACACAATGAAAAGCAAAATGGAAGACACATCAGGGCTGCCACACAAAAGAAACTGAGAAAGTTTCCCAGTGCATGGAAACAGAGCTGGAGACTTAATTCCCGTTAACACGTGGTTAGGAGGACTGAACTTCGTTCATTTGGGTCCCTTTGAGAATACCAATCACCCAGATTGTTCTGGGTTTTATATAGTGGACCCTCAAAAAGGATTGGAGATGTGCGGTTTCCTGGGAAAGTGCTCTGTGGCTTACCCGCTTCTCAGAGAGGGTAGTACAACTAAAATAGTATAACTGATTAGTACAGGCTAATTTATGGCCCATCGTGATTCTAAGAACAGCCAACAAGTCCCTCAACTAGTTTTGTTCAGGCTGTATTTATGACAATAATTTTGCTCCCCCCTTTTGGGGAAAGCAGATTACACAGCTTGCTTCTTTGATGTGGAGAGCCAGGTTTCAAAAGAAGACTACAGGCCCAGAAGAGCACAGCAGAGTATAGCTTATACATAAAGTGAATATTACATCACAAGTCATATTGCACACTCCTATCAGAAAAAATGAGGTTTATGTAGGCACACAGGAAACCTGTCTTTTGCTAAAAAAAAAGTCCTGATTAAAAAACTATCCATATACTAAAACAATCGCACAACACTCTTTCTGATTTGTCTCTAAATCTAAATGTAGATTTTATTCCTTCACTGTCATCTGAAATCATATTACTTGAGGCTGTTGTGTAAAATGAAGAAAACCCAACTCACAAAGACCTTTCTTAATGGAACTTAGTATTTGTGACTACAATATACCTTCCCTTACATTGAAACATAACAGCATAGTAAAAACAGTTTTTATGCTCCAAACTGAGAGGTTACAAGTTTGAAAAGTACAGGGCAGAATCATTTTAGCACAAGGCAATACATTTCTTTTCAATTCTTTGCCAACTCGACACTAGTGTTTCCGCAGCACGGAAGGCCAGCAGCCACACTTGCACAAAAACCTCCATGGCTCAAACTGGTGTGCAAAGCATGGAGGAGTCTTGGTGGTAGAGGAACAACCCATCTCAAACGCACTACACACTTTCCATTTGGGGGTATCACACGTAGATTAAGTTAATTATTGCTCTTCCTCCCAATAACAACAACAACAAAAAAGAAACCTTCCTCACTTCCACTGCTCTTTCCAGGCTAGAGATTTATGGCAGTGACTACCTATTTTACCCAACATACAAGCTGCTTTTTGAACAATTTCCAAAGCTAGCCTCAAAAATAGATCATATTAATAATCAATATAAAGAAAGACCAGAGGTCTCTGCACTACTGGAGATACGCAGGCACACTTATTTACTAGACCCCTTTGTAAAAATATAAAAAACGTTTATGATGGCATCTGAACTACAAACTTCTTTTTAGATATAAAGACTTAGTGAATAAGAGTAGACTGCAACACTTTGATTACCTCTTAGCACTTGCATGGTTTCAGAATGCCTATACAATGACATTGACTGCATCTAAGTTATTAGGTACTTATTTTGTTGTTAGTGCCAAGGTCACAGTTGTGTGAGGTATTACAAAAGCATATAAAATCCCTGCCCACAAAAGCTTGCAAACCACCTGTTTGTTAACACAGTGACAGTATTCCAAGCCCTCTACCTCTGGCAATATTCTTTCATAGGGTAGACTTGACTGGTGTGATCAAATATTCAGTCAGTAGAGTTAATATTAAACTGATACAAAAACTGGACTCAACCTCTACATTCACAGTTGGGATATGAGATTCACACTTCAGTCCCGCCTGAGATTACCTGAGATGTGTCCTAAATTTCATTCCCCACTGTCAAATATTCCTGTTATGAGGTCTCTTTAAACTGAGGGCCGTGGTAAGGGAGAGAAGAGAGTTCCTTACCTCTTGTGCAGTAAGTGCATGTTCCCCTGCTAGAAGCAGCATACTTAGGCCTCCCATTTGTGTAGGATCTGTTAAAAGAGTAAAACCAAGTCTTAAGTTGATTCATTTGCTTGTTTAAAAAAACTACCACTTGCAGCATTAAACCCCCAGAAGACTACTTGTCACAGACACTCTAAGCAAGTTGCCATAAAAGGCAGTTCAAGAGAATCACAAATAACCATTTCTGTACCCTCTGGGAAGGCTTTCAAAGCTGTTTGAAGGATTTAATTGGATTTGTGTGCTTAACACCCCATTGCGTGGATTTACAATTTTACTGCCAAAGGTTTTATGTACTACAGAGATGAATATCTTTAAAACAGCAACTGTAATGATCTCATACATAAATATACACAAAGATGTACATGTTTATAACTCAGTGGATGCTCCTACCAAGGGATTGGTTCCTTCTTTAGCCACTGAACAAATTAAAAGATGGAACAATACAACATGATCAACCTCAGAAGCAAAATTTCTATTTTCATTTATTGTTAATTTAGAGCTGCATTTAGTGGTGAAAAGTGCCAGCCTGACAGCTCTGAAGCATGAAGCGCTTGATCTTCTGTGCCAGAACAGCACAGGCACTGGCCAGGCAAGCTGCCTGCCTACTTGTTGCCCTGCCAATACAATATATAATCGAGGCAAGTAAAATGGAGATATAAATGTTCTTTCTCCAAGTATTTGATACTGACAGCTCCTCGCCTCCAGCCTTCCTGCACTTCAGGAGCTCAGAAAATGACAATAAGTGAAAGCAATAAACACTGGCACTGCATTAGCCAGGGAGTGGCTTTTCCACTCAGAACAGTGGTTGCTCTTCATCATTATGAAGACTAACTGTCTGATTTTCGGGGAATGCCTTGGAAGAAATGCTGGGGCCTCATTTAACAGTGTCATGTAGAGAGAGGGAGACAGACTCTGGCCCAAATATCTCATACAACAGCCACAACGTGAGAGAAACAGAAGTAATATCCTTGCTGTATTGCTGAAACATCAACTTCAGAATGATTAGACACACCAAAGCTAGGGAAATTTCCCCAGGTTTCACTAAGCATGTTTTTCAATATCCTTTTACTAAACTATACAAAAACTCTCTCTACAACAATAAATTACATGTAGCTGGGGCCATTCCCTGGAATGGAGGCCAAATGGCACACTTACCTTTGTCCATTTAGTTCCATTTTGGTATGCAAAATTTGGATGCAAAATAGCTGCAACTAAAATGCCCACTGGGAAATCCCCTGGCCCCTTCTCACTCAGGAGTGAGGCCAAGGAATTTGTTGATCTTTTCAGCTGACATGGGCTAAACTGGTACCTGTAAACCCCCAAACAATCTAGTGCTACAGATGATCAAGGTTCAGTTCATGGGAATACTCATTGGTGCTATTTAATTCAATACCACAGATACTGCCAAAAATTCTCTGGCAGACAGCATCTCACACTGACACTCACAAGGTAAGTTTTTTCACATGGTAAGTTTTTTCAATAATCTCTTAGAAGGGCATTAAATAGAAGCAGAGGAAAACAATGTGAATAACCCAGGCTCATTCACTATCTCAAGGACAGAAGAGTGGCTTATCATTATCTTTAAAATGTATCCTAAATAGCATCTGGCTTCATACCCAATATTCAACTAGAATTATTTTTTTCCTTCACCATAACAAACAGGTAGAAGGTGTGGGGGGGTTTTCATATTTTTAAGGAGTTTTTATTTTTAAATAAAAATGGAAAAAAAAGATTAAGCTTCTATGAAGACACAAGAAATTATTGAAAGTGTAGAATCTAGTAACAAGAAGTGGTTGAAGAAACGGAGACAAAAAATTGGAAAGGCCAGCAAGTACCTAAGCACAATTTGTAAGTGAAGTTCTCCTGTCAGCATAGCGCTTTATGCCAACAGAAACCATTCAGTCCTTCAAACCAGAGGACATCAGGGCAATTAAAAAGTGACAAGTGAACATGTATCTTGAAAAATAATGCCTGAGCAGGCTGTTAATTTGGAGGAAGGAGAGATCAGAAGAGATCTCCAGGCCCATCATAAACTTACAGAGCTGCATATTAAACAGTAACGGCTTGGCTGGTTGCTTTCTACTTTCTTTATTCCCATTGGAAGGGAATCCAAATTTGCAGAATCCAAATCTTCTAAGCATAAAGGGCTTTCTTCTAGTTTTGAGCTTAAATATACTCAGGGCCAGGCAGTACACATTTTTTCTGGTGCCTGCATCTTTAAGATTAATAACTGTTCTCCTAAATGGCATTTCCCTTTTCGGCATTTACAGGAATCGCCCTGCTCTTCTTCCACCTGCTTTCCTAGTCTAAATAACTCAAGATCTCCTGATGTCATCAAGCACATCCATCTCCAACGGTTCCAGCAATCCCTTAGCACTTTCTTATGCCCGCACCATACTGATGACTCCCAGCTGCTCTTTTACGCTTCATTTTAGTTATCCGTGGGTCTTTTTCCCCCTGCTCAGTTTTGGCCAACTGGAGAACACTCAGTTCATGGCTGTAAAATTCTTGCCCCTCTTCTTGGTGGTCTTGGCTTTCTGCCTTTTAAATAAGTAGCTTATCATAAGAGGACAAAGACAGAAGTGTTTTTTTTTTCCTGAAGTAAGCAAATACTTAAACTGTTTATTTAAATATAAAAATTAAGAGGAAGGAAAAAATGACAGCTAAGTGGAAAGTGAAAGTTTAATTTGATGCTTAAACAACTTGAACACTTATGCTGCAGCTGTAGCAGAGGGCTGGTGCTTAGATGTCTGATCGTGATAAAAACAAAAATCCTTCCACTAAGGTTTCAAATTACAAAATAACTTCACCTAAGGGAAGAAAAAATGTACATGTGCAAACACTGCCATATCTTTATAGTGTCGTCTCAGCACACCGATGTTTCTCTTCTGGCACTAAGAACTTAGTAGTAAGAAGAGTTAATTTCAAGGGGTATTTTGGAGTAATTTATAGTTAGATCAACAGTACTGAGAAAACAGCACACACATTTGACTTGCAGAATGGGAGGCAATTCGTGACTTTCTCAACAGCTTTTAATACTGATGAAACTTAAAACCACCACACTGTTTGGGAATGACATACTTTGTTAGTACTGGGCTGGTTAGAGACTCAGCAGGCTAACTTGTTCATCTTTGCCATTTTTCAGTCAGAGAAAGAAAGAACTGAGGAAGAACTAAGCAGAAAGAAGGCCAGCAGGTACCAGCTCCACCTAACTTTTACCTGGGTAAAGCATAATTAAGCTTCTTTCTAGAAAAACAAAAATAGCGTTTCTATAGGGATACAGCCTACTCTAGGAAGTGTCTTTTTTCCACCCTTTGCCTCACTAAAAAACATTTTGGCTCAGAGTTTTCTTCTGATGCAAAAATGTGAAAAATACTGGGAATCTTGCACATTTTTATGGCAAAGCTGTTGCAAACAACAGTTGCCTTTGCCCTACACCCTACAACAGATCACAGGTGAGCCATGTCATGAGGAAAGCATGCTCAACTACAACTTCCAGGCCAGATGATCAAGGACACTGATTTGTGGGTCTGCAGGTCAGAAGCCAAATGCTAGTGCTACACCTCAGCTTCTTGACCTAAAGGCAGGTGAACAAAAGAGACTTAAATGTGGGGTAACTATTCCTTTAATGACAAAAAAGTAAAGGCACAGCCTGTGTGGGACTTAAAAAAAAAAAGAAGAAAGATCTTACTATCTATATATTACATTTCCCAAAATTAAATGTAATATGTAAAAAGACAGGATCAGCAACTACCAACAAATAAAACAGATTTCCTGGCATGACTCTGTAATCATATAAACTTTGTCCTAAGTAAGTTATCTGCCTTGAAGATACAAGGCAGTCAGTAGCATTTCAAAGGTAAAAGTGTTTCTGAGGTGGTTCAGCTACATTTCAGTTCATCAGCTAGTATACAACTTGGATTTTAAAAGAGATCGTACTGGATAGAAGAATTAGAGTTGAATTGAACTATCACGTGAAGTCAAGAAGAGAAGAGCACAATAAACATATTTAGCATGAACTAGTAGTTGACAAAGCAGTAATCCATTTGGCATGGCACACTTGTCATCATGTGGATGCTGCTAACATGTCTGTCAGAACCTGTCATTATTTTATGAGCTATTGTTATACTCAAGAAATCGTCAGCCTTCACTGGTATGAGGACTGGACCAAGACCCCTATGAATTACTATGCTCATTGACTCAGTCTGCAGAAAAAAGATAAAAATAAAGACTATCACGTAGCACAGAAGGCCCTTCTTCAGAAATGAATGGCTCTATAGATAAAACAGTGGATCAGATTAGTTTCTACTTAATTCTCGATTTCTCTGTCCTTTGCTCTGACAGGTGTTGCTTCAAGATGTCTGTACTCAAAAATTCTACATTAGGATAGCCCAGCAGGAGCAGCAGGGGATGGGAGAGGTAGGTCAAGACCTATTACTTGTTCTTTGTGTTAAGTTAATAAATATTTAAGGAGCATAGAAATTATTCCTCTAATAGCAAAAGCAGAATGGGATGAAGGGGCTTGCGAATTTTGGAACTGATCTCCCATATATCAGAACTACATAGCATGAAAAACTTTATTTGATCACATTTCACAGTTCCTTAACAGCCAGAAGGAATTTCATCATGGAAATTTTCATACCACTATACTAAGGTATACATGCCTTTTATCCTTACACTTGTTCCATAAAACCATTTTCCACTCTCCAGCTCAAAATCTCTAAGCGGAAAAGTCCTATCTGCCACACACTTGTCATAAACTAGGTAGGATATGACAAAGTTTCTAATTTTATAAATACTGATGTATCTGAAACTTTAAATGAGGAAAAAAAAAGGAAAAAAGATGGAAAAAAGAATGGTGGGGGAAAAAATATTTTCTACCTTGACTGTTAGGTTCTTAAGCTGCCAGTATTTAACAATATTGTCTCTGTATTTCAAGGTCATGATTACAACAGTTCTGCTATTTATGGATATCAGTGAGAGATTATCTGGTTTTTACCAGTTCAGGCACTCCACCTATACCTCTTTACATATTTAGGTTTTTTTCAAATGTTTAAAAGATTAGAATTTGCCCCTCCAAGATATAATGGGCAAAAGAGCATATTTCAACAAAATTAAATTATGCATATCTGCATTTAAATACAAAAAAGTTAGCCCCATTGGTACATTGATTCACAAGAATGTTAACATCTCCAACTTCAGAGACACCCATATATTATTTCTGCAAACAGCAAATTACTAAACAGAGTACAACACTCTATGACACATAAACAGAATGCACACAATCAGCGTTTTTCTTTTTGACCAGAGAATGAAAGTCTCTAACAGCAGATACGCTGGAATCAAAAATCAATCAAATCTGGACTCCAAATGAGGTATGGATTATGATGCCACATATCTGGACTTGACTCTTGAAAGTACTCACGTACTACAGAAAATCTTAGGAAGTTGTTACACAGAGGTTTAACTAGAGTTTTGGCAATTTAATTTGGGACATGAAAGTTATTTTGCAGTACAGTACCATGCGTAGTAAAGAAAACTGGTATCACAGTTCCATTTCAATGCTGCATCCTCAAACAAAATGAAGATGCTACAGCTGAGTAACGTGGATGGAAATCTCACCTGCCATCCCAAAGTTAAGCTGTGGCATTTCTTCACTTTTGGTTACTTTCCTTGGGCTCGGTAAGTCTTTTGCAGAATCTGATGCAATGGCCCATAACTTTTTCCTGTTCGTAACACTGGATGTCTGGGTTTTCACAGGTTTGTTGGTTGTGGGGCACCACTTGTACCCTGGGTTTGCTTTCATAAATGCATCCTTGTACTAGAAAAGAAAAGGAAAATTACCAGTCATGACATTATACTATCCACAGGGCAACAGAGTGCACTGCATGTAAGAGGATTTAATACAGTAAATAATCCTTAAATATCTTGATTTTTTAACAGTTTAATCACACACTTAGAGTCTGACCACCAACTCAATTTGCTAAGAAGAAATATTAAGATATGTAGAGTCATATATAAAAAAGTGGGTTTTCTCCTTCTTCTCCTGAGGGTCCGTTACCCAGAGCAGGGTGAAGTTCTGATCCTGCAAACTGCTCCCCAGTGCTTGTATGCTCATGCTGTGAGAAACAGATATTTGAATTCTTTAGCAGGTACAATCTTTCTTTGTTTTACAGTTTGAATTAAATGAAAACATACATTTAGCAACAAATGTAGCATGATGTGTCTTACCTTGCACCCATTCTTCTCTAATAGTTTTGTATTTTAGAACATTTGAGTATATGCTTTCCCAAACCAGGCACCAAAAATAAATCACAACCAGTATAATCCCATATTCAGTATCTTGGGATGCATCTTCCCAGTACTTCTTCCAAAATGTACCATGCTGCATGGCTGCATAAAATAAACTGTGACCATTTAAAACACTCTTTGGCCTTGAGCACCCAGCACACATCTCAGTTGTTTGCTGTGTTCTTGGTATGAGGCAGCAAAACAAAGGAAGCCAGACTACACATGGTGGGTGGGGAAAAAGGCCTGGATCCTACACAGTTTGGGGGGTAGGGGAAAGGACGACGACCTATTTTATTCACAAAATGCAACAGCAACATTTTTCAAGTATCTTGCTGACCAGATTAAAATGAGATTTTTGAATGTTAATGGTAATAGAAAGACTGCATTTCAGTATTTCAAATGTGTTGCTATGCAAGGTGGAGAACTAGCGAATCAGAGGAACATGCCACACATTCCAGCTGCAGATGTTTGCCTAACAACTGATAGGGGTGTTCAGCACTGGCTGCTGGGGGAGCCTACCCAGTAAGTGCCAGTGCCCACTGCAGGGAGAAGGAACCTAGTACCTCCTCAGGACTGGGTAGCTCTCAATGGCAGCAAACAACCAAAAGAGTGGTTTTATCCTTGGGAGTACACAGCAGGGCAGCTGCAGGAAGTTTGTTCTGTGAATACTTGTTCCCACCCACACAGCTGTCATCAGTCCCAGTTACGGCACAGAGAAGCACCGATGTTTCATGCACATGCGTGCACAGAAACACAGGCAGAGAGGAAAAAAATCCCTTGGGCATCAGATACAGAAACAGCATTGAAAACCTTGTCCTCTGATAGAGCCACTACAGTGTTTTCCCAGATCAATAAACAGTATGCCTTGTGGCAGGATCACCATCGCATGTGCACTGCTTGCTTTCATTTCCGTCCTAACCTATGAACTGGCACTTGCTACCTCCAGACTGTAGCACAGATAAAAACGTTTCAGTTTACAAGAAACACAGCACTGCATGAATCCGCTGTGTGAAGTCCTGTATTTATAGAAATGGCTATAAATAATAAAGATCTGCAGGGATCACTGACCCACATACACACTGTATTTTCTGAACAGGGTGTATGTATTAAATCTGCAAACGAAGGACTGCGACACCTCTCACCTCGCGCCTTTTCCCTTTCCCTCAGTTTGGTCTGGGAGCTCAGTACACCACAAAAATAGCCTGGTGGAGGGAAGGGAAAGGAAGGGGAGGGTAAGGGAAGAGGAGAAAAGGAAATACACGGCGAAGCAGCTTTGCCGTCCATTGTTAAAGCCACAGCCCACTCACAAATCATGTTTCCAGCCTGTGGAGTGAAAAGCACAGTTGCTAGCGATGAGGTACATAAGCTCTTCATATCAGCAATGCTGCTTTGAGTAATTGAATTATTCTATTGAGTAATTTGACAAGCCGACAGGCTGCCCATCAAATGAGAACCAGAACGCATACCATTTGCAAGACGAGGCTACAATAAGCTTTTAATCAGTTTTCAACAAGAGCATTTCAAGTGAGCTGGTATATTAATGGATTTTTTTTCCTCCACAAAGCCAAGAAGTGAACATTAACTGCACTCTCTGAAGGGGAGGGGACAAACTAAGGGAGGACAGTTCATTGGAACTGTTCAGTTTCAACACTCATGATAAAGGAAAAGAAGATTTAAAAAGTCAAACTATGGCCAAGAAGGACTTTTATAAAATGCATACAGGGGCCTGGTCCGAATCTCAGAAAGTCTTTCATTATTGATTTTTGTGACTATTAGACCAAGGCTTAAAATGAAGAGATACATTCTGCTTGCCAGGTCATGAGAAGATAACTTTAATGAGCTACACAGTAACAAGAAAATGTCAAAAACAATACTGGAGTTGACTGTTTTCCTGGTTTTGACCAACTGTGAGGTAAACTAACTTAATGCAGCCAGCCTAAGCACACCTCTAAAGTCAATTAAAACAAACCAACCACAACCAAGCCAAACCAAACAAACAAAACCACAAAAAACCCCAACCCAAACAGTAAGCACTTAACCTGGAATGCAAAGACACCTCCTTGGTTCCCACACAAGTAGCAGGGACAGCCCAGCATGGTCCCGTTCCAAAATTCCAGGTAAGATAAAACCCAGGATATGTTTTTGGGATTGGTCTGATGCATCATTTCTGTTTTGTGAAAGCCTGAGGAATGTTGTGTTATGCAGTGGGATTGGTGCCACTTCAGAGCTGCGGTTACAAAATGTGTTGTGCTTTAGTACAACTCCCCGAGTTGCTTTCATCACCAAATAAAAAAAGATTTGCTTTCTCCAGCTGTAGCAGGAACAGGAGTTCACAAGTGGATTCCAGCTACACCTCAGGGTAGCAGTTAGCACGTGCTTAAACTTAAAATGTATGCTTAAATCCCATCAACTGGCTATTAAATGTCACATGAATCCCAGAGATAAAAAAAGAATCCACGGAAAATAGAACACGCCAGTTTTTCACTCCTGGAGGATGTAGGGTTTGCACTACACACGTGTCACCCTGTGGACTTGCCAGAACTTCAGCCAGCAAGCCAGAACATTCCCTCCCACCCTGAGGCAGCTGCCAAAGCAGTGGCACCTCAAGGCCAGCAAGCTCCCAGTCGGGCTGACTGTACCTATGACATTGCGGGCCGAGGACTCGCAGGTTCAAGTGTTCAGCTCAGCCACTGAATGGCAGCAGAAACAGAGAATCAGCCAGGCTGGGAAAGACATCTGAGATCACTGAGTCCAACCTGTGACCCAACACCACCATGTTAACTACACCATGGCACTAAGAACCACATCCAGTCTTTCCTTAAACACCTTCAGGGATGGTGACTCCACCACCTCCCTGGGCAGCCCACTTCAATGTCTAATCACATTTATCAGGCTGCTCCCTACAGGAAGCAATCCCAACTGCCCAGATCTTGCTGATGCAAAGACATTTTTAAAATTGAAGTGTCTTCTAGCAAGGGAACAGGGCTTGAACAATAACAATCTCACTTTCCAAGGTGGTCGAACACTCCCAGTAAGTCCTGTAAGAGTTAACAAAGAACGATATTCCTATTACTGAAGTAAATAAAAATGCTGGAGCATATTTATGAGTGGTCAGATTAATTTCCCATCAGTGAAGAAAAATGCTAACAAGGCAGCAACACTTGTGGTTCTACTTGGAGTATTAACCAGCTACTGGGCTTATATCCTAGATCATGAAACTTTTAAAGTTAAGTTGCTCCAGGAAGTTTGCAGGACAGAAATAGAAAGCCTGGTCCTAAAGAAAACACCATCAGAAGCAGACATCAAGCTCTGCAGGTGCAGCATCAGGTCTCCAGGGCAAGTGTTGCTACAAGAGACCATAAACCACAAGACTGAAAAGAGAGGAGGCGTGGAATCAGTTTTTCCAGATAATTAAGGCACCCCAAGGTGCAGACAGGTACATAACGGGATTTTCCAAAGTGTCTAAATTAACTATAGACCTGATTAGCCTCTCAGTGGGAGTCAGGGATGTCCAGTCCACTAGGAAACGTCACATAATTCTGACTGGCAAGAAGTTTGGGTGCCTCCCTATCTTCCAAAATGCTAGATCTTGCATATATCTAGACATATGTAAATAAATATACAAATGCCTTGACTTGCATCCTGCTGAGATAGTATCACTGCTAGTAGTAAGCAGCTAAGAAACTGAAAGCTTCTTTCTTGATGCTTGATCTAACCTACCTGGCTTTGTAAGCTACAGCATCAAGTATGAAAAAACATTTTAGAGACTGCAGAACAGAGGTTGTAGCCACTGCAGTAGGGATCACTTCTGTCAGGCCCACCTGTACCTCCGATTCAGATGCTCAGGGTACCCAAGACACATTGTGGGGGTAGCAGACATGATACAGGGTCCTCTGGGAGATGTGTGCCCTGCCAGTACAATGGACAGAGGCTATGCAGTGAAAACTGGAAGTCAAAGAGCACTGAAAACCTACGTTAAAGTAAGAGAAGCTCACCTACTGTATTTTAAATCTCAATGAACTTATCATATAGGTACCAAAACAGAAGATTATTGGTACAATGGTAATTTTATGTTCTAACGGCATTCGCCTTCTTGATTTTTAAATAAGCTCTCCTTAGGAAAAAGAAAAACACTAACAAGTGGTTCTCACTAGAGTTAACCTCTTCTTGACAGTCTCAGTAGCAAGCCTAAGCACAGGTAAATCTGTGCAACCTGCTCTAGGTGGACCTGCTTGAGCAGTAGGTTAGACTAGATAACATCTGGAGATCCCTTCCAAGCCCAACTATTCTGTGGTTCTGTCAAAAGCAAATGTTAACATAAAATCCACACATACAGAGTGGGCTTGTTGGTGAAGGCCCAAATATATTCAATAGCACATTATAGCTGCTAATTATTGTTGTAACATACACTGTTTAAAGAATACAAATTATACTCTATCTCTTTTCTATGCATTTTTGGAAATACTTATAATGATGTAAACGACTAAGATTTATTGTTTCGCTTTGATGTTGAATATGTAATTTGTTCTTCATGCCAAAAAAGCCCATCACTACAGGAACAATTTCTACAACAATATGATTAATAGTTTCAGATCTGTCACTTCGTACAGAAGTTCTGCAATTTTTCCTCTTAATGAATGAGTTTCCTTCAACAAGACAAAAGGCTAAAAAAACCAGCTACATTGTGTCTGTTTCTTCTAAAAATTATTTCTTAATTTTCTTCTCTGCATCTATACGGAATCTGCTAACTGCCCTTTCCCCACATATTTAGAGAAGCATCATTAATTTGTAAGCAGGAATGCAGAACAAAACAGAAATGGTTGGACAAAGCTGAGACTCAAATATTTCAAATCTGTGCCACAGATGGGGAACTACAGAGGTACTACAGACCCTGCTTCAAAAGAGACCTGCCATGCAGAACACTTTGTTTTTCCTGGGGACCTTTCCATGCTCACACAAACTACTGAACAGCCAGACCTTATATACACATGTTAACAGCAGCACACACCTCCAGGTCACAGGGCAGGTACGGATAATAGTTTTCCCAGTCGTTTCACAGCTACCTGCACTTCCCATAGTGTGCTAGCATTACTTGACAAATGAGAGAGATGTTTTTGCTTCTCACTGGTGCTCCATTATTTTTATTAAGATGGAATTAAAAGGTTACCCACAATCTATATCACACAGGTAATTACAGGGATCTCTTTTGGGCTGATGTTGTCAGCCTAAGTAACTCCCTGTGTTTCTCTCAATGTACTATCAATAACTATAGCCTTCTTGGAGACAGCTTATCAAGAAAGGTATTTCTTAAAAAGCCTCATTTAAATTTTCAGGTGATGTAAAGATACTTGGTGAAATATGGGGGTGAATCTCTTTCCTTTGCTCCCAGTTAAGGGACTCTGACTCATGTATTACTCTCTGATTCAGGTACTGGACTCACCAAAGGTTGCTCTATCAGAAACTGGTTAACAATACATAGGGAACATACTTCATGAAACACTAATAAATTTTTAATTCTTTAGCATCAAAGGTAAAAAGGGACTACATTTCTTGACTGTGCCTTTGGTTTGGTCCACCTGTATTATAATAACAACCTGTATTACTGGTATCACATGAACAGCTTGAGCTAAGTATCACTAGTCACCTGACAGTGAACTGTGTGTTACTGTTTTCAATGGCCACTATCCACGTGTTAATGCTTGTACTGCAGAAATTACCAGGTGATATCTATCACAAAATGCATTTGTACCAATGACTACTAGAGCCAGATTAGTTTGTGTACTCAGACCAATTTCTTTTCATTCTGGTCCCAAGGACCAAGTGAATTAAAGCAAGAACAGCAGCTGCTCTGGGCACCATAACCCCACTAGGGAAGCTGAGAAACTCAGAGAAGAGAAAGATCCCACAGAAAACATTTAATACCCAGAGAAAAAGAAGATAAATATGTAATAAACTCCCTTTACATCCACCACTGAGACAGAACATACCTCCTTGGCCATGTCAGTGTATTTCTGTTTTTCTTTTGGATCTAGAACAGACCACCAATCTGCCAAGATCTTGGTTGCGCCACGATTATCGAGGCGAGGGTGTTCTTTTCTCACAAGAGAGCGGTGGCGTTTGCAGAACAAGAGAAATGCATTCATTGGTCGGCGAGCTCGTTGCTCTGAGGACTCGTCATCTTCAGTCTCATCAGCATCCTGCTCTAAACCATCAGGGCCAAGGAGCGGCACCTGGCAGAACCAAAAGGGAAGGGGTGTGAACTCAGTTATCCAAGTTTCTCACCAACACTGAGTGTGAATGAGGGAGAAGCACACGGATGCACACAGCTGTCTCCAAAGGCCATCTGTTCCATCCAGGAGATGCAGAGTTCTACATCAAACCTCCTCACCTGATAGTCCAAGGTTCATTCATGCTCTCTGTGAGACTTAAACTCTGACTTCCACGTAGAACAGATTTCCAAGCTGAGGAGCTTTCTCTAGTAACAGTTCTAAAGGGTCTGGAGGGAGGAGTTCATTTTTCTACGCCCTTCCTACAACCTGGAAATCATCTTAGTGGGATTAGGCAAGCAGAGCTACCTTGGTCTTCAATTATTTGCATTTGCAACTACAGAGCACACAGGGAGGAAAAGGCACAGGTAACGTTGTTCCCCCATCTCCGCCATTTCATTGCTCAGCCTGTGAGCTGTGCAGCACTGCAGCCCAGTCAGAGACAGAGGGCAAATCTCAACACAATACACTGCCAAAACATGCTCTCTCCATTTACAGGCCAGTGTACCATTCCTACAAGGGATACGCCAGAAATGACTAGTTCTGACTGAATGAAACAAATCATTGCATGACACAGAAAACCACCTCATACCTAACAGCAACACTACTGTTTTATACCATGTTGTGAAAGTGACCTGTAAGGTCAACAGAAAGCACTGTCAGAGTATCAGGCACCTCCTTATCCTTATCAAGGTCATACTCTCTTATCAGCACATGGCTCAAGGCCGTCTCCTCAGCATTGACCTCTTCATTCCTGCCTTAGGAAGGCATCAAGGAGATTCAGATATGAATGCTACCCACATGATGGAAACATCACATCTCTATAAGCAATTCCCACTTCTTGTTATAGAGGATGATTTTAATAGTAGATCTGTGAAGTGCCACATAGCATGGATAAAACAGGATAAGGTCAGTGTCATTGAACAATACCAAAATACCAAGTGTCAAACTGGAGACAGATTATTTCAGCTGTGCACTCAATACTCTAGAGGATAAGCTGAATTTCACATGCAAAGATAGCAAAAATTGTTGACAGCTTTTTCCTTCTTTTTACCCTTTAATCTTTGCCTTTTTTTAATCTTTAAAAAAAAAATGAACAAAAACTATTAGTTTGTTATGGCCTCAGAGCCACTAGAAGCAGATATCAAGCACAGGCCAATGTCATGTCTACAATAAACAAGAAGACCACATCAAAACACATCTTGAGCAATCAAGATTGAGATGTGCAGCATGTTATTAAAACAACCCAGTTAAAACTCTTACAGTCTAACTCTAAAAAAAATTTTCCATGATTTTAAAAGCATGATTGACAATTCACTTTCTTGTGTCACTACTTGCCTTTATAGCTTTATGAGCACAGTATCACTTATTTTTATTGTCTGTATTTGTTCACAAAAGAGAGCAAGACAACAAAACAAAATAAAAAACACAGCTAGGGCGAATCTGACCCACCGTTAACCATCCATGGTTAAAGCATCCAATGAAATCTACCTTATCAATATCTTCTTCTTCTTCTTCCTCTTCTTCCTCTTCAGAGAAGTCAAGGAGTTTCTTGGCAAGCAGGGGATGCCACTGAAGACACTTCCTTTTTGGTCGCTTCCCAGTTCCTTCTCCTTCTGTCGAGTGATCCTTATTCCTACTACTGCCTTTCATTACTGTGACCTGTCATGCAAAAATATTGATAAGTTCACAACAAACTCTCAGACATAAATGACCATCCAACCAGTGAAAAATATATGAAGCACTAATACAAGATTCTTGGAAGTTTTTGGCAAGATACTAGATAGGGATTTATTCCAATTAGCAACAAAAGGATGGATGTACCTTTTCCAATCTTAACGTTTCCACTTAATGCCTACAGTAACTAGCAACATACAATTTAAGAGCATAAAGTAAGGATGCTAGCCAGTCCAGCTCTCAAATGTGCTCCTGTCTGAAGCATAGCAGAGAAGCCCTCACACTTCACTAGTCAAGTGATAGGGAGACTCCACAGCTCTCCCATACCTGTAACCATTGTAGCTTTTCATATTTTGTGACTGAAAATGTCAGGACATCCCTCTTTCTGGCAGTGGAACATATTACCAGCCACTCATCCATTAATCATGCATTTATATATAGCAATGTTGATACAAAACCCCATGATACTATGAGCTAGGATTTCTCCAGTGTCATTAAAAGGTGCAATAGGGAAGGAAATCTGAGTCCCTAAGAGAAGTGAGTTTTAAAACGCAAATTTGAAGCAAACAACCAGAAGTAGTTATGCTGACACTTTCAAAGTATTTCACAGAAAACAAATACCACGTGCTGATCCAAGTGCATGCAGAAGATAAATCATATTTATTTACTCATCTATCTTGTCTGCATGTGTCCTTATCTAAAATATACCTCAAAACTACTTCTCAGTAAAAATACAAGCTTAACACATCCTAACTACAAATTTAAGAGTTGACTTCAGAGACCTGCTACCCAAATAATGGGCAAATAAATACATAAATAAATAAACCAGCACATCACATCCAAGCACTGAAGCCCACAGCAAGCCAGCGTTGCTGGCATACAGTCTGGTCCCCCATAGCCTTCTGTTTGTACTGTGTACTGTCAATGGTGATCCTGACAGGAGCATGGCTGGCTTTCTAAGAAAACAACACAAACATCTAAACAAACTGAACCTGAAGAGCAGTTAGCCAGCTACATCTTTATAAAACCAACAAAAATTGATGAAGTCTCACAGGGGCTTCTCACCAGCAGAAAAAAGAAGCTGGGCTAAGTCCTGGTCCCACTGGCAAAGCCAGAATAAGCTCTGTTGCTGATTCTCAGGAGAGGGGCATGGAAAGAGGTCAAACTGCAAGACCACAATGCATTTTAGGATGCTGCTTTCTGGAAGATGCTAGGTACAATGCTAATGTTTCAGCCTAAAGCAGAAGGAGGGAAAGCTGCCACACCTGCACTAACACTGCATGCCCAAGCCACGGTGCCACCATTTGGGCAAATGATTCACGAGAACTATCTCACACAGTGAATACAGCCCACACAGCTCCAGCCATGCTTCTACATATCCCACCCATTTAGTGATCACTGTTTCTGGTTTTGGTTGATCTCCTCCAGGTGTGTTTCTTGTTGGTTAACTCACTGGCATTTTGGCAATATGCCCTTGTTTGCACCAGAAACGTGAGTAAGCAGCTGCTTCCTCTGCTGACTCCAACAGTGCAGAAAGCTGAAGGACCTTCAGACACTGCTTGCTGCAGGAAACAACTGAAGCCTGAAGGAAATAGGTCCAGATATTTTAACCTACATTTTAAAATGGCATTTTCCTGGATGTATATCAGGGTTTGATAGCTCCTCCCCACTTGTCAGCAGACTGCAGCCCCCTACCAGTTAAGGAGGCCCTGTAACTTTGTAGCAGCTTCCCATTAAGTGACACACTTTGCTATCCCCATAATGTCACTTCTATCTGGAGGACATTTAAACTTTGATTTCATAGCACTCTGTTCATTTTCTGTAATCAACTCCTGTTGGTTACAGCAAGTATTATATAGCACTTAATCATGGCCCATTTCACCTAAATCTTCCTCCGTGATTTGCAAAACAGATCCAAATACACAACTTTGGCTTTAAAAAAACACTAAAGTGTGGAAAATTAAGCTGCAATCCAGTATCATAAAATGCATGTTTGATATTGTTTTTATCCCACTGTAACCTCTGCCACTGCATCATGCTCCCCATCTGTCTCTCTTCCTAAAGTGCTGAACCACCATTTGCTTTTGTTTAGGTATTTTCAGACACAAATCAACAAAGCTGAGTTAATGTTCAAGCAGGAACTTCAGCTCCTATGGGTAGCAGAGATTCATTCAGAGATTCAGAGTTTGCTAAGATACAGATCTACCTATAACTCTAGTCAATAAAGTATGTGGCCTATTTTTGAGCAGGATAAATATGCTACAAGTACGATGGGGAGTCAGCTACTCCAGCCCTTACCACTGACTTATGTAGGTGAGCTAATCATATGGCTTCTGCCTACAATCAGTCCTAAGTATATGAGTATTACTGGCAACCTTCTACCTTGTTAGCATGAAACTAAATTAATGTTTGAGTGCTCCGTGATCCTCCTCAGCTCAGCTGAAATCTCAGGGCTATTTCAACAACAGCATTGCCTTTGACTGGCACCTCTCTGCCTGCTGCCCTTCCTTAGAAAGATGAGCACAAGACATAAGTGATCCCACAGTGTATTTTACACATCTTCTCCATCACTCCTGAGGCCCTGCCTATGCTCTATGCTGAGTTCAGCAAGGCAGCACAGACGCTAAGCACCTGTCACCTTGCAAATCCTAAAGGGACTCTCAGTATGTTACGTCTCTTCACTACAGCCCAGCTCACAAATAATTTTCGTTTTCCAAGTGTAGGTATTGAACACTCAGTAACCTCTAAAATAAATTAACCAAAGCTCACCACACATTAGTACTAAATTAGAAATGTATGCTCAGCTTCAGGAATTCAAGGGATGTTCCTTAAGTTGTTTTCTTAAATTGTGAACTGTTTTACCCTACTGCTTGTCACCCTGAAGCAGCAGTTTCACTAAAAAAGGGGGCTTTTAAGGAAGATGGGTTGTTACTCTACCAGCTGAATATGCATTTAGGAGACCCAAGACACAGAGTAAGTCAGATCCTGGCTGTTATACAGGCATCATATATTACAGAAACATACAAAGTCACTCTTTGCTTTCACTTCAGAGTGAATCTCTGCAATAGTCAACAATAAAATCCCTCCTGATCTGACCCCACTGATGGAAGGACTGAGTGCCCTTAAGGACGACAGACTGACTCTAAAGTTTAACTGCATGGTCCAGAAGCCCCTCGCCCCTTAAGTATGTCAAGCCATATACTCTATCCTCCATGCTCTCTCTTCTTGCCTGTAAAATAGAAGGTCATTCATAACATGAACACAAAATTATTTCAGCCCCTATTTCTAAATACATCTATGTTTCCAAATCCTTTTTCCGCATTTTGGCGTATTCAAATTTTCGTAAGTTTTGATCTATATTTCAGAAACTTTTTTTTGGTGTTCACTTTCTTCTGATGTCTTTCTCAGTCAAATATAGGATTGGCATAATGAAAAACGTTCTAATTCTCTATTACATCACATGGGACTTTTCCTCTTAAAAATGGATGCTAACATAGAACTTGCTTTCTTTTGGATTGCTTCATCTTCCATTTTACTACCCTCCCACTTTATGGGCATTTCTGTCATAATTGTTGATATTCACATACTCATATAATTATGAGAAAAGACCACAAAAAAATCCAGGCAAATGCAAAATACAGCTCACATGGATACTTTCCTTCCTTCTGACAAAACGTAGTGTAACTACTTAGACAAGACACTCTGTGGTCAAGTGAGTGCATGTATGATTAAATCACAGTGAAAGTTTTACTGGTGTTATTTACTTTGTAAATGGCAAAACATCAGTGGAATCCATTTACCTGACTCTTAAGATTCTATTTATTTATCTGGGGTTATTTTTTGCCTTGACACATTGCCAATAGCATGTTAGTTGCTTGTTTTGCATGAGAGACTGGAAACTGGCAGACAGAAGCAAGCAAAAATAGCAGCTCCTGCTCTTTCAGGGATCCCCAAGTGCTGGCAAGCATCCCTACCAGCAAGGATTTGAAGAAAGAGCTGGACTTGGACCCTACAAGAACTGAAGCACGCTTGGCAATTAAAAAGCTCCATAGAAAGTCACAACACCAGTCATGGGCAGTCTTTGCAGGATTTGGGCTTAGAAGTAGAGAAGATACACAGCACCCAAAGTGCAAAGTTTGCAATAACTTGAATTTATGAACCATATCACAAAAAAAAAAAGGCAATTTCTTCTACAGCACCAGTAAAAATCTCATGTGTCTTTTAAGGCAGATGTAATGGCTTTTAGAAGTTAGCAAGAGTAAAAATCATTAAAACCAGCTAACAAGATTTTACAAGTTACTCCTCAGCTTAAGGATGACAAAAAAAGGTGACAGCCACTAGGGAGAAAGTAGGAATATTTCAACAAGACAAAAGTATGGACAGTTTTGCTTAAAATAAGCCACATATGCTTTATAACATCACCAGAGAATACCTGTCAAGGTTGACATTCATGATCCACTGACAGCAAGAAATACCTTCAGGGTGACATTCTACACCTACTTTTGTGCAGATACAGATCAAACATTACAGAAATATTACATCAGTAAAAAAAGATAAAGTTGTGTTTTTTTATGCTAGCCGTATTATTTCCTTTCTGGTCCTGGAAACATTAATCAAAGAATTACAGTTTTCTTAGATGTCTTATAAATACGTATACCTAACAGAGCTTCAGAAAAAAAAATAAATTAAGATTTCTTAAGAAAAGAGCTCGATGGTGGAAGAGGGGGAGCAGGGGAGAAGATTGATTGTTTATCTTTTTACTGCATATGTTTCTATTTTAATTACCCAACTGTATGCAAGTCTTCATTTATTAAGTGTCATTAACAACAAGTGTTTGATTACATTTGGTAACATTAAGTTTTGTTTTCCTCCTAGCTTACTCTGTTACTTATAAAACCTTATATACACAGGTGACCAACTTCTGCAGTACTATTTTTGGGACCATCTCACCCCACTGTTGATCTGTCACTGAAAATGCTGCTTGTGCTGAACAAGGTGAGCTCACCAGGCATTCCCCAAACTACATTCACAAACACCAAAATCCTTATAAAGGTCTTCAAAAACAACGAAGCACTGTAATACAGGCTAGAAAGAAATCCAAGACCTGCAAAAGCAGAACCCTGGAGATGTGAATTGTGACTGTGGTATAGTCCCTGTTGGAAGGTTCTCCATGGAACACCGTCTGAACTTCAGCAATGCTCATTTCCATGAAGGCAGTGGAAATGAATTTCTGCTTTCCTGTTACCCTAAAACCACATTTCCTGGAGCCCAGTTGGGCCCTCATCTGACTCAATGAAGATTACTGGTACAAAGGAGCAAAGGGAGAGTTCCAAGTGGATTTCCCACACTTTCTGCTCTGTTTTACACTATCTAAATTGTCTACTACTTCATAAAAACAAACACCAAAGAGAGAATAGAGGACTGAACGATGACACTAATAGCTTGGTGTTGTGGGGGCTACTGAGTCAGTGACCCTAGCTGTTTCAACAAAGAAGCAGGAGATTGGGAAATGAGTTCGTGTTCTTGCAGGTCTAATGAACTGAAGAGGTATTTGCATTTTCAAATAAAAATAAAAGGAGATTACTGGCTGTGAAATACACCTACACAAATACAGAAAGTGGTTTTTTTTTTAAATAAATTTCTTTTAGCTCTGGAAAAAAGGAACCAGAATATTTCTATAACGTATGACAAAAACTAGTTGGCACTAATTGCTGACCAGTCAGTGAATATACTCTTTATTGTTTCACAGCAGAAAGCCATTAATGAGCTTTCTAATTTTCGGAGATGTGATGGTTTAATGGGGGACATGCTGAGACTCAATGGGGTCCTGTTTGCTAGCGGAGGTTTGGGACAGACTGTCAGCACAAGAAACACTTAGCAACACAGCCACAAGTCTTAGTTAATTTTTAATGACACACTCTTCCATCTTCATAAAGTATTTTAAACTGTTCCTTATTCTCAAACTCAGATCTGAGTTGCTTGCTTTCTTTATTCTCTAATAGATAAAATTAAACTCCAGAGTCATAAAAAGAATGTCAACAGCACTTTTTTTTAATTTTGGGGTTTTGTTGGTTTTTGTTTGTTTTTTTTTTTCTAAGTATCCCTTTCACACCTACCAAAAAGGAATAAAAGCAACACATAACACAAGTCAATAGAGTTTAAACTTCACCTCTGCTCCTTCTCTGTTCATTCACACATGCACAAGAAGTAAGATTTTCTTTGGGATTTTTTTAATGCAAAGAAATCAACCAGGTTTTGTCTAGTATGAAAAGCATTTTATGTTGAACAACTGTACTCACTGTTAGCATGCTATCAGGATGCTTTAACTAAAAAAAAAAAAAAAGAGGGGGGATAAATTTGTTACTAGTGTTCACTTTTCTTTTCCATGTGCATATCATTTAGCTTTGCTTTTGTTTAATACTGTCATAGTTAATACCACGGAGCTATCAGTAAGAATGGTTGTAAGGGCATTTCAAATGCTAGCTCACTCCAAATCTGCTTTTAGAATGGAAACCACAGAGATAGCAAGTGCACAGGATGGCACAAGAAAAGCTCAAAATGAACAGGAAAACCTCATGCATTCAATACACAGAAAAAACTTGCCTAATCTATGCAAGGAATACTGTGCCCATATGTGTCACCATTCCAGAAAACTGTGTTTTAAAAGTTACTAAATGAATGTGAATCTTTCCATGAGACTTGAGCATAAAAGAAGTAAAGCTTCAAAAGTCATGAGATATGTAATCTATTGCAAAGTCTTTTCATGATGGCCAATTTTTAATAATGATTTCTTGATTTTCTTTCTCATTATCTTTTTTCCTCTTCATTTATAGAAGAAATACGTTAAAATAGTATTTCAATTTGTAGGGAATTCTTCAGGCTTTAGGAACATCCTCATTAAAACAAGGGAAAGACAGGCAAACCCTGCCCATTACAAAATTGTCCTCAAAAGACACACTCACAAACTGGATCTTATCATTACAGGGCATGAATAAACTGATACAGAAACTAAAAAAAAAAAAAAACCCAAATCTTAGTATAAATCTTGACTATCTATTGGGTTTTCCTTATGCCCCTGCCAGAGAAAAAACCCACTTCTGGGACTTCACTCAGCCATGCCAGTATTTCAACCAACACTGCCTGAAATTGGGTATGTAACCCAACTTGGAAGTGCTACATTACCTCCTGGAAAACCAAGTTAAGAGTGTATCATGGTTTGTCTGCCAGCAAAGTGTTTGCTGTGAGTATTATCTTAAACTCATCAGTGCTGGAAGGTAGCAACTACCACGGTTGCAAAAATCGGCTCCTGGACCTGCAAAAATAGCCTTTACAAAGTGAGAAATGGCTTAGAAAATCATGTCAAGCTTTTATTTTCTACTGTGCTTTCTCTTAGATAGACCTAATCTCTCAAAAAAAGTCAGGACTTCAAACACTAATTATTAATTTAAAAAAAATAATAAAGTGACCAAACTTTCCAAATGGACTTACTGAGGCCAGGTACAACAGGTTCGGCTCTACTTTGGGCCAAGCTTTTAATGAAACTTGAAGATTAAATGGCAAGCCACCAACCCCACAGGAAATGTTTGCCCTGTTTGGGCAATGCAGTTTCTGTTGAGCAGAAACATACCACTTCCACATCAAAACAAAACAGTAAGTCCACTCAGAAAAAACACACATCCACAACCCAAACACCTACTCAGCGAGTATGAAGGTGAGCATTAAGTTCAGAAAAGGAGAGGGTAAGGGAAACACACCTGCAATTCGGGAGCAGGAGGGAGCCCAGGTCAGGGCAAATGAGGAGGAAGAGGAGGTGGCATCAAAAACATTGTTGCTACCCAGTGTCAACAGTGAGCAAAACAGCTGGTAACTGCACCAGGGCACTGGTACCCAAGCAGGATAAAGGGGGCCTGAAAAGGAGCATCCAGCTGCTGGACCCAGCATCTGTGCCATGGCCAGGCAGCCAGGGAGGTGTGGATAGGCAGGGGCTGTGGGGCAGCCTGGGGCAGGGCAACCTCTCAGCCTGCTGCCCCTCGGGCTGGCAGAGCCTGGGGCACAGCAAGGGAGTACAGGTGCATGTCCAGTGGCTGGTGCCACTCTCAGGGTACAGGGGGTACAGGTCCCACTATCCGGCCAGGCATCGCTCCCATGCCACTAACCTGTGGGCAAGAGGCTGGGCATGTTGGGTGTCTTAGGGCTCCTGCACCGAAGTGCCAACTCTCCAGTCACATAAAGCCACCACTCAGTGTTTCAGAAAGAGGGAAAGGCAGTAAATACCTACTGTGCTAAGAGGAAAAGCCATGCATTTGGCGGCTCTGCTGAGCGATGCCCTCACAGGAGCCCTTCATGGGACAAGAGGAAAGCCAAGCAGGAGACTTGCCCAGAGCAAGCTCTCTGCCAGCTCGGTGCTGGAGGACAGGGAGAACGCAGAGCAGAACCGAGCCTGGGCAGCAGGTACAGGGGCTGGAGATGTTTGCTTCCAAACTGCTCCAAGGTGAAGGAGATGTAACCCACACAGCCTGAAAACTTTGACATCCTTTTGCTCCAATGCAGCATTTCTTTTTGCTCCTACGTCTGCTGCCACAACAGGAGAGAGCGCCAAGAAACTCGGGAAGGTAAGGAGAACAAAATGCCTGAAATTCAAAACATAGAAGAGGCAGAGCCCAACCTACTTTGCAATGCTTCCTCCCACGGAGAGAGGGATAATGACAACACTCGCTACAAAAGCCCTCTGCTGACACCAGAGCAATTTATCAACAGAGCACTTTTCCCACACGAACGCAGGGTAGACTGTGAAATGCAACCACCTCTCAGACAGAAGATGAGTGCTTGTCTGCACAGCATCACAGACCACAGCAGCAGCACAATCCAAAAAGCCACTGATTTTTAGCAAGTTAGAGACGAGAAAGCACACCCTAAAAAATTTGCTCTGTGCTCATGTGTGAGCAAGACTACCTGAGCCTGCATAGGGAGCAGCTTTTCTAGAAAGACAGCTGTCAAGTCCTGCTTTTTTGTCATTATTTTAATGTCGCAAAATGAAAATCTTTGTGATGTGTCAGCAGGATCACCAGGAGTTCCATCTAGCTTTTGCAAGTCACTAAACAGTTAATCTCAGTATAAAAGAGCCCTAGAGCCGGTGAGCTCACAGGTAAGATGGTCACAGGAAATGCTTAATGTTCAGTGCATGGGCACTCCCATTAGATCATTCCCAGGAGGGCATCTGCAGTTCAGCAACAGCTTCCTCACTGAAGGGCCTATTGGGTAAGAACTCAAATTGGAATTGTATGTGAACAAGGATGGCCTGGAGTTCTGCTCACAGCCTTCAGGGATGAGATCCTCTGAATGGGAAAAAAAAATAAAAAAAAAAATCAATGTTCTTGACTTGCTACTCCCAAAACTCCATTTTTATCTTTGATTAGTAGGCAGTAGGCTACTAATTAGCAGACTGCTGTAGGGTCCAGTCACGGCAGAAACACAGCCAAGTGCTTTTGCATAGCGCAGAGCAGCACAAAAGAGGAGATGTTCCTGCAGCAGACATCGCAGGGTGAGCACAGCTGAATGGGAAAATTGTTCAACTCTCCTTTTCACCTCTTGTTGATTGTGTCCTGGCGAGTTCTGCAAAACCGGACAATGCAGCTGTGTCCATCGCTACTGTACTCCATTCTAAGGTTTACCATGTGCATAACGAAGCTTTCATAATAAAATTCACTTATAATTACTACCAGTGTCAGGGGAACCATATACAGCTGTATGAGCAAATGAAAGAATTACTCCCTTAATACATATTTAATAGGTCATAAAATATCCTTGCACAACCCAGTATTATACTTCGTTTCCTTCTGCCCTTTGCAACTCAAGTGCAATAGGCCAAGACAGTTGTCTAAACATCCCCTCAAACGGCTACTACCCACTGCTCCTATGGAAGATCCACGAAATTAATGGTTACAGGCAGTATTTACTCAGCTCTGCGCATCTTCAGTATAAAGCTCATAAATCATGGTAACATAACTCTTATGCATCTCAGAAACAGCAATAAGAAGGCTCCACAAAAATTTCAAATAAAATGGCCTTGTGCAGCGTTCACTAACAGAAACTGACTTGATAATAAATTCATAGCTACTAAAACATGTTCTGCAGAATCAAACTGTCACAATCATCTCCCATCCTCTCCCCCTACCAAGAGATAAAGAGTGTAAAAGCCAAAAACTAGTGAAAAGCAAACCCTTGGGGGTCTGTTCCCTGTCTGAATCCTTTCCTACCAGACTCTGGGTTAATTTCCAAGCTACTGACCATATTAAAGCAGCAACAATTTGCCAAAATAAAATTTTGCCAAAAAAACCCGCTATAAATCTCTTCTCCCAAGTAACAAGACGGCCTCAAGATGTACCAGGGGAGGTTTAGACTGGATATAAGAAAATATTTTCCCACCAGAAAGGCAGTCAAGCATAGGGACAGGCTGTCGAGGGATCTGGTTGAGTCGCCATCCCATGGGGTCTTTTAAAAGACATGCAGGTACCGCACTTAGGGACACGGCTTGCTGGTGTACTAAGCAGTGCAAGGTCCGTGGTTGGACTCAATGATCTTCAGTGTCTTTCCCAACCTAACCAATTCTATGATTCTAAGAAAAATAAGTGGAAACCAAACTACATTGCACACATTTATCAGTTATGTATCTTCTTTCTGAAGGCAGCATTTTAAGCATCAGGAATGGGTTTTTAATGCAGACAAGATTCCTTATTGCAGTGGTTTAATTTGATCACAGAAGGAGACACAGCTAAGTGAACTTTAATTGTGTTTTTGGAACCACCACCCTCTCTCAGAACTATATAGATCTACATAAAAACCTTTGGGTCTATCAAAATTTGTAATGATTTTGAAAGCAGATGTACTATCTCAATACACAATTTTCAAGTGCCATCTAGTGGTTATTTTCTTTTTTATTACAATTTGGTATTTAAAGAAAACTCCCTGTTTTTAAAATTTTTCAAAACTTTGTTATTTCTATTACTTATTAATATTTTATTTTGCAACTCTTGACCCTGCAATGGTAAGTAGATGCTAAAATTAAGCCTAAGTTTAAGCATTTTCTTTAACTGAATTTGGGCCAGAAAACAGCCGATTTCAGGACTAAGGAATTAAAAGAAAAATGGGAAAAAAATTTATCCATCTTATCCAGAGAAATAAAACAAGGCATAAATGTTAGTTCATTATTTAAAGCTTTTTCAGTACAACTTAATGACTTCTTATCATGAGAAAATTTTGTCTTGTTAAAAGTCTGTAAATAATTAGGGCCTCAACTGAACGTAATGAGAAAATCATGGAGAATAAAGCATGTTCTAAGCATTCCTCACACTGGATAAAGCCAAAAATTCACAGTGCCATAGAGAGGTTTCTGTTTTACACTCAACCCAACCTGTGATCTTATGCAGGCCCAAAACTTTGATACTCAGCTAGATTTGTTCACTTAACATATTAGCCTCATAACTGGAACAATTACTTCCTGTCTTGTGTGTCCCCATCTCAAGGGATGGGCTTACACTAGGTATCCCAAAAAATGGCCAAATGTGCACATGCAACAGTGTGCCCAAGAAGGCATCAAACCTGCAGACTGTACCACGCAGACAACCTGTTGAAACACGCAGAGCATATCAAATCCTGAATTTAATGTGCATGGAAAGACACATACATGCTTCCAGCGCCATCTGGAAATTCCTAGACACAAATATGGAAGTCTGTGTCTGGTAGCCAACCAACCAATGAAAATATCTGGGCTTCCTTACAGTGAACCTCTGAGAGCCTAAAAGGAAGATGGTTCTATTTCTGTAACATACTTTCAGAGTGTTACAGTAATATGCATATAATTGTATGCCTATCTATGCCTATAGAAAAAGTATTAGAACACAGAGTTTGAGACAGAGCCAAAATTAAGAACATACCATTACCAAACATCATCTTTAGTATTTTTGTACTGAAAGACTTGTTAGCTACCTCGCTCTGGCAGAATGACATTTGCTGGGGGAAAAAAGTTATTAAAACGCTTAGCTCTTATTCATTCTGTCTTGATTTCAAAGCACTTTATTAAAGGTGGGAACATTGCTATCTTCCTAATATTTGCAGTTAGGAAAGAGTCTGAGAGAGGTGAAAAATCTTGAAAAAAAGGTCAGAAACAAATTCACAGTCAAACTGGGAAGCGAGCTTGTAACTCTGATCCCAGCCCCTGCTCCCTTCTGCTGTCTCTTCCTTCCAGAAGGTGAAGAAACTGAAAAGAAAACTTCCACATTCAGCAATCTTTTTGTGTGCTTGCTACATGGGTGATCAGAGAGACATTACACATGCCCAGCGAGGCACACTTAAGATTCACCTCCATTAGGCCTCCGTGGAGCTGCAGAACTCAGACAACGAAGTGGAAGTGCACACGCAGCACGTGCCCCTGTGCAGCCCACGCTGATGCCCATGCCCTGAACAGCCTGTGCCATCCCCTCCCAGGGGTGAGCGTCCCGTGTGTGGCACAGCTTCATCCAGCTGGATACATCATCCCACCAGGACACCGGCAGCAAGGGGTTTGCTGGGCAACCTGAACTGCTTGTGCCAACAAAACACTGCAGTGGACAAAACTGTAAGCACCTCATTTTAGACCTGAGTGCTGTCTCCCATTAGTAATGCATTCAAGCCCTTAAACACACCATTGAACCTGCCTATCTGATTTGGGGCTTATCCAACATCCTCAGTATAATAATCCATGTACAGGTCCTGGAAATCCTATAGGATAGTGAAACTACCTCTGGGAGATTATATAAAAAGCAATGCAAAGATCGGGAGATGCAGGAAATCACAAAGCTGCCCCTGAATACAAGAACAGGGCACACACAATGCCAGAAAGAGTAAAAAAATTACATAACACACAGATAAGAGAAAATAAACAATGTTACTAAAAAAATTCCTAAGAAGGTAGAATGTTATCTTATTCCATATATAGCCTCAATACGGCAGCCTCAGCTACTCAGAACATTAAACTTCCCTTTAAAAACCTATTGAAATTATAAATGTAATTTTAATTCCCACAGTTCCATTATCTCATTTTCTAAATTGTTGCACTCAACTATTCAGGTAATCCATTAAAAAGG